>NC_064891.1:24332500-24933125 GCF_929443795.1 Astur gentilis
TTTTCACCTTAAAATTACTAATACAAAACTCATCATTACCCTCTAACTTAAAAAGATGTTTGTTTGTTTAAAGTTTGGCAGAAGAGAAAACAAGTTACTAAATTATGGTTCAATCTTGAACCATATAATGCCCCATGAAGAAAGCTAGTTGTAAGAAAACATTTACTTTTAAAAATTATTTTTCAAATAAATGGCAGAGTTAGAACTGGACATTCAAAATAAATTCTACCACATTGTTACAGCAAAGTTTAAAGTCACAAGAGAATCACCCTGGTTTTTACTGCTCTAACAAAACACTAGTTCTCCCATACTGAATACTGACACATTCATTCTAGCTTTTTTATATTACTTTGTTTAAAAACAAAAACAAACTGAAAAACCCTGTTTATCTTTAATTTGACCATAAGACATTAATTCAAATCACCTGAGCATAGCTGAGCACAACACAATTCTCAAAAATGTCTTAGAACACCCCCAAAATGCTTTACCTTGGTGCAGAGCTTCCCCAGGCTCCATGCTTGTCTGTCAGAATGTTGATAATTTTCTGTATTAGTTGAGTTGCAGTCACCTGGTCTCGGTACTTAGCTGCCATTATCAAATGATGACACATTTTTTCTTCTTCCCGTTTGTCTGCAGAATACTGGGCACACAGTGACTAGGAAGAAAATAAAGACTTCATTACTTTGCATTTTAATTATACCGTCCAAAGGAACTTTGAAGCACTTCATAATTAATTACTTATACAAAACCCTTGAGAAATAAGAATTAACCCCATTTTACAGGTTTGAGAATTGAGGCACTGTGCAGCTGCCCACAGTAAATCTGTCCAGAGAGCCAAGCAAAGGATCTTGGTTTGTCATGAATTCTTTACCCCCATAGCATACACAAGATTTAGCAAATGCCAACACATTAGTGGCCTGATTGCATAATAAAACATACAGGCACAACCACTTTTATTTTTTAACAAAGTAAGTGAATAGCATTATAAAAACAAAGAGGCGAGTTTCAGAATAATGACTGCCAGCTAACTGACCAGACCACTCCCGTGGACTTCATTAGACTTGGATAGCCAACCATTTGCTGTTGTTTGTATAAATATGTAACTATAAAAACTAAGGAGAAAATCTATATATCTTCAGATAGACAGAAGACAAAAATGTATATGAAGACTGAATTATCTTTACCAGATGGCTTCTTGAAGTCAAGCACATTTGTAGGCCAGCATGGGAAAGTTAATCATTTCCCTAGCTGTACTACACCTGTTGTATAAACATGTTTGCCGAGGTACTCAAACCCAAATACTAGCAAATAAGAACTGAAAGTCATACCTACAAAACAGAACTCAAGACTAGGAAAGATTCTTTGTTACATTTTCTTATCATTTGTTTTTTGTTGATCTTATGAAAATTTGTTTGTTAATACAGAACTCAAAAAATGGGCACAAAATTTAGATCACCCCCCTCATCAAACCACGTGAAGAGCCACAACAAATTCATATATTGGTAGGAACAATAAAGGCTTTTCCCCACTTCAGCACTCCCTGTTTCTAATTTCAGTTTTCATCTGGCAATTCCACAGATCGCATATGCCAGACAAAGCATTTCAGCCTTTGTCAATGATTGGATTATTCTATGATCTAGTTAGTAGAATGGACACAAATGTCTGCCTAACAACAACAAAAAAATTGCTTTTTCTTTGTGAAGCACAGCTGATGCAGACACTGGTACAATTATTTCTTAGAGTTTAGATAACAGCACAATATTATAATGCTTTTTAAGTTTAAAACCGTAGCAATGCTTTTTCTATATAAAACTATCTATACGTACAAGCATTAGAAAACTGTTGCAAAAAAATAGGCAGGCTATGAATGCTATTCATATATGTGTACATAGAAACATATACATGTCATATAAAGTGAGAGAAAGATAAGAAGAATGTGGAAAAAAGCACAAGTAAAATAAAATTTCAGGTTGTGTAGATTTTCATAGACATTAGACAACAAAAATGCACCAACAGATGAATAACTTTAAAGAGCTATTTTAACAATTTTAATACATTTATGAATTTCCTCATAATTTTTCCCACACCTTAGAGCAATGCTCACCTGATGAACAGACATCCAGGAGTGGAGAATGGGCAGCTGACTTTCCAAGTCAGAGAGACATCAAAAATTGGCTTTTCTACTCCTATATAAAGCACTCTGCCACCCCCTTCACAAAAATATAAGATGGCTAAATCATAACCAACACTAAACAAGATTTTTCTAGCTTTTTTTAAATACAGCTGTCTTTTCCAATACATTAATCTATTTCGTACTCATGATGATTCTGAGTTCTTTTCAGCACTTTGTAAATGTTTCATAAGCTGTTATTTTTAAGTTGCCTGAAAGGGCAGAATTCTAAAAACAAGTGTATAAGGTAAGCTAAATAGTAAAATGTTTTAAAGTGCTCTTTAATGGATCCTCCTTTACAATTTGAACAGCAACTTTTCATATCTGACATAAAATCCATAGATATAAATCACATTAGAGGGTTATTCTTTCCCCATTATCAATCTCTGTCTCTTTATGGAACATTAAAGTCACATTTGACCTTAAAACATGATAAAATGGAAATCAAACCAGAATGTTTTGTAAAAGATATAATGAACTTGTACCTCTTTAAAAAAAGTCTCTTCATGATGTAATTTTGAACGCATCCTTCATTAAAGACCAACAAAGATTTTCAAAGTGTTGCTGTGACATTCAAATGAAGGAAGAAATGGTATTTTATTGTCCTGACAACTTCCATGAAAACAGAATTAGCCTGTTACAAAACAGAAATGTATAGGACTCCACTTTTCAGAAAATTCAGCATTTAATATGAATAGAAACCTGCAATTACCTACCAAAATTGAGAGACTCCCACATGCAGCAATCCCATAAAATTATAACATCACTCCAGGAGGGACTCTTAACCATAGCACACACTTTACAATATATATTTTACAAACAAGAACAGAAAGAAGCCACAGTTCTGCCAAGTATCTGGCACACGCATGTATAGTTACTAACACTAAGAAAGTTTTGCAAGAATTTTCTCTTTGATCATACAGGTGACTTGTCAATCGTTCAGTGGTTCCTACCCATGATATATACCAAATATTCAGCAAAAAAGCATCTATTTCTCCCCCTCCCTCTCTCGAATAATTTTTAATACAGGAGTGAAAGAAGATTGGCTCCACCAAAAGAAATGGAAAGAGACCCATCCCAAAGTAGTCAGTCACCACTCAACTGTTGAAAGCACTAAAAATTCTCCATTTCTTTACTGTATTTTTTTCATATTCCAGACGCCTTCAGGTTCACCTGATCCACTACTTTCAGAGATGCGATACCAGGATACAGAGTGGTACATGTTAGTACTTCACACTAAATCCCGATCATTCCATTTATATAAAATAAAAATTCAGCTTGATTTCTGTTTGTGCACAAACGCAAAAATGTATTTTTGCAGTTTTATTTTTTCTTTATTGCTTGATTTCTTGCTCTTGCAATATGCACCCTGTCATACTTGAATATGGTTCTACAAATAGATACACAGTTGCATGCAAATGAATTTGTCAAATCTTCCTTCCACTAGTGCTTTGGCTTACATAATTTTTGTTACCTGTTTGGGGAAGTTTGTGATTATACTTTCATTACACAAGTACTGCAGTCACACTCACGATGAAACAAAAATTGTTGAAAGAAGAAAAATGTATTTTCACATATACACTCCACAAGTTATCTATAAAAAGTCTTCAATTCAGTGGCTGTTAAAAGTTTTACAAAAAGAAAGTGTATTAAGCAGAATCCTTTGACCCAGCCATGGAGCAGAGGAAAGATGCTTGTTCTCTACCCCTTCATACAGGATGGAACAGAAACCTTCTCTTCGCCATTACCACAGAGCAGAACAGAGTTCTCTTCTCTCTCCCATTTGCTGCTTGGACAAGACTGCAGGCTATTTGAAGATGTAGGTTACCTGAAGATTTATTTTTAAGGAACAGTAATTCTAAAGGAGTACAAGGTCATCCAAGAGGCAAGTTATAGGTATGGAAATACAATACATTCTATATGCAGGAAATATTCCAGAAATACTATTGCAAAATACTGACAAGGTGAATTAGTCTATTCTGCCTGTCTGTATTTCAGCGAAGAGGAGGATTAATCTAGTGTTTTCAGAACAATTTTGTCTTTGATCTTTATAAAAATGTCAAGTAAAAGATTTTCTCTGCACGGTACCATCTGCATGTGCACCTCTGCAGTCCCAAAACTATAATGTAATGCTTTCCACAAACTACAAAAAAGTTTAATAGTGTAGGGTTTTTAAATGCTATGTTGTACCCTTTTTACTTTTATTCTTCAACTCAAAGATCACTGAACACTTTTACATATACCAGTTCCTTTGTCTAATCTGGCTAAAAGCTACTTGCTTTGTGAACAACCTGTCTCAGAGGGTGTCATTTAAGAGGAAAGTCATCCATT
The DNA here is from genome assembly GCF_929443795.1 of Astur gentilis. Taxonomy (NCBI): domain Eukaryota; kingdom Metazoa; phylum Chordata; class Aves; order Accipitriformes; family Accipitridae; genus Astur; species Astur gentilis. Next base: position 24,337,002 of record NC_064891.1, read on the forward strand.
AGATAACACGTAGTCTTGCCAGTAATGCAAATTCCCTAAAAATAAGGATATTTTAGTAAATGAAGGAGCTCCTCAATCCTCTGCTTTCACAGATCTTTGCACTTGACCTCTGACCTGAGGTTTAAAGTCTGGACTAAAAATGCTACCCAGGGAAATCTTACAAAGACTCCTGAATAAGACTTAGAAAAATGAAAGCTTAAAACCTCAACAGCGAACAAAAGTCAACCAATGACAACGTCTGACAGCCACCGTCAATTCTGAAGTGATGCCTCTGTCATCCAACGACTCAAAGTATTGATTTCTCTCAGCATGAAAAAAGCTTAAGCCAATGAAATAGATATAGCATCATCCCCCCGATAATAGCCATCAAGGTTAACACCAGCAGAACACTTATCAAAGTATCTCTTCTATTTCTTCTTGTTTTAATGGACTGAACACAATGCAATGGCTTCTCATCTCTGCAACCTATAGTTTTCCAAACCTCATTTATCCACTTTTCCAGCCTGTTATCTGATTTGAAGATTAAAATGAATCTGCATCTAAATCAACTTTGTTTGTAATACAAAAGGGGGGGGGGGGGGGGGGGTTAAAAAAAAAAAAAAAAAGGAGGCGGGGGAGAAAAAAAACAAGTGGTTCTGTAGCCAGACATTCCCAGGGAAAAAAACATGCATTTAAAATCACAAGGGGGGGGGGGGGGGGGGGGCGGCGGAAACGGGACGGACCCCACAGTTGATTTAGTTCACACCAAACACAGACTGGTAAAACTATGGTCATGACCAGAAAAAAACCTACCACAGTCAATTTGGGTTAGTAATTAGAGAGAAATGCAAGGATCTTGAGAGACATCTGGTTTTAATCTGTGCTGAGTCAACAGCTTTATTTTTTACCTTTAAGTCTCACAGTATTAAGCTTTAGTAAACCCAACTAAATGCTAGGCAACAGCTGAGATTGCATCTTTCAAATGAACCAAATTTAGTAGAGTAGGTAAATGAGACAAACTAAGAAGAGTTCAACTGGATATAAAAACAACTGACATAATAAATAAACAGTAAAGAGCAGAGACAAATAACATCAGATTTATATTTATTCTGCAGTATCCATTAGTACCATAGACTTTTTTTTTTTTTTACACCTTTTTCTATGATGCTTATTTAACTGATATTATCTGTGTTACAGTAGCACCCTTGGATCGCAATCAAAGACAGAGCTTTACACAAACAAGTAAGAGCTCTTACTCCTTGCTAGAAACTGGGATTTGCTATATGTGCCCTACATTATTCCAATATTCTAACCCTCTAAGCACCACTGTTAACCACTGGCATAAACAATATGCAGAGACAAATGCTCTCGTTGAACCCAAGAAGCCAGTTCTTACTGTACACATGCCCAAATGCTTTGCATTCAAAGCATGCACTAGGATAGACACCTTTCCCCCTCTCTCTTTTGCAAATCCAGTTTATATCTGCAGTCCCTTCATACTGTTCTTGTTTTAAAACAGGCTAAGATCCTAAAAACATTACGCTTGGGCATTAAATTTGAGATCCTTTGGGTCCACATCTTTAAAGTACAAGGCATTTTTCAAGCTAGAAATAATCAGAGTACAATTCCCCTATGCTCTAGAAACAGTAAAGCTCAGCATCTATGCAATAAAGCTGCATAGATGGCTCTGTGCTCTAAGATTAGATATTCAGCAAAGAAGGAGCCAGTGATGATCTTTTAAGCCATTTCCCAACCACACTGCATCAACACTGACATTCAACTGCTTCAACACCACCACAGAGATTAGTACTGTATTCACTAAAGAACTTCTAATCCAATGCAACAAGTGAATCAGATCCATGAACAACTTCTGGAACTGACAAACTCACTTATTTTACAAGGAACATCCACTCTGTCCAGCAAATGAGACATACACTTATATAGTCTAAGGATTCACTACACATTCCTAGTGAGGGCCAAATAAAGGTTGCACTGCTGTGATTTTTCATAACTGTTGGATACTTGGTTTGGCAGTCTTTTCATATTGTCATTTCTACACAACTTATGTTTTAAAAAGGGAGAAAAATACCTTTTAATCAGGTGAAAACATATATAAGTCTAAAAGTGGGCCAATTACAAAGACTGCTATCACTTCAACCAAAGCAAAGCATAGCAGTGTTTGATTGTTACCTCGCCTGTAACCAGTAAAGGTATGTGATCAACTTGTTACTGCCAGAAGAGAAATACAGTATTTAGTTCCAGTCTCCAAAGGTGTAGTAGAAACTGGCCTAGGGAACCGTCCCAGTCCTACTTTCAATGTTCCCCAGCTTTTCTTTCTGTTCTCTTTTATCTGCAGGCTCTTTCTCATATTACCCACCAAAACTTCGCCTTTTGTTCTTGCTGTTAGTACCTTACTCTAGCAATAGTATCAGGACGCTTCCTCCCTTCTGTACAGTATGAACACTAACTGGAAGTAGGGGAAATAGTTATCATCCGCGACAATGGTGGTGCTGCCAGCTCAGGAAACATTTGCCAAATAAGTCTTGCTGTGGCTTTCAAACCATTCTTCAAGGTCTTGTGAAAAATCTTCATATCACCAGGGGCCAGATGGCACATTTCCAATAAAATACAACAAACTAAAACTCTGAAATGTCCTCATTCACTAAGTGTGACCACCGCCCCTCCAACTGCCTTGTTCCACTGAGGCACAGTAAGGACCTCTATTACCTGTCAGGTAGGTGGGAGGTAGTCCAGCAGTTTTGGCCCCAGCAGCCAAATAATTACCTCCCCAAGATTCAGATTTCCAGACACCCTACTGCCAGCACAGTTCTTTTACAACTTACAGCACCAAGACTTGGCATAGGAGTGACGCTTGAACAGATTGAAAGTCACATGCAGTTCAGATGGCACAGATAAACCTTAAACGAAGTCTCTAAGAGCACGTAACACACACTATTGAGTATTTTTGAACAAAGCAGCTTACTAATTAAGAAGCCCTTAAAGGTATTACTTAAGCAGCAATTTTTCACAAGTTTTCTGTCAGATGAATTCTGAATAATTTTTCATAATAGGGGCAAAAGGGGAAACAATAATACCTCAAAACATGAGAAAAATGGAAATTCTCAATGAAATAAAAAGAGGTAACATTTTTTAATGTTTTCATTTGGAAACATTTTGCCAACCTTCTTTTCTGAAACAAGAAAAAAACCCCTAAACCTTAAAGTAATTCAACCGCTGAAAGCACAAAGAGTAGAAAAATTTAGCCAGAATGATTCACATCAGCAGCAGATAAACCAAAAGATAATTTGGAGCCTTATTACAAAATACCTTGTACCACTTTGACATATAAATGTGGCTTCAGTCTCTGGCTATCACAAAGTGAAAGGCATTTCTGTGAGTTAAAATTCTTTAATTTCTATAGCTATCAAAGACACAACTATAAATACTTAGGTATATTAGTATTTAATACATGACTTAAGTTAATTGTCTCAACACCTACCTTAAAGGAACATGTATTCCTACATAGGACTAATTTTTATTATTATATAGGAACTTACATATTATATGTAGAATACAATGCAAAAATAATCAGCATACCTCTGTTGATTTTGTTATTTGTTGTTTGATATTCCTGCTACATCACACTCACTGAATTTCCTTATAAATTTGCAAAACACATGCAAAGCAAATTAATTTCCAGCCAAAATCTTTACATACACAGTTTCCAAGATTATGTAGAGTTCCAGAAAGACAGAAGGATTAGCCCCTTGAGATATCCCTGCAGCCTGGGGTCTGTGTTTCTGTTTCTATTTTCTACACAGTTCCCCTCAAGCACTTTTCAGCTTTCCCTGTTCAGCGTCTTGGTTTGAGAACACAACTCTGATTTTAATCCAGGAGCTTCAGAATGTAGCAAAATGTACCAAGTCGTGAACAAAGAACAGAGAAATCACATTCATTTGAGATAACAAGACATTTAGGCATAATAGTTTCCTATCTTGCCATGACTGGTTACATGCCAATGACAAGCAGATCTCTTAATAAGCTTCAGTACTTTGGATTCCAAGTTGGTTTCACACCTGACTGGGCTCCTTAAGATGTCACTTATGACACTTAATAAAAAAAAAATTAAAAAAAAAAAATAATTGTAGCTTGCCTTTCCATAACTTTGTTCTGTACTCTGATAACAGAATCAAAGGCATGTTTTGAAGGTATTCTACTCTGTATAGTAGTCTAGTACTCACTAGACATTAAGAACAAACAAAAAGAAAAATACCATCAACGCAAAATAAAATCAGTGTATACACTGGGATACATAAAGGCAATTAAGACATATGTAGGAACATATCACCTATAATTCTGCACCAGCAATGGAAGGAGCGTTAAAAGTGTTCTGTGCTATATTTGGCAAACCTTTTGTGAAACCTCAGCTATGAAACATTCAGACATTAACACAAACTCACAACACTAAAGGTAACCCATCTGTCCTTCACCAGCTTCTATCATGCTTGCTCCAAGAGCTAATTTAGTAGACTTGATCTCTGACAGTTCAGGACTTTTTCAGCCTCTCACATCACCTTGACTGGCACATATCCTTGAGCAACACCACTAAATAGGACAAACACGTTTCCTGGCAAAGTATTTCCTTCCCAACACACGGAGGAAAAAACCCTTTAGTTTCTGCTATTAAGTCATTGTACCTTCATCTGTATCTGCAGAAGCATTTTAATTCATTATTAAGGAAAAGTATTAAGGGGTTCTTTTTTTGTCAGAGGAATCTCAAATGATTATCAGAGAATCTATGCAAAAAAGACTATATGGGATTTTATTCCAAGGTCTATGCTCAGGGCTGCTGATTCACAAGTTTCTAACTTACACTCCAAACTTGCTCTTCCCCTTACAGTAAACTAAGATTCTTGAGAGGCTTATTCTTTGGAGGACCAAGTATTTTAAAAGCAGGATATTTTGATTAAGATGATGATGAAATGGCAAAGATTAAAAAAATAATAATCCAGAAGCAAATGGGAAGGATTCTTAAAATATGGTCTTTTATAGCAGTTATTTGTTAAAATCATTCCTAGCCACTTACTCTGGAAACATGTTAAGCAGTCACAATCCCAGCTTTAGCTTAACCTCTGCCTTAACTTAAAGCTTCCTGTCAGAATTCCTATAGCATCAAACTACGAAAAGCAAATTATTTTATTTTTTACTTCTCCTTTTTTCAGTAGGCTGTGTTTTGTATTTCATTCCAACTAGTGTATGAGGTTTTCTTCCTTTGTGATTGGTTCTCATGCATTTATGTAATACAACTTTGGAATTTCAGATAGTATGAGATAGGTATGAATAGGAATGGGTTTTAATTAACATTTTTTTATTCATAAAAAGTTCTACCACCCTTGAAAGGTTGACATTTGGCTCTAAAAATTGTCGGGGGAGGATTATTTAATTGCTTTTAAAACTGTGTGATTGTATTACCCATTAAAAGACAGCATTTGAAATATTCTGACTATTCAAAGTGTGAGAAGACAACAGTCTCTGCTTTAAAAACACTCATTCACACAACTCTAGATCCTTTTACTGAGCAATACGGAACAAGGATTAAAAATACTCCATAACAATTGCTTTAAAATTTTTATTTTTATTTAAATGAAGACACCACAATCATGCAAGAGTCAGTATTACAACTACCACAGATGCTACCTTCAGAGAAATTAAGTACTATGTAGCACCAAGCAGTTTCCACTGGCATCTTCTTTATGTTGTCAATGGGGGCAGAATACTGCATAAACATATTCATTTCCATTTACCTAAGAAGAGCATATAAGATCCATTTCATGAGTTTTCTGTTTATTTCTCATTTCAATATTAAACACCAGAGCTTGTGAAACATCCTATTCCAAGGCTCTGATGATCTTGTCAAGTTTTATTTTTGCCTTTGTTTCAGTTCAGCATGCAAGGTTTTTCTGTCTCGCTGGGTTTTTTTAAATGGTATGGGGGGTGTTTTCATACCATCCCTCGATAACAGTTATCAGCATTTATTACAAACAACTGAACTCATGGACATTGGTGTAATGGTACAAAACAGATTACACAGTACAACTGCACAAATCCTGCTTAACTAGATTTCACTAATTGACTTTAATTCAGTGTAAAATAATAAACTCCATACTTGAAGCTTGTTATGTTTAGAGCACAATAGCCATGCAGGATAAAAAAGCAACACAAATTCTGTGGAATTTTGAAACAAGAATCTGAGATTTGATGTGAATTACAGTTCACTCGTTAACATTATAGGTATTGAAAGAAAGTACAGTGACTAACCAAAATCACCAGCTTCCACCAAGTATGCACAAAAAAAGAAACTACTGAAATGATATAGAACATTATATAAAACACCATAAGTGACAGTTATTGTACATACCAAAGCACCATGCAACATTTCTCACATGCTTTAACAGCTTCAGTTACGCTGTAGCCCATAATCTACCCCTGTCAACTTCTAATATTCCAATATTTCTGAGTATCTTCAAACAACTGCCATTCAAAAATAACCTGAGAAATACTCCTCCCCCTCTGCTGCTGACCATGCGAAATCGCCTTGCAAAATGGTGTTGGTCCAATGCCAAGACAGGTGATGCTGGCTTCAAGGCTATCAACAACTGCTCAGAAATGAGATATCTGGGGTTTCTAACAGGCAGCATCGGAAAAAAGAAGCAAAAACATTTCAAAAGTCAGCATATCTGATTTTTTTCTTCTGTAAACGCTTAATGCGTTCAGAACTAACGGTAGCATAATTTAAGAGATGCCTGTAGGTGGCATAAGGTTCTCCCAAGGTTGAGGGCGACAAAAGAGCCAGCGCAGCTGAGGAGCACCCTGTCCTGCTGGTGGTAGCAGAGAGAGGCTGCCCCACAGGCTGGCCAGAGGCCGGGGCCAACCCCCCATCCTAGCGATGCCCACCACCTTGCTGTGGGCTCCCTGATCCTTTCCAGGCCCCCAGCCATGGGGCAGGTGGGCTTCCCAGCCTCAGGCGGAAGGATGGGGGAGTGATAGAACGGCTTTGGTGGGCACCTGGTGTTCAGCCAGGGTCAACCCATCACAGCCCCATGGCCCTTCCCTAGAGTCGGGGGTCTGTGCTGGCCCTGGCTACCCTCCTCCAGGGTTGCCCTGCTCTTCTCATGGCGGGTGGCAGGTTGGAGATGCTGGGTGAGGTTCTGCCCAGGAGGCTGCGGTACTGCAGTGGGTGCCCACCTTACCCCCCTGCAGGGCACTGCCAGCCCTCGTGGCACCCTGACAGTGTATTACTGTAAGTCTCTGGTACCAAGTTAAGACAAAATTTGTTTCACAATTGCCATATATTCTCTATACTATAGTAACCCATCCAATAACTGAGCATTTTGCTTGCTTTTTCTGTCACCTTCCTTAAATATTTCTGAGGCAAGAATTGGCATCAGTCATGAAAGATGGAATCTCAAATTGACCTAAGGGCAACACACAATTCAGGATAGTTTGATGAGATTTAAATCTCAAGTTTCCACAAGGACAGGCAGGGAGGAGGAAGGAAGGAGCACAAACATCTCAAAATCCATTATGCCATAACCTTGGCATTACTACTAAGACCCAGAATTTGTTCCAACAGGTTTTTGACAAAAAAGCCCAGTATCTTGGCACTAGGGCACAAAGGAAAAAAGCGTAATGATGACCAAGGCACTTCTGCTGCTCATTATTATAGTCACTATCATCGCCTTCCAAGCCCTATTTCCAAGAGCTATCTAAATCTTTTCTTTTAAAATGGCCAGAAATCTTTGAAGATGCATTTTTCTAAAAAGTGAATTAATAACAGGGACCTAGAAATGTGAGCAGGAAAAACATCGGAGGAGTGGTGAGGAAAGTATCAGGAAATATATCTATCATCTTTCTTTTGTGAAGCAGAACAATGAGGACAATTTAGTTTTCTGAATGGTAAGACTTTTTAAGGATTGACTCTGCCGCTTCCAGCAGGACTTCAGATTAACAGTGAAATCCAGAGGTCTCTAAATCACTTGGCACCTTCCCTGACACACTGATCATCTGAAGAGCAACTTAACTGCCTGATAGATCTACCTTTTCATGATCTAAGACCATCTCAAAGGGATTGGCTCAATTTTCTCCTATTTAGGTCAAAGAGAAAAATCAGTAGGTGGACTCATTCTGTAAACATTTCTATAAAAGAATCAGATGAAGCAGGAAGAAAAAGATTCAAAAAATCTATTATAGTGATTCCTATCTAAAAGCTAATATGGGAAAGTTAAGATGAAAAGCTGGACTGCAAAGCAGTGAGACAGAAGTGGCAGTGTGAAAGGACCTTTCAGTTCCTGTTAAGAATTCTGATTAGTGCAGTCTTTTTCCCTTTCCTGGACAGCTGTATAGGTCTACTCAGAAATAAAAGGCTACCTTTATAAAAGATTAGGAATGTTACTCTCGGTTGTGTTTGGCTTTACAGTTTTCCATCATTTCCCTTCCTGGATCCCAGACAGACTTCAAGCCCCACCTACTAAAAAATAAAAATCATTTTAGCAATTTGATTGTAAAATCCTTATTTAAACAATTACTGTCTCTTTTGACCCATCACTCATGGAGGTATTTATTTCAGTGCAGTCACCATATTTTGTATTCGGAACAGAGCATTCTCAATGAAAGGCTGAAGTATTCATTGGAATGAGAAATAGCAATTCAGGACAAAATATTACAGTAGATGCAATATTTTGCACAATTTCCTCCTCAATAATATTCCAATAAATGAAAGAGAAAAATAATCTATGTGACTAACAAATACGGGTAACATTGAAAACCTTTAATTGTAAATGTCTTCAGGCTCTACTGATGAACTTTTCTAAACATCTCAGTATCTTAATGCATATGTTTTACTTCCCACATTGCCCCAAAGTTGATTTTCATAAGCCACTTTCATGAACATCAAACAGTAAACCTGCATGAATCAAAATTTGTCATGCCTAAATGAGGAGACTGCATTAACTACAAGATGAGACTATGCATACTACGATTTGAGCGCAAACAAGAGAATGACCAGTCTATCTATAGCTTACATAATCAAGAAGCCATAGGTCAAGACAAGTAACTACTCAAACTATGGACTAGTCTTTCAATAGAGACTCCTATAGGGTCAGGTACGCTACTTCTTTTAGGCACATCCAAACCTGTTTAGGGGTTGCAAAAAAATCTAACATGAAGATACTTTTCTCCCTTTCTTTTATAGAAATATCGGTGTGCAAGTGCTTGGATAAATCCTCCAGATAAAAAGTGGACTTTACTTTCTAAAGCTGGTGTCAGAGTTTTTAAAATAAAATCTTTTGGAGGATATACACATAACCACATTCAGCTACAGACAATAGTTGAATGGGCCAGTAAAAGAAAGCATATTGCAGGTACACAAACTTGTATGCAGTTTTTGTACAGCTGCAGAACAAGCTGGCTTCAGGGAGTCACTTCTAGATTTTCATTTCAACCATCAGGTATTCTAAAAAAAATTGAAATTTTTATGAGTCACACAAATACTAACATCCTAATACCTGTATTCACCAGTCTACCCTGGTAACTTCAGAACTGCAGAGGTTTCACATGAAATCCAGCTATAGTCAAGTGGGATGGGCTTTAACACAACAGCCTCAACTCAGGTCAGTCACAAGCAGTATTTGCAACTCAGATGCTTTTGCCAGGAAAAGTCAAATGAGAAAACAAACATGTAGAAATAGAACTAGAATGCAGGGAAATATTTTGCAGTTTTGTGACTGCTTTCTTCAATTCCTGTTATAAACAAGCTTCTCACATAAAAAACATATTTTTGAAAATGAAATTTTATTTGAGAGAATATTCAAGACTACTACCAAAAGATTGTCAAATGCATCTGGGCTATAAAAGACAATGTTTTGGATCAAAAGTTAACATCTGTTTAGCAATCAGATGCATATTTCATCCTTAATGAAGGCCTGAAAAGTAGAGTTCACTTTATTCTGGATGCAGGTATCAAAGCAGATCTCACAAAGCAACATAGGTGCATCATCTAAGGATCTTTTTCACATTAAGAATCCTATTAGAAGGAAAACACTAAAAGGTAATTGAATTTCCCTCAGTTATCTTCATCTCTGTCAGCTCCTGCTACAATAACTTACTCTCCGGAGCAGAGATAACTCAATTCTGTCCAGCAAGCATATGTTATGAATCTCCAAAGCAAACTTGTCTAAATCATTCTGGTCTTCTATCAAGGTTGGCTGTGGATATGAACTCTGACAGAAAGCAAACAAATTTATTTTTATCTTTTCAATAATTCACTTCCCTGTGCCTTGATGGAAGAATCTAAAGACATAAATGTTTCCACTAATTCTGGAATTATAAAGACTGGTTGAAAATATTTTATCTGGAAGTAAATGCTATTATAAACTGTTTGATTCACCATCCTGTTTTAGCAGAAACAAAAAAAGTGTGCTACAGCATTTTCAGGTTTCTGTTGGTATACAAAAACTAAAACTATCATCTCATGCTGTAACTGACATTTTTTTCAGAATGGTTTTGACATTTATATTTTTCCCTTCAATGGAAATGTTAACTCTACAAATAATAACAACAGAAGTATACTCTAACTTTTTATTTCATCAAAGCTCTTAAAATTTCAGTAAGCACAAATTCTCCACTCATGTAAGCAAACTACTTTGATTTTAAAAGTCACATTTTAGGAATGTATAGTGACTCATCTAGACCAACATCACAAAAGAAAAACAAAACATAAAGCAGCCAAAGGAAGGGTAAAAGACAAGAATCAGAAAAGCTACTTCTGGAGGGAGAGGAAAGAAAATACTAGATAAGATTCTGGTCAGACTAACATTAACCATATGATTCCCATCAGTTTATGATTATTTCAGGCTGTTCAACATATATGTAAAAAAAAGTCTGAAGAATTAATGAATAATGAAGTGACAAGGTTCGTTGCTGATACTAAGCTATTCAGAGTTGTATAATCATGAAGGAGCTGTGAGGAACTGGAGGGGGAGCTTGGAAGACTAAATTATCATGGTAATAAAACAGCACAGGAACTTCAGTGTAGACAAAAGAAATGTTGGAAAGAATCTAATTTTAGATATAAAATGACAGACTCTGAGTTCACCTTTATCTTTACTCCTTTTTGCCATAATGAGATGGTATTATCAATGACAGATAGTTCTATGAAACCATCAGCTTTGTACAGGATAATCAACAAACACACAGGAATCAAGTAAAGAATTAGGAACCACTGGGAAGAGAGCAACACAGAAAACATTGTGTATTTATAAATTCCTGGTGTGTCCACACCTGGAATGCTGGGTGCAGTTGTGGGTCTTCCATCAGAAAATATGACAGAATTGAGAATCATTTCGGAAGGATTCAGAATTGGAGTCACTGCCACAGAACTAACTATGTAACAGGATTTTTCAAGGTGGGGAAAAAAAAAAAAAAGACAACTCAGGAGGCATAGGAGAATTCTGTAAAATCATGTGGAATAAAGGACCCTTTCTATGTGCGTTTACATGAATGGGTTCTAGAGATTCTTACAACATTAGATGGCAAGTATCACCAGGAAAAAGCAGGCCAAAGAGATGGAGAGTGCATGCTCAGAAGTTTGTGTGTAAAAGTTTCCCAAGAGCTGGTAAACTCTAGGGACTGGCAGTCTTTTTTGAACCTACAAAATATGATCAATTCAGAATATCACAGGTCTGCTGAATCTGTACACCACCATTAGCACACATTAGTATCAGCAGCAGCTTGTATGACAGACAACATCCCAGAGAGTGATGGCTACTCTACACAAACAACGAATACAGGATTGTATATATACCCCCATGAAGCAAAGGACCTTCTGCAGGACTTTCTGAGGCTATTGGAATAAACTCTTCATTACACTTGTTGGAGTCAACCTCCCAACTGCAAGCTCCAACTGTAAGTGTGTAAGTGATGGTGTTGTGTGTAGTTATCAGCTATTAACAGTAACAGCTTTATTCTATTAATTACAACAGTATAATGAACAGAAGGTGTTCTAAGAAATACTGGTTGTGATCCCTGTCACCCCTCCAACCTGACTTGCTACCAGGGAAAAGGCATTTTACAACGCAAGAATGAAACTAAGATGCCAGTACAATTTGCAGTTAACTCAGTGTAACTCTTAGCAAAGGTCTATGTGGATTCAAAGTTTCACTGGGCAAATAGGGGAATAATCCCTGAAGGGGTACTAAGCACATGGCCTTCATTTCTGGCAAGCAACAATCAGAAGTCACTTCAAATTGCCCAAGAGTGGGAGTGTATTCTGGGAAAGTGTTACCATGTTTGCCCTTTTAATAAACTCTTCCTTAAGTATCCACAGATAGGATAATAGGTTTGATAATGGGACTTATCAATGTGATTAGTCTTGCTCATCCACGTTGCAGTAAGAATCAATCTTCCAAGAACAGACACAGACTAGAACTACTAGGATGATGTAGAGTATGCAGACACCACCCTAGAAGAAAAAAACTTAGAAGAATAAAACTCATTTAGCCTACTGAAAAGAGGTGAGAAGATGTAATAAATAATAGATAAAAAAAGTAAAATTAAGAAAAACTAAAGAAAAAAGACCACTGAGGCCAAAAGATAATAATAACATAGTAACAAAGAAATATATGCTGAATACAAGTAAAAATAAATTATAAGTTTAGAACTAAGCAGAATATTTAAGTCCAACCTACCAGTTGAAATAGTGAGAAAAAACACCTTCGGGTATTCAGGTCCTAAAGATCTTTTCTGACCTTGTCAGCACCAATCAGAATTATTTTAATATAACGTCTTTCTCATTTAGATCAAACCAACTTATAATAAAGCACACAGAGATGTGTACTGTCACCAGTGTGTTTTCTTCAAAGCTGAACAACTCCTAATAGTGTTGTAAAAAAGGTACATAAGTAATGCAAGTTATATTTGGACAGGAATTTTAGAAGAAAATGTCCAATCAAGCACAATAGGATATTTGCTTTGTTAATGCTAAAAATTTACACTCTATGTATACTGTATTACTTCAGTCAAGACTCTTTCAGAATCACTACCTGGCATGAGCTACCATAAAAGTCTGTACATAAATAATAAACAAGGTAAACACTACTGATTTATTTTTCATGAATAGGTGAGAACAACAACATTTCTGATGGGAATATCTAATTTGAAGCAAGAAATTTCTCAGCTAGCTAGCTTACTTTCCATATTATGAGCATAAAAAGATGCAGCAAAACATGGAAAATGTTTTCATAGACAACACAAAAACCATATAAGAAGATACAATATTAGGGGTTCAAAGGAAACATGTACCATCCATCAAAAGGCTTTTTAAAAGACAAAAAAAAAAGCTGGAATGGTTAAGCTGCAGAGAAAGAAGGCTGTAAGAAAATGGCATTCTTCAAGAAGTCTGTTCAAAGAAGGAAAACAGAAAAATATGTCAACTGTGGCATATTAGTTTTAAAACCAGAATGAAACCAGACCAAAAGAGTTTGAGGAACACTTGCATAAAGGCATAAAAGGCAGTAATAAATTATTTTTCAAACAAATCAGAAGCAGTAAGCCCGTTAAGGTGTATCTGTAGAGCTAATAGAAGATCAAAGGATAAAAAGAGCTCTTGGAACACAAGACCACCACAGAGAAGTGCTAGCAGAGAAATTATAAAAGAAAACTGACAAGTGACCAACTGCTAGGACCAAACAGTATTCACTCAGGTGATCTAGAAGAACTCTCAGATGAACGCAGCTGAGCCATTAGCTACAGTGTTCTTGTTCAAACTGCCTCAGTGCCAGAAGAATGAAATATGCCAAATGGACTCTGGAGGACAGCAGGGAGCTACACGGCAATAAGTCTGAAATTTATAAAAGGCAAATTGGTAGCTGTGTTTAAAACAAAAAGCAAACAATGGAATAAACACACTGGCAAGAGTCATCATTGCTTTTGTAAAGGGAAGTCATGCTTCATTAGATATCTTTCAACAAGCCACTGGAGACAGACAAGAAAGATCCAGTTCATAAAGACCACTGTTTGAATGCCAAAAAGATTATTAAAGAAAGGCAGGATGCGGTAGGGCATATGAGAACATCCTTATGTTGATAAAAGCTGCTTAAAACAAAGGAAACAGGTTTAAAAAAATATTAGCTGGTCTTCAGAGCGGAGGGAAACCACCAATTGAATCTCACTGTGTTATTGCACATATTTAGAAATGACTGGAGAGTTGAAAAGGTGTCAAATTTTGCTGATAGCTTTAAGTAATTCAAGGTAGTAAAGAAAACAATCAAACATGAATAATGCTAATACAGTGACTGGGAGATAAAACAATAGGTGAAATTCATATAGAGAACTACAAATCTTTTTCCAAATTGTGATCCCTGACACCTGGGTAGAATCAAGGAAGTACCCCTGTATAATTGCACTGTTCTTATGCTTGTCCCTACTCATGTACTATTCAGCTCTGCTAGAGACAGAATACTGAGTTTGATGGACTTGGTCTACCCAGTACAGATGCTCTTGAGTCTCAACAAACTATTCATCTGTGAAGCAAAAGAAGAACATTATTAATGTAAATGAATATAAAAAGGCATGGAATTTCCAAGTGGATTGTGTCAATATCCTAAATGATTTGGGATTTTGAATGCTATGAACAAAGTTCAAGTCATTCAAGTTCACTGCCAAATTGTTTCCTATTCCAGAAAACTGGCAGAACCTGTGGCTCTATAATATCCTAATAACTAAGAGATGTTCACCTGAGTATTTGAACGATTCCCATCACAAGTTAGTATTCACAAAGAATTATCTGCAGTAAGTAGAACTTACCTACATAAATCCTGTACATATTAATGTACACCAGACATTCATATTTCTGTACTTGTTTTCCTAACATGTGACCACTTAGAAGTAACTCATTAAGTCACTGCTGTGGAAAAAATATTCCACAGTATAGATTATTATATTTTACTCACTTCTTACTGTGTATAAATTTATTTTAAGAGTTATTCGCTCAAAGCAGTTAAGTAACAAGTTTGAAACTCAGAATTTGTAATTAAAAAGAAAAAAGAACAAAGAGAAACCAATCTTAATAAAGCGCTGTTTCAACATTACCTTATTTATGTGGATGGATCTTGTAAGCATGCACTAATTGTTATTCTGGATTTTGTGTGGTACTTAGCTAGCTAGTGAGCTAAATATTAAAAACCAACCAAACAAAAAAAACCACCTCACCCTGTCAGCCACACAATTATGGATTTCACACACACACACACACACACAGAGAAAATACTTAAGATACACTGCCACATAAAAGATAAGTTCAAAAAGGAATGTCTGTTCCCAGTCTAGCAGAACATAGATCACAGCAGAAGCATACAATGCTCCTCTCCCTTATTCTAATTACCCCATTTTTTTCATGCCTATGCTGTTTCAATTCAGCCATTAAAGTAGCAGGGCAAAATTATAAAACATAAGTGGTTACAGGAATTGAGCCTTTGGCTCCTTCTGGCAGAGGATTTTTTAGGTTTCCAGGGTTGACAAATGCTAAAATAACAAGAATTCCAGAGCATGTTCTGCTAAGGCTTCCAGAGCCATGGAGAGTAGATTAATTAAGCTCATTGATAATGTCTAGTGAAAATAATCAGCTGTAGCAGTACTTAACAAGAAGGGGTGAAAAGTTTTTAAACCAAAGGAAAGTTTATCATTCACAGAAAGTGAAAAACAAATAATGTGTTAAATATGTAAAAGGAGAGAAAAAAGGCTGTAAAAAGTTAAAATCTCATACAGCTCATACTGTAAAACACTGTGCAGAAAAGACTCATGTCTTCACAATATTCCTGGATTCTTTTTAGAATTACACTTAGTATGTAAATGAAACACTGCATAGATTATAAAATGTGGAAGACTCTTGACAAGATACTGCTAAACACTAAGCATTAATTACAAAGCAATAAACTTCATTAGCATCAGAAAAACAAGAACAGATTTTTTTTTCATATGTAATAGCTACGGATATGAATCTATTTCATTTTCATATTCAATCTGACTTGAAAAGACCAATAATATGCTGATACTTATTAGATTTAATTCATCAAATAGCTTGTCTCATAATTTGCCAAAAACATTATCCAAAAATGGTAATGAACATCACTTCTTGTTTCATTAGAAAAGTTTTGGGAAGGAGTAGTTCTAAGATGGATTTTCTTTCAAGCTGCTTCAGAAACAATATTATTATATCTTTGATAGCTCCTAGACATATTTCTGTAATACATTTTGATTTAAAATTGAGATATAACAAAAAAAAGATGTCTCATCATTCCAGTGCAAGTTTTTATTCCTTCCCCTCCCATTGGTTATTAAAGCATAGTGAAAGAGAAACCACAATTTTTCACTTCTCCTTTCATAATCAGACAATAATCTATCCCAACACTTCCCAGAGCACAGGGAAAATGTTATAATGCAAACAGAAAATGAACTTCTCATTTCAGTATCCTTTGACTCACATGAGACAATGAGTCCTAAAAATTGCCACCGCAGGAATATGAGAAATTTAATTTCCAAGTTTGGGACATGTCAACATATTACAGCAGAACAAAACCAGTTAATCCTCCAATGGAAAAAAAAATATTCTTCCATGCCCAGCACTCTGTTGAAGAGTTTATAAAACCCCCCAAGTGTTTAGAAATGAAAGCCAAAATTTTTTCTTCCTTCTACCGACAGATGGTGCTATAACGCCTAACCTACCCAATGCAAAGGACAGCATTTATTTTAAAAAAAATCAATCTAAATTTGAGAGAGAGTTATGCCCATTCATAATGAAATGTATAAAGCCTTGTTTTTCTGTGAGGGTACATCTAACGTCCTTTCTGTTGCCACATTACCTTTTTGCAATCTTATGGACCATAACCTTTGGTTACATTACTACAGGACACCTACAACTTGTGCTATCAATTATCTTCATATTTTCTGTAAAGATTCATTGCTGATAACCCACACTACTAGACAGAATACCCATTGAAAGCATACCAAAATCTTTTGTTCTAATAAATAAGGTCATTGCCATTAAGTGTGTTGAATAACACTTCATATAAAAGGGTGTTGTAAGAGCCACAGAAAGATTATTTGATGCACGAGTTCTATAACAAAGCAGCTTTTATTAAAAAAACTGGAAAATTATATGGAGAATAGGGACCCAGTCAAGGATTAAAACTTTCTTTCCTGCAGTAAATGTTTGCTACATATAGAAGTAACAATCATCTACAGAAACTACAAAGACACCAAATACCTTTCATAATTCTTTCAAGGGCTCTCAAACATTCTCTTTGATTTATGGGTATTCTGCCACAATTGATTTGCAGTACTTTTTAGTTACTTCCTCTGATGCAAATAACATCTAACATTTAATGCTTAGTACACCAAAGGGGAAAAGGTGCAGAATATACAAGATTATCAATCAACGGAACCACTGAATTTTGTTTTCTGCCAAGGAAACAAAAAGCAAATAGCTACATTCAAGTCACTATGAGAACGCTTGCCTAGCCTTGCATCTTATCTCTGTCAAGGCAATACGTGTATTAACATTAAGATTCGATTCTCAGCATGAGCCATGAAGTAAAACATTCAGTTTATTACACACAGCCTATACATTGATACTGAATAAGAATTAAAACTGTGAGGAAGTCCAAGTCTTCCGCATGAAAAAACATAACTGAACAGAAAAGGGCAACAAATTTTACAGCAGCTGGAAATGCTAGATTTAATTATTGAAGAGAAATCATGCAGAGAAGTTAGCTGCCTACCATGATTTATAACAAATGCAAAGGGAAAGTAATGTGAAAATCTCAGTTAATCAACAGAAACAGCCAATAACAAGAATGCCAACACTTTATATTTCTATGGATGATGAGAATTTGAAAAAATAAGACCCAAAACTCAAGGGAATGACATCACACAATCTTTTTTAAAAGATACTTTGATAAGGCAGGTTAGTTTGTAAATTACAGCAGCAGTTGCATTTTACTGAAAAAATCACCAGTGTCTGTTTTCCTCACAGACTTAAAATGAAGAATCCTTGTCTAGAAAGTTTTCTGAAAATTACTGTGTTGCACTGTCCTTTGCTCCTCTATACATACTCATGATGTGCAACATTATGAATGGTTCTGCATAGTACCTTTTCCCCCATTTTCCTGTTCCTTCATGTGAATCTTCCAGGCAAAAAAACCCACACCATGCTGCTGGAAGAATATTTGTCAAAAATACTTTACACAAGCATTGAGATATGGTATCACAGATTTTGGTCAAAATCCAGTAGTGCCATCTGATAGCAAACTAAACCTTCACTAGAAAGATGAAACACTGTGATGCTTGAACAGTCCAGGCGTAAAAGACTTGCAGGTTTACGTATTTAGAATTCTATAAATATGTATATTCACACACAAATACATGAAGAGATTTATATAAGACAGGAGGCATATCCAAGGCAATGGGCACTCCTGTCATAAATTATAAAATAAAGTCAATTAGAGTACAAAATTCCCTCCCCCTCCTCACACCAAATCCAATTATTCTCGTAGGCCCAACTCCGCAGCAGTCTGCACACATAATCTCAGACACAGTGCGAATCCACCACATTTTTCAAGGTCATTTCTAGAAAGCAGTCTAGGTGGTAGCATGAAACTAGCTGTTGGAATTCAGGCATAAAGAGGTTGTTTTTCAGGATTTTCAGCTCTACCAAACGCTCAGGGTGCGATTTTGAAAAATGCCCAAGAGATCTGTGTACATAAATCCCAGGGACACTGACTCACATTTCCACATTCACTGTAAAAATGTGTGCTTCACTGCCACCTCACTAGAGTAATGAGTGGAATATTGCTTCATCAGGCTTCTTTTGAGGCTTAATCACACTGTAAAATGGATAAGTATGTCTCCGGTCTCCCTGTGACCTCCCTGTATGTCTACATTCATAGATGTAACTACTTACAGAGGTAGCAGTGAAAACATAGGTGAAGAAAGGATCAGAAACAAATAAGAAATAAAAAGGTTGACCTTTGTATTCAGCCATAGAAAAACCTCTCGCAACCAATCCTTCACCTTCAAAGCAATTTTTTCCTGTCTTTTTTACAATACCAGCTTAGAAGAAAGAGAGCATAACTGGTTTGCTCATAATTTATGTTACTTATAATATCTCCTTTTAAAAACAAAAGGAGTGGCCAGGCACCAAAGAAGACGACTTTTCTGTCTTTGACCAGGCTGCTGAGTTGTAAGGTAGAGACCTCTAGAAAGGGTGGGAGATTGCACCTTCCATGAGGGAAGCTGAGCACCTCCAGTTTGAAGAAGCTTCTGGAGTACAGGACTGCAGAGGCAAAGGAAGGGTCTGCTATGCAAATGGAAACAGAGACTCCTGACAAAAAGGAAGAAACAGAAAAATAGCCAAGACAAGATGACGACACACTTTTTGCTACCAGGCACAGAAGAACTGGATGTGAAGATTTTGCTGCTGTTCAAGACACTTTATTTGAAGTTTCTGAAAGAGAGAGAATTGCCTTGAGAAGACATACGGAGGAGAGAAAAGATTTCTTTTCAGATCCTTTTAATTTAAACCTATCTCACCCAGGCATTCAGACTTTCCTGCATATCTAAAGTTACAGCACAAACTGAAACAATATGCAAAAAACCCCACCCTTGCTTTAGAGACTCTTCCTGTGCTTTTCGTCCTCCTACTTTATGGAAAGGGTATAGACACTTTCCTGCAATGTTCTGACCAACGCAGGGTCCCACCACATGGAGACATAGCAAAGAAAGGCCCAATCAGACTTTATGCCACAAAATGAACATGTGCCACATTTGCTGCTGCTTCTCTGTCTGGCTGTGAAAGAATTGATAGGTGGGCACTTCTCAATCCACCTCTGGAAGGAAAGCATCTGTCCTGTACTTGCAATGAATTAAGAACCAAATAGGAGTGGTACCTTC
Source organism: Astur gentilis (assembly GCF_929443795.1). Lineage (NCBI taxonomy): Eukaryota > Metazoa > Chordata > Aves > Accipitriformes > Accipitridae > Astur > Astur gentilis. The sequence goes on from NC_064891.1 coordinate 24,356,982, forward strand.
CCCTCTGGATCCTGTTCAACTTTTGAAATGTCACATGACAAATACTTTCCTGCATCACATTTCTAAAGTGCAGTTGTTCAGCACAGCAGTGTCTTTCCTAGTATTACCTATTTTCCTAGGTGCTTTCTTCCTCTTACAGTGACCATCCTTACCCCATTTATAACCAAATACTGTACAATAATCTATAACTACAGAACTTCATTATGAAGCTTGTCTAAATTTCCCATTGCTTTCTCCTGCCTCTGTGTCCCAAACACCAGACTTCAGTTTTAAACGATGACAAGATACTTTGCCTTTTATTTTAAAACTTCCCTTGCCTTTCAAAAAAAAAAAAAAAAAAAAAAAAAAAAAGTAAAAAGACTGTTCTACAGAAAATCTTATGACTAGATTGGTCTATCATCATGGTGCAAATCTGTCCAAAATCTGACACACGTCTTGCAAGGCTCACCTTTGTCATGACTTTTAGAAATGGGAGAATTAAAACCAGGTAGTAGTAAACATAATACAGATATTTAAAAAGAAATTTGGGGGTTGGATTTTTGCTGAATCAGTGTTATCTTGGAATATTTCATATGTCATCTGAAACACCAGAAATGCAAGTCAGAATAAAAATGAAAAAAGGGGTAACAGTTCTTGCCACATTTCTCATCTGTCTCTGGATCTTTATCCCTCACTCAGCCAGCTTCATCTCCCTTCTCCCCATAGGTCAGGTGGCAAAGCTTGCTTGTGATCTGAATCATGCATGTTCATCCCAACCATTTTTTAAAAAAAACCTTGAAGCTTTGCAACTAGTAATTACCACAATCACAAAATGCTTTTAAATGTAATTAAACCCACATTTGCATATACCATTCTTTAGGGCTAAATATTGTAGGATCACACTATTTTCCAAGAAATTGTTTAATTTTTTTTGTTATACACAGGATATGCTCACCTTCTTCAACTATCACAGCAGGGAAACTCCTAGGACATTGTTGTGCAAAATATTTACATAAAATTTTAAAAGGAATTGGAAAAATTCACAGCAGAAAAATCACAACTTATTTATTAAAGACATGGCCTCTGATCAGGGAGGTCTCTGAGTTGCAGATCTCTATATAAAAACAGAATTTATAAAAGTACAGCCTATCTGCTTCCTTGTACAATTGCTCTTTTCGGGATATATGCCATGGCAGATGGGATAATGCATTCAATGGACCGACCAAGCAGAGTATTCCTCATGACTAGAAGAATACCATCTTCATTCTAACTCATTTCTCAAGAATAGATGAAGGATGAAGCAGCAAATCAAGGAAACGGGTACATGCAGATGACCAAACCACACCAGTCAGGCTAGCCAGAACAATCTTTAGCTTAGGGCTCATCATCTGCTATGCTGCTTCCTTATGGGTCCTCAGGTTGGGGAAATGAACCAGATCAAAGCCTGTACATCAGTTACTTTGGAAGCCCTTCTTCTCTTATTTGCAAGTCCTTCCTGTCACGTGCTTGTAAGTGTGTCACGACATGAGTGTTAGGACCAAAACAGAGGCATCGACATCTACACCCATTCATACAATGGGAACTTACCTACCAATTGCAATACACAGCATGTCAGTAGCCCAACACAGCACAGATCCATTCCCATTAAGTGATGGAATGGCACCAGTCAAGTAACAGATCCATTTCTGGGTACAATAGAAGAATTGCAAGTTTTCTCTAACCTGGAGCACCACTTGAAAAGGCTATGAGGAACACCATGGCTAGGAGGTATCACTATGCTAAAACAAGTCAAGCACACTTGACAGGACATGTGAAAAACAGACCATACCATGGATGGATGAAACATGGTACACAGGAATTTCTGATTGTTGATGTGATACCTGCAGATTTGAATGGATGTGACTAACAGTCCCCCCTTCCACAAAAGAAACATAATGCCATGGACATCAGTAACACTAAGTTCATGAGACAGCAGGTTTGTTATTGAACCATTTGGTAGAATCCTAGTTGTATATCCTCAATTTGCACACCTGCAGAAGTGATGCTAGATCTAAGTTTTTCCAACACAGTAACAAAACTAAACTTGATAGAGTGCTGCTATTTTAGTACACTAGTTTCTGTTTAAGTTCAACCTGATGAGTTAAACCCCTTGAGCCATTGTTCTGAAATAGCACAAATTCAAAACCAGCATTAACTTAAAGTATCAACTAACTCTTGTCCTAGAGAGTTGTCACAGCAAAACTCAGAGCTATATTAAAAAAGTTGATGCTCAATGTAAATTTCTTCCAGACATCATAAAAGGTGTCTTGAGACTGAAATAAGGCTAACAGTGAAGGTGTCACTGAACAACTGTATTCATTGATAGCCTGTTATTTACATGACAGAACCCTTTACTTCACACAGATTTCCCACATACATGCACACCTTTGCAAATAGTTTGCAACTGAAGAAAAAAAGTGGGCTGTTCATCTAATCAATAATGCCATGTCATGCATAGAGCTACTGCATAAATCCCGAGCAAAAGATGTCAAGCACGTCCCACTCCAATGATTATCAGGCAACGAAGTAAAAAGATGCACTTTTCATCTCCACAGGACTGTTGCCAAATCCTTGATGTAATAAATGAAACATGCCTGCTATTTCACCATTGCAAAATGGTACTGTAGATATCTTACAACATCTCTGTTTGCAGGAGGGGGTAACTAGCTCTAGATGAAGTGCAGATATGTTATTAAACAACGCACAGCTTGAATCCTGGGGCCAACACAGATGACCTTTAGAACATAAGCACTGTCTAAGACAAATATGCTTTCATCTTTGGGGAGTATTTTTTCAAGTAAAGATTTAAGAGAAAAACAGTTTAGAAATAGGTTAAGCACAAATGTGCCTTCAATCTCTTAATGCTTCATTTTAAAAACAAAACCACAAGTGGTATCACATGTCAGGAGAAAGACTAAGTACTCTTTAAGCAGAAAATTAGTGAATTTACTGAGATGTAGTTTTGTTTTCATTTAAACACAATAATTAAAGCACAGCGAAAGGAGACACATGATGTAACTGAGATCCAAAATTGGAGGTATGAATTAAGTGATTCAGGAAAAAAGGCTTGTATTTTTATTACAAGTCTATAAAAACAAAGATCATTATTTCACTTTAGAATCCCTTAAGTGGGATGAAAACACAAAAATATAACAAAACCACACAGAGACATGTAAAACATAAGGAAAATGGTTTTAGAGATGGATTAAGTGAAATAGCAAATAATACAAAAGAAAAAAGTAATTTCTCATTTTGCACTTAACAGGCTGTTATCATTTATGTTCAGTAAGGTGTTTTTTTCAGAGTTATGTCTTGACTATGACACTAAGCAGCTTTAACACATACAGTGATATTTGCTTCATGGAAAAGAGCAGCATTGGTATGATAAAATTTCTTCCCCCACAAACTGTGGTTTGCAGATTCTGACAAGTTCTGAGCTGCTCTGCACAGCCTGTTTTTCCATCAAAGTTAGTGGCAAACTATCAAAACACCCTATGACTGCAAAGCACTTTCCAGGATGGGACCTCCTGTGCCTGAAAAGCCTGTATGACACATTGGAATCCTCAAACACAGTGGGCTTGTTATGTTTTGGTGGTTTGTTTTTTTAAAAAAAGATTTCATTTCTTACCTCAAATTCAGCATGGCGGTTAATATCCTCTGCTCTCTGTCTACTCAAGATGAATTCTGCTTCATTTGCCACTCTTACCAAATGGTCCTTCATGGTTTGACTCAGCAACCTGAGGACAGACAATATTTAAGAACTGCCTTGAGAGAATGAAGTCCTAAAATAAAAATCTGTAAATACAATATATAGACAAATATTTTGAGCTCTGTTCCATAACTGACTTTATTGTGTTAAGAAAATGGTATAAATAAGGTTGAAAAGTAATTTTCTGGCAACTAGTAAAATTGTATTTCAATAGTAAAGCAAACGAAGTATTAAACAAAATGTAAACACTCTAGACAGTCATTTGTTTTACCTGAAATATAGGTTTGTAAGAAAATCTTTCACATACACACAACACAATATAAAGAAAAGTAAGCAGTTTATGCATATAAACATCCATGGTGAAAGCCCTAATGTAACTGATGTAAAGTCTAAATAAAAAATTGTGAATTGCATTGCAGTATAGTTTTTTTCTTCAAATGTAAAATTGGAATTTTATGGTAAGTATACATTTAAGTAATATTTTCAGGATTATAAAACATCGTCAGTCTCACAAATGAAATGCTAAGATATACATTGTTCCAGGTTATGTACAGAATAAAGCTGTAATTCAATCTGAGGTTTCTGAGGCCTTCATAAACCTTGAGTTTATGAATGGCAGCAGAGCTGACAGATTGAATTACAACCCAATTATTATGTGAGTTCACATATTGTTACTAAAAACATCTCCTTTTTAATTAGTTACATTGGGATTCATAAAGTCAAAACTGGCCATACAGGAGCTACACTGTTTTAGAAGGTGCACATTTCCATAGGATGACCCAAAGATACACCAGACAAATCTATCACGTGCTCTACTGGTTAGTTTTTAAAAATATCTGTTATTAAAGTTTTTTTTAAAAAAAAAAAAAAGTTTTCAGTTGCTAATGTAGAAAAGAGTAGCAGAACATAAAATCACTTGTTGGCCTTGCACGTATAAGCTAAAGTACATTTCAACAAGGTCAGAGTCTACCGAGAGCCTTTCTTTACAACCACAGGATTTATTATGCAGGATGCCTTCTAATGTATACAATGTTAATTTTATCCCCTAGAACTTATTTATCTGAACTAAGGCTCCACCTGTCTCTATATGTATGTTTGATAGTATGATCAATGCTCTGCTGTCTCTTCTCCTATGCTATTCACAACTCCACACTTGCAGTGGACTTGCAGGTCACAAGCCTACTCCACTGAGACGAAATCCAGAAGCAGAACAACACCTGAAGCTCTTTGTTCATTGTCTTTCTCACTACAAGGCTAGGAAAACTGCAGCACAACAGCTAAATAAGACTATGTGATCATGAACCAGTTAAGTCAGTGGGTTACTGTCTCCCCATGGATGAAGTCTTGAAAAAAAAAGAAATATGCACAATTTATTATTTGAAGCATGACTTCACCTTCCGTTTGAGAAGGCTTGTACAGAAGCTACTGTTTTAGAATCACATTATCTTTTATTTTTTCTATTTTAAGTCACCTCTAGAATGGAAGCAGCTGTTGACCAACCAACATAGAATTTGGTCAATTTATCTGTGTGCATTAGTGACAAACTTTTACTTTCAAAAACCTGCAGAACCAACATTGCTGCAATAATGTAATTACAATTTCATAACTTTTCATGGCTTCAAAAGAAATTGGGAAAATAGAATAGGTAAAAAGCCATTGTTCATACACTGAAAAAAGAAACCCCAGACCTCTGTCTCTAATAATTTACAACAATTTTCAGCTAAAAATAAATCCCTACTAATAAACCACCACCAAGAAACTTGGCATAACCAATTTCATAGTCTGGGCAAATTCCAAGCATTTGATTCCCCTCTTTCTCCAAGATCCCCAGTAGCACATTCAAATCCGTCACATAAACGTTTAAATAAACATTTTTTTTATTAAACTAAGAACTGTCTAAAAAAATACGGGGATCATAAATACTGATGTATTACAGTATCTTGTATTATGATTTACATTTAACAATTTAGCACAGTTGGACAGTATCTCGTTATTTTCATTGAGTGTGTCAATACCAATACCTTCTGCTAACCTGATCGGACTTTGAAAAATACTAGTTATCCTCTAAAAGGTCCACTTTTAATCTAACACTAGTTGTCCTCTAAAAGTCCCACTTTTTTTCATGTGTTCAAGAAAGCACCCTGTATAATAATCGTTTTTAACAATTTACAACATGGATTTTCTTTTTTATCCACTAAACATAACCAGTAAGCAGCCCAGTACATAACTGACTATACACTGGCATTTACTATGCATTTGCAGAGATGATGGACGTATTCCAAACAAAGCAAAGAACTACATTCCCTCACATAGGAACAACATTCTCAAAACAGACTATAAGTGTACCTAGTAAAATCAAATAGGTTTTGAGTATCAGAAAGTGCTTGGTCTCCTATGGATCAGTTGTCACTTTTGTCACCCGCACCTCTCTTTACTAATCCCACACACTTTCCTCATTTTCTCTATGATATTCAACACAGGGTTAGGCCAGCTAAATAAAACTTACACGTGATTTTGCAGATCAATCCTTGTTGAATTTGTCATTCTGGCAACCAAAAATTCTTATGGCTAACAACTTAGAAACTGTCCAAGTTTAGCATAAGCACCTAATGGTAACTTCAAGCTGCTTTCAGAAAAAGGCAAAAGCTTCATGTTATTAGGTATCAATTATTATACAATTACTTCCCTTCTTGCAAATTGCCAAACTCAGCAACTAAATGTCTTCAGGAGGTGAGAATAAGAATTATTTACTAATACAAATGAAGCCTATATGAAATAATTTACTGGGTTATGCCATGACAGCTGTGTTCATTATTTACATTCAAGAAATTCAAATTTTAATCTTTCTTTTCAGTCACCTCTTCCAAACACTGCATATGCTTAGATTAACTTCCTTCTAATGAACAATTCAAGTTGTATCATTACCTAGGTCAGTTTGGATTTTCTTTATGAGAACAGTATCCACACACCTAGCATGACACTCAGATTTCTATTTTGAATGTACCTCTTTAATGTAGAGCTTAAACTAAATATATTTCTATACATAAATGTAATGATGGCATGATATAACAGAGGAGTCTATGGCCATCACTAAAAGTTAAAGGTGAATACAAGCTCTCAGCATCTCTCTAAATGAACACACCTCCACTTACATGTCTAAAAATGAAGTTTTAATCATCTGCTTCTAAACACTAATTTTGGGAACCTTGGCAGCTGTTACTTTTCCACATGAGGCAAACAAAAGCTGAACAGAAAGCTGTTAAGTGTAGCTAGTTGCTTGCAATAGAAACAACTGTTTCCAGCTGAGCAGACCACTGCTGAGGCCAGCACATGAATCCGATTCTTGCAGAAGTATTAGTTCAACTCCGAACTACAACACATTTTGTACATATGTGAGAGGCTATAAACTGTATTAACTAGATCAGGTAACTTTATGAGAGACAAATTTTTCTAAGGAAAAAAAAAAATTAGAAAAATCTTATTTTCCTGACTAAGACAGTAAGTACACTTCATGGATTTAAAGGATCGTAATGGTCCTCTCTGGTACCTGCTCTGGCCTCCTACACAGAATTGATCATGCATGTTTTCCCCAAAATAATTTCATTTCCTCCATCAAGTCTGTATCTTCTGTTTGAGCTACATCATTGCTTTCAGAAAGATGCCCCAACTTGTTTTTTGTTTTTTTTAAATCTGACTTTTACACCATGTTTCCCATAAAGTTTTATAATAAGGTACTTAGTGCCAATTTAAAAAAAAACAAAAAAAAAACCAAAAAACAAACAAAACCGAACCATGACTATTTCTTGTCTGCTTTTATCCTGTTTTTTATTTCAGCAACTATATCACATTAGTTCTTTTTTCTGTTAAATAAAAAGCCTATCCAAAACATCTCCTTATACTTCTTTTTTTAACAGCATAAGGATAGCTTTTCATTTCCTTGACTAAATAAACGGATTGATTGAATTTTTTGTCTTTTTCAAAGTATGCACACCCAAGCTGAAAAAAAACCTGAAGTCTAACAATTTCCTTCTTGCCTATGCTTCATAATCTCTGTATGCAGAACCATAGACCATGTTTGCCTTATACTACTATCTCACATATCTGTCTATTTTTTACAGTGTTATTAAACAACAAAATGCTGCTGAATGCAGTGATTTACACTTGTCCTTCCCTGATAGATTCCCTTCTGGTTTGGCTTTATTTATGACAAGTTACTGAATTAAGATTTTTTTTCTGATCTTGAGCATGAGAAGAGTGTGGATGGACATGTTCTGTAAAAGTTAGACCATAATACCTATGGTAGTAAAGACTCTGGATACCAAGACTAATCTTCTGTTTTCAGTGCATACCAGATTCAAGGTCTCAAACAGACTTTTCTTCCTTTGTCTAAGCACTAAGCACTTGCTGGACTAAAATATTTAAAAACATGTGATTACTTTTGAAAAGATGAACAACCTAGTAAAAACAAGCAAGGGGACAGATCCCACGCTGGAAGTTAAATATATACTTGCATATTTTGCTGGGTCAGGAATGAAGTGCGAAACCACTGAGAGAAGGAGTTCCAGCCAAATACATGAGATATTTTGATTTTTATTGTTATGCTGGAAGAGAAAACTATGAGACACAAAGCAAGAAATCTTCTTACTCTGATTTCTGGCTGCTGAATGCTTAGACGATCAAGTAAGAAGTCAAGTTTCTCCTTAAAACAACCAAAAATGTGAAGGTACAAGAGGGGAAAAAATGTAACAGAAAAATATGTGCAAGCAAAGAAAGTGAGAGATGGATAAATTTTGGGTTAGTATCACTGATGACCAACAATTATAAATTCTAGTCAAAATATGGAAAAAGCTTTACAGGTGACATTTACAACAGCTGTTTAGGCATAAATCTCTCGTAAAGTACTCCAGGGAGAGATTATGTATGTTCCAGATGCTACCACAACAGAGAACTCTGAGATAGCCAAGAAAGGAGGATAAAGGTAAGCTTTCCTACTTGCACTCCTCATAAACCTAGCATATAAGAGATTCTCCTACTTCAAAAGGAGATATGTTCTACACCAACATACACTGTCTTTTATGGGATCTGACTGCTCAGTGTGCTAAGGGTTGGAATTATTGCTGCAAGAAAGTTTTACAATTACTTTGTGGAACACAGATACCTTACAGATACGCTATTCAATCATCAAAAGATACAGACAAGTCCATAAGGTCCTAAAGACTGAAGTTTCAACACCAACCCCTGTTGTTTCAAGAACAACCCCTTAAACTAGGAGAGAAAACAACAACAACAAAAAAACCCAAACCAAACCAAAACAAAAAAAAAAAACAAACCACAAAAAAACCCCAACAAAAACACCACACCCCCAAGGAAAAAAAAAATAAAATCGTGCAGACTCACCAAAATGCTGACTTGGACATGTTGATAGCATAAAACTTAACAACACCCCAAAAGGACAGCTAGGAAGGGACACACAAATCCAACCTTTTCTATCTAGGAAAGCCACTTAGGACATGTCACAGCCTAGTGAAAACTGATCTGAGGTTGTGTTCACATTCTGAGAGAGACTGCATGGTAGTACAAGAGATGATTTCTGAAAATCAGCTAGCAATAGTACAATACATGTATATACACAGAGTGCAGTATAAATACCTTCTTACTACCCTTGCATTAATTTATTTTTTAAAAGCACATGTTACTAAAAAATTTCTACATAAAAAAAATAAAAAATTTAAGAATTCCCAGGCACTCAAAAGTGTTTTATGATCTTGCTTTTTTATAGACCCAGCAAATTAATGATATATTCTCACAAGCAAAGCCTGCCTTTGTCACATGCATGCCCTCCAAAGTTACTAGCATCTCCATTAATTTTTAATCATTAAGACATAGCTCTCCCCAAAAAGCTTCTGCTTACTCATTAAGTTGCAGCAAAGATCATATGTTTCCCGTTACACAAAAATGATGCAATTTGAATCCATGCACAGATGATCAAACAAAACTCAGTGAAATAAAAAACTGTTTTAAAAATGGTTGTGCACGTCACACTATACCTTAGTTCACACACACACACACACACACAAAAATCATGTAGTATCAAGAACCCCACCTCAAGTCATTTATCCGTCTCTGAAACACATTCAGGTTACAATTTCTAATTTTCAGCACATAAAATGTTGTTTAAAGTCTAGCCTAATGATCTTCTATAGTTCAAATTCACACATTAAGAAAGCTGCTCCTGCTATGAAACCAAAACAATAACATAAAAACTCAGAAAATAAATCACCAAAAAACCCTTTCACAAAACCTAGCACTTAAACAGAATGGGTTGCTAAAAATAAAAAGCAAGGAAATGTGGAAAACACTTTTTTTCTCTTACAAATCAAGACTGAGGTGCAGGTTCTATGTTATGAGAATCTCAGGGCAAGGAGGCTGCAATAAGGGGAGCAGACTGGTAGCAATCAATTCTACTTTGGATGTGACTACATTTATGGTTTTTTTTCCTGTGCCTTTTTTTGGTCAATTATGCACAAAGCATAAGTCTGTCAGTTATCATCCATTTTTTCATTAATAGCTGTATTTTTCTAACTATTTTCCATCACAGTAGTTGCTCCTATGGCAACACATTCTCTAATATTCATTCCTTGAGAGTGACCACACTATTGCAAGTGAAAGACAATTGAATGGGGCAGCCTACATCTGTCCCCTATTTTCTGTTAGGAAAGTGTGCAAGTAATTGGCCAACTAGTTTGATTGCCAACTATTTCAATATTAAAAAGATATTTGCATGGTCATGCATCTATGACCAGTCAAAAGTAATATATACAACTTAAGAATAGGAATAGCAGGTGACATATGTTGAAATTTTCTTAGTACAGTTCCTTCTAAAAAAAAAAAAAAAGCTATAGAAATACAGATGATTACAGCATTCCAGATTTTATACTACTGGATGTTATGTATTGGGAGAATAATACCAGTTACATCCAGTTATTTCTGGAAAGGTTTGGGGCTTTTTTTCGCTTGGACAGTGGAATTTTTACTTGCCAAGGATATTAGATTTGCACGCTGTCTGCCTTCCTCCTTCTCCCAGTGACTTTTGAATTCACTGGATAAATCCAACAGCTTTTTTTTAATAGAAGGTTAGAGTTTCTCAAAAATATTAATTTTATACAAGTTCTTTTAGCCAACAGAGGACAAAACCCCTTGCAAACATCCTTTAAAAAAAAAAAGAAAAAAAAAAGGCTGTTTTCAACTGCACTGACAGCCATAATAGAAAATACAATATAGGAATATAGGAGTAGAATCCTCTGATACGGCAGGAGCATTTTGATTAGATTTCATTCCTCATTAGACAACAGAGAATCTAGCAATAAGAAAAAGCTACAGAAAACCAAACTTCCTTAGTTCTGCTTCTGCTGGATACACTTGTGAATCCTTAAGTTTTGGGTTGCTTGTTTTGGTTAAGGATTTGAAAGGGCAAAGGCAAAAGAGAGGAAATTGTACGTGTATTCTGCTGGTTTAATGAGGTTATCTTTCCACTAAACTTCATGTGACAGTTTTTCAAAGCAACCACTGTCTGCATATTTACAGATGTAAAAAAATATTTGTATAGAACACAGCACTTAATTCTTTGGATGACCTAGGAAACTATGCTTGAGAAAATTAAAATTAAGCATCTTCAAGAGCCTCTTCAACTGAAAGTTGGAAAGAATAATTGCTGCAGCATGCTTAGGAGACTGATCCCTCAACCCCTGCCATGCCAAACCCATTATCACCCCAAAGGGGATAATAACTGTCATGCCTAGTCTCAAGCTCGAGTACGTTTGTTAGTGCACTGACTGATACAGAAAACAAGGTCTAGCACAAGAGATGTTTCACACTAAAGCATGCTAATGAATCAAAGCGACAGGAGAGAGTTTTAACCTTCACAGAGCAAAGGAATTGTTTGCTAACTAGTCAAGTACAGGAAATAAGAGCCAAAAAAAAAAAAAAAAAAAAAAGACATATTTGTACATGCAAGGAAAAAAGCTTCTATTTTTTCAGTTCAGAAATAATAGCTTGACCATCTCCTGCATAAGGACAAAACATAATTGGTTTCAGGGTGGGGAAAAAAGGAATCCATCCGGACACCTTGGAAGTCTTCTAAGGAGAGGACTGTCCATGACCATGAACCAAATTACACCTAAAGGATGGTTCTGGTGAACAAATTCCCTCATCAGTAAGCTCTTGGGTTGAGGCTCCAAGGCAGACTCTCCCTAAAGGGAGGACCCAAAGGTGAAAGGCAAGCACAAAGACTGAAATCTAGATTGACAGAAGTTCAGCAGGCTAAGGAAAATGTTTCACAATCTATACTTCTGCTGCACAGATGGCTCAGTACATAGAGAAGCAGTGGGTACAGGCACCTTTTTAACAAAGTTTCAAAGGCATTAATAGTGTTCCCAGACATTACAATAATAGTGAGCAATACTTATTAATTTTTATTAAAAACAGATTAATGCTCAGTATAGCAAGGAACTGAAACTGACATTTATTTTCATGCACAGAAAGAGGTTATTTTCCAATACCTGCTCCGTTAGCTTTTAACTTACATTCTGTACCTTCCTGGTTTTCTACACAGATTTTTGGGGTTGATTTTTTTTCCATGCTTGTAACCTGGCCCTCAAAAGACTTCAGTTGTGTATTTCACTTTTAGGTAGGCTTACGGTTCTGTATTTTCACATACTAGTCTCCTCTTTAGACATTTTTTTCAGTTCAAGATTCAAAATTTCACTAGACACAAATCAATTCTGCTATCCATGCGCAGTGGACCTGATATATCTGGAAAGGCTGAGAGCAACTATGTGTGTAACACATTAGTTACTTGTGAACATGATGAAATTCAGACCAACACATTCTGAATGCAGCACACACACTCTAGTTCTTACGAGTCCCAGAGGCAAACTTTCTGCACATACTTCTGCCCAGGGAATCCTAGCCAAAACACGGCAAGCCTAAACATAAAACTTTCAACTGCTGTGAGAGAGAGAGGTACATTCATACCTTTCACATAAAAGCAAAAAATACATTTGAAAGCAAGCATAAGAAGAGATTTAGATCTCTTCTTCTAGACCTCTTCCAGAAAGATTTTTCAGTTGTCTTACTTCCCTGATAAATAAAAACAGCAGAACACATTTCAAACTGGAATATCCTCTACTATCAAATACTCCAGAAAACTAGTAATAAACACTGGGAATAAAACCCTGGTTTACAATGGTTACAGGATGACCAAGGCTTTTTCCACCAAGGCAGCAGACAATAGCAGTTCTGTGATTCCACAAATTCTAGGCAGTTCTTCCAGTTCTTAATTTTATTTTATTTATTCTAACACTCCACATGTCAGGGTACCCCACAGACATCCTTCCTTACTTGCTGAAATCAGTTCTGTCCTTTGTACAACTACCTTGTCTTCTTTTCTTAAATATAGAAACAATTTAAAAATTCAACTTTTATTATACCATTATGCAGTTAAAGTCTAAATCAGTATCATTCAGTTATTTTAATTTTTAAGTTTTAATTAAAAGATTTCAGCTTTTGGAGTTGTTACCATTATCGTGTTATGGCAAAAATACATAAACCAATAACAAATACAAAAAAATACAAGGCCTGAAATGTTTCAGTGTGTTAGTGTATGTGCAAGAAAAATAATGTACAACCTGCATAAAGAGAAGAAAAGAGTAGTTCTGGAATACGGTTCAAGTCATATAAGGGATAATAGTTTCATTTTAGTGAATGCTGAAAAGCCACGAAACACCACAATGACCAATTCAGCAATAACTTTAAAGGCTCCTATAAAGAGCAATGGAGAAAAATTGAGATAGATAAAAGGAGCTATTTTTAAGAAATTAATCCCCTCTCATCTTCCTCATAATGAAAGTTATATTCCCACTTTTTAAAAAAACAACTCTGCTATGAGTCAGAAATGAAATGAAGCAACAATTACTTAGATATTTTCTGCTAACCAAAACCACACTTTTCAGTCTTCAAGGGATCATTTGTCCCTGAGACAACCACTCTGCTAAGGCTAGACTATAAGTTATTGATGTTGTTTATGGAGGTGGGGGAGTGATTCCATCTGTCTGTGATGGGCACCGCAGGTTTTTAAAAGAAAATAGTCAATTCCAAACAGTTTACTGATAGAATTCTCTCTGAAAGCTTGACCTGGACAAGCTGAATAACTACAAGGTAACTGCTACTTACCACTGTCTCAGCAACTGATTTGTTCATCATGATCATCTTACACAGATGAACCTTACACGTTGTGGTTTACATGTGTGTGGGATCTCTATGTTATCTATGCTAATAAAACATTAATCAAGGGCCAAATTTATAGCAGGCACTTTATAAGTAAGGTCAAGACAGGTCAGCCTCACATAATAGGAAACAACTACAGGCTAGATCTTAACACTGTAACTGAACACCCTTGTTACTTTACCTTGGCCCTTGGGATCAAGACTAGTAGCAAAATGTTTTTTCTGCCTCAGAATGGTGTTTCCCTCACCATAAACTGAAATGCAACCATTAAAATGGTGATTATTTTTATGTATCTTGAGACTATCTACACATTTTAAAAGAAAAATCTCAAAGAGCCTTTTCCCCTATTCCTACATTGATAAAAAGATATTTGTGTAGCATTTTAATTTATGTGGTAGATTATTTTGGTTTTAATTCAGTAGCTGTCCTAATCCTGTAAAATTTATTTTCACTTGGGATTCCTACTAGCTCAAGTTACTCAACAACAGAATTTAGGTTTAGATAAATGGCATTTCTTATAATACTCCTTAGCTAACTCATTAAGACATCTTAAAAAAAAATCCTTTAGAAAAAGTAAATATTGCTCTTAGTCTGCCTCAACAATGGATTCCTAATGAAGAAAATATTGATGGTTTTGAATAGTCACTACAAGTCAAAGAGCATGGCCTCATCACCTGCCCTGTCATTTTCTGTAAGTTCCAGTAATATATGTATATAGTTAGAGATAGAACATTAGACTAATTGGTAATATTAATGACTTTTTTTTTCCTTAAAGGGACTCTCTTCCTTTCTCCTTTATGAGGTAGATAGGAGATAAATGAGCAAACTGGAATCTAATTTTTGAGACAGAGGCTTATCTTACAATTCCTAGCTATAACGTCTTCCAAATATCAATTCCCTTCCTCGGGAGATTAGCTGAATACAAATTATAGTTTCAACATTAACCAGTGCACAAGGAGGGGAAGAAAGAAAATCCATGACACGCTGATAAGCAAAATGTTTAATGAAACTAAAGAGCATTCAGATTCTGCAAAATCCCATATTCAGTATTAGAACTGAACCAAAGTATTAGAGTATGTGAAATCTTGCTTGTAAAATTCAAAGACAATGACATAAAAAGGCAGAAGAAAAATACTTTAAAGAAAGTTTCAAGCCATACAACTTCTTGAAGGCTAAGGCAGAGGTGTTATCAAATATTGTGACTTACCTTCCTTCATTGACAAGCTCAATAAAGGCAAGGCCAGCATTCTTTTGTATAGAGTTCTGCCACTCCTGGGAAAAAATAAGAGAGAACTAGTTATATAAAAACAAAACTAAGAAAAAACATTTTCAGCTACAGTCATGCACTTTCTTTTCAATTTTATCAACTTAAAGCACCATCAGCAAATATATAAGGTATTAATCGTGTGCTAATCAGGAA
Organism: Astur gentilis; assembly: GCF_929443795.1. Classification (NCBI taxonomy): domain Eukaryota; kingdom Metazoa; phylum Chordata; class Aves; order Accipitriformes; family Accipitridae; genus Astur; species Astur gentilis. Next base: position 24,372,413 of record NC_064891.1, read on the forward strand.
GGAAACACAGCCAGCATGAAGAAACACCACAGTATCATTTACTCAAAGTCATATTCTGTGGAGGAGAAAAAAAATACAAAAACATCCCACAAAACGACTGCATCATTTTCTTTTCCCATGTTATGCAATAATTCTGAAATTAATCTGGTTCACTGATGCTTTTTGCCTTATTGAACCTTAATAATGGTAGAAACAAACTGTTTCATGTTGTGCTGGTTTTGGCTGGGATAGAGTTACTTTTCTTCATAGTAGCTGGTATGGAGCTGTGTTTTGGATTTCTGCTGGAAACAGTGCTGATAACACAGGGATGTTTTTGTTATTGCTGAGCAGTGCTTACACAGAGTCAAGGCCTTTTCTGCTCCTCACACCGCCCCACCAATGAATAGGCTGGGGGTGCACAAAAAGTTGGGAGGGGGCACAGCCAGGACAGCTGACCCCAACTGACCAAAGGGATATTCCATACTATATGATGTCATGCTCAGCATATAAAGCTGGGGGAAGAAGGTCAAGGGGGGGGACGTTCGGTGTGATGGCGTTTGTCTTCCCAAGCAACTGTTACGCTGATGGGAGCCCTGCTTTCCTGGAGATGGCTGAACACCTGCCTGGCAATGGGAAGTGGTGAATGAATTCCTTGTTTTGCTTTGCTTGCGTGTGCGTCTTTTGCTTTACTTATTAAACTGTCTTTATCTCAACCCTCAAGTTTTCTCGCTTTTACTTTCAATTCTCTTCCCCATCCCCCTGCGGGAGGAGTGAGCGAGCTGTTGCATGGTGCTTAGCTGCCGCCTGGGGTTAAGCCACAACACACGTTAATGTAAGGCACATTCTTTAGACAGAAATTTCTCTTACAGCTTGAAGTCTAGTTCACGTATATGCCAATAATAATCCTCACCTCAGCATCACATAACCATCTCTACTCAAAAAAATCTGCTAACAATCCAAATATTGCATCATTAACACCCAGTATGTTTCAAAAAATTTTAACACATTTTTAACACTCTGAATTTTTAACACACTGAAATGATGGTAACAGCAGACACACATGCACCGCACATTTCTTACATCTAACTGAACCCTGAATTACAACAAAATTCTACACCTCTTACACATGTAGGCAGGTTTTGCCTGGCCCCTAGAAGAGACACAGTGGAAAGCAACCAACCCAGATGACCTATCACTGGGGCTTGCTTCCCCCATTTGAAAACTGAGGAGAAAACAGAATTGGTTAACAGAAACACAAAGAAGATTTTTAATCCTAGACTCAATAGGAATAAGTTGACAGAGCTAAAAATTAGGGTAGTAAATGGGTGAACCTTGTATTTTAGGGAAAATGTAGAGGCATTTGGATAGAACAGGCCAAATACAACTCTTGGTTTAAACTCTACAAATCTTCTAAGCTAAAACAAAAGCATGATTCTGCAGCAGACAGATATTTAAGTTTCATATGCTTTTCCACATCAGCTTCCTTGATTTTTCAGTCTTTGTTGTATGAAATAATAAGCGTAATGATTATTCACATCATTACTTCTACCACTGTGGTTCTTTTCAAAAATGTCATCAGTTCCAAAACAGGCAAAAAGTGCAAAACCGCAAATACCTCTTAAATAAATTTCAGATTTCTGAATGTCAGAGTTCTTAATACCCAGTGTCAACAGAGTACATTTTTTGCTGCTCAGTGTTGCAGAATTATCTCTCAGTGACATGAAGGTTTGATTAGACATACACAAAAGCCAGTAGAACAATGATGTTTCTTTACAATTTAAATCCTGTCCCCCTCCCCCCCCAAAAAAAAGATTTCCAGATTCCAAATGCAGGGGAGAGATATAACTCCGATCTCTGAAGGCTTGACATATTCCAGGCCCAACATATTCTTTTAACATTTTCAGGTACTCAGATTCAAGAGTGGAATAATTGGAATTTGTGAGTTATTACTCACCATGAATTATAAATGTATTTCATTACTTTTTATATAACTAGTTTACATGCATTCATAGGGAAGCAACATTCTAAGTATCAGCTAAGTTCCATTTACATATTATCACATATGGGGTTTTGGGGGTCTTTTTTGAGGCTACATCAAGTAGCATCATTGGTCCTTATTGCTACATGTATCTTACTAACATTTCACACCATCCTTCTCCCAATTCTCCCCTATTGCCTTCTTACGGCCACTATTAGATGACTTCAAGTTAGTCTGTAAGCTGTCTGAAATAGCTTTAAGAAGCATTTATTCTTATTTAAAAAAAAAAAAAAAAGCCTTTTAGCTGCTAACGTTCTAAACAAAATAGCATATGCAACTAATCCTCATGAGAGTTTTTTTTAAATGTAATATCAAGTTCTAAGTGTTTAGATTCATATGATGATAACTGAAAATATTCTGTCAGCTTAAATGTGTAAACACTCAAGAAAAGCAGAATAATTTTTTCCATTTATGACACTGTCCATCTGTTGCTCGGCTCTTTAAGCAAGCTCACTAAAATACTTGAAAATTTAAATGGTGAAGATGGAAGTTGCCAAAAGTGAAAAGAAAGTGCATTTATCATGATACTTTTAAGCATTTTTCTCTACATCAGACATCATCAAAGAAGGTGTTAGTCTAAACAATTTCATAAATCACAGCTGAACACACCCTAAAACTAATTTTAATAGTTGAAAGAAAGGACTAATGGTCATCATCTTTCATGATCCATTCAATATTTCCCCACAGTGTATGTTCTCTCTCAAACAATTACACTCAGTATGCATATTGCATTATTATATCAACATCTTAGTTATCCATCTCCCAAAGGTATTAGGGGAAAAAACACGTTAAAAGCCTCAAACTCAACCACTAATGCAACTAAATAACTAGAAAACACATTTCAGCACTTTCCTAAGGAAGGACTGTAAGGGAAGATCAACAAAGTCAATAATTTCATACCTATTCTAAGCTGTACTTAATTGACCATCATTTCCTATGGCTATAAATGTTTAGTAACTGAGAGACATAATCTACTTTTAATGCTTTTGGTCACTGTACACTCAATACTGAAGCAGGAAAAAACCCTAGAAGCACTAAACACTATCACAAATAGCTACGATGAAAAACAACCATTACAAGGAGACAAATAAGAAATCACATTTTATTCAAATACTATGTCTGACGTGGAAGTTTCCTAGCTCATTATTGTTTCACCTACTTCCTTAATGGAATCTGTAAACACTTCCATAAGTACTCTAGATAAAATGCAAGTCCTATATTCTTTCCTGAAATGGTGCTTCAAACCTCATCTGAATTAGAATTCTGTGTGGAGTAACATGTTACATTTCCTGTAGCTACAGCATAACTGTCCTCTATAGTACCAATTTTCTATCATCAACAAGTTTCATTAACACATTCTTACTGAGTGCACAAGGATCATTAAATGAAGACATTAAACAGTGCTGGTCTTAAACCCCTCCCTTCAGAAACTAATAATCTCCCTCAAGGTTTATATCGTGACCTATTGTTGTCCCATTTGAGTCAGGTCAGGGTTTTTCAATCTATTTTACAGTGTGTTTTTTTAATGATTTCTAACTAATGATCAGTTGTATGACAGTACCAAATGCTCTGACAAAACTCATGCAAATTACTACACTTCCTTTGTCTAGGAATAATTTTGGCACAAGGCCACAACATGCATTAGACCATAACCAACACTGAGATTAGTCTAGCAAAACAATCTTTAGGAATTCTATGTCCCGTTTTCTTTCATTTCAGCTACATATGCACGTATAGTTATCTCAGTATTCAAACGCATTGAAAAGTCTTTTATGCTACTTGATCCTCCTATTTTCTTTCTTGAAAATAAGGTATGTCTCTAATCATATGGCATCATCGGATACATGGAGAAGTTCTTTAAAAATTCTGAATTGACTTGAATTTTCCAATGTCAACTCATTGATCAGTCATTTTCTTCCATTTGTTGCTGACTCCCTACTCATTCCGAATATCCTCGTTCAGACCTAATACTTCAGGAGCTTCTTATTTACCCAACCAGGCCTGTCCAAAAGCCTTTTCTACAAGCAGCAGCTAGTGGCAGCCAGCTTCAAAACAAAGAAATGCAGGCGGATCTTTACACTGTGCATTACAGATCAGTGGAATCTACCGCCAAAGGATGTTGTAGTGACTAAAAGTTCAATAGGATCAAGAGAAGACTGCACAAGTACATGGAAGGAAAATACATTGATATCGACTAAATACACAGAAACTACATCCAAATCAGAAAATGCCCCAGGCTGAAAAGAGCTGGAGAGTGAAAGAGTATCATACGCACTTGTCCTGTTTTATTCTTCTTATGCATCTCTGTGTCTATAGCTGGAGATAGACTAAGCAAGATGGAGCCTTTATCTAACCCAATATAGCCATTCCTAAACTCTAATCACTCAAGCAAATACCACAAAAATTTTGTTGATAAACATTTTTGTTGGTTTGTAATTTGAAGTGCTTGCCTGTAGGCAGCAAACAGATATATCCCTCCTCACCGGCACACTTCTAGGAAAGAAATATAATCATATTTCAAACAACTAACCTAAAATATATATTCTTGAAGCTATATAAAAAACATTTGCAAGACCAATCCATCAACTGGTCTGATGGTTAAACAATTAAACGTAGATCTTTAACAGAATACTGGAAACATTTCCAATAGATGAAAACTGCTCTATTTTCAACTGTAGCAAACAGTACTAGTACTTTCATTCATATATATGGACACATGCACACTCCTTAATAATTCATTTTTCTCAGAAACTAAAAAAAAATCCTTCTAACAAGGTTAACATATTCCACAATTAAGAACTATATCTAACAGCTGAAATACACACTCATAAGCAAGCAAAAAAGAGCAAATTCTTTGCTAATCCATCCTTCCCATAAAGCTGGTTGAGTTTTAATAATTTATTTTGGTTATGAAACAAAGGAGAAGGATGACTTTGGTACTGACAACTATGAATGGGGCACTAAGGAGCAGGGTGGGAAAATGTGTTAACATATGACTAAGAGACACATTATATCCTAGAGTAAAGGTCAAATCTGCATGAAAAACTTGTTCATAGAGAGATATACTAATCTTTAAGTGCCTAAAGTAAACTATCAAGAACTTTTCAGCAGTGTTTGCACTTGGTGTCAGCACTCTCTCAGCACCACATCCACTACAGGCTTGAATGAACTCAGCAATAAAGAACATATAGTGAAAAGTAGATTATATCTCAGCCAGGTTCTTCATAATTAAAAAAAAGTTAGACTGCATGTTAAGCAGAATATCTGCAAACATAAATTACTTTTAAAGAGTTGCAGTATGGTTAAACTATTTTGATCTACAAAGCTCCACTGAAAAAAATTAAAACCAACATGGAATTATGGGAAATAATATTTAGAAAATCTATGTAGCAATTTAATATCAAAATTAACACATGCTAAGTAGTGTACGGAAAAAAATTTGCAAGGATGTGACACATTTTAATATGAGAGTAACACAAAACCACATTTGGAGACAATGTTATTCAGTATATATGCAGTCATACCTGGATGCTCAAATAAAATTAAAAAAACATAAATCAATAACAGAAGAACTATCAGAAATTGATTGAGAATAAAATAATTTCAATAATTATATGCATGGTCCTTTCTCTACAGATGAACATCACTGTTGCTGAATCTTAACACAGAGAAAAGAGGGAGCTTGTAAAAGTATTTACTACTACCCCAAAAATTCAGAAAATCTTGTCGGGGGAAAGCTTATCAAACAGGCTTGATTTTACTGAAATTTAAACAATGGACACTATTTTACACTAAACAATGGCTTGTCTATGGAAGCTTTAACATGGCATCTATGTAACAAGTCAAGCTATCAATCCAGAGGTTTTGATTTCAATATGGGTGATAAAAGTTACTCTAACCCTGGCCAGCTACAAGCTCTCAACAGATGATCATCATTAGACCTCTATCAGGGTTCCACAGACTCAGGCTGTACAAATGTGTCCTATTAGTACATGGTCTGTCTGTTTGGAAACTCCAGTCTTAAGACAAATGGCAGCTGCTGCCCTTCAAGGTCTGAAGTCAAGTCCTCAGGGAATCTAAAAGCCCAACTGGAAAAATCAAGGCCTGTTCATTAGAGACTGCTCCAGGGGAAACTTGCAAGGCTGCCATTAGAACTATATAAAAGAGCTAATTATTTTTATAAGACTTTTAAACTATCAAACACACTCCGTTACAATAAAAAGTATTTACTGCTGGCATTCCATTAAAAAGACATTGCTTTTTGTCAAAAAATCAGCTAGTGACAGTACACAACTAAAGTCTTTGTATTAAAAATTTTAATGAGTCTTCCAGGAGAAAGTTTTGTAAAAATGAACTACATGCGAGAGCTTCTTAAGTGGAGGTATAACACCAAGCATGTTGTTGTGGGAAAATATTTCAAACACACTCATATCAAACTAATGAACTATAAAGGTGGGCTGAGATTGTGCGCGTGTGACTATCTACACCAAAAAAGACAAGAAATTCAAGAAACAAACTTGTTCAGTGTTGCAAAACTGAAAAGAATACGTAACATTCTTGTTTCAAACCTACGCTGTTAACGAACAACTGAAAATGCTGCAGTACTCTAGTGTATTGATAAATCAGTCAAAAAGGCACATGGCCCAGTTGGTATCAAACACCAAGACTGAGCACAAAAAAATGAAAACCAAAAGTGTTTCAGTATTTTTCCTCTGATGAAACACAGACACCAAAATTATAACAGCCATAGCTATTTTCATAAAATATACTCTTGGGAAGAGTTGGAACACTATTTTTTTATTCATAACCACAAAATTGTTTACTATTTTAACTATGAAACAGAATCAAAGTTTCTTATACTGAAACATTTTTCCAGCTGCACAGCATGACAATACTGTCTTGAATTCTAATGGTATAACAGATCACTGCCATAGAGTATTTATTACACAGTATTTATTACAAATCTTTTAAAAGTGCTATATGAAATTCATTAGTGTTCCTTAATCAATTCTTGGATCAACATGCACATTAACTTCCGACAGCCTAATTCAAAAAAGCAATTACAACCCTAGTCCTTGTGTAAAAGGACGACAGAAAGAAGCTATGTTAAACCAGTTTAAAAGAATGAAAATGTAAAGAAAACAGATTAGGAATGATTTATATCAATGCCTAGTGCTGAAGTTAATTACAACTAACCCAATAAAATAGTGCCTTTATTATTGTACAGCAAGTAATAACCTTAGACACAGAAAACAGAACTCTCTGCTGACTTTTGCATGCTCAATTCCACAACACACTACATTAAGAATTAAAGAAGTAGTAAATAAGCCATACAGAAACAGCAGTTTTTTAACTAAAAGCAGAAGACTCCCCTGCTGTTCAACCATTTGGGATATTCCATGTAAACAGAGCTTCCTATAAACTGGTATTACGTTGTTAGTGGTAAATGCCTAAAACTACCTTATAATGAGAGTTTAATTTCAATACTTAAAAGTTTGAGTTCAAGTCAAAATAACTTTTTATAGATTTTGAAAGTAAATTATACACATAGAGCTGGAGCAGTTTGCATACTTAAGTACTACGCTGTTCAGTAAACTACTAAATAAAAAACTGTCAGCTTGTCAGACAATGCCTTTTATGCTATGAGATTACTCTCAAAGCGACAACTGTTGTCTTCTCCACAAACTATGCAATTCTATCCTAAAAGATACTATGAAAGATACACTACATAAAATGTTACAGCACATACAATCTTTAACAATTACATACAGCCAGAAAATCTCAACACAGGTTGCAGTTGTCATAACTGACGATGATACCAAATATTCTTAGAACAGGATTTTAGTAATAAAATCACTCAATCCAAAAGTTCATATAAATTTATGAAAATATCAGTGTCTGCAATCAGAAAATTCATATATTATGAAAATATCACTGCATAAATAAAATGCTATCAGTAATAACTATCACAGCATTAAACCTGCATATCATCAAAACTCATAGACTTCATTTTTGTACCTAGTTTCAAAAAAGTATAAACACGTATATGAAAATCATTTATTACATGCCTTTTATAGTGATCTAACTCATGACTTGACGAATAAAATTTTGCCCCTAGAACCAATGTCACATTAAGATGAAACAGATAAGTCTATGTTAGACTCCAGTTCCTCTACGGTCCCAATACAGCAACAAACTGTAGAATGGGGAAAAACTGAATGAGTGGATCACTGACTTCAGGTCCACAGTTTCTGATGGAGGAAGCAATTTGCCTCGGCAGCCTCTCTCTTTCTCTCTCCCACTAGCAGGCTGTTGCCATGACGCCTCATGAAACGAAATTAGGGGTCAGGTTTGAGTTCATCTAGCAGCAAACCTTTTCCACCGCAGTTTCCTCTTCAGGTTCTTTAACCATCGGCCATTTTCAATGTTGAGATGAAAGACAGTAGCTTCAGGAAGAACAGGAACAGAAATCTTAAACATTAATTGAGAAATCAAAGTACCAAGCAGTTCTGTAAATACGCAGTAACGGGAAGCAAGAAACTACAAGTCGAAGGAGATGAATCAGAAAAACGGAAGTGAGGAAAAGGGACAACATAAGACGAACAAAGGGAAGAGATCCAAATAATCAAGTTGCAGTGCCAGCAACATTTTTATTGAGAAAGGAAAACAAATCAAGGAATAGCAGGAGTATAAAGAAACTGCTTCTTGATTTCAGTGCTTTTTTGTTTAACTGTGATTTTAATCTGAGTTTTTGTAAAACCACTGCATGGGAAAAATTTCTTCCAGGTTAGACTACTAATTATAAGAAAATCACTGCATATTCACTGCTGCACAGTTGCACTAGTAGGGATGGACTGATCCTACCAATAAGAGCATTCATCATCCCCACCAAATAGAAGCAACCTTCCTACTCAATGTCTGATAAGCTTTAACTAAATTTCACTAATAAAAAAAATGAACAATATACACAGCAAATACTATTTGGGAAGTAAAAGCCCCTTTATATTACCTTTTGCCCCAAATGAAGTTTAGTTTCAATTTAAACCCTCATAATGAATGCATGCAAACAATGAACAAGATTCGATGATTCCTATCATCGTACCTTTGAGGAAATGAAACCAAAGTATATAAAACAATCCCACCTCTTCACTCAAAAGACAGGGTGTCCAAACCTGTCCCTTATCATTCCCTTGGGTAATCGTGTCCTAATGCAGATTTTTTAAGAAAAAAAATTAGAGAAAAGGAAGCTAAACCAAATCAAATTTAAAACAAACAAAGCAAAACTAACATGTGTCTCTTCCATTACAGTCCACTTGCATACTATATTTCCTTCTTCATCCTGCATCTGTTGTCTTCATTTAGACTAAAATATTCTTTGTATCCATTATTCTACTGTTACACGACACACCCAGAAACACAGGGTTCTATTCTCATCTGTCCCTAAATGTTGCTACAATAAACAAGATAAATAATAATTTTCTGCTCCTTTCACTCCAAATCCTCCCATGCAGTCACCAAGCAAATTTTCCAAAAAAGAAGAATATAACCATTTCTGTTTTAAGTAGAAATAGAAATAAATGTTTTCGTAAATATGCAGAGGGTACTGGAAAATACAGCTGATTCTTCTGAATCTAATTTGAATCAGAACTAGGATCTAACACCTAACAGACATGCACCTCAATATCATATTGATTGCTGCATAATCTTAATTATGAGTTTTTTCACTTAAACAAGTTATCTTAAAATATTTATTGAAAGATTAGTGTATCGTCAACATCTTCAATGAGACAGATGTTCTCCCAGTTGCAAAGATACATAAAAAGGCACAGATGAGTAAAAATAAGACTAAAGGTTAAACAATAAACTGAACAGCATCACTATGCAAAGCATCTCTTGCCAGAACTTCGAGTAAACAGCACTGCTCCCCAAATCATGAGTTTCTTAAGTATTTTTGCTTGGAAACAGAGGCACATTATTTGGTTTATTAACATGAACAAAAACGTTCACATATTTGTAATTAGTATAAAGTCAATGACAAGCGTTGCTCACTGAACTTTCCATAATCTCATACCCCTCCCCTCCACTAAACCTCTTTCCATAGTCTCAAATTAAACAGACTAGCTGTAAAACAGCAGGGTGTCAAATTAAAGCACACTTTATTTTCAGAGGTCTCCACACTTCGCGGCTGACTTCCTGTCAGGAAGAGTTCCATTTCAGTGCAGAGCCCCATCAGCAGGGAGCTCACAGAATTAAGTGCCAGTTGATATTACTTTGTTTTGCATTTACCACCCATGAGAATATTGTTCAAAGATCTAGTTATAAAGTCAGCATGGTATCATCCTTCTGACTAGACTGCCAAGCCACAGGGTGTGCTCTCACTGCACAAAACTCACCTTAAATGGTGGTGTTTTTTTAAGTCCTAGTGTGCTGGTGAAGCAACAGGATGCCTTTTTTCTTCAGAAAAGTCTTGCTTCTGTAGCTAAATTATGTTCCCTTAGTTTTGAACATCTGCAGCAGCGTACATTCATGGAAATGAATCTGTCCTGTTCCCCTACCACACCCCCAAGATTCATTTACATTAGACAATCCACTCTCTTCCCTAAACATAAAAATGTATACATTAATCATACAAATTCTCAGCAACACAATTTTCAAGGCTAATATTTTTAGCTGTAGTGGACGTTTTCCATTAAACACACACCAACAGCATGTCCTGAATTCCTGATCAAGTTCAAGTAATTTTCATTTCATAAGAGAATTTTTCTTAGTTAGAGCCTGTAATATCTGAAAAGCCTATAGAACAACAACTAAAGATTGTACTTTAAAAAAAAAAAAAAAATCAGGGAGGAAAACCAATTATACTTTAGTAAGATGACATTAGGAAAGTTCATCTCTCTCCATACCAGTGTGGCAAACTATTTCTAGGAAGGGTTATGTGGTTTTTAACCCTATCTTTTATCCGTTCCTCTATCCAAAGTCTGCAAGTCATATTGACTTTTCCAAGTGTATTGTCCCAAGAAACAATGCTTCACATCAGTCCACACCAGAATATCATGACTTTACTACACCTATCCACTTGTACCTCTCTACACAACTTCTTAGTGTCTAATGTAAAGCACCCATCCCAATTTCTTCAAATATAAATGTATTTTTTAAATTTTTGTTCAAAACCACAAACCTCACAATTACTTTCCAGAAAACAGCTGTGTAGTAGAAATTAAAAAACACTCATTCTTTCCCACTACTTTTCTCAGTTTGCAGCTGCAGCTGATATAGCCTGCTTCTGTTGAACACTTCAAAATACAGTGGCTGCAAATTGCAGAGGGTGTTTTCCAATGGGTCAAAAGTAGGCCTAGGTAAAACAAGTTTTAGTTAGATAGCCATTTCTATCACTTTGATGATTATTTACATCTAATACACAGAAACATCAACCCTGTTTAAGAAAATTATAACATATCAGATATTCTTCTGTTTTTCTCATACTAAATGTAACACATCATAGTTTCTGCTCATCTTAAAACCCCACACCATACATTTCATCTCCAAACTGGGGAGTGAGCAAACCTTTCAAATATCCTCCTAGACTAAGAATTATGTAAAGATATAGGGAGATAAAGCCAAAGTACTAGCTCACACATTTTAACTACTGTGACCACTACCTGTCAGGATATAACTATAAAGTGCTTATTACATCATTAAGTCAAGAAAAGGTCACTTATTATTCATGTAGTATTGACAAATCATTCCCAACCTATTTCCACACTTAAGGCAAAAGCAAAGTTTATGTTATAAACTTCTTTGATTTCTACTACTATGCACTCTGTCAACATACATCCACTTCATAGACTCATGCAAAAAACAACATTCTGTCAGAATTTTATTTTTTTTTTAATTTAGCCAGTGACGGACATAGATGTTTTAAACTCCCTATCAGTAGGCCATACTAAAAGTAAACAAAGCACATTATTCCTGAAGCCAACAACTACACCTAAGAGAAGAGCCAGAGTTCAAACATATCTAAAGTGTAGCAAACTTGAGCAGGATCTGAGAAGGGTGAACCTTAGTTATTATTATGAAGAATAATAAGAGTTTGAAAGAAACTCCTATTTAAACATGTTAGAGTGCTCTCCAAGCAATTCCATGGAATTCAACAGGTTAAATATTGCAGGCAATTACAGGCAATTAAACTTTCAAACAATTTGGAAAGCAACAGGAAATCAAAGTAGGAGTGAAGTTCCAACAGAAATTTTACGTTATCCTAGAGCTTCACAGAGAATATACTACAATAACATAGCTCTGGAGGGACAAAATCTACATACTCCTTAAGTCAAAGAAAAAAAATAATATATGCAGCTAATTTAAAATGTAATTTCAACATACTCCAGTTCAAAGGAAAGGTTTTCCCAGGTGTTTCGATTTATTTCAATCTTATCAGAATTGCACTTCATACAGTTATCTACCAAACTGATCTCCAGTTTCAAACACTAAGAATGCAAAACATAGTTCAATGAAGCAAGCAGCAAAATGTCCATAGCACAAGTAATCCATTTGTAATTACTCCAAGTACTCTACCCATGACATATACACTATGCATAAGAAAAACCCAGATATATCAAGTGTAATGGAGAATCCAAGTGATCTAGACAACAGATTTGATAATTTAACGTTCTGTTTTGTTAGAAGGAAATTTACAGACAAGATAATATCTAAAATTGGAGCACCAAAGGACTGAGTTTAAGGAGTCTGGATTCCACAGCCGGTGACCTCCCACACCTTCCAGGCCTTTCATTCAATTTATCCAGATTTAATCCTACTGACCACTAGCTAAACAGCTCACTGTGTTGATATCAAGTGCCTTGCAATGCAGGAGAATGCAGAAGCCCTTAACTTCATCCCCAAGATCTTACAGAAAAGAACTGATGTCTTCATATATCACAACCAAAGAAGGAAACTGCAGTTGAGGACAACACAGATGAATCACAATGTTGCTTTTACAGGTTGAGAGAACTTAATTTCTTTCAAAACTGGACTCTTCCACATGCCTGGTAAATGCCCTTAAGCTTCTGGACTACTAGCTACTTTGGGAGGATATGTTGACATTTCTTCCTCTGACAGATTATTCTACATCATCATCATCATCATAACAAGAACAACAACTAATAGTAAGATAATAATAACTATTACCTGAAACATTAATTGAAACAACAACAACAACTAATAGTAAGATAATAATAACTATTACCTAAAACATTAATTGAAACTTAAGCCCCTTCTATCCCAGGAGAGCACTTTGATAGCACGGCCTCTAGCTACTGTGGGATCTACCTTTCCCTCTCTCTAGCTTTGACCACAGTTTCCATCCTGCAAAACTAAGTCATTGTAGATGAAAATATACATTGCAGGGGGGGAAGAATAACAAGAGTTTTTGAAGAGGAAATAGTTTGTAATGCAAAATCATTTCACTGAAAATATCCTGAAGTAGTACAGTACATAAAGCTCAACAGACATCTCCCAACTACTTCCCATCCAATAGCATCTTAAAGAAGGATAAGATAAGAATCTTCCATTTTGTATACCGGTTACAAGGGTCGTGCAATATTTGTTACAAAACTGCACTAGGAATGTTCCTGCTACTGCCTGCATAAAAATTAATAGAATGCTTGGCAATCCCATGTTTTCAAATATTAAGATTTACAGTTTTATTAATATCTCTAGCTCCACTTGGTATGAAGCAGACCTGAGACAGCTTCAGATCTAAATAATCCACAGCAGAGCAAGATGATCTCGGATACTTTTACTTCCTTCCACAGCCACCTCATCTCTACAGAAAGCCAGGCTAGCAGATATTCTTCCAATCTTCAAATTGTTCAAAAGAGCGTATGCAAAAAAAAGTACACTATGAAGTCTCTGCCACACCTGCAGGTGAAGTATATGTCTGTGCATCTCAATACAGCGCTTTCGTACTAAACTAGAAGCATTGAATACTTTATAACACTGCAAAGTAAGTCAGCAATACAAAGCAAACACCTATGGGCACGATTCATGCCACATCTTTCCCTGAACTTCACAATTTAGACTTTGGGAAGCCCTTTTTTTCTATTTTTATTTGTTAAGATCTAAATCATTTTCATTTGCCTAATAAAGTTATGTTTGTAGCCATCTATCGTGAAAGTAATATATTACTGAAGTGGGTTTTCTTACTCAAATACAGCTACATTCATCTTTGGTAAAAACAAAGATCTGATTGGCAGAAGTTCACACTGCATAAAAAGAAAAAATTCCAATTCCTGATATCTTCTAAATGGCTTTTAAAAGGAAATTAGAACATGCATTAAAATTGACAGAAAGTCATTTAGCAGCTTATGAAATCCCTACAAAATCTACCCTCTGTACCAAAACACACACATATTCTAGATCACAGATCTAAAGGATTATTAGAACCTCTTCAAACTTATTTTCAGCTGTTAGAACACAAAGTGATTAGATTGAAAAATATTAACTTGATTAAAATGTCATCATGTTACACTTGGGGCATGTAATAAGTATTCAAACAGCATTTATTCTCTTCACATCTAAACCAGGATATTGTTAGAGGTTTGGTGCTTCTTTTGAGTTCAGCTGCCATGGTATCACAGTGACATAGCTCTTTAGATAACCTAAACCAAATTCAATTAAAACATCATAGCGATCACTATAGTTATCCATCACATCAAATTGCACTTAAAAGTAAATTAGAAACCATTGCAGATCACAGAGCATCAGTATACTGTGTTCCCTCTGCAAGTAACAAACACTGAAAACCAGCTATCTTCTACATCAACTAAAACCTCCAAGTAATTCAAAGGCTTACCACATTTTAGAATACGCTGCAGAAATCCACTCCTGAGGTAATGAATTTGGATCGTTGATACAAAGCCTTTTTCTGAGCACAGGATACCCAAGAAAGCCTGAAGATCCTATTGCATTTTTACAAACATTTAAGCACTGGGGCGGGGAGGGTGTGTGTGTACAAAAAAATCAAACTCTTAACTACTATCCTATTGCTCTTCCTTAGGGGAAATACACTATCGCATTGTTTGTACGGGTGCACAACTGCATGGCACATGTTGATATTGTTTAAATAATTAAGATTCCTTATCAGTTAAGATGTATGATACAACTAAGATACTGCCCATGCAAAAGATGAATATTGACTTCTTTACAAGCAACAGAATCTGTTAGCAAAGTGATTTAGTAGCATACGAAAGAAAGATCATGCTGAAGAAAAACCTTTTGCAAACATTTCAGCATTTAACCAGTGATAATTGGTTTGATGAGTTGAGTTAGACAAAAAAAAAAAAAAAGAGCTTAAGACCTATAAGTTTGCCTACACAGGCAGTAAGACCATCTTTCACAGTGTAATTAATCTTTTCTGCTTTAATATTACTAATCAGCCTCTGCTGTATATTTAAGATGCACATGCAGTGCCTTGGATCATGTTTTCTCTCCAAAATGTAACTCCAAAAACTAACAGCACAGCGCATGACATATTCAACTGTAATAATATTTCATTGGGCCTATGAGCAGATGCTATCACTGCACACTAAAAAAATCTGGAGTATCAGAGTTTATGCTTCCCTCTTCCATCTCTCCATGAAAGATATACTTTATCAAGGTCCAATATAAATCTAATAGCTACAGCTATGTAGTTATATTGCAATATATCATATTAATATTTCTAGAAGATAAAATACCTAGAGATTAAACGTATTAAAACATTGGTCTTGGTTTTATATATGCCATCAGCTATCAAGAATGCGCCCTTAACCCCTTTGAAACAACAGGGAGCAGAGGAAGGAGGACCAAGAAGCTTTTATACCTTGAACCAGCAAGCAGGGTGTATGTGTGGGTAGTGGTGGTGGAGGAATCATAAAAGTTGCTGCAGTATTAAGTTTTCATTGCAAACTTTTAAAAAGGCTGGGTGGCATTCCACTAATTTTAGAAAATTATACAAGAGCTGAACAGTATTTGAGTCAGTTAATATAAGTTTATTTTATGGTCTAGAAAATTTAGATTCAGTAGAAAAAAGCTCTTAAGTCAACGATGGATCTGACAAGAACCACCTAATTAGTTCTCTTCACATATTCCACTGACAATTCAGTTGATTTACTACAGAAAGAAGCATTTTTCAAGTGCTGCAAATTCTGTAAATTCAAAGGCATCAAGGAAAATTATGGAGCCTATTTCACCTATTTTTGTACCTTTTCACCTTGGAGCTAAAATAATAGGACAAATGTATGTGAGCAACGGGTAAGTGTTTTTTGATATCTTGAGAGTAGGGAAGATCACAGTTTTTCTTACTTAGTCACATATTTCAAGAAAACATCTGACAAATGGAAGAAAGCACAGTAGCATATTTGCTTTATGGATAAACATGCACGCAATTCATACATGCTTCTTTGCATTTTAAGCATCGAGTGAGAGTCCTTTTAGATGAAAATTCTTTATTCAGGGGTGATATCCCTGTTTCCCCATGCAGGAGCCTTGCCTCAGAATAGCATACAAGCACCTTCAACATCCTGACGTCACTCATTTAAAAGGGATAACAGACACAGGACTTCTCTCTTTTGGCTGGTTTAATTACCCTGACAGGATGCCAGGCCAGACTGGATGGTGCTTCTAGGTTCACTGTACTGTATGCATTTCTGATAAATGGGAAAAGAATAGATGACCTGGCAGAAGGCTCAGACAATAACATGTGATTTACAGGACATGAATGCAGCTACTATAAGATTTATCTGACAGCCCTCTCCGATAGTGGACTGTTGAGTATCCGATGGAATGATTTCTAGTCTGGAAAGTCTGCTACTGAGTAGCCATACACATTATTTATTTATTAGATGTTTTGGGTTGAAACCATTTTTAAATGATGCACTTCACAATGCTCAGCCATAAATTTAGTTTTAAACCCTAGAAGGGAGGTAGTGTTATTGGAATGTGTGTCAGACTGAATTAGGATGAGCAACACAACGCTTTTATAAAGTGGCCTTGAATGCAACGTCGATTCTTTCAAAAATGATATTAATGTCAAATAAGCAGGAACACTTCACAGTAATATTAAATGAAGGATTTCTTTATGTTTTGATAGATTTATATAAATGTAAGTATACAGAGACACGTCTCAAAATGTAGCATGTCTATCAAAAAACACAACTGTGTTTGTCTTAGAAAAAGCCTTTTGTCTGTATCTCAAACCACCTGTTTCTCTTGTTACTTTGTGTTAAACATGAAACAATATATCAACATATAAACACAAAACTAAAACACAAAAGCAATGGTCTTTTTCCATATGCCTAAATATATGAACTTTAAACAAGAGAAGAAATTAACTGGGTGTCACAAATAGTCTCACAGAATGGTATCTTTTCATTTTTTTTTAATGACTTTTTTAAATCACTGGGAAAGAGCTTTATTACCACAATTTTATGAAAAAATTAGTTGTGAGTTATTATTATTCCATTCTGCACTTCTGAGAAAGCAAAAGCATATTCCAGCCACAAGTCTAAATAAACATGGGAAAAATTTCAGATATTTCAGAAAAACAAGTGCATACATCACATATACAATGTGTAAAACAAATTTTCAGAAGGAGGTTGGCATAAAAAACACGAAAGATATTAATCAGAGCAATCTTTCAATTTCATAAAATGATGGCTGACAAATTTGTGAAGTTTTAAATCAAATTTGCAGATACTTACTTTGTAACTATGCCACATTATTTATGTGATTAAAAACTAGTTTTTGACCTGATCTTTTGATCTTTGGCACTTCATCCTCTCCATCTCCTCTTAAAAATTAATTAAAATTTTAGTAAAAGGATATCACTTCACTTCCCACCCTATCTTGGGCCAAAGAAGAAAAAAGGGAAAAAAAAAGAAAAAAAAAAAAAAATCAATCAAGCTCAACCCCATCTCCTCCCAGTATCTGTAAAATGTCGGCTTGAAATTCAATTTCATATCTCTCAAGCTTTCATGTAGCAAAAGACAGTTCACTTCTTAACAAAATAAATCACTTCTGTGATTGCCACGCTGACCTCTTTGAATTAGGAAAATTCAAAGTGAAAAATGTAATTATCACCCCAGAACAATCTGTATACATCTGGAGCTAATTTTAGATTCATTTCTCACATCATTTTTCATATTCTGCCAAAAATTACAGCTGCTATGTAACTTTAAAAAGACTTTGAGGTCTTTGTGACTTTATTGGTTTATTTCTACTATTTCACAAAGAACAGCCTCAGACTCTGCAACTAGCACTGCTAAGCAATCACGATATCCTCAATTTGATTAGATTAGCATTAAGTGGCATTGTGACACATATGACAAATAGATGCATTAGAGCACGTCATTTATTCCTTATCCTTTCCACTTCCCAAAACCAAACAAGTGACATACAGTACAGAGCACAACATGATTTTAAAAAGGATTAGATTACCCTACCAAAAAAGAAGAAAAGGTCAACCACTAATTATTGATACAAGCAGCATGGATACCAAACACTAATTTTTTAAATGGTAACACTAAGCTGTCAGGCACATATTTAATACTCAGATTAGTTCTACTCTAACACATTAACAAATGAACAGTAAAAATTGTATATGGATTTCTTGGTAGCAAGGATTCTTTTCTAATTTAAATCAGCAGCAAATTCTCATTCTAGAAGTCATGAACAACATCCACTTCCAGTATTGCCATATGCAAAATAACCATCTCTGAATTCCAAAAGTTCCATAAGGAATATTAAATTCCTTTCAGGGTAAAAATATATTATACTTCCTGAGGAAGGACGGAAAACTAGATGAGCAAAGTTCTAGATACATTCATTAATAATAAGCTCACTAGAAAACATAACTACTCTTCACTAGTTCATTGTAAAATCTATTAGGTGTAATCTCCAGAAGTAATTGTTCTTATTGCACTTTATTGACAATGCAGACTATCGATCTTTCACACCTTCTATGATTCTTTCATTTGTATTCATGAAACGTCTATCAGCACACTCTAAATAAATTTGGCAATATAGGCACTAAAACGAATAAATCGATGTGAAGAAACATTAATTTTGCATTATCCTTATTCGTCAGGCAAGCAAACCATAAGGGTTGTAAATGAAGGTCAAAGGTTTTGAAATGGGTCAGAACCCTTGACCTCTAGACCAATACCATTCCCATTTAAAAAGGCTATTTTAAAGTTTTAAGTAGGGGAATTTACTACCAGAAAGGTATCATTTTTAAGGCACCAAAAGAAAGGCTCAATAAAAACAGTCTTCCACTTAATTACAAAAAAGAAAGCAAGAAACCCCAAAAGAAAATCCAATTAATACAGCATATACAATTTTCAAAAAGTTCCTTAGGTTCTGACTCTTTTCTAACCACAGGAACAGGCAATTCTCAGGTTCTTAAATATCTAAAACTTTGCCTTTAGAAATGTAGAATGCCCCATACTGCTGACAACCAGGGTTGCTTTCTTAAATTTTTTTCAAATTCTTAGTACTTGTCAAATCAATTAAGAATGACAGGGTTTTAAAAGTATTTATCACTCATTTCATAACCTCTACACAAAAGGAAAAATTCTATTCATCCCAGAGGATTCAGCATGCCAAGATGCAGAAATCAATCTGTTTCTATAACCTTTAATATTTTATTGATCCTATTTTAACTTACAAAAATGACAGCATAGAATTACTGCGGCACACTACCATCAAGGTTATGTAAATGCTCAATAGTAAGGTAACGTAAAACCCTTAGTATCTTCTCTGTCCGACTGAATAGACACAAATACTATGAATTATTTTTTTTTTAATCAAAATGCCTTGCACATAATCTTTTTACCTATTACACATAACCTTAAATTTAAAGTAAAATTTAGCTGTAATCTCCTTTGTGCTCAAAGACAACAATTTCAGACATTGTTACTTAAACCTCACCTGAGAGCAAAGAAGCATCACCAGCTCCACAACTGAACTGCTAGATTTCATGCACACAAGACCTACAAAAGGAAAAAACGGTATACATAAATGCATACTTATATGGCATCAGCTGTTAATACAAACTATTTTGAAGTGCAATAGATTAGAAGCATTTTGACAATCAAAAGAAAGCTGAAATTCTCATACTAATTCCAGTTCAATTTTGTACTTTATCAGCACAAAATAAAAGTATGTTTGTGAGAGGGAGATCATAAATTCCATGCCTCACATCTAAAGATGCAGCTAATAGTAATACATTACTCCCATTATTCACAGTTTCATAAATGTTTGTATGTCAAAACAATCAGAAGTGCGGTTAACATATGTTATATTAATCCACTGTATCTACATTTTGCTATTTCTTGAAGGATTGGGTCATTATATATGCAGAGAAGGGAAATGGCTTTATGACCTTTGCTTTCTCCATTGCGCGTTCTCCTTTCAGCCCCCAGCTATCAATCAAGTTTCCATTTTGTTTCATGGCAGCAGACATCCCAAACACTCTTATTAGTACTTTGACCCTTAACCCCACACTAAACCCTAGCAGAAGTGCAAGCAGTAACCTATTATATATTCTCAATTGTTTATAAACTAATTTGACTATTATTATTATTTGTATTCGCATTTTGGTTTGGGTTTGTCTATAACTGGTTTTTAGGCCCCAAAATTGGTTTAATGTGTTTATTTTTGTCTAGACAGTTCATACATTCTCAATAATTTTCCTGCTTTTTTTTGGTCATCCAATCTATGAAATACTCATCTCTGTGTATATAATGTATACTACAGTCAAAATATTTTGAAATCAGATTATCTTTTCTTTACCTTCAGACAAGAAAAAAAAATGTAACTAAATAGGATATTTACTTCCCTGGCAAATAAAGCTTTAAGAAAAATATCTTTCCTGTTATTCTTACTAAATGAATGAAATAAGTTTGTTCACAAGGCAGCTTCTACTGAAAATGTTTATCAGCTAAAGCAATGCCCACACGTATAATCAAAAGTAGAATCCCATCTTTTTCAGTGTTACAGAAGACAATTCATACACTTCTCCCTACCCCAAAGGGTAGGCAAGCTAAATTCCTAAACTAAGTAACTTTAATTTCAGTGAAGTTTAATGAAGTCTCAATTTTGATATCAGCAGTCTTCAGTAAAACACTTATCACTGTTTGATACTCTATTTGTGTTTCTGACAATGTTAATCATATTCAGCACTACATACAGGATGCCTGTCCTAATCCACAAAACAAGCAGTTTCAAAAATGTTTTTAAAAAAGAACTTTAATTCCCCAGGAAGCAATTAGATCTGTTAGTGCAAATACAGCTCAAGTGCAAGCGATCAGCTCAAGTTAAGCAACCATGAGCTTCTAACACAGGAGTGCTCATTACTAGAAGCTGCAACAAGCTCAGGCCCTAATTCAATTCACTGCTTTAACTGGACGAAACCTGCAATTTTCACTCTAAAAATCAGTGGACAAAGCCATTTATATGATCTAATCAAATTATGAGAAAATTGAAAAACTGGTGTTCACTATTAAATTCAGTGTTCCAATAAACATGATTTTTTTAAATTGAGGACATTAATGTCAGCATTACAGAACTGAGCCTCATTTTTAAGCAGAGAGAAACCCACCAGTAGAAAGAAAACTCAATCATCTCAAGCTCAACCATTTTAAGCCAACACCAGAAAGAGCCATGATTGTTGTTGTGCACCTGAATCTTCATCTTCTCAGAAGAAGCAGATAATTCTTCTCAATACTGACAATGTATTCCTTTTACTTGTATGACTGCCTTCCAATTAGAAACCAAAAGACAGAAAGAAGCAGATTCACATGCGAGAGAGATACACCATAACATGCTCTGCATATAGTTCCCAAGAAGCCTTCTGTTACAATATCACTGTAAAAATGCAAGGTCTTTGTACTTAACTTTCTATACTATACTCTACACTTTACTTTGTATTCAAGTGTTGACCCTGACACCAAGTTTTCTTTTTAAGGCTCACAAAACACATTTCATACACCAGGTTCTATGGGGCAATTCCCTGTAAGAGTTGGAAAACTAACAAAGAGACAACAGTAGTTGGCCCCACATAACAAGATATAGGAAACTATGAGACGAGATGGAGGCAAAGAGGTAGAAGAGATGGCAAAGATGAGGAGGCAATGACAATGACCTCAGAGGACTAAAGACAGAAGGAACAGGAGGCAGTGAAATCCAGTGGACAGCACTGTGTGGGAAGGCAGGAAGAAAGCTTCTAAGGCAGAGCCAGCAGAAAAAATTTAGAAATTTTGAGTCTCCAAGGTAAAACAAAGCACACATTAAAATAACCCTTTTTTAAAATGGAAACTTACTTGTACCTTCTATCAGCAACTCCTGCCCATGGCTGCCCAAAAGAGTCCGAGAAAGAAAGGGAGCAAAATCCACAAAAATCTCTCTCAGAAGTGGGGCAGCTTTTTCCAAAGCATGTTCAAGCCTGTCTGTAATACTAGTAGAGAGATACATGTGATTAACAAAAAAAGAAGGAAGTTGCTGAAATTTTGTAGAAAGGAGTATAGTTTTTGGCAATGTTTAAGTGATATAGATATGTAAGAAGGAATCAATAATCTGACACATATTTTGCCAAACCTTCATTAGGTATTTAACATCAGCAAAACAACATTCTTAAGTGATGTGGAATCAGAATACCAACTGTAATATCAAAGCTGTGGGCCGCAGCACAGCTGTTCAGATGTTCAATTGAAGAAGTTACCTCATATTTGAAGCAGAATCCTCAGGCACTGAAGAAACTGTAGGGACAGATGGCAATCTTGAATTAGATGATCCCCTTCCTACAAGAGAAAGTAATAAATAAATGAATTATATAAGGAAACATGCTAGAGGTTAGAAACTAAACCCTCAAGCTCAAACTCTGAGAAACCATGGTTTTCAAGTGTGTGTGAGGACTAGGTAAACCCTTTCACTTCTTTGTAACTCAAACTTTTTTTTTGCCATAAGACTGCTATTTACTTATATTCATATTTACCAGGTATGCCATGGTAAGCGTTTTAAATTTTGCTTTAGCACAAATAGAAAGTAATACAAGGAAGCCGTGCAGTTTGCTTCATGAAGGAAGTCAGACTAGACTGCAGTGATCCCTTCTGGCCTTGTATGCCATGATTCTCTTTGAACTAATTTAAGAACACTTACAACCTTAAGCAGTGAATACAAATAATGTCTTACACCCTTAATACTCCTGTAGTGTATTAATATATACTAATATATAGCCAAATGGTAACATTTTAAAGCATTTGAATCTCTTTTGGTTACTGGAAGTGATCCTCCAATTTCAAATGACTTACACAGAAAACCTTAATTTTTTGTCTAAATTTAAAACATATTTGTGTCAAAATGAAGCAGAATACAAAATGAGTGGGTATTTTCAACAGCCTGACTTAAATTTTTGCAACTCTAGGACTCTGACAAAGACAGCTATGATAAAATTCTCCATTGCACTGCCAGCATCATTAGCATGATGGCAGTGGTATAACCTCATTTATGAGTTATTAACTTTGCCACATCAATTATTCAAAGGTTGATAGGGAAGACTGGGTCATTTATGCATCCTACACTTTAAAAAAAAAAAAAGCAATTGTGTTATGTCAAATTGACACTGCATGGCTCTCATCAGCAGAGTAGGAATCTGTAAATACTAAATTCTGCTGTTCGGTATATAAAGAGAAATACAACCTCCATGCTGCAGTATGGATCGGTACTAGCAATGATGAAGAGGGGGTAAGCAAGACAGCCAGAGATTTCACAGATATTTGCTGCCAGGATAGGAATGGTGACTCACAAATCTTGCATTGCATTCCAAACTATAGAGAGGAATGAATCTTAGCAGACAGATTTCTGTGCATTTCCCAGGAGCATGACTGCTTCTAGTCCATCTGCAATCCTATCTCTTTCCAACCTTAGACCCTGTCCTATTCTCTTTCCTCTCACCTCACCAGTTTCAGATTCTTATGCTGCTGGAAAGTGGGAGAGAAAAAAAAAAGGAAAAAAGCATGCAAGAAAAAACAGTTTAATCACTTCAGTTCTCACATCTACCTTAGCAAGACACGACCCTTCTCAAAACTGTAACTGTAGAAAAATTCCTGGTCATCCCACCTACACTGGAGTGAGCTCAGTTAAATGCAACCTGTCTGGAAATAAGCTGCTAAGATCTTGAAAGTGTCTACCAAAATGTGTCAACTGCAACTTTTCAAACTCTTTCTACTTGACTGAAGTGGAATAGGTTTGTAAAAAGATGGCAAAGACAGGTGTCCGAGATACCAAGTTTATTTCTCCTGTCAAATTTCAAACTTCTGCTCCAAAACACTGGCATACAAAGCTTGCCCCAAGAAGTGTTGATACTTTGTGCAGTTTTGTTTTGTTTGGTGGTTTGTTTGTTGGGGGGGGGTTCCTATCTGGGGAAGATGTTTTTCTGTAATCTTGCTTCAAAGGCAGCACAGAAACTAATAAATTAAACTAATACATCAAAATGGTGAAAAGTTTTGCTCTGATTTCTTTTTCTTTCTTCATAGGTAGAAGATATCCTTGTGAATGTGATTCGCTTATGCTTTTCATAAATTCAACATGAAGCTCTTAGTTTGACTTTTGTGCAGGATGACGGTGTCAGAAAGAAATTTTGAGTTGGCCATACAAAGTGAATGACAAGAAAGTGAGGAACAAAGTGTTAGCTGAAAGCAAGGTGGACTCCAAATCTTTTGGGCATTGGTTCCTAAATAATTTATCTAATAAAGGCAAATCAAAGATATATTTCTGAAAATTTCAATGGCAATGGCTAGATTCTGTAAGTATTTTCATGGATATAATTCCATTTCTTTAAGACCTAGTTTTACATAGTCAAACCACCAAAAGGTATATTTCCACCAAAGGAAAAACAGTCAAATGATGTGTCAAAAATTAGATTAGAGCCTACTGTACATAAAAACAAAACAAAGCCCACAGAAGGCAACAAGCCACATGATTCAGTGGTTCCAAAGACTCCAGTTATTTGTGAGATACTTAATAGCTACAGTCATTCTTTTTTTTTTTTTTTTCCTTACACACATACATTCATACTTAAGTATGTGCAATATGTTAACTACTGGATTAAGACTTTAAAGCAATTATTTCATTTTCGTGATAACCATTATATTTAAATAATTTCACTAGAATTCCCAGCTTTCTCCCTAAAGCCCAACATTCCTATTCACATTAAACAAGTCCATCTGACTTGAAAATATTCTTAAGTCCCCAGGCCCAGTAATGGACTTAAGCTCATACACCATCCATAAGGGGAAATCAGCACACCGATCTGGGTAGTTCAACAGAAACTGAAATGGCATCCAAAGTCTTCAAAATAAGAAAGTCTTCTCAATATGCAGACTGCACATGCAGAATGCCTTGTTATATAAATGCTTGCATGCTTTTTACTACACACAAAATCTGTGACCGGTAATCCACTAATTATTGGGTAAGTTAGAAAGTCAAAAGTATAAACAGCTAAAATCCCGACACATTAAATGCATAGCAAAATCAAGGACAACTTCATCAGTAAAAAATAAGACTTTAACAGTGCAGCACAGTAGCATGAGTTTTACAATTAAATAAGATGAAAATAATTCAACGCAATATTTAGGCCACAAGCAAAATAACTGAAGGAAAAAATTAGAAAAAAATTCAAGGGAAATGTCTGCAAGGACAATGAAATGCCGTAATAGCCACCATGAGGCTAATAAAGAGACAGACTCAGTCCGGGGTAACTTGAGGGTTTTGTTGTTTGTTTCATTTTGTGGGATGGGTTGGTTTTATTGTTTGGTTTTCTGTTTTTACACACAATGGCACTGGTAAAAATGGTTAGAGTGGGAGATAAAGGAAATCACTGACAACACAGGCCACGATTTTTTTTCTTGTAGAAATCAAAACAAATTGTGCATAACAGATCAGGTATAAATGTAAAACTCTATTAATTTTTAAGTTAAAATTCACTTTTAAATATAGACATATCAGAAAAAGCACTGATAATTTGAATTTGACAACAGCATAAGGCAGGCACCTATATAAACTGATATTCTTTTTGAAGATTATGTAAGGATATTTATGGCCTGAATTTCTTCATGCTTATCACCTAAATCCACATTCCAAACTCATTTATATTTCACTAAAAGGGGTGAATCTCAGATTTATCACAGCTGAGAATTTCAGGGGTTTTTCAGATAGGATTAAGAACAGTGATTTTTGCATTCAAATTTTGGTTTGTGGAAGTACTTTTTTGACTTTAACTCAGAAGTGGCTTTTTATTCTACTATTTTTTCTGCCTTTAGTAAAAAAATGAAAATACTTAAGTAGCATATTTTCATCCACAACACACATGTGGGTAAGTGCAGTAGCTACTTCAAACATGTGGAACTAAACTGACTTATCTCTTCCTTATCCTTTCACTGATAAACTGGCTCCTTCAAACTGACAGTTTTACAGACATTTGCAAGAACATAAAAGAAAATGCAAATAGATCATCTGTCTAGCACCCTTACAGTGAAACCTTATTGCTTATTCAAGGTCCCCAAGGGTCTAAACAAATAATGTCTCTAGCAATAAAATATTGTTAAAGAAACTCCTTGTGCAAGATCCTTATGCTTTTGCATATACACTTACAAAGTACACTTGGCAATACACAAGCAGTGCATGATATACTTTACTCTGGGAGGATGGAGATGAGGTAAAAAAAAACACCAGAGAGTCAAATTAAATAGCCTACCTCTTAATTTTGTACAACAGACTACCATACATAAATACACCGATGCCCTTTATGAAAGGAATATATAGTAAAATAATGAGCTCATTCAAAACCACACTGCTGGGGCTGAAAGTGTACAATGCAAGACTACAATGAAAGGTTTTACAAGCTAATGTAAGGGATTTGTTACATAAACACATCTACAGGTTAAACCAAAACAGATTTCATGAACAATGGGGCACTCTCTAAAGAGATGTTGCTTTAAAACAGTTTTTATACTGAAACATTATTAAACCATTTCCATTGCATATCATTAGCATT
This sequence comes from Astur gentilis, assembly GCF_929443795.1. Lineage (NCBI taxonomy): Eukaryota > Metazoa > Chordata > Aves > Accipitriformes > Accipitridae > Astur > Astur gentilis. The sequence goes on from NC_064891.1 coordinate 24,399,517, forward strand.
TGAGATTTTTCAAAGTGTCATTCTGATTTGGTAAATAGCCTTCAACTACTCTCACTGTAAAGTTGGAATTCTCTGAAAAGTTACTATAATACAGTGAAGTTCTTGAACCACCTCTGCACTTATGGTAACTCACTTCACATTCATTTTTCTTACTTTAGCTTGACTCCCACTAACTTATTTTATTGCAAGACTTCAAGGTTATTTTCACCTATGTATAAAAATCAATGAATACCATTCTTCTTGGTGAAACAAGCCAACTGTGGGAGAAAATTTACATTTTCCTATATGTAGGACTAGAATTCAGGAGTTAAAACTCTTTTTTAATCTCTTGTTACTGCTAATTCCCAGGTTTCTTCCAAGCATCCACCTCCTTTTTCACCTCAGCCTTTGATGTGGCCTTGTTTATGACTTCACACTTTGGGGAACAGCCCATGCCTCTGCTCAGGAGAAGCAGAAATCCTGCTGGCAACTCTGTGTGGCTCAGAGGCAAAAGAAATGAAACTCAAAGAACCAAGTAAGACGGGGAGGAGGCAGGCAACAGAAATTGAGTGGAACTTAGCATTTTCTACACTCAGAGTGTCAGTAAGGACATGATGCAATTCACTCCTGCTTCCTACAGACTTTTCCTACTCTTCATAAACACTGTATTTGAACAACCGTTTGTAAATTGAATAGTGAAAGCCTCAAAATTACACTCTTTAGAGTGAAGCACTAATAAAACGCATATGAATTCCTTCAAGTACATAAACAAAGAAACTCAGAGCATGAAAGAAAACAGTGGGAGTGCAAACTGCAAAACAGTTCAAAAAAGTTCACACGACTTCAGAACATTACAACTGTAATTGAAACATTTAAAAGGAAAACTAAGTGACAAGCATCCCACTAGCATGTTCACAATAGCTCAGACAACTCCGCCAAGTCCTGCCTATCCAAACATTAGTCCTGCCTTTCCAATAGCCCTTCCTGGACACAGCATGTGTAACATCTCTGCATCAAATCTCACATTCAGTCTATCGTCCAATCCAAGTAAGAAAAAACTCAAGTAAATTCTTCCTCCTTAGATTATTACTAGTAAATATGCTCTTTGCTCAATACCGCCCTCCATAAGAGACAAATGATTGGCCCTACATGGGCCACAAAGAGGCTTTATTTTCTCCATTCATTTTCAAGATCTTTCAACAATTGGAGAAGCAATTCAAGCAGACCAACAACCCAAATATCAGCCATCAGCAACATACTGACGGGCAAGTTTAGACCACAAGGGGCACATTTGTATTCAGAAAAGGCTTTTTGTGCTGTGAAATACTCTGCCGCTTGAATGAGTAAAGATGAAGAAACTTCTGCAAAAAGGCCAGGCTGTCTGAGGCCAAACATGTTTTCACCCTCTCTCAAAGTATCAGAGGAACAGAGTGAGCTTAGATGGTTATCTCTCCAACTTGTCAACACTTTGTATTTGGTAGGCTAGGACATGTCACATCCACTTGATATGAGCTTAGGACAATCTTAGGGGTCAAATATCTGAGATACTCACAGACCTTGAGCTACAGACCTCGATGCAAACTTCAGGAGAAAATATTGGGAAGGAGATTGATGAGTTCTGAGCACTCACAAATGGCAACAGAGGCATCAGGAACCACACAGACTGACTAATATTTCAACACAGATCCTACCTTGACCAAGAAATTTTGACATCACATCTACAGGTGGACGATACTCACATACTATTTAGTTCCCAAATTAAGCTTATGTACACATTACAACTAAAACACTATCACTTGCTGGTTAATCCCATTTCAATGACTGTATCTCCCATTCATCTGTGTTTTGGAGTAAATCAACTCAAGTCTCCACAGTAAAGCATTGTACATTATTATATTAAGGTTCTGTTCGCTTTATCACTTTTAAAAACATATCAAACAAATGCATACAAAACTCACTTTAAAAAATTCTTTGACTTTATAAAAAACAGCTGAAATGTATTTTTAAACGTGGCAATAATGTTTAATAAATAGCCTTCATATAAAATGTGAAAAAGCCCCAAAACCAATTTAATTCTTTTTTTTTTTCTTAATTACAAAAGTAAACAGACTCACAATGAGTGTTAGCTGAAGAAAAATGAGAACAATGTATTGATTCTCTGCTGCATGAAAACAACAAAAATTAGTGAAAGAACATGTGATTTGGACTCAGGAAAGTTATATATAGTTTGGTTTTACAGGAAGCTCGCTTATTGCTACTTGTACCTCAAATGCAAAAGTTAAAGGTCTTATACAGAACTTTATTTCAAGCTTAAATGTGTGCAATTTACATGAGCAACATAAGTGTAAACCACTCCAACTCTGCAAAATTTTTGTTTCCATGCCATTATTTTACTAGGGAAAAAAGAAACAGTCTCACATTTTAATCTGTTTAAGGCATGATTTCATTCATCCCTTCACTTTTTCTTTTAATTAATTAGGCTGCCAGTCTAAACATGTCTACTATTTTTAATCCTGATTAGTTTCTTTTTATGCATATCAGGTCAGATTACATGTCCAATTTTTGCCAAAACTCCCAGACATGCTGGAAGGCACGCAGTTACAAACTACATCAGTATTGTTTATTGTCTGGATTTCTCACACATTCTACAGGCACAGAAGCACTTATTTTTTCTTCTATACTTTCTTAAAAGACTGACTAAATCTGAAAATCAATGTTTCTCTGTTTTGTTTCTATTAAAAGCAAGTGAATACTGACTTCAGAAATTGAAATAATTAAGCCCACATCTAACCTGGGTAAACCAATAAGAAATTAACAAATTAGCAATTACTTTAAACAATTTCAGTGCAGGTAAGGTTTTATTATTTTTAAAACACATTTGCTGCTCAGAGCCAATCTTCCCCAAATGACTGTGACATTTTAAAAGACAGATAATTTTCCTAGTCCAAACATTATTCCTGGACTAGTAGAATGCTACCTCCTGCAATTTCCATAACAAAATGGATTCTCCCTTCTGCAAAGAACAAGAACATACTAGATTTCAATAGCCTTTCCTTTATCGTGGTTGGAACAAAACCTTTTTGATTTTCCCATAAAATGCAATGGGCAGTTGAAGATGGCCACATATACCTTTCAGACACAGGAGTACTAGAGGACATGACAATGGATTACTTTCTTTTTTTTCCTCAGTCTTTGCGATTTGCATGTAAGTTCATAAAAACAGGAAGCAAGAAACTCAAACATTGAAAAGAAACACCCAACAGTCAGGCATAGATTGAGATTTCCTTGATTAAGATGCAAATCAGTTCTAAGTCTTGATGTTAAACTTCATGGGCACAAACAATTATGAAATCCTACACAGCCTTGTGACTTAAACATGGCTAAGTAGAAAAGCATGCCTTTGACACAGCATATAAGGTTAAACATCATTTATCTCATACAGAACGACCAGAGAGACTAAGGGTTCAAAGGACCACTTGCTTATAAACAACCTACTCAATTTTGTCCCCACTGAAAAAACTGTCTAAGGCAATTAGTTCAGCATCAACACTGAATGTGACCTCAGGCTAAAGCTATTGGAAACACTTGTATATAATTTTCAGTCCTACTTAGCACTAACACATATATCCTTGGACAAATACCCTACAATTTATAAATAAGCTTGTATTGTACATAACAAAAAATCTGTAACAAAAAGTAGTCTTTAGAATATACCATATTTATACTAAATACAAGTTAACATAGCATGCCTGCTTTACAAAAACTGTGACAAATCTTGAAATTATGACAAATACTGCTCAGACATTTGCATTCATTCTGCTAGATGAAGGCAAAAGGAGAACCCCCCAAAAATTTAGGAAAGTTTTTTTTTTTTTTAAATACAGCACTACTTTTGTATTATTTTTTTTTTATTTATAAACAGGCTATTTTTTACATTTGTGTAGCTACAGCATCAAAACTAGGAATAATAAAATTATCTGGGGGATAAACTCAGCAAATATCAAAAAAGATAAATTCTTATATTCTTGAACCCATATAATATCACTGACAATTGGTCCAGTTTAACCTAGAGTCACGTCTATTTTCCTGTAAAGTACCTGCTACTGGTCTTTGTTAGAAGCACAGATACGGAATGCAGGCCTGCAAGCTGCTATGTGAAGGGACATGACAAAGATATAGACAAAGTAGTATGCAGGATACAAAGGTCTCAAACGTCCTTTTGTTTGACTTGATAATTTAGGACATGTTACACCACATACACTCCAGTAGTTTGGGGTGTGTGTGTGTGTGTGTGTGTAAGATAAATAAAGTGTAAAACACCATCTTCCCAGATTATTGGCACACTTCCCCTAAGAAAACAGAACCAGCCATAAGTATCAATATTCTTAGTACAAGAAAGACTCATATATAGACACATAATATATATATACACACACTAACCAGTGTTACAACCGAAGGCAACTAGTGACTTAATGTCTGAAAAGCAATTGTTCTCACTTACAGAGTTTTGAGATATGGACAGCTATTGAAAAACATCTCACTTTCATAAAACACGTAACAAAAACTTGTTCATTTGTATTCAGAGTGAATAGCAAGGGAGGGAGAAGCAACAGAGGAAGGGTTGGGATTCAAGTTGTTTAATATACCCTTACTCACCAGGAGATTCTCCTGATAAATCCGGGGCTTGGGCTGAATCTAAAGAAGAAACCACACTGACAGCATTTGCAGGAATACCCATAGCAGCTGTAGAAATGGTTGATTTCTTTGGTGGTACAACAACACTCCTAGATGAAGACAAAAAGTTAGAACATTGTATGAAGGTTCACACATCATGATCCTTGTTTACCCCTCTAGCATATACACTTCTATGTCCTGCAAAATACCGTTCCTTCCCTATTTTCTTTTTCCATCATCTCTGGCAATCTACCCTAACCAAAAGGACACTTTGCCCTTGTTTAGTTTTTACGGTACACTTTAATATATCATCCACCTCCACAAAATCCATGACAAACAAGCACACAGTTAGAAGATCAGCAAGATAAGTGACCTGCAAGTAGGTTTTACTTTTCACCTTAGTTTCACTAAGATTTAGTTTTAAACTTCAGACAACTATTTACAACAGGTATCACAGCATTCAAAATGAAAACATTAAGATAAATTATCAACACTCAATGTTGCCTTGACAGTATACTACTTCTGGCATTGTAATGCAGAACAAAAGACTAGTTGAAGAAGGATATACTATAGCTAAAAACATTCTAACAGATACCCATATGCACGTACAAACATTCACAGATCTTAAAAATATGGCTAAGGCATGAATTTGAGTATATCTTGTCAATCAAGTTTTACTTATATAACAAATCAAAACATTATTTGGAGTTAAAGAGACAATCTCTATCTTGTATACAAGTTAAACATCATGCCTTATAGTCAGCATTAAGGATTACACAAGAGGAAAAGATGCAAAGTGACAAGTTAGGCATGGAGATTTATATCACATGTTACTAAGACATCTATTTATGCTATACCAATTTCAATTAAATTGTAGTACTTTATTCCAAATACCTAAAAGGCCTTGTTAAGCATACGTTAAAGGCATTTTTAATTGCAAGTTAGCTCCATAAACATGCAAAAACCCAGCTAATGAGGTAAAGAGTACAGCTGATATATAATGCACTCCCACAGCAGCGCTTACTTTTAATTACCTGGTGTTAACCGTAAGCCGAAAGTCTTCAACATTCAATTTATTTAATCACATCTTTTGTTGACAGTACTATAACTACACACTGGAAGTATTCCCTTAATACCTTTAAAATATTCATTTTCTACATAAAGTAACTTAGAAACTTGACCCAAATTCTGGTGTGATAATAATAACCAAAGAAGTTCTGTCAAATATTTCTAAAATAGTTTTTGCTAGAATGGGAAAAAAAGGACTGTATTTGACTCCCTTCTTCAGTCCAAAGGATGTCACAGAAGCTAGAACACGTTACTGATTAAATCAACTCTCCTTAATGGCAGGAGTAGGCAGGCACCATACTTGGAAGCAGTACATGTCATATCATTATAAGGGTGACTGCTAATGTTAACTATACACTAAAAAAATAGAAGCAACAACACCTGAGCCCCAAGTCAAGATTGTGTCTAAACCATGAATTTTGCTCATATGTTCATGTCAGTTTCCCTGAAACATGAACAATGCACTAAAAAAAAACATTCATATATTTAGACTGTCTTCTACATTTTAGCCACATTGCCAACTAATTTTGCATCACCCAGGTATAAGAAGGGGATCTCTCGCTCAATATAATGTGACATTCACTGTATGGAAACTGTTACTACTGTTCTATAACACACATTCAAATACCTGGAAGGGACTGGATAATTAATACAAGTTTACTGAGTACAAGATGCACACACACGTAGTAAACTTCTGGACATTTCTCCAACATTCATGTCCCAGCACTGAAGTCCAGGTGTGTTCCTTTACAGATTTTAAGTTCTTTTACTGGATAGCTATCCAATTCAAGAAATACTGATCAATAATACTAAACCCAAATCATACAGACATATTACAAATACATGTCTATTCATGTGGATTCTACAAGATCTCAGTGCACGAGCTGGAAATATTTCTTTGCACACCCACTAAGTCACAGAAACAATTATCCATTTGCTGCTAACTAACATACACACAATTATTTCGGATGCAAGGTGATACGGGAGAATATTTAGTGACAGATTTCGGTGCACATGTAGATGGCAATTGTGCACATATAGGTACTATCTGTTCAAAACATATTATTCATGTAAGTAATTTTAAATTGGAAAACACCAAAATACCTTGAGGATAAAACCAAATCTTCTAGAGAACTTTTCTGCTTCCAGGGCTTAAAGTCAATCAGAATTGTCTCAAAACATCAAATCAGAATGGCTGTGTCCTCTGAATGCTACTGATCCTAGTGTCTGATTCTACTTAAGAGCCCCAGGAACTATGGAACAGGTGGTATTTTAAAGGGCAAGCCAGACCCACACCTTAAAAAAAATTATACATAAATGGTTGAACTTTGACTAATTTTAAATATTAGAACTGCACTCTTTCAGATGAAAATGGAGAAATGAACACGCTGGAAGGATCAAGAAGGAATTTTAGAACAATTTTAGCACTACTACAAGAAGCTCCTCACAGGGCAAGTAAGAGTTCTGGAACTTCATGGGAGCAAGGAAGGAAGGCTGTGTGCAGATGGAGCTATTACCTTAACACTGCTCATCTGCAGCTGACAATGAGTGGAGACAAAAGAAATCCCAGCTACAACAGTCTTCCATTTTCTGTGCTGTTTCTGACACAACACTATATATTATCACTCCTTCCTGTAAACTTCTACTGACCTTCAGTGTGCTTAAGTGTAGCTGCACTGAGGGAGTAGTTTCAGCAAGTTGCCAGACTCTCCATAGCTACCCAAGGAGAGGTGCATTCAAGCAAAAGAATTAGAATATTTTATTTTTTTTCTGGGCTGCAACAGACAGCAGTAAATGACCACAGTGGTCTCTTCTGCCTTTTAAGATCTTTTGTATACCTCCAAGTTTGGAAATACAAGTACAGCTGCTTCTCTCATCTTCAGTAACTTGCTTTCCATGCAGTATATAAAAAAGGAATTATATTCTAACACTTCCATTATAATTTTCAGTATCTAGCAATGGCATTCACTTCAAGGAAAATAATCTGATTACTAGCACCAGGAGTGTGGCACTAATACACAGCTGCAAAGTACAGCCGTTAGCAGGCTTCTTTTTTTTTTTTAATTACTCAACATCATTCCTTTTGCTTTGATTCAAGCAATAAAAATTAATAAGTACAGGTTTCAGACGTCAAACTATAGAAGAACGTATGCTGCCTTATAAACAGTACACATGGGTGTGCCCATGTGTATTCCAGACACAGTCACCACATGCTTTAAGCAAGAGACACTGACACTCACAAAGTTTTCTGAGAAACTTAGGTTGTTTAAAATATCCCACTGAAAAAAAAAGTTTTAGCTTTTAGCTAAAACAAAAAAAAAACCACAACAAAAAAAACCAACTTCAGTAATTATACGATAATTCCTATATTTAAAGGTCATGTTAGATCTTGGTCCCCTCTGTTACAAGCTTGCTTAAGGATTCAGAGTGTTCATGATGCACCACAGTCAAAGACTTTTGCTGTGCTCCATAAGTATTCAGCAAGAAAAAAGGCAACAGTACAGGGGCTGGAGAAATTGCTGCTTCACATTAAAAAATCTGAACCTTGGAAGAAAACTTTGGCTTTGAACAACTCGCTATTCTAGCCTCAGACTAGTTCAGAACAGAATTTATTTTAGATAGTGATCTTCAACAGTCAACTGAAATTATTGCAACTTTTCCAGCCAAAATAAAAAAAAGAAACAGTATTGCTGGTGAGGAAAAAAGGTCCCTTCTCCTGACAGCTGTGTCAATCTGAAGCACACACACAAAAGAAGCGCTGGATATTGTCCAGAAATGCAATGTAATGAAACACCAAACCCAGAATGTACTTTGCCTCTGTCCTCTGGTCAGTTGCCATGACCTTCTGATTCAAAAAAATCGTTAAAATAGCTCAAGAACAACAAACCAAAACATCGAAGTATCTTAACATAATTGCTTTATAGCTATGCATTGCTGCATTATTTGTAATGTAATGTTTACTACTATGTATGTCTTCCCTTTCAACAGTGCAACTGACCAATGTTACAGTTACAAGATTTGTTTTAAGAGCTTCCATTTCCAGGCCTTCTTCAAGGTATGAAAGTACGGCTTGGCAGTCACATACAGATTCATATTTACCACATACTGGAAAGCAAATTAAGATATTTGAAGCACAAACATTGGTCATGTTTCTTTATTTACATTCTGAAATTCCTACATTTTCCCTTATTTGTGTAGTAATATGGTATTTTCTCTGAATATTTAGGTGGAAATGCAACTGCGTTCAAGCAGAAATATTTGCCATTAACCATCAATGTTCATTTGTGTTCTTCTTTCAAAAGATTATTCAAATGTTAATAGAAGTAAAATGAATACAACTGGCAGAAAGAATACATGAGACAGTTGAAAATCAAGATTAAATATTGTAATAAATGAACTATGTGGAAAACATGGCGTATTTAGCACATTATTAAATCAGGTAAATTTGTCAGAGAAGTGTCTTAAAAATTAATGCGTTTCCAACTTCCCTCAAGTAATAGGGCACTTGCTTTTAAAAAGTACACAAGTCCTTTTTAGTAGCTAAACTGATAAGCATTTCTTAAAAAGTTAAATATATCTACAAATGTGAATAAAATATTCATCAGTAAGTGGCCTTATAGTATATTTCCTCAGATCTAAAAAATAACATATTTTTAAAAACATCTGTAAACATGCATTAATTTCATCAGAATAACAACATACATTAAGCAACCTCACACATGGGTAGAAACGTGTCATATGGAAGGAAACTGTCAATACATTTTACTCCTTAACATTCACATTATCACACCATTTCAATTAACTCTATGCTTTGGGGTTACCTTTGTATATAACATCCTTTATCACCATATTCAGATACAGAAGAAATAAAATAAACTAGAAAAATTGCACAAAAATTGTTCTTAAGGTGTATTTCAAGCAGACCTCAAGCACTATGGTAAAAATCATAGTTTAGTTGCCTCATTTACATGACTGTAGATGTTTGCCTAGATGTTTGCCTTTTTTTACTTTAAAATCAAATATTTAAGGTTTAAAGTAGGAATTTACAGCACATGAACTGATAAACATAGGTCAGGCATAGTGAGAACTAGCCACCATAAATACCTCTTAGCCAGAAGGTCAGTGTGTTATTAGTCCCAATTATGCTGAAGTGTAAGAAGCCTTCGTGTTGCAGACAATTATTCACTGCTGAATGAGCACACACCACTGAGCTGAACACTGACTTCCATCACAGACAAAGGCTTACATAATAATGATCTATTCTGCCAAATTCTATAAGGATTTACTTACTGAAAGCTTTCTTGGCTTCAGATCACTGATTCCTCTGTTTCAATACAAAGATATAAAATATCTATAAATATCTCCTCATTTTGAGTACATTTTCCTAATATTTTTTTTTTTAAGTTGGCAAGTCTGCAATTAATTTTAAATATATTTCAAGTTACAAATTTTCCTTGGGTGCGAGTCAAATATTCCTAATACAGCATGGGCCAGGCCATACTGATTACTTCACTATAATTTAAAAATACTTACATGAGCTCTAATTTCTCTTGACATACAGGAATTTATGCAGATTTAATTCTTAGCATTCCATTTTTTAGCATTGAACGGCAACACAGGTGACAGTTTGTCTGTTTCCCTATGGGATAATGGTTTTAATTCAAAACCAAAAGAAGTTAGTCTTGTTCCAGGGTACCAGAACGATGCCCACTGCAGGGCTCCTATGCAATAAGCAAAAGACCAATAAAGAGGATCAGAGACTTATTTTTACCTCTACTTTGAGAGCCAGGAAAGCAGCCTGCCATGTCAGAGTCATTCTATGGGCTCTGCTGTCTGTAGATAATACCCATTCTCTTATGTCCCCCCTGAAATACCCAAGGAGAAAAGAAGAATGAAAGACTCTCAAAGCCATGAGAGATCAGGGCAGGGGGGGAAGAGATGATAGAAAGAATACAATCAATTTTGTAAGAGAACTTTAAAATCAGTTTGGCAGGGAGAAGACTTCAAATGGTTTGCCTCTTCAGCCCCTGCATAATACAAATTGTTGGTGTGCCAAAAGAGCTGAGCTTCTCATCACAGCATATGTGCCTTGATCTACAGATCGACCATTCTCATATTCTGTCTTTACCTGTACCTGGTAGACTTAATCTTGTCAACAAGTTTATTCTTTTTACATCTGAGGGCCAAATTAATGAAGTCTAAAATACAAAAAAAGGACTTTGACTAAATTTAACCAAAATACCACAACCAACCATTACAAAGGCATATGCACGCCACTGACAAATGCGTAAACAGCCTGAGCCAAACTAAGCAGCTTATAGATGATGTTCCAAAAAGATAAACAAGCTTATTAACACATCTGTTCTGTAAGTTACAGCATAGCTGCATATCTAAGCTCTATGGTACATGACCATGATTTAAGAGCCTATATTCCTCTGAACCCCCAGCATCAGCTTCCTATGACATGATCATTGTTTCCACAAAGAAGCCAGGAGAGACCAACGTTTTATTTAAAATTGCACAGTAAAAATGGCAAGTGATAGGTTATGGCTTTTATTAGACTAACTGAAGAAAAATGTCATCTCTTTTTTTATCCTAAGCTTTGGTTATTTTTATTTCTGTTTTATTTAAATTTGCTTGCATTAGCCCACCCTCTTTTTCTACAAGATTACTACTAAATAAGAAAACTGCTGGTTTAGGACACACTGAAATTGGAACATTAATTCATGTCCCTACAGATCTTGGGAAAAAGCCAATGCAAGTCCTGAACTTTATCATGATAAACCCCTGGCACCCACTAATCACAAGATTGTATCTTCACATAAGATAAGGGGAAGATTTTTGGCATGGGAATGAACACACACACCTAGCTGTTTGCAAAGGCTTGCAACCTGGCAGCCTTTCAGTAAGGTTTCACTCACATAGCTGTTACTGTATACTCTCCAGCTATGGCTGGGAAGTTGATAATCCTTAAGATATGAGGAGAGTTTTGATTTCTGACACAGCATTCCTGAGATAAATGCAGGATCAGAGAGATGCTTTGAAATTCCCAGAGATACCCCACTGGTAAACTGCTACATGGGAACAACTTTCAACAAAGTGTCTTTTAAAAAGAAAAAAAAAAAGTTAACTCACGGAACTTGTGTTTGCCCTTCAAACAATATATTAAATGCAAAACAGACACAGAAAATAACAGAGCATCCCAAAGCCTGTTTTTCCAAACTTTCCCAATATACCTTAGTATTTTTGTCTACCCCAGACGTAAGAGCTACTATTTCCAATTCTATTACAGTTTCTTGTATACAGGTTTTTCTTTTGCTGGTACAATTCCTTCCCACTGTTGTCACTACGTGTCATTTCAGAGCATAAACTTGTATTTTAAGCAGAGTTGTACTATATAAAGATACAGTCACCTTCAAGTGGTCATGAAACTTTCTTGTCTATGTAATTTTAAATATAAATTAATATAAGATATAAATTTGAACTATAAATGTTCATATATACATTTATTCTGATTTATTAGCTAGTTAGCAACATGCTTTATCATAGATCAACATATTTACCATAGATGCAAGATTGTGCATGGCACTACCTGATGATAATTGACTAGAGGTAAGACTTCTCCACCGTTAAGTACACTGTCTACCTGACATACCCACAAAAGCAAGGAAATGCAAAATTAAGCCACCTAGAAACACAGAGCTGCTGACATACCGAGGTCACATGCAACGGCTGAAAGACAAAATATTTTGTACTAGCTCATGACCTTTTCCTGACATATTTAGCCCCACCCACTAAACATGAAAAGTCACAGGAAACTAATACCCGCAAGTTATTACTGTGAAGCAGTGCAGATAGCTACATAAACCCCTACAAAACCCCTTGCCCTCTGCTCTTCCATTCACAAGCATGGTGCGGTCTACTGCTGCAGTACATGCTGCCCTTTCACTCCTCTGTGTATATTCCTTCATCAGACTAGCTTCCTTTTAGTATCTGATACCATAATTATGTCTCACAGTTAAGAGTTGTGGTTACAAATGGCTGGCAATTCAGAGTTGGGAAAAGGATAACGGAGTCCAGCTGGGACAGTTAGGGCACTGGAAAAGTAAAAGGGCAAAATAGCAAGTAGTTCAACTTTTCAGTGACTTGCTTTACAAGACACACTGCAACTATACAGAGAAAAAAACACAGAACTGCAAATGACTGAAGGGCTGCTGCCAATGCCCGGTGTTTCATTAGTGTACATGTTATCAAATTAAATCTCACTGTTTCCTCTGATAAGGTTTTGTAGGTATAATCTACCTATGTCAGATATCAGGACTGCAGGTGCCCAATTACTTCCTGTCTAGTTAACCCGCTTTACACCAATTCAAATCAGATTTGCACAGGCAGCACAAACCTTCAGTTTTAGCAATGGCTAAAAAATAATTCCTAAATGCCACATGCACTTCTGTACCGGTTCTCCAGACAAACGTTATTTTGTGGTTCAAATCTCTACCACTCAGCAACGAACAATAAGAATTTCCTGAGGAAAAACATTAGTCACAGACTAAAACATTATGCTATTTCACATCGACTGCCCACTTGCAGAGCAATAAGGAAGTGCTAAAAGCACTTGGGCAGAAGCAGGGAGAGGCGTGACAAGTTCTAATTCAGTGTCCCTCTTCTATTAATTTCCCCCCTCTGCCTCCATCCTCCTACTGCTCCCAAAAACAAGTCCTCCTGTTTAGCATCGCAAGCAGAACACTGTATTTAATTTGAGACAAGAGCAGGGGGGCCAAATGCTAGCATACACCATCTGTGTCTAATCTAGCCAGGCAACCACCACCACCTCTTCCCCCACTAGTGATATGGCAAGCTGAGTTGAGAAGGCATGCTGTGTGACAGCTGCATCCATACCCCTGGCAGAGCTGCGCTCCTTTCTTGAGTCATCTAAGTTTGCTAGTTTGAGCAAGGCAGCCATAGACAGCAAAGACGTCAGAGCCAGAGGAAGTTCAGGTAGAAGCAGATGACCAGATACTGGTATGGTAACAAGGGATCCCCTTGCACCAGATAGATCGCAGGATTTCTGGGTATGACTAAGGCTTTTTTAGAGGCAGGAATTCAAATGCTATGGGATTCTTTCCTTCTTTGATTTCGTTGTTGGTTTTGGGAATCCTGGAGAGGTAAGGAGCTAATGAGACTGAGATGTAGGGGACACCAAAATTATAATCAGGAAAGAGGGACTTCAATCTAAAAGGAAAAGAAAGAGAAACAAAGCAGGAATGCTCCATTTTAAATCCACCACGGCATTTGAGTATTAAGAAAGGCAGATATTTATTAAAATGAAACAAAATTTAAAAAGCTAATACAACAACAAAGCAAATCAACAGCTTAGGGATATACCTACTGAATGAAGCCTGAAAGATTTAAAGCAGGCCTTTAGCACCAGAAGGCAGAACACATGCATTTTCATAAATGAATATGGGAGTATTCTGTAGGTAGAAGGACACCTAGATGATTACTGCATTGTTTTCAAACCATTTGTAACTATTATTAAACCAGTATTCTTTTGCAGGTGTAACAGTAACTAGAAACAGCTTTGTGATCAGTACACAAGCTGATCTACACATTGTTACTTTAAGTTATTTAATGTCCATTTTATTTCCTGAGTCCTTTAAAACTAGCTAAATATGCATAGTACGGCATCACTCATCTGCAAGTTCTGCACTTAGGAAGAGGTGAACAGGAAAGACAAACAGCTTACACCCGTAATCTTTTCTTTCAGTCTTGCAGTCATTTCTAGGCAATTTATTGGCCCTCTTACCATATTGCTTCTGAGCTGTAACATGTATGGAAACAGGAAACTTAACTCTTATAAAGAAGTGCTGGCTTCAAGACCTTCAAGTGTAACCCAATCACAAGTCATTTTTCATTTCCACAGTCCTTTGTAGCATAACATTGCATCCCATGAGTTGCAGAGCATACCTTCATGACAAACCTATGTGATGTCAGCAGACTTTGTAGTCAAAGATTCTACTTGTTAATCAAAGCATCTTGATTATATTAAGTACTAGATGACACTGTACATCAGATCTGGCGATCTGAAGTGTAAATTTTTTCTGTTTCTCACAGATATCTTAAGGAAAATTAAACAGCCCAAATATTTTGGAAGTTACATTACCTGTCAAAGGAATGGAACTGTACAGGCTGCTCAGCAGCTCCATCGCCAAGAACTCCAAGGAAGGTTGGTGGCAGAAGAGCAGTATCCACTGCAGTCCCATCAGCTGGTGTGCTTACCAAGCTTCTCAGGATGTCCTTTACGTTGACATTTTTTGCAGGTGGCACAGAAGCTGCAGGCTTACTATCCTCTGTTCCTGTCTCACTTCTGCCCTCCTGAGACTTATTTACTTCTAGTGAGAGTGTGCATAGTACTTCACTGATTGCATCTGGACCTGCACTGACATTCAGAGGTCCTGCTTCAGTAACACTACCAGAACTGTTTGTTTGCCCTGAAGCTGGTTCCTCCCCGAGACCAGAATCCCTTCTTTGTACAGATACTGTACTTTCTGAATCTTCAGTGGAGGCTGAAGGACCAAGAGCAGCAGATGGGTTTTCCAGATCTGTTCATACCAAAAACAGGAAACACATTTTAAGTTGATTATTAACAGAATTGCATTCACCACGTTGCTCCTAAAGAAGTAACACCAATAGGTGACAAGTGAAATAACAC
Source organism: Astur gentilis (assembly GCF_929443795.1). NCBI lineage: Eukaryota > Metazoa > Chordata > Aves > Accipitriformes > Accipitridae > Astur > Astur gentilis. The sequence continues at coordinate 24,414,950 of NC_064891.1, forward strand.
AGCTATAAGTATTTCCTCGTGCCTATTTAGAGAGTTGATATTATCTGTAAGTATTTAATAGGAAACTTAGAACAGAAAAATTTCCTTCTAATTTCTGAGAAGCCTGAAAAGTTATAACATCCGAAAATTGAGACAAGGAAATAGAAGGTATTGGCTCAACAGTCAAAGAATGAAAATTAATCGATTGCCCTAAAGAAGAATAGGAGAAAGAAATCTTATAGTGGAAACAAAAAGCTGCCAGTCTATGCTTATGCATACTTAACCTTATGCAAAATAGTAATGTTTCCGCAACAAGCATTTGTGAATACTTAGCTACTTCAGCGAGACTAACCACCTCTACACAGCAAAATCAACCTAAAGATTAGGTTCTTCTCGGATCAGAAAAAGATTCACAAAAATACTGAGGCAAATTGAATACTATATTGTTTATTTATGTGGTTACAGTGTGCATATTTCTATACAATTTCACATGGACTTCTACAGAATTTTGAGATGCATAAGCCACATTATTTCATTTGGCCAAATGATTAACAGTTCACCTGTAGCAGGAGTTTCATTATTTTCATTCTCTGATTCCTTGAATGACTGACTGTGGCTTGGTGGTCGTCTTTCATTCTGGGGTTCCAGTATATCTCTGTATTTTGAAACCATGAGCACAGATATAAAATATACAACAGCCAAAGCCAAAAACTGAGCCTGTTTACTATCCTCCTGTAAAAAAAAAGGACACATACACAGATTTTTCCATTACAATTTCAGCAGCATGTTTATCTTTCTATAAAGTATGCCCAGCGCTACCATAAACAGACCAAGAGTAAGCTGATATGTCAACAATGGAAGAACAATATTCTCTAGTCAGAGTTTGTCTCACCTATAAAGCTAGGGAATACAGCAACTGTATTCAGATGGCACTAATCCTTTCATTTTTCATTTATAAATATGACAATTCTGACCAAAGATTGTGTGTTTTGACTACATGCTTCGAATTAGTGCAGGGACTAGATCCCCTTTATTTATTTACAGGTGTTTCCTCTATTACGTTTCCTCAAATGCACCAAGATATTAACAGCATTTGCTGTGAAGTACAATCAGGCAAGCGTACTCAACAAAACCATAAAAGCATTTCTAAACTATTATATATTAATGATGGAACTGGAAGAAATCCCAGAACCAATGTTAAGGTTTTATTTCATTATCAGACTGTTCAGATGGATGTACTGTACTATGTACAATTTAAACAAGAATTGGCAAATATGCATTTGCATTACAGCTGTAACTTTATGAAGAGATTTTAAGAAAATCTTAAAAACAAAACTTAATATGAATTATGCCAGGTACCTCCCCAGAGTACTCAGTCACCCCTAGTGAAACAGAGGAAAGAGCCACATTCCAGATCTGACTAGATGTTATGATTTAGCCTAAGCCTATCCCTTTTGGCTGTTGAAGGAAGAAAAGCTTTGTATACTTTGGGATCACAGGAGAACTGAATATTTGGATCCTCCACTGATCAATCAGTAAGAGCAAGTGTGTTTGGGGTTTTTTTCCCCTCATTTACATAAGGGCTCAGGCAGCATTCAAATTTTCCCTCTAAGCAGTTCAAGAAGGTAAGTTAAAATTATAAAGCTCATTTTATCATGCCTGTAGTGCCTATTGAAGCCCCACATTCCATGAACAGTTCTTTGTCAAGCTATACCGGGAGAAGTTTAAGAGAAGGTCTCCATTAAGAACTAGATAGCATCAATGGATCCTATCTGTTACACTGAAAAAACAACCTATAATCCCCTTGATTTGACCCAAATCCTTAACTTTCATAGAAAAAGACAGAAACAGTAAGCTAATAACAGGTTAGCATCAGGCAAGCAGTATGAGATTGATGAAAGTCCCCTACAATGGTAAGGATTATAAAGAATTTTCTTGCTAGACAAATTTTTGCAAAACAGTTTCCAACTGTACTTAATAAAGTGAATTAGCAGTGATCCAGTGAATTAGCACCACCCCTTAATTTTTCTGCTATCTTTGTAGAACTCCTTGAAATAAAGTTCATATACTACTGAAAGTACTACTGGTGATGGTTAAGTGGAATCCATCTGAGTTACTCCTGTACTGGCTCAAATTGTGCCAATCACAATTCTGTGTGCTGAACAAAATGTAAGAAACTGCATGCAAATTGAACATAAAATATTTAGATGCAAGTATAAGCAGCTGAGATAAAAACCGTTCCAAAACAGATCTTTTAAAGTCTAATTTTTTTTCCACAGCTCAACACAGTAGCCAAAAAGCAGAGTTATTGCATCATTTCGTATTTATTCATGAAACAGAAAACCTGGTGGATCAGATACGCAAAAAAAGCAGAGGTTGTGTGTGTATGTTGGTTTTTTTAAAAGAAAAAATGACTACACAAAATTTGTTTGATTTTGAAGATTGCATCATTAAGATTATTTCAGTTGCCACCAGTATGGAAGATTCACTTCCTATTACTCTTTTGCACACTGACACTGAAATAGGGGTTGAAAGAAGCTTGTTTCAATCAATAGTTGCTGTAAAGATAAAAACCAAAGATCCTTCACTATTCTGGATAGAACAAAAGTCACTATGTAAATCACTATACTTGCTAAATAGTCCAAGTGTTGTAAAATAAGTTCTGGTGTCCAAGCTTGTGGCCACCAATGACTCACAGGCATCATAGCTACTGTATTTGCTTACAGAGATGTTTTTTTTTAAGCAATCAATCTCAATTTCCTCAATATCAGCTATAAAGTTGCTGACATAGGGAAAAGATATTTTTAGTCAATTCAAGACTCAAAAACATATGCATATTTACAGCACATGCACACAAATTGGTTCCTCTGAGGGGAAGTAAAGGAATTAGAGATGACCTCTAATTTTTAATTAGCTAGAAAGATACTCATTTTTCAAAAAGTATACATAAACATCTTTATGATACATACTATACATGAACAGTTTGTCCATGTACACCATGTGAAAGTATGTATTTGCACTAAACACAACATATTTCATATACAATAGGCAGAATTCCAAAGAATCAGCTCTTAGGAACACACTGAAGAGCCTGATTGGCAGGCAGCAATTTTAACCTCTCCCTCTTTCCAATCCAAAACATTACAACAGCTGTGGAGTATTACAAGTTCCTAATTGCTGCAAGCAGTGTTCATTTTTTGTAAATTCAATTTAGCCAAACTGTGTAACACATAGCAAGTGTTCAGCAAACAGATATATGCAGAAATCCAGCTATAAAGAAAACAACAGCATCTGTAACTTACTATATCTCTGAACACTACTGCTCGAAGTCGATTAATATCCATATCCTGCAGAAGTCTGTCATGGTCTCGTATTGGAGAAATGCCACCAGTCACAATGTCCACTGGACTCTATTTAAAGAAAAACAAAAAAACCAAAACAACCAAACCAATTGTTTCAAATTCTGTTTTTAAAAGCATTCTACCAAGAATCATTAAGTGCGTACAACCACCCACTGTACATCATATTGTCATAACTAGAGCACAAAGATCAGATATGCATTTCATATTTAAAGGAATAAAAAAAAAATCTGGCAAATTCTCGTGACGGATTAATTTCACTGTGGGAGGTTAAATATCTAAGTGTTAAATTCACATCTTGGAAAAACTACTTCAGGATTTCCAGTGTTCACACCCTTCAGCTCTATTAAAGTATCAGTGGTGCAGGTATAAATTTAAAAACTTATCCCACCATACAGAGTAATAATTACTGGCTCTTGTGTTCCTGAATATGGTCTTATACTTACCTTTGCTGCAGACTTTCCTGTTCCTGTAAAGCCCTGCACTGTTTTTTGGTTCTTCACAATGTCTCCAATAGGCTTCATCTGTGCATGCTGCTGACACTCCAAGCAATTTCTTACTGCTACCGCACATACTTGAAAGGAGAAGAAACGTGAAGAATGACTCTGGGAAATAGTATTGTCTATATCCCTTACAGAGATGTGTAATACATTTCTGTTTATCACTTCAACTAAAAAGTTGAAGCACATCACTAAAATGATATTTTGCTTCCATAAATTTTAAATAGTCACCAAACCAATGTTCAAAATTCTTTAATAATTTATAATTAATAATTAATACTAAACTATTAGAACATGTATGCTATATCTAATGGATACTTCAAAGTGAGTAAGTTAGCATCCTTCATTGAAAATTTACCATACATACAACCATGGCACGGGGAAAGTGAAGACAGCTAATTTCACAGACTAGCAAGGAAGAAAGACAAGTGATACACTAGTGAAACAAATGGCAATGTTTGCTTCACAATGCTCTGATACTCTTGGACTAATGTTCTGAAGTTACACGATTTATTTTCTTAGCTTCACAATTATACCTGTTTCATCTTCTAATATTATTTTCAAAGGAAAAAAGAACTACCCCACCTCTATACCTGTTTGCATCCCATAAATCTTGTTCTACCTGCACAAAGTTTTAATTGCCTAGAAGGGGAGAGGAAGGCTAGTTACTGTTGAGGCTCTGAGCTGCTCTGGCACTCATGCAAATTAAACTTTTCATTACAAAAAGTCTTACAGCATGCAATTAGCATGAATACTCTCCTCCTGTATTAACTGAACCCAGTTATGATCTTGTACATTCTCATTTCCAGAAGAGTCATTACTTTTTTAGGTAGTGACCACTTTCAACCCAATTTGATACATACTATAATATTGGGTACAACTACTGCCCAATTTGAACCCTACTCTTCAGAAATTTACATCTCTAGTTTTCTTCATGCTTTCATCTACTGACCTCAAGATTTAAACCTCTCTTCTACATATTGTAAAGGTTCATGTTGTTGTACAGAGTAGAAGATTTCTTTTTCTTAAAGCTGCCACATTCTCAGTCTTGACTGTTTGGGGAACTTTGTCAAAAGAAATATCTTCATGGATAAAATGAAAATTTGCATCCACAACAGTCAGGCTACCAAACTTAATTTATTTTATTTAAACTTTTTAAAGAGGAAAAGAACCCCATATATATGCATTGAAGAATACAGTAATAGTAAAACAGTAAAAGATCCCAATGCTTCTTTGACTAAATTTAATCTTGATTTAACAAAAAAAGGAGAGGGGCGGGGGGAAAGGTAACAATTGCTAACTATTTAGTAACAGCAAGCTCCTATGCTCATTAAGTGTTTTTATTTGCTTACCCAGACGAAGACATTGTCGCAGAATTCCTCCAGATGACATATTTTTCTCAGACTCAATTTCAGTGAAACCAAGAGAGCTTGCAAAAATTAGCACATCCACAAGGCTGATTAATCTCTGGAGGAACGTTAAAGATGCTTCTACTGAAAGTCCTTGAGTTGGCTCAATATTCTCCAATTCATGCTACACAGAGAAAAATTGAAGGCAACATTTACTTCTTCACAAAGGTGATATTCCTACAAATTCAATGAAAAAGAAGTGCCCTGGAAGCCCATTTTCAGTCATATGCAAAAGTGGTAATTAGTCACATTCTAGTTACAATTATTAGTATTGGGATTTAATCCCATTCCAGACCACTGTGGGACAATGAAGCCAAGCAACTTCTTTTTATGTCTTCAGGCAAAGAGCGCAGGCACCCTTAGGGAAAGCACAGAGGTAGCAAAGGGAGAAAAGAGAGGCTTGTGGAAATATCCCACAGGCATTCTTGTTTCCCAAAAGGACAGATATGATAGTTAATACACTGCATAAAGAAAGGCATCCTCCCACAAGAGACAAATTTTCAAATAAAAATGAAATTTCTTACCGTAGCAGATGTAGCAGCAGAAAGCAATGGCAATATACCACCACAAGCCATGATCATGTTGTCCATCACTTGAGAGATGAGATGAATTGTGTTGTGCACAAATATGACATTGTCACTGCTATTCACAAAGTCCATCACAGTTTTTGTAGAATGGCTGTCCAAAAAAACCATTCAGAATACAGCTTTATTTTTGTGGTATTTTAGCATCTTTATGCTTTCATAAAACTGAAACAAGAGAGTTAGCAATGGGGCAGCAAGTAACACATGGGTCAACTGATGTACCTTAATCTAAACCTAAAACTACCTTTCCTTTCTGTTCTTAAACCTCTCCAGATCACACTTAGCTAAAAACATCAAGATCTGTGTTAATCATCATTTGGATAAAGACACAGTGACTTTTGCTATAGCAAGTAAACATAGACCAGCCTATAATATATCAGGCAATACAATAGTTTCCTGGAAGTCTGAACTAGATCTTGACTCTTTGGAAAAATAAAGCAAATACTAAGGGCTTCTCAGAGAAATTAAAAATCAACAAAACACAAAAACTTAAAACCTGTTAAACATGGAAATAGATTTTCAAAACAGAACCTAAACTAAAAATTCATTTTAGCCACATCCAATTATGTCTTGAGAGGTTAGTTTAATCACATCCTAAAAATTAGTCAGACAAAAATTCACCGCAGTTTAAGTTGGTTTTAATCACTTAAGTACTCTATTTCTTCATCCTTACATTCCTTTTTACCAGGTCAGTACAGCTGTACAGCTCAATTTAAATTTGACATTCACTACTACAAGCTAGTAATAGACACCACTCTTATTTAAGTTATTAAATCTTAATGCAGAATTACTATGGTTTTCAAAGTTTCCTTTTTTTAATAAATTCAACTTGATGATTACATTCCAGATACCTGTTACAAGCTAATTTTTAAAGGCATAGAACATCTCTGTTCACAGAACCCTATCAAAGCAGCAACATAGTGTGTGTAAATGCAGACGTAATAAATACTATTTGGGATAGATTTTTTTTTTCTCCATATTCAAATACTAATAAAAGATGCAGGCCCTTACATACATTAGGAACATGAAAATCACAGTCCAATAAAAATCAACAGCAAGACTGCCATTGACTTAAATGTAGCCAGGATTTCAGTCAAAATATACGTGCAGGCCCTCAACCAAAACACATTTATGTCTGTAAAAAGCCTTAAAAAAAAATCTGAGACTATTTGTGTATAGGTCACAAAATAAGAAAAGCTATTGAATAATGAGTAAAATATCAGATGTGCAAAATTTGAAGTCAGAGTGACTCTGATGCAGTTTCAACAAAATCTCAAGTTAATTATAATTGAAATGCCGGTCTAGATCATTCCACATAAAGCATAGAAATTTACCTTCTCCACATCTGTATATCTGTTTCTATGGAAAAGAGTAAGTCTGTGAGCAAGCGCTGATGCATCAGTGACCACTTAAACTCAGGAATACGGAACACAGTAGACCTAGAGTCTCTTCTCTGCCCATCTGATGAAGCAGCTAGCTCTTGTCCTGAAGAATCTTGCTGCCTTGAGGGCTGAATACACAGTTTGCAGACAAAAGAAACCCCACACTCTAGTTATTAGTTTCCATGGTATACATTGAAATGCATTTAAGAGACTTGAGATTTTAGATATTCAACAAGTTTAGACTGTGTACCATGTTACAAATAAAGCTAAAACTATTACACAAATGCTATTTAATGGATATACCAAACCTACAAACTAGTCTACAGCTGCACTACCACACCTGTCAGTCCAGGCATACACAAGAAGCAACCCAACCTTACCACAGGGGGAGTATATGTTGCTGTAGACAGTGGTTTTCCTCCTTTAAGGAAGAATGGTGCAGAATGAAGAGCATCCATTAGCAGGTATCTCTGCAGAAGGGAAGTACTCAGATACATAACTATTTAACCATGAAAAGCTGAGTTAGAAACTGGAGACTAGAGGGGTGGAGCACTGCAGCATGCAACAGAAACCCAGTTTTAAATCACACTTGCACAAAAAAGGTAGGCTGATGTGATGGAGTAACAATCATATCAAATTTTATAGTTTCAAATAGATAGATAGATAGATAGATATCACGTACCTGCAGAGTAACTAGTGTAAAAAAATATTTTCACAAGTTCCATCAGGATATCAAAGAAACTTAGTGTTAAGTTTTTCTGCACAAGCAATGTTTGCTTCTCAATAATTATGAGTTGAGATTATAGGAGACCAGATTGAAAAGAGTAAAAGGAAGGTTGAGTAAAGAAGCAGAAGAAATTGTAAATAAAATCCTCTCAGAATATACAAGTTTCTTTCAACTCTTCAAACTTAAGAAGTATCAACACAAAGTGTCCATCTAGCCAAATACTCAGTCTCCATCAGCATCCGTAAGTGCATGTACAAAGAATAAAACCTTAGAGACTTCTCAGTACACAAATTAGTAAGAATGATGGCTATTTTAATCAGGAGTTGAAAGTATTCTTTAGATAACTCACAAAATCCACACACATTAAAATCCCCAAAATGTGTATAGGCACACTTTTTCAAAAATCTCACAAAATAAGAACTTCCTTTTATTTTTAAGCTAGACAGATGAAGGATAGGTAGAATTTACCTCAGGTATGGATCTAGGGGGCAGAGGTGCTTCTAGACATGTGTTAGCTTTCAGTTCCAGTCTCTCTGTATCTGATGCAACACTAGAAACATCAAGCTTGGCAATTCTTTTGTCAGAGGCTCCAGCAGGCTCTGGCACATGTGCATTTGCATTTTCTTCAGCTGTTTTGCTTTCACTAAAAAGAATCTTTTCTTCCTCCAGCTTCTTCTTCCCTTTCGAATCCGGTTGAGTTGCTACTTCTTGAACTGTGGAACTCACTGTCTCCGGTAAGGAAGTCAGTTCTTGTTTTTTCCCATCCACACCTTCAGTATCTTCAGATTTTAAAAGCACAGGTTCAGGTTGCTTCTCTATTGCTTGTTCCTGCTTTGTCACTTTGCTTTCATTAGAGCTACGTTCCTTGTTCAATTCTGCATACTCTTCTGAAGGTAAAGGCATACTACTTTCCTCTTTCAAATCAACAAAGTCATCCTCATCTTCCATGTCTACTGTTGATTTTTCCAGTCTTTCTGGACTTTCAGGAGTTTCTCGTTCCAAAGTAGTTTGCATTGCTAAAGAAGCAGCAGTGACAGCTACTGTTTCTTCCTCAAGCTCGTCAGCTTTGCTCAAAGAATCTTCAATTGCTTCAGCTATTCCAGTACTAATTTCTGAAACACTGGTCTTTATTGTTTCTGGTTCTGGAGAAAATTCTGCACAAGGCACTACTTTTAAATCCTGTGTAGTCTCCCTGTCTTCCCCCTCTAACTCCTCCCTATGATTAGACACTGAATGAGTTTGTTGGTCACCATCTGATGAGGTATTTGTCTCTTTTTTTTCAGTACTGCACTCAATATCATCAATAACACAGGAAGGAGCAGTAGCATCTTCTTTTAACTCCAAACATTGGTGCTTTCTCTTGATTTCAGCTTCTTTGCTAACTCCAGAGATTGTTCTAATTGGAGTTGAAGCCTGTATTCCACTCCCTTCACCTACTTTCCCTTGGTACTCCCTGTACATTTGAGAAAGACTCTCTTTGTGCATTTCAAAAGTTACCTAGAAGAACAGAATTGAAAGTACATTAAAAATTATACATTAATGACTGTTTTATCTGGAAAAAAAAATCATTTCTCAAATCACAAAGTTATACTACAAATTTATATTGGACACTGTTCTCATGATACAAAATAATTTCACATTGGAGATCACTTCAACTGAGAGCAAGTCTTTCTTAAGTGTACCTGTTATTCCTGGCCCAATGAAAGAAAAGAAGAAAAAAAAGTAACACCAGAGTCAAAAAAATCCTAGACTGATCCTAAGGATAGGAAATTAAGTGTTTACTAGAAGTACTCAGAGTTTTAAAGACTACTTCTAGTAAAAGAAGTGAAAATGTTTAAAGTTTAATACTTACAGTTAACGCATTATTTCCTAGGTTAATTACAGTGATCTGTAATTAGAGCTATCTGTGCTACTTGCATTCATGTAATTGTATAGGATACAGATAAAAATGCAACAGCATAACATCCAGAGAGCTACTGAATTTGAGATAGCTGACAATCTCAATTTTTTTGTAAGGGGCGACACTGCGACAAGTAGCAGAAACACTTACTATAGTTGAGCTTTCACATCATTTTAGCACCTTGAGCATGCTCAACAATCCACAAAGATAAATAAACTTTCGAGAAGTTTACATTAAAAAAAACCCAAACAATCTCACAAAGTCAGAGCAGAGAGAAGCATGTAACGAAGCTAAAACCCTGGGGATCTCCAAATTATACCTACAATTCTTCAGAGGACTTTTCCTCTGGTGAATGCTATTTACCAAGTCTAAAAGGCACATGAGAACAGCTACACAATCTGATTAAAGCAAGAAGATCTTCCTCTGGATGAGCTGAAAAAAATTCTTGGTTTTAGGTATATATAAAAATTCCAGATAGAAAAATTCTTTATATACATACTGATAAAACTAATTTGCCCAAAAAAATAGCTGTGTGTTGAAAGAAGATCTTACTAGACTAACTGAAGTTTTTATTATGCTGTCATTCAATTTAGTTTATCCATACCTTTCTATTTAGGGTTTAGATTTATCTTCTACAACAGAAGTGTTTGTTATCTGTAAGCTTAGTTCTCAAAATTTTCCCAACATATAGGCTGCAGCTGAGGGTTTTATTTTTTTTTAAACCATTTTCCTTATCACAAATATCTTCCATAGACAAAGCAGAGCAGTACATTTTACTGAACGTATGAATACATATTTTCTTATTCTCTTACACACTAAACTCATTCATTTGGATCTCATCTAAAAATTCCATGTACATGGTAGTCAAAGTGACGATTAGTCAGTAGGAATATTTTCTCTTAGGATGATACATGTAAGTCAGAAACTAACTTGACAGGTTAAAAAGGTACTAGAAATTATAGTTAACAAATCAGGAGGAGCAAAGAAAGAACAAAGGTAAAAAGGAATATTCTTGGCAGGTTGTGTTGTCAACATTATCTTTTTAACATATTATTTTCTCCATCAATCAAATATAAATTAAAGTATTGTAGGAACAGTGAACTATTCTAACACAACCTGAAGCATGCTATTTGTTCAAGTTGATTTAATTGAAACTTGAGTCTCTAGCAATAGAAATGGGATATCTTCCTCCTCCTGTTTAAAAAAAGTCTTCCTGTACTAGTTTTAAACCAGTTATGTACAAACAAAAAAACATGAATGATTACAAATAACTGAAAGTTCATCCATCTGTCACAATGGATCTACAAAATATTTGACTATAGGCTATTGCTAATGGGGGGTGGGGGGCACATTATTATTTTAGAAATACTTCCTTCCAGAACTGTATCACATTCGGGTTGTCAAAAGCAACCCAAAATATATCATGCTAATAAGCTCTCCCTTGCACTTTTATTTGTTTTCAAAAACATGATTAGGCAAAACTGCTACTTTTGGTCAAATCATTACTTTTGTGAAGAAGAAATCTTGACAGCTTGACCTTATGTCCAACTAGCTTTCCCTCTTCTCTCTCTCCCTGTTGCCTCCTCCATTTCCAAAACTACTAAAAAGTTTTATTCCAACAAGTACTAGAGAGACATGCAACAAATAAAAATACTGTTGGTTTATTTCAGCAAAACATACCGTATGTACTTCCCAGAAAGTACACGAACCCCACAATAGGTATAACATGTTACCTACACAATCCAAGTATAGCTGTAACAAATTCATGATAACATAGCTACCTTTATCCATTTCTGTCCTCAGTAACAGACTTGTTATTGCAACATTCATTTTAAAAAATACATGGGAAAAATGACTCCTCAAAAGTATTTGCAGGCTTTAGCTACACTGCATACTTACTCTTTTAACACTGTTAAGCTACATCCAAGTATGAGACCTGAATTCTACTCTGGTTATGCACTGCTTCCAAGACTTTGAACAAGTCTCAGGTCTAGCCTCAAAATCTTATTTCACTAGTTTCCTTGAACAAAGGCAAAGCAATATAAAGATGAAGATAAGAACGGCACTGCTGCGGCCATTTCTCCCCAGTACAAATGGGGATAGGCATGATGATGCTAAGATGATCACAAGATAGCGGCTGGAGGGACCTGTTACAAAACATGATTTCCTTCAGTGCTCAAACTTAAGTGCAATGGAGAGTAGTACATGACTCACAGAATCTGTTCAATAACAGCAACAATTCAATCTTAATGGAACAAATCATAGAGATGTTTTGCAGGGCTGGCAGTTACTAAATCCACCTTGCAAAAAAAGCACATTCACAGTGTTGCAAGAGTTTCATCAAGCAACACTTGATGCTTACACCAGTCCTTAAAAAACACAACAAGCTTTAACAGCAATATAACGTTCTAAGTTCTGACAGCCCTATCTAAGCCAGTGCTTTGATAAATTACCAACCTGGTTAAAGTAAATTGCAAGCATCAAAGAATATAACTTTAAACATGTTCTAAAAGCATATCATCAGTTCTGTTACAGCTGCCTTCCCCTAGCACTTCAAGGAATCACTGAGGTGAAGGCCAGAGAGTAACATCCGATCATCTAGGTCACCCCTCAATTTTAAGCCACTTTCCTACACTTTAAGCGCAGTAACATGGATTGGATGACAGCATCCAGAAAGTGGTCCAGCCTTGGTTTTAGAAATCAAGAGATGAAATGTCCCCTGGATCATTTGTTCAAATCTACTCTATCATCTTAAAAAAAAAAAAAAAAAAAAAAAGTATCATTCTTCATTTTGAAAGTCTAGATTCAATTCAATTTCTAGTCGCTAATTATGTCTGTATTTCAAAGTTATTAAAAATACCTTGATGAGGAAGAAATGTTTTCAAGGTGTTTTTTTTTTCTTTAACATATTATAACAATGTTTTCAAAAGCCCAAAAGATGGAGAAGTAACAGGACCATCTAAAAAAGAATGAGCTTTCATTCTGAAGGACTAGAATCCTTCCTGTGACCCCCTCCTGCAACCTTTCCAGTGCTTCAAAAAATTTTTAATACTGTGAACATCCACATTTTCATGCATCATTCCAGTCTAAGTCTCACTAAACTCATATGCAGGAGTAAAAGCAACCTACCTCATAGCTTCCCACTTTCCACTCCATGAACACATTCTACAGTGCTGGCAACTACTTTTGGAGAAATGGTCATTTAGGTATATCTCAGTTTGTATAACCTGTGAAGTACTGTTTTTCTGTAATGCTGATTTTTTCCTAGTGTGCTACCAAGCCAATCCCCTTTATAAAAAAGCCGATTGCAGCTTCAGATTTTCTCTTACCAACCAAACTGATCATGTTGTTAACAGCATTGAATCAACCTTCCTTGAAAATAAGTCAAAATTCGCTGTCTGTAAGCCCAGGGTTGTGAGCTTGCTTTTGCTCTCCTCCCTCCCCTTAGGATCCTGAACTCCACAATCTCATGGTCACTGCAGCCAAGGCTGCCTTTGACCTTCTCATTCCCAACAAGCCCCTTGCTGTTGGTAAGTATGAGGGTCCAGCAAAACACCTCTCCTCATTGGCTCCTCTACCACTTGGAAGAGGAAGAAATTGTCAATGAACTCAAGGAACCTCGTGGATTGCTTATGTCCTGCTGTGTTGTCCCTCCAGCATACATCAGGCCCATGAGGGCCCAGGCCTGCAAACATGCAGCTGCTCCTATCTATCTGTAGAGGACCTCATCTGCTTGTTCCTCCTGGTCAGGCAGCCTTTAGCAGATGCCCACTATCATGGAATCATAGAATCATTTTGGTTGGAAAAGACCTTCAAGATCATTGAGTCCAGCCATCAACCATGCCCTATAAACCATGTTCTCAAGTGCCTTGTCTACATGCTTTTTCAATATCTCCAGGGACTGAGACTCAACCACTTCCCCATGCAGCCAGTTCCAATGTCTGACAACCCTTTCAGTAAAGAAATTTTTCCTAATATCCAACCTAAACTTCCCCTGCTGCTACTTGCGGCCATTTCCTCTCATCCTATCTCCAGCCACCTGACAGAAGAGACCAGCACCCACCTCACTACAGCCCCCCTTTCAGGTAGTTGTAGAGAGTGATAAGGTCTCCCCTCAGACTCCTCTCCTCCAGACTAAACAGCCCCAGCTCCCTCAGCCGCTCCTCACAAGACTTGTGCTCCAGGCCCCTCACCAGCTTGGTTGCCCTTCTCTGGACACGCTCCAGCACCTCAATGTCTTTCCTGTAGTGAGGGGCCCAAAACTGAACACAGGACTCGAGGTGCGGCCTCACCAGTGCCCAGTACAGGGGAACAACCACCTCCCTGCTCCTGCTGGCCACACTATTTCTGATACAGGCCAGGATGCCATTGGCCTTCTTGGCCACCTGGGCACACTGCTGGCTCATATTCAGCCGGCCGTCAGCCAGCACCCCCAGGTCTTTCTCTGCCGGGCAGCTTTCCAGCCACTCTTCCCCAAGCCTGTAGCGCTGCATGGGGTTGCTGTGACCAAAGTGCAGGACCCAGCACTTGGCCTTGTTGAACTTCATACAATTGGCCTCGGCCCATTGATCCAGCCTGTCCAGATCCCTCTGTAGAGCCTTCCTACCCTCAAGCAGATCAACCCTGCCTCCCAACTTGGTGTTGTCTGCAAACTTGCTGAGGGTGCACTCAATCCCCTCATCCAGATCACTAATAAAGATATTAAACAGAACCGTCCCCAACACCGAGCCCTGGGAAACACCACTTGTGACCCACCACCAACTGGATTTAACTCCATAAATATAATGTCACTTTTACCTGTCCTCTCTTTAATCCTAATCCAGAGACTCTCAGTTGGCTCCTTATTCATCCCCAGGCAGAGTTCCATGCTCTCCAACTGTTCTCTCACACAAAGGGCAACTCCCATTCCTCATCTTCCCAGTCTGTATTTCCTTAAGAGCTGATATTCCTTCATTACATCACTCCAGTCACGGAAGCCATCCCATCACATCTCTGTGATCCTAACAAGATCCTTATGTGCATGTCATACTTCATATTACATTACTGAAAGCTACAAATTTTCTGGCTCCTCATTAGCAACTTCACTGACTCATTAACAAAAGTGCCACAGCCAAGATTTCAGTTAATTCTTAATAGCTTAAGTTCTTATTGCCTTGCCAACAATAGAATCCCCCTGCCTTCAATCTCTTTCCTTCACATCATAACTTCTCATTTAAACTTCTCATTTAAACTTCTCATTTAAAGACACTAAAATTTCAGTGCTGGAATAAAACTTCATCTAGATCCAAGACTCTCTATTTTTTATAATCCAAACAATCACAAAACCAAATTCTATCTAAAAACTAACCACTGTTTCAGCAAAGCCCCTCCTCTATTTATTAGAAGTATATACTTATCTTATTCATTCATTATTCAAACTCTTCCCATGCTACTATCTGTCTTTTGTCTCTTCGGAGTTTCCTGTTACATGCTTTGGTTTTTCCTAATAACCTATATGTGCTACCTTGAAGTCAGATAGGCACCATAGGTATTTGCATTAATTTTGAATGTTATCATGTGAATCATGAATTACAAACTGAGCAGTTTTGTTTTTCCAACTAAGACTGTTGAAAGTTACAAGCATGAGTTCTACTGACTGTATAGGTTAAAGATGCAAACAATTTTGCAACAAGTTGATCTTTGCCCAGCTATGGTCAACAGTTAAAATGACAATGTATGCTAAAGGGATGTAATATAATTTCACAATCAGTCTCATCTGAAATAGGGAATAGACAGTGGTTTGGAAGCCATTACAGAACAACACAGTGTCAAATACAGACAAAGACGGGCGATGTGAACTTATGGGCAAATAAATCCAAGCACAATCTGATGAGAATCCACATAGATTTAAGAACAATGCAAGAAACTGCAAGGAGACAGAGACTGGTAAAGAAAATTAGACAGTACAGAACCACAGGAGAACATCACTCAGAAAAAAAACCAAAAAATCCACTTTAAAAGGATAGCAATTTCTACTTCCACCATAAATATCAGAAAGAATTCATGTCACTTAATACATTAACAGTATTTAACCCATTAAATACTATCTTTTAAATAATATTCAAATTAAAATAGCAATGCACAAAATTACACAGACTACCTAAACCAGTATTTTTCAAACATGCATTTAGAGTTTGGGGGTTTCTTATTTATATAAAAAAGAAAACAAATTTAAGAAATACTGCTTTGTAAAATCCAACTTTTCAACAAGCCTGTATAAACAGTTCCGCTCACTATATTAATTTGTAATTTGGTTTGACAGGAAAACAAGAAATAGTGGTACTACGATGGAGGCACTGGACAATTCTTCTGCCACATTTCTGTTGCATGACATGGTATTTATGAAGCACACAAGGTTCACAAAGCCAAACAATACACCCTACAAAGAAAATACCCAAGGTTAACATAAGCAGTATCAACAAAAATGCAAAAGGAAGTAGAAATTATGATTAATAAATACAAGTAGACAGAGACAGTATATAGAAGTATTAAAGACTAAACATTAAGATCTGCAAGCATGCAACAATTTACAAGACAACTGTTAGCTTGAGGAACCTTAAATGTACTTAACTCAAGTCATTTTTTATTTTCCTTAAGGCATTTGCAACTGTAAAGCTGATAATACAAAATTAATTACTAGAAATTGTTCTAAATTAGCAAGCTAAAAGGCCAATCATTAATCTTCACCATCATTTGATGGTTAATCCATAGCTGTCTGCAATGCTTGGAATGCATCTCTACGCACTACTAGTTAAAGACACTTGTGAGCTAATAACTGCAACATTTGCCTCTGCCATTAATTTTAACTTAATTTGACATCCAACATTTACTAATTGCCAAGGTGAAAAATTAGCATACAGCAATGAAAAAGGTTAACATGATTGACATTTGCATTAAAGAACATAGGGAACATATTTAACTATACGTGAAGATTTTGTCCTTTTTTTCATTATCAGGTGGGCAATTTTGTAGGGAGAGGAAGGGAATGTCTGCCAGACAGGTCAGACAATTATATAGTACTGCTGTTTCCTTATAAAGTCTGCTCAGTGCAAACTAGCTCCTGTGCTGCTGACACCATCAATAAACTCTTCATAATTCCAGAAAGTGTTACAACTTTTAAAATCTTAACAAGGACTTTATTGACCTGTTTTTCCACTTCTCCTCCAGCGACACTAACTGTTCAAAAGTAGAAACTAATTTCCAAACAAAAACAGGTCTGTTTAGAGGAGAGGAACCAATATCTGAAGATATCAAACCTAATTTTCAATTCAGTGAAGTAAAAGATACAAAGGCACTGTGTGCACCATACACTGACTTACAGTCTGTAATCCACAGACCTGAGGAATCTCTGGGTTATTTCTGAGTGGTTCACGGAAGAAAGCTAAGAAAAGCAAATTAACATGTATTATGCAGGACACTGCATATGAGAAGTTTCTAGTCTCGAAGGATTTTAAGCTTCCACCAAAAAAGCATTCACTGACACAGAAGGCGGGGTGGGGTAAGAAAAAACAAACCAACAAAAAACCCCAACAAACAACACTGTACCAAGACATTTTCATGTTCCTGCATAAAGTATTTTCATCTAAGTAGCAATACTTTTGCCTTTTTTCTCCTCAGCTTAAGGAAAAATCTATGCATGCAAATAATTTCTAGAATAAGAAAGCAAGTACTAGTCAAGTAGTCAATATAATTTGTAAAAGTCTTTGCTTATTTGAGAGAGAATTTTAGATCTGTTGGCAGCATTTTATTTTCAAATCAAGTCAAGGTATAGCTTACTGTTAGATCACTATACAATAATAAATTGAAACAGTATACCAAACATGTATTTGCTCATTTTCAATAATGCAACTATTGCTTTTAATTTGTTTAAATTGCAGGACATGAGCACATTATCCTCTCAAGGTATACATTTCCTCTCTATGTCAATCCCTGCCACCATTTCCACAGTTCAGTAGACTGTCAAATTCTGCCTTGCGCACATTTGATATTTAGTTATTAACACAAATATGTTGTAACTATATTCAGTGTTTACCACTCTGCATTGTCATAATACCCAGCTATAGTTCTTATGCACTTCTCTCTTTGGCCATCCTTTTCCAATGTCCCCATTTGTTGTTGGCAGCCCTATAGCAGAGGCTCCACATCCATCATTTCAACTCATGGCCCAGAGGCCCAGTTTAGTCCCCACAGCCACAACCTGAACACATGTAGCAGCAAGTATGGAGGAGGTTTGCCTCAAACTCTGCAGGAACAGCAAAGGAGGCCACTAACAATTCTTTAGGCTGCAGACACAGGTCCCATATGCTAATTGTTTTTATACCAAGTTGTACAGATGAGAATCCATTCTCTCTTCAGGTCATCTTTGCTTAGGAAGACTCTCTCGTAGCTGTTTGCCTCTTTATGCATCAGTTCTTTCCGCTGCAAAAGTTTCCCCATTTCTTCTTTTTGAGACCTCTGTCACTTCTCAACCAGTAGCAAATCTCTATTATGCTTTTCTTTAAAGGCTTCTGCACAGCTTCCTCTACCCAGCTGATCCTGTTCTTTCCTGCTTCGTAAATTCTCGGTTTACCTTGCTCACTCTATTCCTATCCCCTATTTTACAGTTTTCTTCCAGTTTGAATTAGTAAAATTTTAGCATCCTGCAGCTTTATTCACGACATTCCACTCACTCAAACTGAGTGAATGAGGTGGGGGAGCTCCCCATTAACCATACATAACTGCAATATAAGAGCCCATCAGTGGTACAGATCCCTCCTCCTGACTATTCTGCCTGCTGAATAAAGAAAATACTTTCTTCTCCTCAGAGGCACTGATTAGGAAAAGCCTTCCTAGACACCTACTACAAAAGAAGCTGTAACAAGGCAACACCTAGAAAAGGTGAAGAATTGTGTCATAACCACATATTTTGGAGCGTACACAGCTTTAAAGGAGGCTGCACATTCTAGTCTCCAAGTTCCTTCTGCTCTCCGTAAGTCAGGTGACCCCCAAGAATAATTTCTAACTTGAATAAGCAATGATTTTTTTATAAATAACTGTTTATACCATAAGAATGAACCCCATATTTAAGAAATTCAAGTCTGCTACTTAATTTGCATCTCCCCCAGCTTTGCTTCATCGACATATTGGGCATCGCACAATTGAAAACCAAAAACCTGCAGTAGCACAACGACCCTCTTGGCTAGCTATCTCTGCTTCCCCCCAGGGCATTGCAGACACACCTTTCAGAGGACTGAAGAACATCTGAAGCCTTCAAAATGCCCTAGAGCTCAAAATGCCTGCACATACCACTGTGGGAAACCCTACCTTCTTCAAGATACAGAGAAAAAAACGAAGACAAAAGTGCCCTCAATAACCCATGAATGCCAATGGGATCTGGGCTCAAGAGATCCTGATGGTCTGTTACTTTCTAAAACTACTGAGCCATGTTCACTTCTCTGCAAATTAGTTTTTAAATTGCCATCATATATTAACTCCTCCACTACCTAATCTTTGCTGCTTTTGCTGGTTTTCCCTCATCTGACAGTGATGAAAATCGGGCAAACATAACACGTGTAAATGCTGTGCACACCTTTTTTTTTAATCCTGTACTAAATGAGCAGAGCACCAAAGAACATACAAATTTACTTTACACTCACCGATATTTAGTACAACTGTACTTCCTTAGACTGAAACTAACAATTATTTAGAAATACACTGTATGTTAAAGTCACAGTACTAAAACGTTTCAAGATTATACTTCTTCCCATTCAGAGCAGTGAACAAAATTTTTCTACTTATACAGCAATTTCCACTTATACAGCAATAAAACTGTACCTTATACATACTAACTTTTCTGAGTCTTACTCAATGAAAATTTCTTGAGCTACTAAAAGAAAAATGAAAATTCAGAATTCACCCAACTATCTTCTCTTTAACTGAATCACATGGTAACATGAACAATTTTTAAGTAATAAAATATATTTAAGGGCCTGAAATAAGTAAATGTTAGTTCTTCCCAGTAGTTTAAAACATTCAGTTAATTAAGGACTGCATTATACTGTGTAAATCATTATATTCTTTTAAAACTTGGGGAAGCTGAAAGGTCAAAAAGGCACGTTGTCCACCATTCTTTACTTGTTTCCTATTATTAACCCAAAAATCATCAGTCCTTTTTACAAAGTAACATGGCTAGACAGATAAATCTAAGGCCTAGCTAGCATGGTTACAATGTTTAAGAAACAGAAATTCTTAGATGCTTTCATAAATTCAGCACTGGTCCGTTAGAAAGAACAAACTGAAGTTGTGATTTAATTTTTTCATTAACATTTTTATTGAAGTAGAAGCCACAGATTAAACATCTTTGTATACACTGTGTTAATATTTGGAAAACATCAAAAAATATATTACGGAAATGAGCAAAATACATGAGTAATACTAAGAAATTTGGCTTTAAAAAGGTTACACACACCTTCTAAATTCTGAGTGCAAGGAAACCAATGCAGTGCAATTATGCTAGAAAAAACGTTGCTGCTTATAAAACGTTGTGCAGCTGTTGGAGGAGAGGGTTACAGTGACAAACAGCTTCCCTGCTACAAAGGTGGCAGGAAATCTATCAAACTGGACAATAAAATTGCAATTGAGTTTCTTTGGCTTTTTATAGCAGCTGCATGTATCTTGATGTGTAGCTCTGCAAAACCTATCCAATTCTGTAACACTAGTCCTTTATGTACTAGTTCTTTATCATAGAATGGTGTTATAAATTAGTGGCAGGAATGGCGCAAAGGGTTGTAAAAAGGAAAAATAAGCAGTAACCCAATACAATTAGAGATGAAATAACAAAAACACAAATTGGTTATTCTCTTAGCAATGTTAAGGAAATATTTTTGTTCCCATAATTCCCACATTACTTTGAAAGCATGCTAGAAATCAAAAACATCTGAGAGGCACTTAGCATCGAACAATTTGCCCACTGAATTATGTCTACGCTATGTTATGTGTGAATCTATATGATTCTCAATATTGGTATAACAGGATACAAAGCTATTCAAAATAAGTATAATTAGAAGGATTAATAATTCATTATCATTAGATATTAATATCAGTTTATAAGAACATTCTCAAGTGATTAGTAAGGTTTTACCAGAAAGCACTTTTTTTGTGATTTATCCTAATTTATGCTCATGCAATTAAAAGATAGTTATGAAATATCATGTAGCTTTATATTACTAGTTGCATAAATTGCATGTATTATTTATAAAAAAGTTCAAATGGCAAATGCATAATAAAGGTGAAAAAAAAATCCAATTTTAAAATCCTTGATTATTGTATCATCATTCATATCACTATTGTTAAGTTAGTTTCTGGGTGCTTTTGTTGTTTAATCATTTTCATTTCAGCTTCTGAACTGGATAATATTAGCACCATGTCCAAACAAACTGAACTCCTTTATGATTCCTTCAAAATTACAACACCACTCTGCTGCTAGCTCTGCCCACACCCACACATCTCTAACCTTGCCATTATTCAACTTCCTCAGAAGTAGGCTGGAAGAACAAACAGTCCTTCCATATTGACCAGAAAGACAACAAAGCTAGACTTGGGAAAACTGAAACAGAAACTTACTTCTACAACCAAAGATACCTCACTATGCCAGCATGCCAGCAACCAAAATTGAGAAACACAGAGTGAAGCACGCCATTTTCTCATTCACTATGGTATTGCACAAAATCATACAGCCTTTGGGGGGGGGGGGAAACTAAACCAAACCAAACCAAAAAAAAACACCAAACAGAAGTAACATTATCCCTACCTCATTTTTTTTGGTATTTTCCAAAACTGTGGGGTTTTTCTTAACATTTGGCTGTGGCATCACAATAAAATCTTGGTTTTTCCTCTATGAACCATTGATTAACCACATCAAGTCACTGAAGATAATGACCAAAAATCCATATAATATTTTGACATAGATGCTATTTAAATGAGATTCCTGACATTACATTATCTTACAAAAAGAGTCTAAGAGTAGAACTACAGCTATAAGATAATGTGCTAGTTAATTTTAAAATTCAATATACCAAAGCTCTGTATAAAAGAGGTAGAAAGGTGGTCTTCCTTCACCCACCTCTCCATCTTTCCCCAGGGACAGTTCCCCAGCAATTCCTAGCAATCACACAAATGCTTTAAATTATGCCAGTTTCTATAAAAGCAGATTAGGGATATTTACTCTGGCTACAGCTTGCCATTGTAAAGTGTACTCCACCCACACCCTCTGCATCTTGGGGGAAAGAGAGGAAACAGGTTTTCTGAAGACTGCAGAGCTGACACAAAAGAAGATTAAGAATATTTCAACAACTAAAATGCGATCTCTGTAAGGGTTAAAATTTGGCCCTCGATTCTTTGCACCTGGATTCCATTTAGCTGTGACCATTTAATGATATTATTTCACACACTTATTATATAGATTTCTACATTTGTCTCCCCATAGCCCAATAACCCACAATTGAGCTATGAATGCAATAAATAAACAGAGCTGCAAAATAACAGTATTCTTGCTGTCTGCAGAGACTCTTTTTTTGAGAAAAAATTCATACAAAATCAAGGACCTTAGAAATATTAATAATTCATTAGAATTATAAAAAAGTGATCTTTAGGATTCATAGATGTCCATTTCGCACCATTAAGTTGCACACATTAAGAAATATGTAATTTATAATTTAATTAATCTTAAGTAAATATTTCTGATAAACCTGAATAATTATGAGGCCCACACTGGCCTCATTCCTTTGTTCAGAATAAGGCAGGAAAGTTATCTTTTATACTACTGTGCCTTGTTCGAAGAACCACTAATAACTTCTATGATATAATTCTGGTTGTAACAACAAAAAAAAAATCAGACAGAAGAATAATGAAGGGTAATAGTCTCATTCATACTGCAAGGATTTGCGTTCTCACCCTGTATTCCATGACAGCTTAATAGCTGAAGCATCTGTCTTAACTTTGATTTCTTTGCTTTTTACTGGTTTGTTTTACAGCCTTTTGATGTTACTAAAAGGTATTTTTGTTTATGAATAGATATGGTGCGCCACCTTGTGTTCGTGCCATTATTAAAAAGCGAAAGAAGCACTAAATTTTTTCAGAAATGCTCCTGAAATTTGATTATCTTGTTATATTGAAAATGGCACATATTTTCAAAAAGCTATCACAATTTGAGCAACAACAACAACAAAAAGGTTTGTATTGAAGCAACAAAATTAACATTTAATTGTCAAATATTTGAAAGTTATGCCCAGTAACAGAAACACTGGGCTTTTATTTAACTACTGACCTCCACTTCAAGACCATCTATCTCACTGTACGATACAGCGCTTTAGGGCTCTAAAGGTAATCACGCAGCATAACTAAGTTTCCCAACTATTTCAAACACTCACCTTTGAATGTGTGATTGACAGTGTATCCACCCAAACACGCCAGCCACCCCACTCATACTTGATTGCATGGTAGAGCAAAATTCGAAATATGGTATACACCATCTCAGTTATCTTCTGTTCCTCAGAAGTCTTCGGATTAAAACAGCAAAGTGAAAGCATCCACTCCTGCCAGACGGAGCACTGCAACAAACTCCTGCAAAATACACATAAGCTATTTAATCAAATTTCAAAATATATCTTAGAAATATACATCAGCTAAGTCAGGAATTCAATATGTTTAAAACAATTGCTATGTGCAAGCATCTCTAATTTTACATATTGAAGACTATAGTCTAGAGTTTGTTGAACAGCAATGAAGCTGTATCTGCTGAACGAGTCTAATTTACTAGGAGACCTCGTTACTTATTTTGTATACATGTGCATATAGCAAGCTATCTTACCTCCTATTTTCTCTGCTGTTATTAAAAAGTTTAATCATATCTGAGAGAAAGGCTCGCCGAACCTCCAGAGTTTCTGGACACTGTGGAGAATTACGCAGCAGGATTGCAATAACCTTCAAAATCTCTGTAAAACAGTTCATGAGCAACAAAATATAAGTACTAAGCACAGCATAAAATACAGGACATCTTTGAATATTGTTTGTACAAGAAAAGTGAAGCTACGTAATAAAGTTTTGTACTGAGAAAAAGCATATCTCTATTTGAGTAAAAGGTTTAACTAATAAAAATCCCTTCTTCCAAGACTTTCCAAACCTGGTCACCATCAGGGGGATTTGCAGGCCTATACAGCTGAAGAAAATTGAATTTTTTTGAATTGTCAGGTTTAAGCAACACAAATGTTACTGCATGACAAATGACAAGCTATCAGAATCTATCAGAATCTTTTTCGAAGGAAGTTCACATAATACAATGCATCTGTTATAAAATCAATATATGAGAAAAATACATAGATTTTGCTCTAACTTAATAATATTGCACTTTTGAAGAATGTGAACAGTTTCCAATTATACTTAACAATTTCTGTTACAAAAAAAAAAAGTTTGAGAAACGGGACAAAACCTTCCCAATATAAAATTTCATTTCTTATGACCATAATGTTTTCTATGTTTTTAGGAGACAGTCAAAATTGTGGGTACATTCCACTTTTTGAAGCAGTGGAGCAGTCACTGTTCCTGTTATTTAAAAAAAAAGTTAATTTTGTAAATAAATTAGGGTGCAATTTGAACACAGTCACTGTGATAGTTCCAGTTCACCTTGCACAATTTCTCTAAAATGAGAAATTCCTTATTTGATAATATTATCACTGATCTTAAAAGGTACTCTAGAAGTCACTCTTCCTACTAGACCTAGATAATTCCAGACTCATACCTCACACTACAAATAATCTGTATTAACCACAGCAGTGACTGCCAACTTCAAAAATCATAAGAGAAAGTAACAGAAATCTCCTCACATCTCTTGCTTTATACAGATTTACCAGAAGGCAAATGGCATACTACAACCAGATTTCTTTCCTCTGTATCTGCTTTGCTTTCCTTTCTCTTCCCTCACTTTCCACATGACGTGAACCCACAACTATGACCTACATTTAATGACAAAGCAGCTATGAAAGTGAAAAATCTATTATTTCTCCAGAAAAAATGAACTCCCAAAGCTGTAAGTCCATTGTATTATATACAGAGCCCATTAATAAAGCATATAACTCAAGAAAAGAGATCAGTATTTTCTCTTAGTTCAAAAGACATCTAAAGTTTCATATCAAGATATTTCCCATAAAGTAAGCTAACAAATACAGTGAGCAGATA
This sequence comes from Astur gentilis, assembly GCF_929443795.1. Classification (NCBI taxonomy): domain Eukaryota; kingdom Metazoa; phylum Chordata; class Aves; order Accipitriformes; family Accipitridae; genus Astur; species Astur gentilis. The sequence continues at coordinate 24,440,039 of NC_064891.1, forward strand.
CATTTCTCCTATTTTCCATGTAGTGTTGTCATACTGAATGTAATTTAAGCTGAAGGCTGTTTCCATATTTCAGATAATTTAATCTGACATCACTAAATAATGCAATCAGAATTTTGCTGGAACCTTAACATGTATTAAATCAAAGTATCCTGTGCATGCAAGTCTTGAAAAACCATTTCACAACAAGACTGCACAGCCAAAAAAGGTGAGTTATGAACTACATACACATTTAGACACATAAAACATCTTTCAAAAAGCTATAGAGACATACTTTCTAAATAACTCCAAATAAATGCACATTATCTTTCCTTTTGTATGAAAGACAATGTAAAACTGAGATCAGAATTAAGACTGGTGGATGTAATTAATAAGCTTTCTCATGGTTTTTTTAGAGCAGACTTTTCTTAACGGTAGCACTTAGAGATGTATATCACCCTTACGAGGATTTTGTATCTTCACTGTTGAATCTGGGTCAGGATGTTGTTTATGTATCACTTGAGTGCAAATCTGTTCAGTCAGAATCTAGCAAGAAAGAAGAAGATGTCATATCAATGTTCACAAAGACAGCTTACTGAAAAATAGTTGGATGCATTCCTCATAAAGCACCATCATTACTTCACCATGGTTCTAAAAATCATCCAAAAACCCCACTTGTTGCCTTTCTTCATAATTTATTTCACCCTGTTCCTAAAATTTTACTCTGAACATTTTTTATTGTTTTTTTGCTTTCTCTTAAGTGCACACTGTTATTTTAAATACACTGGAAGAGAAACCTAACAAATCTAACCAAAACAATCATCATAAGGCAAGATCATTGCTATAATAAAATTCCACATATATATGAGTGTCTGCTTGAGACATTCAGGTTACTTGTTATCTAGAATTGTTCATAATGAGCATAACCAAGTTAAGGGGGCAGGGGGGGAATCTCAAGTAGTGAGCTCTGGAAAAAAAAAACCAAAAAAACACAGCAGTCAGCTGCATCACGCTAAGGTTTAATGTCATCTGGAACATATCAGCACAAATATGTAAGCAATTTTCTAACAATGTCTTACAAGTAATTAGGAAGATTGGATTCTAACTACAGTATATTACTACCTCAAATAGGACATTGTATGTGGTCATGGTGATTAAGCTTGTCTGAAGCATCAGCCTTTCAGCCAACAAAGAGAACAATCCATGTCCAAGCATGACTTCAGCTTTTCTCCTAAAATAGTAAGAAAGATAAGATAAACTTATGTATTCAACTTGTTGGGGGGGGGGGGAGCTTAAAAAGTGTGCCTCAAGAAACATGGAATGATTGGAAACATCTTTTTCTTTTTTGTTCCTTAAGTCTTTCACTTTTGGTTAAGGAAAAGGGCAAGGATTCAAATTCTGAAAGGACAAGTCATTCCCTGAAGACAGACAGAAGGCAGCTAACTTTCTTCCATAAATGCGGTTCACTCACCCATGGGCCCAAAAAGCTGAAACACACCCTTAGGGATTTCTTGATAAACACTAAGGAAAGGGCATCTTTGTCCTCATTTCACTCAAAATACAACCATGGACAGCGATCTCAATAGTTATCTACTACTGTAGTCAACTTGAGACATATTAAATCTCGTTCTCAGTAAGTAACACAGGTTTCAATCTCATCAGTCTAAATCTTGCTACCGATTTCAGTGGAATTATGGAAAAAGACCACTTTAAAAAGCAGGCAGCTATACTGCAAGTAAGTATTAAATGAACTTGGTAAGGAAGTGATAATGCCTGGACACTAGTTGCCAATAACAAGTAATTCCACCACATCAGAAATACATTAATGACAAACAAATTGAAGAATAGTAGCTCCTATTCAGTGAAGCATACTTAGTGATTAACCTCCAATATAGCTTTTTTGACTTTACATACAAACATGTGCGTATATATACACCCTAAATAATATACACACAAAATAATACATGGCATGTATGTGTCACAACCTACCTTTTTTCCTTAATTTTTGGGAGGGGTTTGTCTTAAGACCTAAACCAGTACTTACTTTGGAGCAAGATGCTTTAAGAAATACCCCATCACTTTTAGAGCTTGCACCCTGATGCCTTCACTTTGTGATGCTAAAAGCTTGTAGACAACCCTAAGTGGAGAAAACATAAGGCTTCCTAAAATAGTTGAAATACACAACAATTTTTGGAATGACAAATTAACTGCAGTAGACTGCAAATAAATTCATATCTGAGCCTAATTTAAAAGAATTACTATTAATAAGACTACAAAAACCAGCATGACATTTCTGTTAATGGCACAATAGTTTGTGATTTCACGTTTTATAATTACATTAGAGATTTTTAATCAAATTTAAGTACCTCCCAAATATCAATACATAAAACATGCTGTGAAAGGCTGCTGCAATTCCTATATTGAGAACTGTCTTAATCTGGTATTTTATCCAGAAAACTAAGCAAGCAATTGTTTTCATATTAAATGTGGCTGGATAGGAATAACCATGTATGGAGGGGAATTTATTTCTAGCACTGATATTTGACATCTGTGCGCCCTGTTGTTCCCACAGGCAGGATAGAGGAAGACACCAAGTCAGGAGGCATTCTTCTCATTTCACCTTCATCAGTTTCTGCTCTTCACCTCCTTATGATTATGCTCTACACCCACTTATGATTCTCTACTAAGAAGGTTTAAGAAGAAAGACGAAGGGACCGAGGGACATATCTGTAGAAAAGTGCTAGACTTAGCTGAACACCTCTAGCTGAAGTTTTCCCAAGAAAGAAAATGAGAGTGTAACAAACACAGCAAGGAAAATGTCAATGTAACTGATGAAAGTCTGATAAATGAATAAACAATTGGAAGTACAGTCTTACAGTGGTAAGTGTCCAGTAACCTTACATATATTTGACATTACCAATTCAAACTATAATACTGCACAGATCTCATCACATGTATCTATGCCTTCCACTCCCCAAAGAAAAAGAAAATTTGCAGTACATTACAGCATAACCTTTTATTAAATGAAGTTTTACACTGAAAAATTCTAGTATTGTCCTTCTGTCAATGTGAAGAATAACAAATGCAAGGTTTTGATCCTTGTAAATCTCCCATAAAAACAGACAACAGCTAAATGTATTTACCAGTTACATTTAATTTCATACATTGCTTACTTTTTGAGACGGTAAAGTGCTTATGACCATGTCACTATCTGATTTTAGTTGGGCTATGGTTCATGGTATTGGACAGGTCTTTGAATTTGTGAAATATGACTTAGCTTATACCTACACAGAGTACTAAGCTCTCTCTGAAAAAAAGAAAAGATTCATTTCCTAATGCTCCATGAAATTATATTGGAACAGAAGGCACAGTACTCAACCTTTACTGTGAATGTTTTCTGAGTAAATTTTTGAGGAAATTTGTATCATTTTATTAGGGGGAAGGGAAAAAAAAAAAATCTAATTTCAATGATTCTTGAGTCTTTCCAAAAACAGCCCATGTTACAATACTGCATTTTAGCTCACCCAGTTGTAAAGAGTTCAAAGGACTTACTCAAGTTTTTAGGCCCTATCTATACATAACTGAGCACTCATCACTAGTTATATATTCCTTCACTTTTACATAGCTAGAAATATTACCCAGGACACCTAACTAAGACCAAAAAAAAAAAAATCCTAGTTCTATACTAGAATTTAAGTGAAAATCCAGGAGTGATTAAAAAAAGTTATGTATAATAAATAACTTATCCTGGAGAAAGCTTCAGCCACAGTAATGCTAGAATCAAACAAATGAGCAAGCCAACAATACAATGTTCATTCAAGCAATATAATCCATCTCCCTGCTTGTCTTAACAGAACTGTATGAGGATTACCTAATTGCGTAGGGGAAAAAAATATTTCCTTGCACTTATTATTTCTTCAGTAGATTGGTTACTTTTAAAATTTTAATTATTAAAAAAAATCCAAATATTTATAAAGCTTTGTAAAATTATTTTTAAATTTCAAGAATATGGTGTTTTAATTGCAAAAAGTACATGTATCAATAAGCATACAAACAACCAGTTAAGTGACTGGAGACAATACAGGAACAGGGAATGTAACAAATGAGACAGGAAAACAAAGTGATTTCTCACTGTGGACTCACTATTCATACTGACTACCCATATACTAGTTAATAAAAAAGAAAATGTCTACTGCCAGTTGTTAAATAAAAACAAACATATTGCATTGGAGACCCAACATGACGTTCAAATACTTTATAATTTAGAGTTTTTATTAGTTTCCCATAGCATAATACATTACCATACAAATGAAGTCAAAGCTGAAGAAAATGGGTAAAAAAAAATAAAAAAAAAAATCAGCCTAGCACTAAAAGGGGAGAAAACAATTATGAACGTGCCTGAATGTTGTCTCTTGAGAAACGGCAACTGAAAAAAATACATGTATAAATAGGGGTTAACCAATAGGTGCAACAAAATGTATGAAATGAGACTCTGCCTTTACACAGCAAGAGAATTACTACTCCACATACTCTTCTAGGAATAGTTCTGATATGTTTGCCTGTTCCTGTTTTTCCCCACTATGTCCAGACAGGTTCATTTTAAATTAGAAAAGTTCAATAACGTGACCACCCTCTGAGAGCCACAACACAAAATCAGTCATAACTTAGTCTTTTTCTAGCAGATCTTCTCTTGTGCTTTTACTGTTAGTAGAATTTGCTACTTTCTCTACTTTTCTCCCACAATAGTATTAAACAGTATTTTTCTGTTTGTTGTTAAAAAGAGATTGTGAACAATCCACACCATAAAGTGCTAAATTTAAAAAAATAAAAGGTTTCTTCTGCAGAAGTCTCATAATGCTTTACACATTTAAAAAAAAAAAGGGAAAAAAGCTAACAAAGATCAGCAGAAAACGGAACCAGTTTTTGTCAGCCCACTTTCAGTTCTAAAACATATGTAAGAATTGGAGGCTAAAGACTAAGCACTAGTAGATGAAGACTTAACATCCATGTTAACTAACTCAAATTGATCACTACCTGTTTAAGTGTGACTGACAGCTTGGAAACATTAAAAAAAAAAAAAAAGAACCATTGATAATAAATCTAACATCACCTCTTGTTAGAAGAACACCTGGACACAAAAATCTCACAAGATGAGGAGTCTAAGACTGCAACACATACACTGACGAGGACTTTTCAGATTTCATGGAAATTCCATCAAGCAACAGTATGGTCAAAATACTATTTCCTTTTGCCCACTTACAAAATTCAAACTTACTGTAATCCATTCCTCTGATCAAAAGCAGGGATCATAGAACTGGGATGCTCTGACATCAGAGCAACAAGCAACTGCAAGACATCCATTAGATTATCATCCTGTTGAATAGAAGTTACAAATTTGAATTAAAAATGTATGTATGCTAGAACATTGTTTTGGTTAAAAGAACTACTACGAAACATTTCAAAATGATCTGGAGAGTAATAGTAAACTAAGGACCATAACAATTAGGCCAGGATCAAAAAAGCTATAGATCTGGAAGGCAAGTGAAGGAGAAAATATGACACTCCCCCCCCCGCCCCCCAAATATTTATTTTTTAGAATGAAAAGCCATACATCTGTGTCTGGGATGTAAGCCTTTGACAGGGAATGGACTATTGGACTATGCTATTTCCTTCCACACACAAGCTCATCTATTTGCATGTATATTCCCCCCCTCTTTTACTGCACAGGAGCTAGAAATAAACTGCTGCACATTTTCCGGGGCACAGGGTGGTGTTTAATGCAAAATGTCTACTAACAAATGTCCACCCCAGGAAACAAAAATACCACCACCTGCCACAGACAACATTTAAAATGGGTAATTCAAGCTGCTCAGTTAAGTTTTCTGTACTTTTGGTCTAAAACACTCTAATTAATAAACTACAGTTTATTAATTTGTTTCAAGTTAATTATAGCTAAAAACCTACAAAGTACCTAACTGCAACTGTCACCTTTCCTCATTCTTTGTGGTATTAAAATGAAAGCTTAATTTAAAAAAAAATTTAAAAATTTTAAAAAAACGCTTTCCAACATTTTTGAACAAAATTCTGATTCTTTCTCTATTAGAAAACCAGTTTTACACCCCCTGAACAACTATGCTTACATGATGATACTATTAGTTTACATTACAGACACTATCACTGATGAATGAGCTCTATGAGAAGGCTGAATTTTACATTTTTTGTTGATGCTTTTTTGAATTTACAACTAGATACTTAATCCTGTGGGATTCAGCATTCATGGATCTTTTAGACTTGACCATGCAAACTACTAATATAATTAAAATATCACCTCCTCATCTGAAGGCTATATAAAGCTTCTGCTATTTTGGTTTACACTTACATGTTACCAAGAGTCTTATTTTTTTATATCTCCATATAGAGTGACTTAAATTGCTTGACCACAGTACGATGAAGTAGTAGTAACCAGCACAGAGAATAAAAGGAAAAAATAGGTGTAAACAAAAAAGGAAAAAAAAAATCCATACTGCTTGAAGTTCAATTAATTCCTTATTTTACCCATTTCAAGCACCCTTACAGAGATGAGATCAGTTAGATTTATGTCCCCATTTCCCTTGTCTTTGATGTTGCATCTGGCATAAAGTGCCTTTTCCTGGTGCTAAAATATGAAGATGCAGATGTATCAGTGGTAACCAACATTTACTCCCAATTAAGTTTATATGCTTCTCTTAGATGCCATTAACATACATCTTTATTTTTTAATGCATGTTTTCAATTTTACTGCTTTATTTAAGATGTAAAATAAAAAGAAGAGAAAAACAAAACAAAAAATATTACTTAGGCAGCATAAAACAAGGTTTTGTCTTTTTTTTTTTAAAGTCAGTCTCACCATCTGTTTTTCTGCTTGGTAAATCAGTTTGCAGCACAACATAAGAAACCATTTTGACTTACTGGCTTAATGAACTTCAATCTAACATTGAACATAGTGCTTAAATCACTGCAAGAATATTGGCAATTCAGCACACTACACTAAAGAGTTGGACAATGTTTGCTACTTCCTCTACAGAGCCATCTTGTGGCATAAAGAAGGCAATGTTTGAAAATATTCAAATATTTGGTTGTCACAGTGTGAAGCAGTACACTTCTCCTTCCATACACACCCCCAAATTAAAAATTACCTCATGTATAGTGAGCAGATAATTGAGGATAGCCTGCAATTCATCTTCTTTTATTCCATAGTCCTTTAAAAACAATCAGGTTTTAACTATCATCTTTCAAGTACAAAAGTACTGTTTCCAAAAAAAGCATTATTACAAGCAATGGTTACATACAGAGTAAGTCCCACAAGACTTGGTACTATAATAGCTTCATAGATGGAAGGTAGCTTTTTCCCCACCCAAAATAACCCCACTGAACATTATAAAAGTGCTTTTAGACGACTCCAATACAAGCACAAGAATAGGTTAGATAGTAATATAGTACATGAAATTGTTAGAGTAACACATTAATTGATACAGATAATTTGAACTGAGAGGTTCCTATTAATAGAAGAATTAAATTAAGGTGGCAAAGAGGATTCAAAAGTAGACCTGGACGTTTAATTATAGGCCTGCTAGCTATGCCTACAGCTGAGTTTGCTTCCTATTTTCCACTACAGAATCCTATCTTAAGTTGCTATCAACTTTGCAGAAATTTAGATCATTTATGGTATCTATGTCAGGCAGAAGCCTTGAGGTCTTTTTGGTGAAAATAAAATAAAAACCAGCAATTTCTAAGAACAGGATGAGGGTAAGGAAAAGCAGGCTTCTTCATTTCTACAGCTTTAATTTTTAAAGCAAGTCTCATTTCCCAAAAAGGTTTTGCACCACTGTGTACAAATAGAAAATTTGCAGAAGAATCAACCTTTTATGATGGACATGCTTTTTACTGTCCTTGTGAAACTCCATCCAAAACTGTCCAAGTTATAAATCTCTGACAGGGATTTTAAAAAACAAATAGAAGTGAAGCTAACACTCTTAATGAAAGTCTTTTAAAAGAGTTTGAGAGCTAAATTGTCCCTGATACGTCAATTGCAGAACATCCAATTTAAAGAAAGAGAGAGTCGAGAGCAGAACTCTTCTGGTAGTTACTCCATATGGCTGGGGCTAAGGGTAGCAGCACAGAAAGCATACTGGTCCCTTAGCAACAGGGGAAAAGGTAGCTAGATTCACACACAGAAAAGTCAGTCTACAGAAGGGAGAGAAGAGAGAGATCAGAGCTTACTACAGGAAAGGGTTAAGAAGAGTCTATAAGCAGTAGAACTGCTGAATTTCAATATTCCTCTAACATCTAACTAACAGTTGTGAAACTTATTGATAGTGTCTTTTTTATCCTCCTCCTCCTCCTGGGGTCCCCTGGCACATCGCATATAATGTCAAATGTTGCTCTTTAGTCTTTAAGCACTTCTGTATGCAGGTGTTAAGGAATTAAATACTTATTTCCCCAGTAGTAAATATTTCTAAGTTTAATCATTAACAGCTCCACTTTTGATAAAAACAGCTTAAAAGGGAGAAAAATGCATCTTTAGCACTGCTGCCTGTGGCAAGAGTGACAACAAAAAGATGCACCTTATATGGTATTTTTATTACTTATTTGTTTACGAAATTCAACATGCTTAGAAAAAAGTGCTATATTAAAGAGCATTTCTTTATGAAAGGAAACTTAGATATCCTATCATAATTTAAAGTTTTCCTACCTTCATCACTAGCTGTTTAATGAACATCAACAAGAATGCTCGCAGAGATAAAACCTCTTTTTGAGTAGGCCGTGGCCCATCTAAAAAAGAAAAGTAGATATAGGAAATGCAAATTAACAGTTGTTAATAGCATAGTATACATTTTCACATAAAGAAAAATAAAAGGCATTTTCTGCATGAAGAGGGCACAATTCTGAGTAAAGTTATCTTTCCTCCACTTCAGACTACAAAACTGTGTTTCGTTTATCACTGTTTATTACCAAAATGCCCAACCAGTGAAGTTCTACTAAGGCTTTTATTAAATACAGTTTTCCAGACTCCTCTAAATTCTTTTCATGATTTTAGATTTTCTTGCAGTGTCTATGAACCAACTTCATGCAAGGAGTAAGACTGAAATGAGAACTTTATTTCAGAATTTCCACATTTCTAATTTTTGCAGTTTACAATTGTTTTTAAAGTTGTTCTGCTAAAGCTCAAAGCAAGAACTACATGCCATCATTACACACTGGCTATATACGCAACAAAAATCAATCTTACAGTGCTATATATAAGAATTACCTTGAAAGCCATGACTTAATTTGTTAACTCAAAGTCAAAAGGACTTGCTTTTGCCATTCCTGTGCAAAGCAGACTTTCACTGAAACATTTTAAATACTCAGCCCCTGAGTATTTCCCAGGAGAGGCAAGGTTAAAAAAACAGGTGCAACCAAATGTCAAAGCCAAGTAAAAGCTTTCATACAGAAAACAAATGAACTGTTGCAAATACATTTCTAGGGATAGTTTTTACGTTTGCTCATAGGTTCACAGTTCTTGTAATCTTAATCATCAGGGAAAAACAAATCAATTAGCAAATGTAAGTAATCATATGAGTCTAGTTTTATACAGTATAGGCCCACAGGCATATTTAGCTTAAGAATAGTTATCGTCAATATAGACTGCTCTAGTCGAAAAAGTCATTACACTATTAGTAAGACTATCCTACACATACACTTGCCTCAGGATCAATAAACCAGTTCAGAAACTAGTGACGTAAATCCTTATCTTCACTAAAAAGAACAGAGAAAACACACATGCTTTGCTCCTTACAGGATGCAAAATACTACAAAACAATCTTTGCAACCCTCTAACAGGAAGGGTTGGTCATTTTGAGAAGTTGATGGCAGGAAGTCAGACACATCTAAGGAGCACTCACTTCCAGTACATCTAGCTCTCTTTCATCACCTGCTTCTCTCTGAAATTCCAGAGCCTTTCTTCATTACAGGAGAGAGTAGAGATTTAAGTTATTCTCCCTTTGCCAAGGCTGCATGCCCAACCCCATAAAACAGAGAATAACAATTAGAAGAGTCGTAAAGTTATACTTCCAAACAGTATTAATTCTCTTATCTGTGCCAGTTCCATCTGCACATGCTTATGTTATGCTGGTGCACATTTCACTTCTCACGGTTCCTTTTACAGTACTGGATTCCTTAGTCAAGCAGCTATTCCCTTTGCTTTTTTCTTAGGATCAGTATTCTTGTTTTGTGTTCTGTGTCAATGACAAGTACTAACCACCTGTTCTAGATTTCTTATCCAGCCATGAGTTAGCTGCCTGGATTAAGCATGCTTATTAAGCAGCTTTCCAACAAGTTCAGATCCCTGCACCTGTCAGACTCAGTATGCTTGTTTTCAGCTATACTGCTATTATCAGTAGATCTTACAAGCACTTAAAAGACTGTCCAGTACTTGAACAAGTTCCATAAAGAGACCACATTCCCAGGCACAGCTGTACATTTCCAAAACGCCACCATTTCTCTGACCAGTTCCACCTAGTATTAATTCACACAGGTCTTTGATGACAGAGGATATGACTACTGAAGAAAGTTTCCATTAGATTGTGAAAAAAAGCTTTCAAGAATATCCTATGGACAAAAGCACACTGCTCAAACTGTTACAGTGAACCCAGGCCATTAAAATAAAAAATTCTTTCTGGAACATTTACAGTTCTATTCTATACAACATTTTTTTTAAAATAAACATCAGCTTGTGAGAGTAGAAATGAATACATACCTATGCCCTTGGGAGTTATACCACTGCGATCCTGAGGATTCACTACCCAGTAATAATACTTTAGGGTATGCATGACCAAAAGAACTGTCCCAACCCGTCGGATTGCACCATATATGTTAACAGTGCCAATGAACTCAGTAGACAGGTAAGTGTACAGGATCAGCTGAACCTGTAACACCCAATCAGGAGATCAAAAATCATTACAGCAAAATTGCAGAACATCAGACAACTGCATTCTTAAATTTCACCTATTAAAATATCTTAAAGAAACAGACTTTCTCTGCACAGCTCTGTCACAAAGCTCTTAAAACCCTTGCAAACCGATGAAAATTTTCATTTTATTTCTAAAAATATAGAGTGCTGCGTTTTTTTATTTACATATATTCTTTCCCTTTTTCTTCTGAGAAATATCAACTTAAATAATACTTAATAATTTAATTTGGCTGTAGCAAACAAATGTTTTACAACAACTTCTGCAGTAGCATTGTTAGCGCTGTCTGTTTTTCAAATGCAAAACAAAACCTTACGGAGGGAATCAAAAATTTGGTTAAGAAGGTTTCGAGTAGAACCAACTGAAAAGTTTCCATCCAAGCTGTTCACTCTCAGAGAACATAGATTCACCAAAACAAAAATACTCTGCAGGGAATATTTCAATTTAAATGAAGACTTCAAATCTGACACCCAGGATAATTTCTCTCAAAAATTTCTGTTTGGTTTTTTTTTCCAACTAAACCATCCAAAAGTCCTTCTCAATCTACAACACTGACTAGGTCAGGGACTCCAGAAGTCACTCCCAACTCTGCTTTGCAGAACACTGTGGGTTTCCAAACTCCCTGAAAACCTTGGGAGTCTATAAAAGTGGACAGCTATGTGCAGAAAAGCAGAGTCTGAAAACAGTTCCTGTATGATTTCTGCTGGGGATCCAGGACCTGTAATTCTTGGAGTCCAGGCTTAGTCTCAGCACTCCCAAAGTGATACATCATAAGATACCTTACTCATAAGAACAAGCAATTTTACCTGTGCCGGGATATGAATCCATATTGCAGGATTAAGGAGAACATGATCACACAGCTGCTTCAGCAAGGGCACGCCATTGTGTAAGTTGCTCAGATATTTCGAAAAGGCAAGGCAAAGTTCTAGTACAGCTCGGGTAACATGGGCTTTGGAAGACTGTAAAAGAGGATCTGCTTAAGCAAGAGCCCTGCAACAGTCTAGGAAAAGTATTTATCTCAAAAAACTTCCACACTAATGTAAGGCATCAAGAAAGATTTGCTTTACCTTTTCTAGGCTATATCCTATCACAAGGAAGCCCTTACAGGAGAGCATCTGTTCTTGCATAGCAATGGAGTTCTTCAACAACTCCATGATGAAAGCCAATAAAGTAGAACTGAAAAATGTAACGTTTTAGTAAAGAAAAATGTTTTAAAGGGTTACAGTGGGACAGAAAGTATTTCCTAATTAACACTTCCACCATACAGCCCAGAGATACATTTAATGTTTTATATAAATGCTCAGATCAGAATTTTTAAAACAAAAAGCAAGGCTTAATTTTGAAAGCTCTAAATTCTTGCTTTTAATTAATGCATTTCTAACTTGAAATTCTGGATTCTGAGATAACCATGCAATGGCAAAATTCTTCTGAAAACACTTTCTCGCAGAAATGCAACAGTTAAGCTTGTACGTCTCTCTGCTTTGTATTTCACTTACAAACTTCTGCAAGATCAGTAACAAATGGCATTCCACTTTCTACTGCTTTCAGATGAGCAGATATTGGAAATATTTTTCTAGATACAGCTTTAGTATTGGTTCAAGGTAATTTAACCCTGTGTTGCTGCCAGAAGGAATATTCATGTCCCTCCCCTTGTCTCACAGCACTAATGGCTATGAATCAAGATCTCAGCCAGCTGAAAACCCCTCCATTGCTGGACCAACTTGCAACTGAATCAAATCCCTCACTCATCACGTAGACACCCAAGTCTGAGTCAGCTCAAGACAGGCCCAGGAACTCACAAATGGGCTGAAGGAACATTGTGACCACCCCTTCTTAGCAACAATATGGATGTAGATCATCTTTAAACAGTCATGAAACTACAATAGCAATGAAACAGAGCAAACTACACCAGGATTCTAAAAAGCAATCCCTTTGCTATTAATACTACTCTTTAACTTAGGAGCTCCACCAGTTTCTCTGCCTGGATGTTCAGAAGTTGAACTGAGTTGAAACAGAGCTGAAAACCAAGAAAAAGCCTGGCAGTAACACTGAATCTTCCAAAAAGTCTGAAGGTAAAAAAACAAATAAATTCCTTGGAATAACTTCATGTAGCTGAAAAATTCATCCTTCCTGGAGTTTCTCTTGAAGCCTTCCCCAGTGGATTTTTTCCATGACAGGAATAATTTCAACAGAATTGTCTGCAATTCTGTTATACAAAAAAATTGTGAAGTAGCAATGTGTACATTTTGATTCTGTGTGAACTTTCATAGAAAATTTAGTACAAATAAACACTTCACTTTGAGGTCCTGCCTGTAACAAGGCCACCTCTTTGTTGTTAGACATAATTCATTGTTGCACAAGACAACTTAAACCACTATGCAACTTAATAAAACAAGAGGTAATTTCCTTTACTTAAAAAGAAACAAAGAACAGAACACAGTAAATACGTGCACTCACCAAACAGTTGTGTCAACGTGGTCCGACGAATATTGCCTATAGTCTAACTGTGCAAAGAGAGGGAAAAGTACCTGCACCCCTCCAATGGAGTGCAGGGCACTTTGGATAGAATGCGTTAAGACTGCTTTCACATCCTGACAAAGAAGAATTAAAAAATATTGAAATCTCCTTCAGAAACTGTTAAAAAGTTTGTTAGAAATAGTTTGAAATTTCCTCAATATAAAAATTGTATTATTACCAAATAAAAACAAACAGCAAGAAGCATGAACTGGCTACCATAGCCACACTAAATGCCCAGTCTGACTGACCTACTGCTTTAGATACAGTCTACAGTGTAGATCCTCAGATGAATATACAGGAGGTAGCTTGCAAACTCTAAAACAATACTTTAGTAATAGAGAAACTCTAGAAAAAGATTCTGACAAATTAAAAGATTAAGGCATTCAAAGCATAGGGAAGAAAAGGCTATCATATCAACAGGGCAAAGGACAGGAGACAGGTAGTATCTGTAGGGGAGTCAACATATGTCAGAAATGAGGAAGAAGGATGTTTTTGAAAAGCTAACACAGTCTATGTAATACTGACCTTTTTTTTAGGTTGTAACTTTGATAAACTTTTTTCTTAGGATTCTTGTGCATCCACGTTAATTCAAGAAACAGGGGAGGTAGCAGCAGGGACAACGCAAAAAACCCAACCTATCTTGTCTAAATCCCTATAACACTTGATTTTTAGATTTTCAAACAGAAATCACTTGTATCCTCTATGAAAATGTTGAAATACCTGCAGCATGAGGGCATGTGGTGAATGAACAAAAATAGAAGGGTTATCCTTAGGGGATGACTCTAGACACAGCTGCGCATCTGTAGCCCTTGGATTGTACATAAAAGCAATAGCACTGGATAGTTTGCCATCATATAGCAACAATTTGTGATGTTCAGCAAGGAAGAGATCGCTTTCTGCCTTGAATTTGAATGTTCCCTGGATTGGGGAGTAGGGTTGAAGAAGGAAAAAAGAAAAAAAAAAATAGATTACACACATTGAGAATACGGTTCAGAACACTACTATTGCCAAAAAATGACTAAAACATTGCTTCTTCAATCTAGCAATATTTCAGAAAGAAGGGGTCTCGTAAGAACATTGACTCAAAGTCAATTTTACAGAGTTAGAATCGCAGAATTTTTTTTGACCCTGGAAGAATGACATTGCCAAAATGGTGGGTAATGTAAAAGAAACACATTAGCCAGGAAACAGAATGACAGTCAGCAGTGTTCACTCAGAAGGAACTAATAATTGAGGAGCAGATAGAATAGGCACCATCTTTTTTAGCGTATGTTTGTACAGCTGCCAGGGAATAACAGTCTTCAATTAATGCCCCTCAGGCTATGACAAAACAAATAATAAATCACTGCAACAAAACTAATCCTCAGGACTAACTTCACACATTAAAAAAAACTGACTAGCACAATCAACTATAAAGCTACATTTCTAAGACATATACATCATACTTGATCTAAAGTTTTCAGCTGCAGTGAAAAAGTGAACCTAGCCAGAGATAACAGTGGTGGTCTCCCTCTTCCAACCACCAACATGGAAATTTTAAGAAGTAAACAGGAACAGAAATTTATTTTTAATAAGAAATTAAATAATTGAATTAATGCTTACTTGTAGTTTGTGAGGGGATACATAGGCTCATAAAAGAAACATGGAAGAGTTTAATAAAAAGGTCACAAAGTAAGAACATTTTCAGAATGACACAGAGGTGTCACAACATTTGTAAAACCCACCATAAAGAGTCTTATCAGAATTAAACTTCAGAAACTTTATGGTCAATTCTAAGATACCTTATATCCCAGACCAAGCTGATAAATGGCAAAGATCTGAGCAGCATTGAGAGCCTCACTAAAAAGGTAAACAGATGTCATTTGCCCACAAAACACTCGATTGGCATCTGCCGTTTCTGAAGAACCCAGGAAACATTTGTCAAATGTCTGAAAATAAAAACAGAACCAAGTAATAGGGTTTAATCAATACTACACAAGCAAATTATGCAAAGAATATACATATTACCAGGGAATATTATTTTTACATAAACAAGCATTTGAGGGTCTTAGCAGAAGGAAATTTTAAGTTCTGTGATGTATAAATGCAGAATCTACTTCTCTACCAAAAAGTTATTAATTTTATTTCAGCCTTTTTTAAAACTGCATAAAATGGGGGAGGTTTATTAATAAAATGGCAAAGGTTATCTATTTAATCCATGAAGACGATCAACTATAGATATTAGTATACAGGGGTTACTTACATCACTGGTGTTGACGAACCACGTTATTTCTCCATAAGATGCCAGTTCGCCATTCACATAACATCGAAGTTCACTATTCTTCCAGCGGTTATAGATGTGCACTATAGTAACCATATACCACTAAATGATAAGAAAACAATTGATACAATTCTATAGACACTTAAAGTAGCTTAAGCATTAAAGGGGGCACAGTAGAACAAATTCAACTATGTGAATTAAATTAAGATTGAAAGGTTTACTTTAAGTCAAAAGATTAAGTCATTGGTGAGTTTTCTTGCATAGCTATGTCAAAGGATAATATGCCATTTTTTTTCCACAAAAAGTAGACACAGAAGCTTAAAAGGTATTTATGGCATAGAAGTCAAAAAATCTTCATGGCAACGCTGAACCAAATTTACACTGAAACCACTGTGTAAATAATTTTTAAGTTGGGTTACTCTCAGCATGATGGACTACTGCAAATGTTGTCATTCCAAAGAGCAAGGATGGCTCCAGACTAAAGACTTTCAAAGGCTGTGCATGTCAAATTATCACAAACAGAATCCATATTTACAGCAAGGGATTACTGATAAGAAATTCCTGAGGAGGCCTGTTCTCTCACAAAATGTTTACACCAGTTGCTCCAGAAACATTAGCAGAATACCTAGTTGAAAAAGGAAACATTTTCAACATAGCATAATACAACTTAATAGGCAAGCAACCCTTGAACACCAATAACAAAATCAACTCATATTTTCTTACATTCAAAAAGATATATTGAATAAAGCAGCAAATGCAAGGAGACTATTTCCTGGACAACCTGAATGAACATAAAGTATAACATTCTTTCAAGAATGAATCTGTTGTCCTCCCACATGTAAGAAGACCAAACTCCTATTAACGGAGCTAATTAAGCTAGCTTGATTAAGGAAACAAAATGTGGGTTACTAATGCTTTCTTAAAATAACACTGCATTTGAACACATCAAGTAAATAATGATGTAAAGGGAAACCTTAGCAAAACCGTTTAGGAAAAGGAGAAGAGAATGTCTGGAGGTGGGAGAAAACAGTATAAAACAGAGAAGGAAAAAATCTCAAGCCTTTTAACTTCCAAGATGTGTATAGGTATTAAGAGTTCTCAGAGAACTCACACAAGTCTCACAAATTCATAGAACTTCTGCTAAACTGCATTTTCTAGCACTTTCTTATACATTTCATAAGCAAAATTTAAAAGAAATAA
Source organism: Astur gentilis (assembly GCF_929443795.1). Lineage (NCBI taxonomy): Eukaryota > Metazoa > Chordata > Aves > Accipitriformes > Accipitridae > Astur > Astur gentilis. The sequence goes on from NC_064891.1 coordinate 24,456,980, forward strand.
GAATTCAGAACACAAATTGTTTTGCTCATTCCAGTGTAACTGTTCTGATACAGAAAGATGAGCCTAACCAATAGCTACAACACTCCTCCTAGGCTACATTTTTAAATTCATGAAATCTGTTTGAAAGATTTTATTGTTTTTACTCACCTTTTGTGGCTTGAAATCAAATTTTACACAATGCTGGAAACCTTTTCCCTTTGATTTTATGGACGTTACAATTAAGCAGCCGCCAACAAAGTGAGCAGAATAACCAAGTCCTTTGTTTGTTCGAAAACTAACAAATTAGAACAAAATCAGCACATACACAGATAGAAGCAGAAATAATTGAACAATTAATAGAAATTGAACATCAGAAATATGGTTTTACATAATACTCACCAATATAAGTAAGGCTTATCCTTATCCACATTGATATTATTTACAGGATCCATTCTTAGCCAAGTGTGGAAAGTAAACCCATTTTGGTATGGCCACTTGGCTATAGGAGGTAAGGCAATAGCCTAAAGAAAGCAAAAAGGTATTCATGTAGAAAGATCAACATCATAATAGTGAAAGTATACAGCTTAAGATATACACTACAAATGTATATTGATATACAGAAACACACTACAAATGTCTAGTTTTCTCTATACTAAAAAAAAAATCTGACCTAAACTTCTGTGCTTTTTGTACTCCATTGCTAAAATATTTAATTAATCTAAATATTTAAAAGCTGGTATTTATATCTCAAGGAGGATTATTAATAGTAACCTACACTTCAAAAATTAAACACCTTAGTGGAAGCCTTACCGCATAAAAACTCCCCAAAATGCAAATTCAAGTTGATTTGGTTTTGTGGTAACCTGACAGAATAATCAGATTTATAAACTTATTTTCACATAGTGTTGGCATTCAGGAAAATAACTGATTATGAAAAGAAGCTGGGCACAAAAAAAGAACCATGTACTTAACAGATTCTTTTCTCTTTTGAAACTCATGTCTAATGCAGCCTTCCAGTTAGAATATGAAAGACTTACAAACTTCTTAAAAGAAAGGTAATACAATCCCCACCAGCCAAAATCTTCATATCAAACACTGTGTTTCTGTTAGCTCAAAAGCTCTTAAGTTATAAACTGTGTGGTGGGGCTCTTTGTTTCAAACAGTTGGGTTTTATTGTGTGTTTTTTTTGTTTGGTTGGGGTTTTTTTAACACTACTATTAACTTTCCATGTTTTGCTGCACAGATTTGCAACACACACTTCAACTAAGACTGCCATAACCACTGATCAAAGATGTTGTCCAGATGATCAATACCAATGAACAAAAAACATCAAAGAACTTGAGTGTCGCCAGACTCCTTATTATGCTCCCACGCTCCATTCAGCTATCCTTGTCCAAACAAAATGCTATAAATCCTTCTCTATACCAGCTAACTAATCAGTCTGCATGTCTTTGAGCCCAACTTTTGGGAACTGGTAGCATTATCATTTGGTTCAACTCACAATGGATCTTGGAGTAATTATATTAAATACCTAATTTCTAAGACTTCTTAATTTAAAAATACAGAAGGATATTTACATTAAGGTTACTAAGACACCCCAATATCACATACAGTTCAAACATTCAACACAATTATTAGAAGTTAAATACAAAAACAGCACATGAGCAGCCAAAAGAAACAAAGACACATCTATCTATTGCCAAGTTCTGTTGCATGTGATAAACATAAAACTGCAGAAGCATTTTTCTAGTAGTCTGCATTTTTCAGTCTCAAGTTTTCATTCCAAAAAAATTAAGTCATCAAGTTGGTGAAATTTGATGTCAAGCCACTGAGGCAGAAAGGTAATGGGTTTATGTGAAGAAAGCCGTAAATAGTCATGTGATAAATTTTACTCAAATTTTATTCTGAATTAAGCATGAAATTTTGAACATACTATTTCATCCTACAGTTTTAGGAGCAAAAGTGTTGATATACTTAAATTCCTACAGAAGATTCTACAGAGTATTTTCCACCCACCTATTTAGTTTCAAATTCTATTTCAAGTGAACACCACGGAACTTAAAAATGAATCAGTCCTTTTCGTATTTTTCAAATCATTGTTAAATTTAAGCCTCTTTCAATATTATTCAACCTGTACTTGTCTAGGATCCACATTTTCTCAGAGAATTCTTATAAGCAATATATGGTATGCACATCATCTGATCATTAAAAGAACTAACAAACAGTGCAAGTATGGCCACTTCTAGTTCAATGCTTTCTGTGGTTTCACTAGCAAAGGTTTCTAGATGTAAGGCTGTATTGGGTTTGCATGGCAAGGCTTTGGTAGCAGAGGGACTACAGGCATGGCTTCTGTGAGAAGATGCCAGAAGCTTCCCTCATGTCTGATAGAGCTAGCTCCAAGGTGGACCCACCACTGGCCAAAGCTGTGCCAATCTGCAACAGTGGTATAGTGCCTGTGTGATAACATATTTAAGAAGGGGGGAAAAACTGCTGTGCAACAGCAGATGGAAGAGAGACATGAGAACATGTAAGAGAAACAACCCTGCAGACACCAAGGTCAGTGGAGAAGGAGGGGGAGGAGGTGACCCAGGTGCTGAAGCACAGATTCCCTTGCAGCCCATGGTGAAGACCATGGTGAGGCAGGCTGTTCCCCTGCAGCCCAGGGAGGTCCACAGTGGAGCAAATATCTACCTGCAGCCCGTGAAGGACCCCACGCCAGAGCAGATGGATATGCACCAAGGAGGCGGTAACCCCATGGGAAGCCCGTGTTGGAGCAGGCTCCTGGCAGGACTTGTCACCCTGAGGGGGACCTGTGCTGGAGCAGTCTGGTCCTGAAGGACTGCACCCCATGGAAAGGCCCCATGCTGGAGCAGTTCATGAAGAACTGCAGCCCGTGGGAAGAACCCACGTTGGAAAAGTTCGTGGAGGACTATCTCCCATGGGTGGAGATAGGGGAAGAGCGTGAGGAGGAAGGAGCAGCAGAAACAACGTGTGATGAACTGACCGCAACCCCCATTTCCTTTCCTGCTGTGCCGCTCGGGGAGAGGAGATGAAGAAATCAGGACTGAAGTTGAGCCCAGGAAGAAGGGAGGGGTGGCGGGAAGGTGTTTTAGGATTCATTTCTATTTCTCATTATCCTACTCTGATTTGATTGGTCATAAATTAAATTAATTTCCCCAAGTTGAGTCTGTTTTGCTCGTGATGGTAATCAGTGAGTGATCTCCCTGTCCTTACCTGACCCCACAATTCTTTCATTATTTTTTTCTCTCCCCTGTCCAGCTGAGGAGGGGAGTGATAGAATAGCTTGGTGGGCACCTGGTATGTAGCCAGGGTCAACCTACCACAAAGCCACTCACACATATACTGGATACTAATACAAGCACCATTCCCACAGAAACATGGGAGCAAAAGTCAGGCAGATTCTCCTTGCAACAAGATTTAAATGAACCAGTCTGGAAAGGGGAAAAAAAAAAAAAAAAAAAAAAAAGAACCCAAACAAACAAATAAAAAAAAACAAAAAAGCCTCATTTATAGCCATTCTTTATGTAACAGTATTTGTCCTTCTATAGGGATAATGCACATTTATTATAACCATGATTTATTTAGGCATAATGTAGGTGTCAGGCAAAGAAAAAAATTTGGTTAAAAGTCTACTCTATGACAGTGACAGATGAGACAGAAGACCACTCAAATGAAAATAACCAATGGCCATAATAGAACAACAAATGAACAAACAAGAGACTTAAAATATCTACATACTGCAGCACTTTTTCCTGGAAAGTTGAAGAAGGCATCAGGTCCATACCTCTGAGGCATGTGTTTTAACACAGACAACAACTTCCCAGCATGTGGTGGCTGACAAAGAGAATTATTACACTTGTAAATAAATAAAACACACCTATAAGAAAGAAAAGACTATACACACAAAAAAATAATTTTTACACATTTTAAAGCTTTGCATATGGTTGAATAATACTCTACTAAGACATTTAGCACCTTCAATAAACAACATTAATAAAGAGTCATGGATACCTTCACACATTATGCAGTAGGTGCACTGAAATACAATTAATTGGATAACTAAATTAAGGACTTAAAAGCCAGAGCCACTTTCATCCAGCACAAACTAAACTGACCCTGAATGTTGGTTCCTCTCTCTATCTGTTCATTCCCATCAGCACTACCATTTGCACAGATTTGCAGTGAGCTAAAGAAAATTAACTGACCCAGCTGAAAACTAACTTAAGAAAAACAAATGCAAACCAATTTTCAGTTACAGCCATTTTGGATTGTGGCTGCATGAAATCTGTGCCAGCGCAAGGGAGATGGGGAATACCTAGCAAAAGGGAGAGGGAAGATCAGCAGACATGACTCTCTTCATCAGGACTACAGTCATATACTAGATTAAAGTGTCTTTGGTTACACATATCCCTTCATATAAGTCCACAGAGAAAGATTAAAGTCTCAAGCACCGTTTGGAGCACCTAAACTGAGTGCTCAATTAGTGTGAATGTTTAACACTTCCTCACCACCACGCTAATTCTGCATTGATTTTGTTGTAATACTTAGCAACTATAAACTCCAAATCAAGTATATGAGCTCACAACAGAAGTCCAGCACATACTGGTCACAGTGACAGAACAATTTTGTGCGTCTTCTTTTACCACTTCATAACTTTCCAGTAGATCTATTTTTAAACTACAATTTTACACTTCTGATCTTTTCCTGAAAGTGCCCTTTTCCCCTTCTTGTAAGCAGCCACCCTCTGAAAACTAAGCATTGCATGATCCGTTACAAGTATTTTAAATGTACCAAAATTATAGTCAGATAAACAGTGCTTCATTAATCTGAATTAAAATTCAGGAGGAAACACTGAGAACTGCTTAGATGTCTTCAGCACTATAGAATTCAACTAGGTAATTTGTTTTGTAGCCAAATACCTTGTATCTTTACAATGCTGCTGACTAAGATTTATGGAGTCGTGCAACTCCTTAACAATGCAACTGCAGCATTTTTTTCTTCCTTTCCTCTATATTTATTCTCTAATAAAGGAAATTAAATGCAAATAGAAAGACAGGAAATGAAAAAGTTAATGTTACAGAGACAACTTTAATTCATCTATGGTTAAATATAGTCTGTAGGTTCAATTATTAAGTTCAAACCTGTTATTAAGTTTAGAGTATTTCTATCTGCGCAAGTTAAGATCTCCAAATTTATTTATTTATTTCAAAGGGTCTTTTAAAATTTGCTATATTATTTGTGCATACTGGCTTTTATATTGAATACATAATTTTTTAAAACTATTTAAAGTTGACAGAGACACTGTGCTACCTTTTCTCCACACTAGGCAGAGTATTTAGAGATAACAGGAGCTGAATTAAAATTCAAAGCATGTAAAACAATTATTAAAATAGTTCCCAATTCCAGCAAAACTATTTTGTCTTAAAGAAAACTTTATCTGGTGGCCTCTACAACATACACATTTTTCGTTAGGGAAGGAGGTTCTCAACAGTAAAAGGAGACCCTTTTCTCCCTTTCTAGTTCACACAGGAACAAGAGGACATGATATAATTTTTCAGCTGGAGTTTATTTCCTTCATTTGAATTTCTGCCACAAATTCTCAGTTCCCTCACTAGATACATTTTTTTCAATCTTCAGGTAAAGAAGAACAATGTGAAAATAGAAGCACACTGAACTGCCTGTGTAGACACTTTTATTTATTTCTCTCTTTTGTCTTAAAAAAAAAATGTAATCCTTTTTCCTTCAATTTCACATCACTAGAGTTACAACAATAAAAACATGTGCATAAAAACACTTGCTTAGAGTCACCATATTATTCCCAGGTGTTCAAAAAGACCAATTCAGTCCATAGATTGAGGAGGAAATTTAATTTCATCACTATTCTACACTCTGTATTTTAATTGCTTGCAGGTAAAAAGATTCATTGATATACTACCAGAAAGCTTCCAGTATTTCTTGGTACATTTAAAATTTGTTTAATATAAAGGTTATCAAACAGCCTTTTTACTTGAGAACATTAGGAAAAAAATAAGCAACACTACAAAAATAGTTTCAGTTTTGTGTTTTCTTTTACCCATCTCCCTTTTTCTCCTTGAAGCTTGCTGAAGAATAACTTTAGCTCTCGAACTGTCAAGTTATAGCTAGCCAGTACACCCAGCATATCCACCAAGAGATCTGAAAAGGAAAAGAACAGCAATATAATTGCTTAATAAAATGCAACATCAAATTTCTATCACTTAATTAAATGTTTCCATGAGATTTTACATAAAAGGAATACAGTTTGAGTCATACACTGGGTGACACTGTACCTGCAATCATATTGTCAGCTCTATCAATCCTCTTGAGCACTTGTTCAACAAGTCCCACTTCTGTGCATGCTTGTAGATTGCGTATACTTTTCTTCAAGATTGCTGTAAACATGCTCCACACCTCAGCCTGGCAGGTGATGTCACATTTGTCCAGCAAGTCTACCATGCAGGTGATGCCCTCTCCTTCTTGGATGATAAAGTTCATTTCCAAGTCAAAGTGGCCTCCAACAAGCTTTCAGACAAAAGATTTAAAAAAAAACGTTAAGACAACTGTATCAAAGTACCAATCCATGTTATTAATTCTGAAAGAAGAAAGCTATCAAAGACGTAAGATTAAAAAATAAAAAAATAAAAAAATAATGAGGCCAACATCAATATATAAAGTCTTATTCTTCCTCTGTTTCAAGTTCTGCACAGTAACTTCAACAAAGATGCTCCTAAGGTGTCACCTACTATCAGACAATTGCTGCAGAAGAGCATTTGGATACTTTAAGATACAGATGTCCTGAACTGGCCCACGCAGCTCAAAAGTGAAGAGACCAAGTGAGTGCTCCAAAAGAGGTGAGAAAGCCAAGTCTGATAAGGTACCTTAAATGGCCTGGGGTGGCCCTAAAAGCTTTCATTCCCATGTGCTTAACACTCCTCAAATAACAGGGCAATTCCAGCCAAAAGGAGCTGATGCACATCAGAAATATTGCCACTTATAAACACTTAAGAGTCATTCCTGAGATAATGAATAAAGCTGGTTAAGTATTAACTGCCAGTTTCATTAGTAGCCACAGGTACTAAAAGGAAGCAAAGGCTTGCTATTATTTGCATTAATGTGAAACAGCAGCACTGTTTGAAGCCTTTGACTATGCTTTGGCTAAGGCACTTAAATCCTGTAATATTTCAGGTCTCCTAGATGCAGGCTTTGTTTGAACATACACTGAGTAACTAACCACATATGCATGTGCCAAGGAGGTGGAGGGGGGAAGGAAATAACCTACTTCATTCTCATTTGTGTACTCAATAAAATAAAAATTGCAGTTGAAGGAAAGATGTATTGTACTAATCTAACTCCTCTACCCCAAGCCTCCCCCACCACTTTTTAAAATTCTCTTGGACTTTAGAACTGTATTAAACTTAATGCTTGCCACACTTGCCAGAATACCCCTTATATACGAGCATACAAAGAGGAATTCAGATAGCATTGACTCAAATGATCAAAATGGACTCATGATCAAAAGTATTTCAGCTCGCTCTCACTTCTACAACTTTGTCTAATAAAAGACATTATTTCTGTCCTACATGGTGTTCCTTTCACAGGCTTTGACCATAACAGCTTCAGTACTGTCATTTGCCAAGCCATACCATGTCAAAACTGCCCCAAAATACATATACTAACTTGCTTCCATATTAGCTCCGACAGCTTCTCTCGGCTAGTCAGGATCTGAAGATAAACTTACCCAACGGAACAGAATATACACTCTTCATTAACTACTGAAATTACCATACATTCTCCTCAAGTGTCTAAATCTTGTCACTTTGAAGAAGCAATCTTTGGTCTTCTGGCCATAAATCAGTAATGCCAAACACCACAAGAAGCAGAGAAAGTTACTGCTTTTATGACAGAATAGACAATGTCTCATGGCAACAATTTCTTAACAGCAATTTACACTTTTCCATTTTCTCCCCTCTTGGTCATGAAAAATAATTATGCAATTTACTATCAGTTGCTTCCTTAATATCTAGGGAAACTGCAGGAACTGAATGGGGAGACTTGAATTATATTCCCAGCTTCTCTATATCAACTCACGCTGTCAACTCAAACAAATCTATCAAGTCATTATCATTGTCCAAGCCTCAGTTTTCCCCTTCCATAAGATGGAGCAGAGGCCTACCTCAAGAAAGCTCTGTAAGGTAGAATTCAAGGGAGAATGGTGAGCAGAATGGATTAACACAGAATTACCACAAAATAAATGCAGAAAAAAAGTACATCCCCCTTAAAAAAAAAAAAAACCCTGAACAAAACATTTGAAAACGTAAAATACTTAACCAATTTTACACTTTATTTTACACTAAATTTATCATCCTCTACAAAACTGAGGTATTCCTCAAGAAGCCACACTCTTTCGCACCATCAAGGTAAGAAACAAAGAAAATACTGCATTCCATGTACAGACAGAATAGCTGAAGGTTAAATTCTAGCCACAAAACACCTGCTAATTCTTAACAAGAAATTCAACTCTTTATGCATTTGGTTTTAACTATTAGCCAACCATGAATTATCACACCAAAACCATATACGGCAACCAGAGGTGACCTTACCTTCACCTTATAGTCTACACCACCAATCTTTCATTTTTGGCTAGATACACTATTATCAGTAACCACCCATCCAGGAAGCTGTCAAATTAGGTTTCCAATCTAATCTGCAAACATAAGCATTTCAGCAACTACATTCTAGAAATAATATGCTATGGTAGAAATAATTACCATTTTAACATTTCCTTTAAGGCAAGTGAGGACAAAAAAAATTGACAAAGAAAGCAATATACCAAAGGCACAGTGCAGTTGATGTACTATATGTATGCATACCCATTAGATACACATAAGCACACACACACCCCACAGTATGTCATATTAACCCTTTCTAATGGTGATTTGAAACTGATCAACCTTCAAAACACAAATTTGTTTCCAATGACAGGGATCATAATCCAGGTCCATGCATTGGCTAGTTATTATCTGAGCTGCAGTAATGGCTGTGCACAGCAAAATGTAATCTTCCCAAATGTCACAGTAAGTTATGAATATCTGAGCAGCTTAATGCACCTTACTAGCCATGAAGTGTGAGAATGTAATCTTATTACCTTTTTTATGGTTGTATTTTTTTGAATAATGTAGCCTTTGAACTGATGTATAGTCTTTCCTTGCACTTTAGCATGATTTGGTCTCCTATGTCGCACAGTACATTTTTCAAAATTCTCCAATTCAACGTATTTTAAGTCCTATGCTGGGCTGCATAAACAATCTTTATAGCAACCTACAGGGTGGCATAACGTTTTCTTTCTTCAGCATGTAGAATTAAGTATAAGCTTACAGAAATGGTTTTAAAGGGCAGTATTGAAAGTATTCAAATAGATCCTCACAAATTTTACATTTTGCCAGGTATATTTACCTTCGAAAAATATATAAACTAAACCAATAACTCAAGCCTTTTGCTAAAATGTTTCTACATTTAGCTGATTAAGAACATGAAGAATACTTTACAGCAATTTTTAACTACACACTCAGAGTGTAGGGTTGGGTTTTTTCCCCCCTTAGAGAACCAAACTAACGAGAAGTCAATAAAATAGCACTAATTTTAAGTATAAAATAGCACTACATCACTTCCAAATAGAAACAAAAAGCCAATTTAATCACACAAAACCTCTCTTTGCAATGAACCTTTCATCTAACATAAAATGGGAGGAGTGATCCAAGATAAAAAAGAGATGGTGCTCTCTTTGGGTAAGCAACTACTAAACTACAGCATGCAGAAAATAGCTCAGATTAAACACAGTCAAGCTTCACTTTCCTGAAAGATCATGATCTAGATTACGAATCTAATTTAAAGTCACTTCTCCCAGTGGCAGATATAAAATATTTCAAAAGCTTGTAAGAAAACATGAGGAAAAGTATTTCAATGAACTATAACAGAAAAAAAGAAATCCATTCTAAGACCACAATCAGTGTTTCTCCTGGAAAAGACAAATTGGCTATACTTGCGAGAACTATAGGGCTGGATCTCCTCAGTTTTACCTCAAACCTCAAAAAAAGACTTCACTTCTACACACTTTCTTCATCCTTCTGGTTACTAGATAACCTACACATCAAGATAAACGTACTTGTTTTGTTCCCTAAAGCCAGGATGGAAAACTATTAACCAAGGAAATTGTGACCTCCCTTTTCCTCAAGATGTTGATTTTGTAATCTCTGAACTGTTTCTTTAGTATATCCAAAATGACGACTATGGACAATGCAGTCAAATAGGCCAGTTCTATCTCAGTGGAAGTTTTAAAAGTTTATGCTTAATAAGAACCCGCAAAGCTGATAACTGCCCAAAATCTTCTATTCATAAGAGTAAGGTACTTATACAAGATAAACATCAAGAAAAATGTGCCAAAGCTAAACCAGTTGCCATTTCAACAATTAAAGGTTTGATATACACCCTACCTTTTACCTCTATTCACAAATAGCTATGTTATCCAAAATGGTCCTGTTCTTAATGCAAGGGTAAAACCAAGGTCAAACAAACAAAACACACCCATATTTTTCACCCCTTGATGATGAAGTCTCAACGCAGCTTCTGGAGAATACAAACACAAAAAAGATGGATTCATCTTAGCCATTATGCTTCTGACTAACAATAAATATAATATTCTCTGCCTACATTTATCTTCCACCAAAGTAATAACCCACATCCTGGACTCCATGCCCTTTCACATATTCAGAAACTCAAAACAAATGTATTGATCATCAAAAATACATGCCAAAGATTTGGGAAGTATAAGAACTAAAACCTCTTCAGGGCAAGGATCTCATAGGATCATGAGTGACCCCAAGCCAGTCAAATCCCCTGAGGGTACACAATAAACAGCAAAAGTCAACACCATGGTACACATCCTGGGTGTGATAAAACGATGGTTCTCATTGGGAAAGGCCTCTACAGACCAGAAGAGGAAAATGGTGGGGAAAAAGAGTAATTCGTACATACTAATTTGCAGCAATCCATTCCCTGCTCTTCACCTCCCACTTTTCCATGCAGTCTTTTCTATCACTAACACAACACTTGAAGGTGAGAACATATGAAAATACAAGCCCTAAGAGGAGATTTGGTAGGAAAACCTGTTGATGGTTTGGATAAGTATATCAAATAGCGACGTTAGCATGAATGTCAAGTCAGTGAAATCATGACAAACAGGGCTCAGGCCCAGCGAGATTATAAGAGAGCAAGAAAGGAACAGAAAAAGCCTGAAGTCAACCTTTTTTTCATCAACATGTTGCCACTGTATCAACCCTAATGCGGCCAGAAAAACTAGACAAAGCACAAAGAACTGTGGGAAGACCCATTCATGAAAGGCAAGGTCATAACCTTCCAGCAAGGCGCAACTAAGAAAAAGCAATGGGTGACAGTAGTTGGCAACTCTCTTCTGAAAGGTACAGAGGCAACCATTTGCTGACCTGACACACTCTCTAGAGAGGTGTGCTGCTTACCAGGGGCTTGTATCAGGCGTGCCACCAAGAGACTACGAAGCCTTGTGCAGTGAACTATTAACCACTGCTGTTGTTTCACATGGGCACCAGTGATACAGCCAGGAGCAGTCTGAGGAGCATCAAGAAGGATTAAAGAGCCCTGGGAGTGGCAGTAAGGGACTCTGGAGCAGAGGTAGTTTTTTCATCACTCTTCCCGGTTAAAGGGAAGGGGGCTGAAAGGGCCAGTAATCTTGTGAATCCACAAATGGTTACAGGACTGGCACCACAGCCAGGGGTGTGACTACTTAGACCATGGGGCTCACTTTGAGAAACCTGGTCTACTGGGGACTTTACAGGGTCCATCTGTCAGAGAAGGGGAAGAGCATCCTTAGTCATAGGCTTGCCAAGCTGGTGAAGGGGGCTTTAAGCCAAAGCTGCTGCGGGACAGGAACCTCAATCCATCCCACTCCTACCAGTTTGATGCCAGTGCCAGCAACAGATGCCCAAAGCCTGGAGAAGGATCACAGGTCAGCCTAATTGGCAGCCCAACTTAAATGCCTCTATGCAAACACACGTAGCATGGGGAATAAACAACAGGAGTTACAGATGTGTGTACGCCTGCGGGGCTATAATCTTACTGGCATCACAGAGACATGGTGGGCTGGCTCCTATGACTGGAGTGTTGGAATGGAAGGATACAGGCTCTTTAGGAAGAACAGGCAGGGGAGATAAGGAGCGGGTGTCACCCTTTATGTCAATGACCAGCTGCAGTGCATGGAACACCACCTGTGGATGGATGAGGAGCTGACTGAAAGCTTATGTGTCAGAATTAAAGAGAAGGCAAGGACAGGCGACATTATAGTGGGAGTCTGCTACAGGCCACCCAACCAGGAAGACTGAACGGATGAGGCCCTCTATAGACAGATAGGAGCAGCCTCACTTTCGCAATCCCTGGTCCTCATGGGGGACTTCCAACCACTCTGATATCTGTCAAGGTGACAACAAAGCAGGGCATAAGCAATCCAGGAAGTTCCTGGAATGGGTTGATGATAACTTCTTTCTCCAAGTGATAGAGGAGCCAATGAAGAGAGGTGCTATGCTGGACCTTGTTCTCACCAACAAGGAGGAGCTGATGGGGAATGTGAAACTCAAGGGCAGGTTTGGCTGCAGTGACCATGCAATGGTGGAGTTCAAAATCCTTAGGACAGCAAGGAGGGCGCCCAGCAGGCTCACCACCCTGGATTTCAGGAGAACAGACATTGGCTTCTTCAGGGAAATGCTTGGTAGAGTACCATTGGATAAAGCCCTGGAGGGAAGAGGGGCCCAAAAAAAGCTGATTATTAATCAAGGATCATCTCCTCCAAGCTCAGGAGCGATGCATCCCAACAAAGAGGAAGTCAGGGAAAAAATGCCAGGAGGCCTGCATGGATGAATAATAAGCTCCTGAACAAACTCAAACACAAAAAGGAGGCCTACAGTGGGTGGAAGCAAGGACAGGTACCTTGGGAGGAATACAGAGAAATTGTCCAAGCAATCAGGGATCAGGTTAGAAAAGCTAAAGCCCTGATAGAATTAAATCTGCCCAGGGACATCAAAGGCAAAAAGAAAAGCTTCCATATGTGTGTCAGTGACAAAAGGAAGACTGGGGAAAACATGGTCCCTCTCCAGAAGGAAACAGGAGACCTGGTTACTTGGGATATGGAGGTAACCAGGCTGAGGTACTCAATGACATTTTTGCCTCAATCTTCACCGGCAAGTGCTCCAGCCACACCACACCGCCCAAGTTGCAGAAGGCAAAGGCAGGGACTGGGAGAACAGAGAACAGCCCACTGTACGAGAAGATCAAGTTCAAGACCATCTAAGGAACCTGGAGGTGCATAAGTCCATGGGACCTGAAGAGATGAATCCATGAGTCCTGAGGGAACTGGCAGATGAAGTTGGTAAGCCATTATCCATCATACTTGAGAAGTCGTGGCAGTCCAGGGAAGTTCCCCCTGACCGGAAAAGAGAAACATAACCCCCATTTTTAAGAAGGGGAAAAAAGGAAGCCACAGGGAACTACAGGCCGGTCAGTCTCACCTCTGTGCCCGGCAAGATCATGGAGCAGATCCTCCTGGAACTATGCTAAGGCACATGGAAAATAAGGAGGTGATTGGTGACAGCCAACATGGCTTCACCAAGCGCAAATTGATCCTGACATATTTGGTGGCCTTCTACGATGGGGTTAGAGCGTTGGTGGATAAGGGAAGAGTGACTGACGCCATCTACCTGGACTTGTGCAAAGCTTCTGATAGTGTCCCACCTAACATCCTTGTCTCTAAAATGGAGAGACATGGATTTGACGGGTGGACCACTTGGTGGATAAGGCATTGGCTGGATGGTTGCAGTCAAAGAGTTGCGGTCCACGGCTCGATGTCTGGGTGGAGACCAGTGACGAGTGCCGTTCCTCAGGGGGTGGTACTGGGACCAGCACTGTTTAACATCTTTGTCGGTGACATGGACGGTGGGATTGAGTGCACCCTCAGCAAGTTTGCAGATGACACTAAGCTGAGTGGTGTGGTTACTACCCTAGAGGGAAGGGATGCCACCCAGAGGGACCTTGACAGGCTAGAGAGGTGGGCCCATGAGAACCTTGTGAAGTTCAGCAAGGCCAAGTGCAAGGTCCTGCACATGGCTTGGGGCAATCCCAAACATGGATACAGGCTGGGCGGAGAATGGATTGAGAGCAGCCCTGAGGAGAAGGACTTGGGGGTGTTGGTTGACGAGAAGCTCAACACGACCCAGTACTGTGCGTTTGCAGCACAGAAAGCCAGTTGCATCCTGGGCTGCATCAAAAGAATCATGACCAGCAGGTCAAGGGAGGTGATTCTGCCCCTCTACTCTGCTCTGGTGAGACCCCACCCGGAATACTTCATCCAGCTCTGGGGCTGCCAGCATAAGGAAGACATGGACCTGCTCAAGTGGGTCCAGAGGAGGGCCACAAAGACGATCGGAGGCCTGGAGCACCTCTCCTACGAAGACAGGCTGAGAGGCTTGGGGTTGTTTAGCCTGGAGAAGAGAAGGCTCCAGGGAGACCTTTTATAGCAGCCTTCCAGGTACCTAAAGGGGGCCTACAAAACAGATGGGGAGGGACTCTTTATCAGGGAGTATAGCGACAGAACAAGGGGTAGTGGTTTTAAACTGAAAGAGGGTAGATTTAGAGTAGATACAAGGAAGAAATTCTTTGGTGTGAGGGTAGTGAGGCACTGGAACAGGTTGCCCAGAGAGGCTGTGGATGCCCCATCCCTCGAAGTGTTCAGGGCCAAGATGGATGGGGCTTTGAGCAACCTGGTCTAGTGGAAGGTGTCCCTGCCCATGGCAAGGGGGTTGGAACTAGATGATCTTTAAGGTCCCTTCCAACCCAAACCATTCTATGGTTCTATGATAAAGTCATTTGCTACCTTAGCTCAAAGTTTAAACCAATGTGAGACCATGAACATAGCAGTTACCAGTGACTCTTTCACAGAAGGAAAGATTCTACTCCAGCCTTTTCCATAAGCATCATCTTTAATTTTGCTCCAACTTTAGACTTGCTTTCTTCCACGTTTGGAAAAAAAGAAAACTAAAAATAAAACCAACCCCAAAAAAAACAAAATCAATCAGACAAAGAGCAAACAGGTATTTTGTGAGCAGAAAACCACAAACTTTTCCTGCTGATATCTCAGGCTGAAGTCACCATTTTCCCCCCTCATCTAACACTACCTAACAGTTATACTAGAAAAAAAAAAAAGAATACTAGAAGTACTCATCAACTCTGCTTTTTAAGCAAAAAAAATGGGGGGGCGGGAGGGGAGGACATTTTCTTTCTAATTAGCTGCTTTCTTTCCTGTTGCTAAGTTCCTAACAAAGCCTATCACTTTCATTTACCTAGCAAATAAGAAAGGCCCATTTTAAACCAGGCATATCAATAGTGGCATTGCACAACAACATTGCACCCACTTTAACCTTGATGTTTTCATATGATTCTGTTCAACACTGTTATAAACTATGATCAAAGCTGGATCATTCAGGAAAAATTATTCCCATTGCTTGCTTTCACAGTGATGTAAAATGAATGTTCTGTATTAAAACAAAATTTCTTCAAGACTGTCTCTCGTTTGGAAAACTGCCTAAAAGTAAATTTAGCAAGGTGTTCGAGTCTACTACTGCCACCTAATGTTGTATTTGAAACTGTTAGCCCAGCATTACACATTTTTAATATACTGTCTCAGCGCGGTATAATTATCTTCCTCCCCAAGACAGCTTTATATCAGCAGCAAATACCTCATGCTCTGTCACAACAACGAAGAAAGCTGTATGTCCAGGAAATAAGACTGGATAAGATTCCAAATTAGCAGAAAAGTTTACATTTAATATTATTTCATATAAAACCAGTTTCTTCAACTTCACAATTGCTAACTACAGAAAGTACACAATTTACCCAATTTCCACAGGACAGAGTAGCAAATATCTCCTGTCTAGTTAATCTGACAAAACAGTTCATTAAAACTTTTCTTTGAACAGGCAGTGAGCTATGTCTATATATACATTAAAATAACACTGTCAGCCAAAATAGCAAATGTAAAAAAGCAAAAATCTTGTCCAGGTAGGTATAATATGTCTGAAGCATCCTTATGGTGGTGACATTTACCTACAGGTTTGTCATTCCCAATATAAGGGGGGAGGGGACCAGTTTTAAAATATAATTATGCTCTAATCAAAGATGCTGTATTTGCCCTAGTTAATAATCTAGTATTTTTGCTCTGCTTGCAAGCATTTTTACATCAAATTAGTTCACTAACACAATTAGTTTAGTTTGTAGTGTGCAGCTGAAGTCCCAGTGCAAGCAGAGCAATGCAAGGAAGAATTAGCTCTACACAATGTTTTTAAACACAGGAGCAGGGGGAGCAGCACTATGAATTTGACATTTTATACATTTTAGCTTTTAATCTGTTTTAGAAAAGGTTTTTCAATTTTTTTTTAAAGTACATACCAAAAAATGAAATTCAATCTCTATCTTATAAAGAGAACAATCCTAGTTTTAAGCAAAATTATTAGCAAAGTTAAATTTTATCCTACAAAACCAAACAGACCAAAAAATCCTACATTTATTTTATCAGTTTTGTATCCATTCAAAAAACTATGTCAGTACAAACAGTTCAAATTAAAAACAAATACTACGCTCAAACTCAAAACAGTTACAGCACTCCATACCATCATGCACAGTGCTTCTGTCTTCCCTAGTGGAAATGCAACAACAGATTCCAAAAATGAAAGACACAGACAAGTCCAATATTAGGAATTTTACTCTCCTCCCAATTTTTACTGACCCATCAAGAGGTGGGACAGCTGATATGAAAAGGATTGCCAAGAACATGACACAAAACACGACTACTAGGGGCCCAGGGAACCACAGTCTGACACAGAGCGAACAGTGGATATAGCCTGCAAACCTGTGGGCTATTTGATAAGTTTAGAGAAGAAAACAGAGACAGTGTTAAAATTATTCTCTACCTGCTTTTGTCCAAAGCACAACACTGAGCACAGAGGCCCTTTGCTCCTGAGAAGGCCATGCGACTATAAGCTTTATTTCAAATCCCTGAGGAAACAAAGGACTACCAAGCTGATTTTTTGCAAAACAGACAATTTCAAGACAAAATTTCAACACGCTCCAAATAGTGGGTAAAGGCATATTTACAAACCTGGCAGTTTTCTGAATTTGGCTTATATTATAGCTCTCAATAGATATCAACACAGATACAGACTATATCTAAATCCAGCTGAAATCCTATCTTTCCAGTATCCATATCAATAGCATTAAGCCTTAACCTGTGATACCATTTAAGACATACAAGAAAGATACAACTCCAAGAGATGGTTTAATAATATGCAAATTTGTAGTTCCATACAGGAAATGAAATATCCTAAATCTTTACATCACATCAGATTCATATGTGCATTGAAAGCAAATAAATCATTTAAACCATGATACAGAGAACCTTTTTAAATTTGCATTTATCTACAGTAAATACTGCCATGTTCTTCAATAGCTTGCTAGTGCAATCTTAGCAAACTAATGATTTATGGTTTTGACATTTTAAAAATCAGAAATCTGTCATTTTATGACATCCAGTAGAAAGTCAGCTCAAGTTACATTTTTTAACTCAAATACATGAAACACAGATAGCAAAGCACTGTACCATACTGTCCATTTCATCATCCTAGCACTTTCCTCCCTAGCTACACCTCTAAAAGTTATCTAACATTTTTATTTGAATTTGCAAGAATTTTTTTTTTCAGGATCCAGACACATGTAACTTCATCAAGCACAAAACTTTTTGTCAAGTCTGGAAATAATCACTCATCAGCAAACAAAAACAATCTGCTATACGCTGCGACAAACAGACTAACCATACCTCAGTCACCAAGCTGCACAGGTCTGCATCCTGTCCTATCTTAATCCTTCCTCTCAAGGAAGGAGCCCAAAACATAACATTTGTAACATCATATGAATCAACAACAAGTCCAGAACAGGGAACAAACCATACAGTCAGGAAGACTTTACAGAGAATGCCCTGCTTGCGCCTACCTCCCACAGCCAGGTCATTCATGTTGTATGCCGCAGGCAGAAGAAAATTCATTCTGCCCATAGGCCAAATCACAGGGGAAAAAAACCCACAATACAACAGTGACACCATACCTGAGCAAATATAACTGTAAGTTTACATATACTTAAAAATAAGGGTACACAGAAGTTAGACAGGTAGGTTAAAATGAGCAAGGTAGATTGACTCTCACTGCCAGAGAACAGTCTTCTCTTGCAATGAGAAGCAAAAGAAAAAAATTTCAAGTCCAATAATACATTTGGATACACCTAAAAAAACATTTACCTGAAACAATTTACCCAGGCTTTCTTGTCATTAAATTACTTTTTTCTAACCTGCTTAGCATCTGAAAAACTAACAGCTAGCTTTTTTTTTTTAATTACTTAAATGTAAAAGATTACCAAAGAGATGTTTTCCTTCAACCAAACTGGTGTTTGACAAGGAAATCACAGGTGTAATATGCCCTTTCCAGTTATAAAGAAGTACACACAAGTACACATTTATTCTTATGTATACCACATATAGTGAACAGGAATACTTCTAAAAATATATATATACACCAATAACAGGTTATTAATGTACAATAATATATTTGACCTGAAAATCGCAGCTTCCTAAGCTACGAAACTAGAAAAAAATGTAAAGTAAATAATTCTCAAAAAGTCTCCCAGTCCATCCAAAGTGAGGTACGTGCACCCCAGTGGGTATGCATGACAATCCTCTGGGGTGCAGAAAGAAAATATTTTTTGTATCATCACTAAATAAAATTTAAAAATTGTTTGTATTTTATCTTTATCTCACCCTTTTAAATTTCCATTTCTCTATGGTTTATAATGCCCATAATATACTAATGCAGCAGTACATGTATATAATTTATAAATAAATAGTTACGTAATTATTGGGGGTACATGCTCAGAATTTTTTTTACTGATGCGGGGCAAGAAAGCCACCACTCTTTACAGAATCTGATGTTTGCATCCTGCAAGTCTTCTACAAGCAATCCTTCACATAAGTTTATAACTTTTGACTTAAATTGGATATCCAATTTGTAATACTTGCAAAATACATCATTAAAAAACTGTGCAACAATGGAATTCTAGGAGTAAAACAAGGCTATTAGTTTATCTCAGGAAACATGTTTGAAAGTGTTTTGCCAGCTTGTAGAGACTAGGGGATAACAGCTACAAGTAAGGGAGAAAGGCAAAAGGAGCAAAGGAAATCACAGAAGAGGAACCAAACAGAACATGTTCCAAACATGGAATTGTATAAGAATAGCAAAGAATAACCTTACATAAGGAATAAAATGAAGCTCAAAAAGCCACGAAATAATACAAGATGAAGTGAGTTATCAGTTTACTTATAAAGCTCTGGCAGGTTTTATCATATTTAGCAACTATAATGTTAAGTATTTCCTCTTCTACTGAAAATCGCACATGCTAGAAGCAAATGTGTGCCAGCTCCTCAACTGCCATCGCATTTCAGAGCTCAGCAGATTAATTGCAGAGAATTTCAGCACAACTAAAGGCACCGGGTTAACAATTCCAACAGAAACCAAGAACCAGCACATCTGTTTCTGTCATTTCTGACACTGCCTCGATCCAGAACAGCCGGAAAACACCGCACTTGCCGTCTCAGAATTGGCAGAGATTGCTGCCACAGCTAAAGGAGAGACGGTTAAGAGTTTGGATGTAAGAAATACTAAATGACATGCTACAGGAAACATAACACTCAGCTTTCCCTGTTGCCTTTTTTAAAAAATTTTCTGTAGCTGTGATCAACATGGAAGAACCATGAAGATGATCGTGGCTAGAAGGGTGCCTATAACAAGTAACAGCCCTTCATTTATTTTTACCAAGAAATTACTTTTTTTTGCCTTCAGATTCCACCCACCACCCCCCTCCAAATATGCGAGTACCTTGTTTAGAGTTTAAAAAAATATATTACTAGAAGTCAGTGTATTAAGTGTATTGAAATAATAAATATCTTTAAAAAGGAAAGCACAAGACTTAAGTAGTATATCAGAAGTATTAAAAGATCCATTTTCTTACCAAACAGCAAATCAGTAATACTTGACTGAGCTCAAAGACCCACTACCAGCACTGGTGCTCAATTCCTTCTTTCGATCTAAGCCATGTCCACACACAAGAAGTCTAGACAGCACATCCATATTGCTCAGGGGAGCAAGAGCTAAGGCAGCGATCAAACCCACTACAACTAGGTTCAGATCACCTCCATCCGCCTGGGCTTTTATAGCAGCAAGACTGCCATGGCTAAACTGATGCTTTCTACTAACAAGAAAAAGGTGCCTTTGTGAGAACAGATAGAACAGTAAAGCCTCCACGACTAGCCCATTTTTCCTTTATTTCTTTCAATGCCCACAAAGCAATACTGAAAGCAAGGACAGAAGTGTGACTCCACCACTTAATGTTTGTTACAAGTGGCTTATGTTTCTATGTTTGCAAAAATATTTTAAAGCTTCCCTCCCCGCCCTGATTTGCCACAACACTATTTTCTGTTTGGTTGGGGTTTTTTTCCCCCTAGTACAGAAGCTACTACTTTTACTCTAAGGCTCTACCCCACCTTGATTTCTCTCTGTCCCTTTTGTCAGCATATGACTGAATGGAAATTGTCTCCAAGGAATAGTTACAACAGTAGAGGAGAGAAAAAACAAAACACAAAGAAACAAACAAGACAAAGACTACTAGTGTTGCATGTTCTTACTATCACCTACAAATATACCCTTCTGTTTATAACGTCCCCACCCTTCCCCTAATAAATTCCAGTTGTTCTCTTGATCACCCTGTTTGACAACTCTAACTCTTTTATCCCTTGGCTCTTTCCATTTCCACAGAAAACAACATAATTCTGACTTAGCTATATGACATCTGCCTATACATTTAGCTAAGCAGCTCTACCCATTCAGTTCACACCACAGTTTCCCAGTTCCTCTGGGACAGCCACCTCCTACATAGGCCAGCGTGCAAACTACTCATGCAACACACCATATGCACAGAGGGGGATTATGTTATGACCAAGCTCATTTTAACTGTTGACCAGAGCTGCAATTGAAGTTAGACCAAAAAAGACAAAAGCATCCTCAGTTAACACAATTGCAAACTATGTTCCGTTTGATTTTTTTTTTAAATTTTGCAACCAAATACCACCAACAGTAAATGTCAGGTATTCTTCAGAAAACCTGGCAAGACTCTCCCACTCCCCTGTGGCTGACTGCAGTTTAGACCAGAGGAAAGCAACAACTGTTAGACAAAAGGGGTTTGAATTGCATTGAAGCAAGCATTTAGCCAGTAAAGCTAGCACTTGCTAAGGCTTGGCCTCTGGTATTTTTAACTTAAAAAGAATTTGTTTAAACACCAAATTCAACAGATTTGTCAAAAATTCCGAGAAAAACACAGCACTAATGGAGTTCTCAACATTCCTTCATCAACATCGTCACATCATGTATTTGGACTTCTAAGACAAAAAGGCTTGTTCAGGAATTACTACACTTGTAAGGATTTAAGAATTTAGAAGTATGTTTAAACACCTTCCCCACACACAAAGCTGTGAATTAAAACTAAATTATTATCCATGAGTGATGATACACATAACCTGAAAAAGGCTACACGCAAATAATGTAGGAGTATGTGAAATGGTGTTTCTTAGAATACTCTTTTCTCTGTGAAAAGTGTGATTAACTGAACAATAAGTCTTGCTTCAGTGAGACAGTGAAGGAAAGAACATCTGCCGCTACAAAAAGCTACTCAACTTGAACACAAAGAAAGTATCATTATAAAAGGAGAGGTTAATGCCATCAAAACAAAGAACAGTATAATCTTTTTAGCACAAACTTCCATTTCATTCCATATCCAAATTATTTTCTTTTTTTATTTAATGTTAACAGCCACTGTAGTCCTACATAATTTCCTTCAAATTCTGTAAGTAGTAAAAACCCACAGAAGTAGAACAAGTAACCATCTTCCTAGTTTCTTAAAATCTTTTCCTCCTATAAAAATTCTATTTATTTACTAAAACAAGTTTCAAAGAAACCATGTAACATCCATCATACTCATGGATTCTGGGACTGCAAGGGTAACTACAGAATTTATAAATAAAAAACCCTTTGGAAATGATAGAGGAGTTCAATATTTTTCATCTAAACAAACAAATAGAAAAATATCTTCAGCTTATAAGTAAACCATTTTGATTTAAATTCTAAACCTGGAGATTCACTGAAGCCTCTAACAGAAAAAGTATTTCGTTTTCTTTCCATCTACTGGCCCATTATCTCTAGAAATAAAGTTTTGCCAAGGAAGTTCAGCACTATGAAGAATCACAAGTACATTCCTCAATGTTTATCAAATGAAGCTCTTAGTAACAATATTTCCTGTGGCTTTCCACACATGTAAATATTTATTTATAAGAGCGAGTTTTCCCAATACAACAACAGAAAAAGTAATTACCACAGAAATCACGAAACAAGAAACAAGTTACAAGGCAGCAACCCGATAACACAGTGAACTGTGGTCTCTTAGGTGTGAAGCTGAAGACTGGCACGAGTACCTCCATTATCTCCCTGCAAACATCAGAATGTCTTGAATCCATGAATACATGGGGGGTGGGTGTAGAAAAGAAAAAAGGTGAAAAAAGCCTTTAATCTTAAAAGTTTCCTTTTCCTTTCAATCAGTCTGCACATTACCTTTTGTTCCCATGTAACTTTGGAGAACAAAGCCAAAAGAGCGCTACTAACTACCATCTGCCCTAGCAAAAACACTGGTGCGTACATACATGCTCTTCTGCATAGTTCACCGTACTTTTCCAAGTAGAAAGACAACTTTAAAGTGGTAGCTGTGACAATAAGATTTAATTACCGTTAAAGTTATACCAACTTCACCAATACACTACGCTTTAGGGGGGTTTTTTGGTCAAAGATGAAGACATACGGCACTGCTCCAAAACTCCAGAGTTGTTACAGTGTGCACATTTCTGTGTAAAGCATATCCAAACCCACCAGTTTCTTTCACACCATACATTCATCCAACATACATTTCTCTACTCTCTTTAATTATGCAAAGTATACAGCTCACAGTATTTATAGGTTTTGCACTCTTCTGTTTCTGCACAGAAAACACATGTTAAAAAAAAAGTCATTTGATCAGTACTATTTCTGTTGCAGTTTTGGAATTCAGAAAATTCTTCCCAAAGCCAAGACAAATGCAAAAAGTAGTTTCCTGAAACTTACAATTCTACAATCTTTTCCCACCACTTTGGAAAAAACAATTACAGGGAGGAAAAGAGCATTGCTAACTGAAGTTGATACCCCCCTTGCCACATTTTCTGCTGCTCATCATTGACTGAATTACAAACTTGTCCAAGATAACAGGCCTGGCTTCCTGACATATTGCCCAGGAGACACCTGACGACACTAAAGTTCTTAGACTCTTCAATTGTGAAAAAGTTGCAACACATGCACAGAAACTGCAGTCCATAGGTCTTCCAAACTCCCAGGCCAACCAGCTACTCTGAAACCTAAAGTTCAGAGCTGCAGATTGCCTGGGTTCAGTCTCTCACAGAAGGCAACAAAAAGCTTTGCAAAAAAAGAAATGCTTTTAAGTCACTAGTGATCCATCAGATAAGCTGGAACAAAATCACATAAGTATTTGATTGCAGTGGTAACCCTGTCAGATTGTCATCACACATTTTTTCTAAACAGAAACATTTCTTTTTGTCAGAAAAGTCAATTCATCAATGACTTGCTTCATTATAAAATTCTGAAGTGCAATGGTCAAAATAACTCGTAACAGGCTGTTGCATATTTAAAGCTTAATTTCTGTACTTTAAAAAGTGGAAGAATCCACAGTCTCACCTCTATTACTGAAAAACAAAAGTTAAAATGGGTATAGCAAAAATCAACTACTGCAAGCAATCAATTGTTTTTCAAGATACACAATATCCTGTTGCAGGGAGGTATTACCAAAAGCACTTTTTTTATAAAGTAACAATAGTTTAAAATGGTTAAAAACAAATTTACATCAAACTTGAAGGATTCCGCACACAAACTCGAGTCCAGCTATCCACCTCTCCTACCTGTGCTAGTTCTTCCATACAAGTGATCAGCTTAAGCTTCTATTCATGCAGTTAAACTGTAATGCAATGGCAACCAGAGTAACTGAAAAAAATCACTCTGTACTGTAAAGAATTAAAAGGGGAAACTATCGAATTCTATGTAATGTTCTCCCCCACCACTTTTTTAAGTAACCAATAATGGTAAGATGCTTCATCCTATATCCAAATTCCTCTAAAACTTTAAGCAGAAAGTGTATGTGCCATTGTATTTCAAACTTCTATTGCCAATATGAAGTTACATAGTCCCTCTTGTTCTTTTTTTGTCTTGCAACCTTCCTAGTGTTTTGGGTTTGTGTGGTGGGGGTTTGGTAGCAGGGGAGGGAGCTACACAGGTGGTTCCTGTGAGAAGCTGCTAGAAGCTCCCCCGGCTCTAAGTCAGACCTGCATCTGGCCCAGGGCGACCCAAACAGTGACAGTGGTAGCACCTCTGGGAGAACAGATTTAAGAAGGGAAACCTGCAGCGAGTAGGGAGATTGGAATGTGAGAGGAACCCCTCTGCAGACACCGAGGTCAGTGAAGAAGGAGCGGAGGAGGTGCGCCAGAGGAGTGGATGCCCCTGCAGCCTGTGGTGAGACGGCAGGCTGTGTCCCCCCAGCCCGTGGAGGTGAACAGTGGAGCAGATGCCCACTTGCAGGCCATGGAGGACCACATGCTGAAGCAGGTGGATGCCCCAAAGATGGCCATGACTTCATGGGAAAGCCTGTGCTGGAGCAGTGTGTGCCTGAAGGACTGCAGTCCACAGAAAGGATCCATGCCAGAGAAGTTCATGAAGGACTGCAGCCCATGGGAGGGACCCCACAGTGGAGCAGCGGAAGGGTGCGGAGTCCTCCCCCTGAGGAGGAAGGAGCAGCAGAGACAAGGTGTGATGAACTGACCCCAACCCCCATTCCCTTGCACCACTGGGGGGAGGAGATAGAGAAAAATCAGGAGTGGAGTTGAGCCCAGGAAGGAGGGAGGAATGGGGAGAAGGTGTTTTAAGATTTGGGGTTTACTTCTCACTATCCTTGTTTTGATTTGTAGTAAATTAAACTGATTCTGTTTTTTCCCCAAATAGAGTCTGTCTTTTTCCTGTGACCGTAAGTGGAAGGATCCCTCCCTGTCCTTGTCTCAACCCACGAGCTTTACTTTATATTTTCTCCTCCTCATCCCACCGGGTCGGGGGGAGAGATGAGTGAGCAAGAAGCTTTGTGGTGCTTTGTTGCTGGCTGGATTTAAACCATGACACATAAGTATTAGCTTAATACCTGAAAAAAAAGAGAAATAAGAGAAGGTTTCAAAGAATTATTAGTGAAGTGTCACATGGTCAAATCCACAGAGAACCTTTTTTGTCTTTTTAAAAATACTGATAAAAAAAGGTACTGTACCAGCAGGAAGGAATACAGATTGCAGAAAATAAGTTCAAAGAAGCAAACATGAACCTGATTAATTTACACACAGTTTGAGGTGTAGGGAGAACTACAAGGTCTTTAAATAGGTTTCCTTAAAAAAAAGAGTCAGTTTAATATATATAGATGACATAATCAGGATGTAGTACACAAGAAACTGGTACTACCAGCATACTATGAACCTCTTTATACTCATGTTTGTTTTCCTCTAATAATTTATTCACACTATATCATGAAAATATTTTTGCAGTGGACTAACAAAATTCACACTCACTCCTACTTCACGTGTTTCTTAAAAGTCACAGTCACTCATAACTTCTAACATCATGAGGTTGTAGCAAGGTGGGTGTCAGTCTCTTCACCCAAGTAACAAGCAATAGAACAAGAGAAAGTGGCCTCAAGTTGCACCAGGAGAGGTTTAGATTGGATATTAGGAAAAAGTTCTTCAGCAAAATGGTTGTCAAGTGTTGGAACAGGCTGCTCAGAGAAGTGGTTGAGTCACCATCCCTGGAAGTATTTGAAAGGCGTGCAGATGTGGTACTTGGGGACGTGGTTTACCAGAGGACTTGGCAGTGTTAGGTTAACGGTTGCACTCAATGATCTTAAAGGTCTTTTCCAACCTAAACGATTCTATGGTTCCATGTAGTCTAAACAGAAAATTCTGCCATTTTAGTTTTTAACATTTTAAACTGATGAAAAACATTATTTAATTGGTAGTGAAAGATCCCCAATCACTTATTCTAAACCTGCTTAACATGATCCCTCCAAAAACTAGACAGGCTTGAAATCAAACACATACGTCAGATGCTTTCTCTGTTTATCAAAAAAAGAAACAATTAATGCTGACAGCTGAGTACAGGCATAGTGGTTGGAATAGCAGGTTAGCTGCCCTTTCAAGGAGTAATAAAACATTACATTTCAGGATACTGCCTTCAAAAATTAGTTACTTTAGTAAGACAATAGTTAATTTTAAATAGTAAGAATAATCATTTGCTGTAACTAGGACAACACTGTTTCACAACTGGCAAACAGGATGGGACTGTTTACTCCAAACCCGACTTTCACATCAACTACAACATATTATATGCATTGTTTCTTGCAAATGTTTCAATCATGGAAAAAAGCAGTTCTTAGTGTAAAGCAAAACCCACACAGGTACTTCAGCAATCATTTCAGTGTATAGTAGTTATCTTAATGTACAATAAAGAAGAAGTGCAAATCATGTATTTACATTCCCACAAAACTTAAGACTTCATGTCTTAAGTTTTAGTCTTAAATTTAAAACTTCTATCATCAGTTTAGTAAATGGTGATTTTTTCAGACAATCTGTTTATTGATTATGGACCCACAAGTTTACATACAGGAAGCTTTTTGCTTGTTTGTTTTACATTTTTCTGTCTTTTTTCCATTTGTATGGAAATGTCCATACAAACAATCCTGTGTAAATAGCATTGCATTCTAGGCTGTGTGGTATTCCAAGCTGTAAAACATTCATTTCCTCAGAAGTACAACTACTGTCTTCTTAGAAGAATTATTGAAAGACCTCTGGCTCTCTCTACACTCTTCTATGAGAATGAAAATAGTGATTCCTGGGGAACTGCACTTAAACTTAATTCTCTGAAAATGTACTTTCTTGGAATTCTTCAAGACGAGATTTGTACTCTGAGAAGTATCAGTATCTGACGGAAGATGAGTTTTTCTGGGCCATGAAATAAAAATACTTTTGGGAATAAAAACAACTCCTATAAACATCATTTTTAAGAATGTCAAAGCAGTTTAGGTTCAGAACTTGTGTTTTTATCACATGAGTTATAGGCCCACATTCTCCTCACTCATACTGGCCCTCCTTCCGGCTGAGCTATTTTTTTCTGACACCAACACAGCAATCTCCAGGATTTCTTTCACAGTCTATCTTGATTCCTTCCATAATCAGCAACCTCCCTGAAGCACTGTAGCATTATTTCATGTTAAATGAAACATTCCCAAATTAAATCTTCCAATTCAGTTTTCCCAAATGAAAATTCAATCAGAAATTTTCTTAATTTCCTTTCATAGAAATTTTCTTCCTCCACTTGAAATTCTCTGACCTAGAATTGGCACAGTTTGCTACAAATAAAAGCTAAAGTAATTCCATAATGAAGTATTTTTTTTATTTGAAGAACTAAAAGTATAAAGATATACAAGACTGAAGAGGTGGCAGACAGGAAAACATGCAAAGAAGTAAAGGAGAAAATGACAACAAATCTGAAGACTCAAAAAGTAATTATATTTAAGGGAGAATGAGTAGAATGAGAATTACAGACTTTTATCTCAGTGTAACAGTATGTCAAGAAGACTAAATCTGAAAGCGAATTCTCTAGGTTCCGCAGAGAAGCAAAGTATGCAGGACACAAAGGGTTTTAAGGGAGCAATGCTGGAGTCTGAAGAGAAACCAAGACTGCTTTTCTGGAGATTTATCTTCTGTTTGTACCTCTCCCTGGTTTCCTCTTCTGCGTACAGAGGTACTTACCACTCCTAGCTTCATTCAGCTTTTCCATAAAAGTTCTTACAGCAAAAGTCTCTTTTGTATAGGCTTGTTTGCTCAATGTGAAGTAGGGTTAGAAAACCATTTGTTCTTAACCCCCTTTTTCATCCCTTAAATAATATCTGATCTTCAAATACCACTCATTGACATGCATTATCATCCCAACATAGATGATTAGGCAGCAATACACAAACAATAAAATTTCTTTCACCATCAACATTATCAAGTTGAAAATAGCCAAAAAGACTTTCAGAATCCTTCTTGCTCATCTCTCTCAGTCTCCAGTAACTACTATGCAATGCATCATTTTGGACTGTAATTTGGCATCGTTCTAAATTCTTTGTCCCACTCACTTCAGGATATCCAGAAGATGCACAAATCCTTCTGTTGCAGGTGAAGTTAAACATTTCAAAACCTTTTAATTCCCTTTTCCCAAAGGAAATTCAGCCAGAACTTTCTATTATTTTTTTTACTTTTTCCCCTAAAAAAGGAAGAAACCTCACTTTTCAGTTGGTACTTGTCTTTAGTTTCCTCTTTGTACAATGCTGCATCCACTGCTGGTTTTGCCTCCATTTTCTGTCAAGGTGCTTTTCTCTAAGCACTTTAGTATCTTCCATTCTGTGCTGTCCTAATACTGCTTTCAGCAGTCACTGATAGAAAAGAACATACAGGCAATCGTAACTGAAGTTTCTTATTTGGTCAACACTATAGTCATTTGAAAAAGAAAAAAGAAGAAAAAAGCCTATAAAACACACAAAAGAAACATTGATCATAGCACCATTCATAGTATTTGGAAGGGAAGTTTCCAGAGGAAATAGATTTTCCTCCGTCCTCTTGGTCTGATCTAATTGGAGCAGCCTGTACAAAGACAATCTTTGTACAAAATCAATCTTTAAATACCTCCACTAGATCAACTCGTCAAGTTTAAAGCTGTCCTCATTTTCAGAGGCCTGTAATCTCTGCTAATAATACTTAGCAGATACTTTATTTGAATGTTGTCTTAGCTTAGCCAATTATAACAGTGATGCTAGTCACTTCAGTTTTCATACAACCAACTATTGTTTTCATACCCATCTATCAATATTGATAAATGAACTCCCAAAGGAGTTATGTCAGTTTTGTTCTCTTCCCCCCCCCCACGCTCCCCTAAACCATTCAGGTTACTACTCTCAAAATACCAATAACAGTCCGAAACAGAATGTAAAATAACACATTTGGCTCTTCTGTGCTGCAGCCTGCTATAGGTATTTCTGCAAGCTTACTTCAGAAAGAAGATGTTATACTCTAATCTCTTCCTCTTATTTTGCTATTTTTCTCCCCATCTTGCATCAGAAATTACATAGTACACTCTCAAAAAACAGCACTGGAGCTTCTAACACTGTGAGTCCAGCTCGAAGAAGAGTGTCCTCCCTGCCTTAGTTAAGAAGAGTTTAACATTTCTCCCAAGGCCCATTGTTCTATGTTGCTCATTATAGACTGTCTGCATAAGTCGAGGGGAAAACATAAATCAAACTACTGAAACTCCCACAGAAAGACATTATGGAACAGAACACACTAGTGTGGATTAGTAGCAGAATTTTTCTATAACGAAAATTTTAATGGATCTTTGAGAAAAACAGAAGGAAGTAAAGCAGCCTTTTTATCCTTTGGCTATTTAGAAAGTCATTTTTAAGAAAGAAAAATTAAGTGGTAATCTATAATTTGTGTAAATTATTATCAAATCAATCTTCCCAAAGATGAGCAGGGATATCAAAACTGTTTTTACTTCAAAATAGTACAGTAATAGGTATTTTGTATATTAATTCAAGATATTGTCAGTTGTTTTTTGTTCTTTTTCTTTCTCTTAGAAAGATAGCAATGCTAACCACTGCATTCTTACTCATAAATCAGAACTATGCACACATCTGCTGCTACACAAAAAAAAAGACTGATGAGCACCATCTCATGGGCATTTCAGGTAACAGATTTTTAATAGAAAAAAGAACTTTTTGAATTCTCCAGTATATGGATCTATCTTCCAAAATAAATACATTGAAATTGAATGATACACAAGCATAATTTCAAAGTTTCAGATGCTTAGATGTGAAAATATGGCACAAGTTAAGGACTTTTCTAAAAATTAGTCACTGCAAATATATCTGACAGGAACATTGTCACATCCACACAGAAAGAATTTTAGAAGTATTTAGACACCTAAAATAAGTATTTATGAGCAGTTATGTACATACAATTAACCCCACTCCCATCCTGAAGAATGTACTTTCTTGCACAGGAACTCTAAAATAAGTTTTTAAAAAATAAGATGAGGGCAGTACCAACACAACTCATTTTCCCCATGTCCTGGTTTCAGCTGGAATAGAGTTAACTGTCTTCCTAGTAGCTGGTACAGCGCTGTTTTGAGTTTGGTATGAGAAGAATGTTGATAACACTGATGTTTTCAGTTGTTGCTCAGTAGTGTTTAGACTAAAGTCAAGGATTTTTCAGCTTCTCACGCCCAGCCAGCGAGAAAGCTGGAGGGGCACAAGAAGTTGGCACAGGACACAGCCAGGGCAGCTGACCCAAACTGGCCAACGGTGTATTCCATACCATGGGACGTCCCTTCTAGTATAGGAACTGGGCAGTGGGGGAGGGAATCGCTGCTTGGGGACTAGCTGGGTATCAGTCAGCGGTGGTGAGCAACTGCCCTGCGCATCATTTTTATGTTCCAATCCTTTTATTACTACTGTTGTCATTTTATTAGTGTTATCATTATTAGTTTCTTCTTTTCTGTTCTATTAAACCGTTCTTATCTCAACCCAGGAGTTTTACTTCTTTTTCCAGATTTTCTCCCCCATCCCGCTGGATGGTGGGGTAGTGAGTGAGCGGCTGCGTGGAGCTTAGTTGCTGGCTGGGGTTAAACCACGACACCCTATTAAGCCAGTACGTAATTCAAAAAAATAAATTTTAAAAGCATGATTGCACACTTCTATGTTTTCTTTTCAACTTTACAGTAGTCAAAGAGATTCTAACATTGTTTACATCCATTCCTGCAGATCCTATGATGACTAAAACATGACTCCTTAAAAACAATCTTATGGACCATATTACCTCAAGTCCTTGACATTCAACAATACAGTTCCTCTGGGACCTGAAATTTTACCCAGTAATAGTAATACCTCAGAAAGAACATCCCCTTTCACTTGCCTACTAGTTCAGGTTACAAAGATACTCCTGATATAGCACACAAAATTTTGATGTTTCTTCAGTTAATCAAAAAGTTTAATACCAAATAAATTTCTGGACAACTAACCTCATTAAGCACATTTCTGATAACTAACAGTTTGTTCGTTATGGTTTCTCTAAGATTTATTGGTAAAACATCTTGTAATAGTCAGCCACAGTCAAACTACTTTTACTCCTTTGAGTGCTAGCTTTCACCAGTCCTGCACATCAAATTAAGCTTTGCTTACTGGTTTTTATTTATTGGATACCACTAACAAAAAAAACAAAACAAAACAAAAAAAAAAAAAACCACAAAACAAAACAAAAGACTAATCACAGCATTTTAAGCTTCACTGCAGAAATAAAATTAAGAGTGAATGCAGATTCTGCTAGCACATACAAAGCTGCTCCTGGCAAAGTACTCCGCTATGAAAACTAGATTGTTAATTCTACACCAACATCATTTTTTGAAAGATAGAAAGCACTGTTGTGTCCCTCTCTGCCCTGAGCACAATCTAATCTAGCTCTGGGAAAGTCATTAATTAGAACACCATGGTCTGCACCTGGAAGAGGCCACAACTCTCCAACCAGACACTATATTGTGTCACTTGCCTGCACCTTTGCAATCATTTCACAACAGCTGAGGGTCAAACCAGATCTAATATTTCAGATGCAGATCAGCATGGCTCTGTGTAATCCTTTCAAGCAAACCCTACAGTGTTTCCTTGGCTTCCTTCCAAAACTCACTACAGTGGTCTCTATACACAGCCTTCTCAGCACTGAAGCTCAGCCAGCTCCCACTCACAATATATTAGTAAATTAGCCAGTCTAGATCCTCTGGAATTGATATGGAGGAGGATAATATGTTATAAATTCCTGTTACCCAGTTTGTCTTGCTACCACATGACTCTCTGTGAAACTATCAGAACCAAAACAGGCATCTTTTTCCCAAGTTCACTTTGACCAGGACAAGTGTATAAACTCTCAATCAGCTGAAATAATTCTCCTAGTTACGACAGTAGTCAACACATAGCAACCCACCTGTAGAAATTCGCCACTGAAGAAACTACATTTGGTCACCAACCCTGCCTATCAACAACGGTTACCTGCCTGTCAACAAATATTTCAGCTTCATCCCAAGATTCACATCTCACATTAAAAAATTAACACTAGGGCAAGACATAATTTGTATGAAGCAGAACATAATTATCACAGCCAACACTTTTCAACATCTTTCTGTTTCTGACCCAGTCATGTCCATACCAGTTCAAATATCACATTACCGAGGTTTCCAGGTTTTCCTAACAAAGATGAGAGATTACTGTAAGGTCAAACATACAAAGTAAAGTTCCATCTAATGTATCAAGTCAGTTTTAGCATCTTTGGTTGGGCTTTCGTTAGAGCACTGAATTTTCTTCCATTTGCAATCAAAGTTTATGCATTTATTGTAGTATTTCACAAAACCCAGCTTTTCAAGGTTGATCTGCACTCCCTAAGACTCAATAGTAATCATTTTAGTACAGCATTTCCAACATCTTCAAATCTCTAGCAGAACCCCTCATGCAAGAAACACTTTACTATTTTTAAGTTTGTGCACTGTTGAACTTACTGCCACTCAAACCTAAATGACTGCGGCCTTATTGGCATTTGTTCTAAGCCGTCCACCAGTCCACTTTGTAGAGATTTATTATTTACACTTAGTCTTTAGACTAACTGCGTAAAATATTAGTTGGCCTTATGGCTGATGTTATGCAGGAGGTCACATTAACACATTGATCGCTTGGTCTTATAATCTATATTTGACAGCGTTTCAAGGAAAGCTTTTATTGGCAACTGTAAATTTTTAAGCACTATTCCACGATAAACGTTTCAGTATCTGAATTTTAGGAGGAACATTGCTCTTCTCTCAAACATTTGTATCTTGGTTTTTAACACGTTACATATTTGATTGGTCTACTATTACAACACAACAGCTCCTGCCTCATATCTTTTTATTTTAACCACCACAATTACGTTACAAAATACTATTACTTCTAACTTGTACCATGCTTCTTCAATGGAATTCTAGTAACTGGTTTTGTTATCCAATATTATAGTTCTCTTCTATGTAGGATGACAAATTTTTAAAACCCATAAGCATACCTATAGACAGCATAGGTGTGCAACACTATAAAGAATAAGACTTGCATCATATGCAAGAAGAGTATTTTACAGAAGACCAAAAATTGAGACATGAATCAAAGGGAAAAGAAAAACAGAACTGAGGTGACATGCAAGAAAAATGTAATAAAACAGATATATACTGTAGAGGTAAGAGGAACGGGAAGCCCAGCATGCAAAATTATCTAAGATGAGAAATAGATGTTAAAGGTATATAGCTCTGCAGACCTACAGCTTTACAGTATAGCCCTTGCAAACTCAATTGTGGGCTTATGCTAATAAGGCAAACTTAAGTAGAAAGCTAAATAATGTCTGTAAAACATACTATGTAAGTTTTTATCTTAAATTCATAAAGTTTGAAAATAAATACTCTCAAGTGCCAATTGGTATGTCTAAATGCGCACTAAGTACATAGCTTCTATATACTTCACTGCAAACCTAACTCAGGTTGGTCTCTAAATGTAAACATCCCCATTGTTTTTTCCAGATTCAGTTAACATAAAAACCCAAAGTAAACCTCTCATGCCCTGGCATTACAGGTGAGCACACAATTTGTATTACAGAATACTTCAATGTTTGTAACTGAAAAATGAAGCAAGAAATACAAATACAGGTTTTGGCATAACTACCACATTATTTCAGCTCCATCAATTGCTAAGTTAAAAACAGCAAGGAAAAAAACCCCACCTCTATTTACTCAAACACTGGCAGTAAGTCCAATGTGGTCTTGAAAACCCAATTATACTTACAAACCCAAAGTTTTCTCCAATACCCTTAAGATATTTGGAAAGTAAGATATTTTCTGCCTAGCAAAGTCTCAATTTGCCTTCTGAAATTCATTATAAAGCTGACTTTTTCCTATTTAGTATTTACTTACTTAAGACTGAATTATGCAGTATGAGTGAAGCACATTAACATTTTATCGTCATTAAGCCCTCTTCAAGGGAATAAGTCTGTGGAGGCACATGGGTGCCTCATGTATGACTACTTAGGCATACAATTGTAGCATTCTTATTTTATACATTGACATCACTACTTGAAAATATATATACTGTATAGTATTACACACTTACTTTCAAAAGATCAGGCTGTTTTGTTTGGTTTTTTTATCACATGTAAACTGAAATACTGAAAAAAGTCACCAACATTGGAGAAAATACAGTGACAATGGATGGAAGATGAAAGGAAAATTTGTCTGATTTTCTTCATGTATAATTTAAAAAATGGGTGGGATAGTCTGCTTTTTGTTCACTATTGGATTCTTTTTGGAAAGCATTCAGCACAGAATACAACATTTGCTTAAGAAACCATTCTTATTTCAAGACGAACCTGAAACTTTTTTCATCCTTGTTGCCATTCACCTGTTATCTTTTATGTGCAATGCTGTCTTCAGCAACACTTTTAGCCAAACACAGCTGGTCAGTGACAGATCTGGAATAGGAAAGGCTGCCATGACACAAATACAGACACCATTAGTCAATCTGAAAAGTACTTCAATGCAAAAATTTTAACTCTATCTTCTTTCCTTCCTCTCATCCAAATTTTGAGACAAGAGACAGGAAGGCGAGTTGTGGAACACATTTATGTTCAGCACAACCAAATCCTAATGAAATGTTTAAGGAAACATTCAGGAAGGAAAGTAAAAGTTACAGAAAGAAGAAACTCAAGTTACCCTTACTTGTAACCTTACGAAAGTATAAAGCTAGTGTCAATTAGACTCTAACAAAATACTGTCAGCTGAAGTTTGTAACCTTTGTTACAAAGCAATTTACAGACAAGCCAGAAAAGGCAACAGCTTTCAGCATCTAGAAAAATTCTAAGAAATAAGCATTTGACTGCAACACTGACAAAAGAATTTTAATAACTATTCTATTCCAGTGATTCTACCAATTCATTCAAAGATTCCTTTTTTTTTAAATAAGGTAAACAAAGCTTTAAGAAGAAATCAAAATTACTTTAAACGTAATTGCCAATCTACTCCATCAGTGAATCACTAGTAATTGCTGAATGTCACCGCCCTTCAAACTCAAAAGGTAATATTAAGCAAGGTTCTCTTTGTTTTAAACATTTCCCATTAAGACAACTAGCTAGAGTGCTGAGCCCTCTATTCATCACCTAGTTTCTTAAACAGTCCCTGTGCTGCTTGCAAAAGCTTGGAGCTAATTTAGCTGTTGAACTCTGGAGACTGATACAACTCCTGATGCCACTACAGTAAAGAACAATCATCGCAGTTGTTCTCTCTCCTGTATGTGGGCACTCCAAGCAAAGAGGAGATCCTGCAGCAAAGAACAGCTAAAGCAATAACACAGTTCTTTACTGAGCAGAAAATACAGATGAAACAGACAGTAACAACATTGTCTCAGAGAAAACTTACCAGTGGCAATCACTTAATTGCCACCATAGTTCTGCACTGAGAGAACCAAAGAGGAAAGCAGTGGGTTATGAAAAATAAAGCTACAAATAAAAACCCCTCTCCACAGAAGACTCTTAAATTCCTAAAATATTATATACTCTTTTGCTCAGCAACCATTTTTAATTTAACTGCATTTATCCTCAACACCTATTATACCACTTTAACTGTGCTACACGCTGCACTACAGATGGTGCTAAATGACTCCAGGTAATCAAAAGAATGCTCTTGTGAGATAGTAACATTTAAGATGTGACAAAATTAGATGTCTTTTTCTTATTATGTTCCGGTCCCATTTCTCACTGCGTTTAATACAAAACTAGTTTCAGATTTATAGAACAGTAACATTTTTGGAACCCAAAATATGTGAATGAAGTCATACAAAAAACAATACTTCATAAGACTGTCAAAATTAAACTGAGAAATGCATCCATTTAAGGGAGAATTTTAAAGAGTTTGGTGGGGAGACAGGAGTAAATTTCTCTGTTTATGCCTCCTATTACTCAAAAAATTACTAATAGTTTTTATTCACACTGCATAAGAATGTTATATTTATGAAATCACCCAATTTACATATTTCAACATTTAACATGCATTTGGTCCATGAATCACCCTACTAGATTTAATTCTTTCCATCAAATCCACAAGTAGATTCTCATAAATTTAAGATCATCATCCTAGGGGACAAGAGTTCTTAATTATTTCAAATTACAAGCACCAGTCCAGTTACCAGTTTAAGGAGTTTTACACATTGGGAGTATATAATATAAAAGCTGTTGTTTCTAGCCTCAAATGGTTACTGGCAGTAATCATGGTTATCACCATCTGCGGTGATGGCAGTGACAACAGCTGCACCAACAGCAAAGCAAGCCAGATTCTTCAAATTATAACACATCTATTCTTCCTTGGACATCATCTTTCACATTTGGAGTTTGTTGCACAAAACCAGGCAACTTACAGATTTGTCCACAACCTCTCTCTGCCTCAGGTAATGTTCAGGAACTCTAAAGAGCTTTAGCTGAAAATAATTACACATTTCTGGCTTTAGATTTGAAAACATGAGAATTTTCATTTCCATCTTGAGATATTCCTCCATGCAAAGCTTCCTCTTCAGTACATACATTCCAGAGATTTATCAGATAAAATAGAAAAACAATTCCCACTGTCATTCTTAGGGTGTAGCAAATAGGACCGCCTCAGTATTTTCAACATGCTTTCTTTAGTTGCTCTTTGTATTGAAAAATAATTACTATTATTTCTACTAATACGTGTTATTCTTAACTTTTTTTTTTTCAATAAAAAGAAACATTTTGCATTCATCCAGCTATTACTTGGTTTCAAGCAAGTAATGCACTGAAGTTCTAGCATGAATTGACTTCAGGTTTTAGGACACCCTGCTTCAGAAACTTCTGTCTGCACAACACAGCCCGTCTCCTGACTTTACAGAAACAAGCCTCTCACTATATACTGTCAGTCACCAAGAACAGCTTTTGTGTTCATTTCCTCTTTCATAACTAAGCATTATGTAACATAGCAGTTGGCAATGAGGTCTCAATATGTAAAGATGCCAACATTTTCTCATCAATCACTGCAGTTAGCAGGAGGTTAACTTTAGGGGGATAAGAGATTGTTTCAACAAAAAATGGAAGTTTGTCATCTTCCTAATAGTTAAAAAAAAAAAAAAAAAAAAAAAGTTGTAGCTCCTCAGCTGCAATACCAGAGGACTTGAGTATTTACAAATTTTCTGCAGTGAGAACTGCTGTTGTGAGACAGGTCAGAACCATATCAGGTCAAAACCCCAGATAACACAGCTTCATATTCCACTGTCTAAAGTTGTAGAACAATACCACCCTCACTACAGCTTTAATATCTATAACCTCATTTCAGGTTTTAGGTCATTGCTGATTCAACTAAATAAAACTTTTCTGAAGAGCTTAAGTCACAGTTGTAACAGTTTACAAACAGCTAAAAAAATACCTATATAGTAAATTACATGCCTTAAAAACTAACCTCTCCCCCCCCCCCCCCCCCTTTCCCTTTTACAATATAGGGCAACTACAGTATTACCACAATAATGTCCTACTGGTAAATTGGCTTTTCAGGAATATTGTTGTTAATGTTGTTCAGGAGGTGATCAATATAGACACCCAGACTGTCTTAGAATAAGCTCATTTGACAGTTTCTCAATTTCTAGTTTGCTCATTCGATAATGTCATTTCAGTTTTAAGACTTTATTTCTTCATTCTAGTTTTCTAATTTGATAGTTTCACTTGTTACTTTCTTGGTTTTAAGCAGGTTTCTACTTTTTGCCATACACTCTGCCCCGGGAACCAGGAAACAAACATCTAAATGGCAACTCGCACATACCAAGTACCCCTCAGTGATGTTTCATGACTTTAGCCAACAGCAGTGGAATCATGGAATATATCCTGAAATTATATTGACAGATTATCCTGAAATATGTTTAGAGATTCTCTCATTATCACATGATCAGTAAATCATCCCACTTGCTTAAAACACAAGGAGACTAGAAGAGAAGACAAGGAAATCAGCCCTTCATAAGAAAGACAGCTTGATACTCTTTCAGAATGAGAACCCAGCTTCAGCCTTCTAGCTGCCTGCTAGCAGCAATCCTGCTCCTAAAACATGCTTCACAGTAGAAATGGAAGGCATTCCTTGTAGGCAAAGTACAAGAAAGATGGATGATGCTGCAATTTTATTATTTCATTCCAGTTTGTAAAGGTTCTGTGGCTATTTATTGGAAGAGTCATGTTCTGAGTTACCACAAATACAATTAGAGCCTTAATTCAACATCAGCCACCAAATTCAGAAAGGTACCAGCACAATTAGTTTATTGTTCTCTTTCAAAAAAAGATCAAGACTGACACTACTCTGCTCGTGACTTGTAATTAGGAATTATAACTACCTGTGACTTCTAATTAGGATAATTTTTATGCTACAATATCTTTTGGTGAAACACAGGAAGACCAGTTTACTGGGACAAGCACATTGAAAAAAAGATAATTTTCTCAAAAATCAAATTAGTCTTTGTAATACAAATGCACATATAATGGATAACTGACAACACTTTCAGCTGTTTCCTGAAAGAACAGGTTGTTTCCAAGGAAGGTTGACCAGTTCCTTCTCTCAAGCTTCAAAAACTACACTGGAGGATGAGGATTACATCATTCACTAAACATTTCAAAATATGAAGATACTTCCATGTCTTTGCACACACAGTGAGGATGAGTTCAATTCCCTAAAAAGGGCATTCTCCCTGTCTAAGCAAAGATGTCTTTCTCAATACTATCTGGAATGACAAAGAGTACTCTGCTGCAGTAATATGAAATGAAGACAGTAGAAAAGGCACACAGGGGCTACTATTGGCTCATGGAAGCAGCAAAGCTATCAAATTTTTTAAAAATATTACAGGACTTTGAAATGAAACTTAAGTCATGGTTTGAACCCTTTAAGTGCCACTGGAGTTACGGAAACAAACACCCCAGCAGATAATAGGACCTGCCTCCTTCTCTCTTCTCAGGAGTCGAGGCAACTGCAGAAGAAGGAAAGAGAAACGTTAATAGAGCTACACATTATCCCACAAAGATGGCTGTAAGATGCCTGAATTTGATATGATTTCCTTTCTTCCTTTGAAAGGGAAAAGGAGTTCAGGCTTCACATAAAAACACAATGCAAGAAGCATAATGAGGCAGCTCTAGAGCATGGTACTAAACAGTCTTAACACTCCTTGATTTCCAAGTAGGAAGCATGGTATAAGCTGCTGGGCCGAGAATTGGGAAGCCCAATACAATTGCCGTCCTTTTCTAGTTCCCAGCTCCATTTCCTGGTCACCTGACTCCACCAAGTACAAAACACACATTTGCTGCTGCTGCTGCTCTGAAAGCAGCCAGACTCTGTGCATTAGAAGAGTTTATCTAACAAAGGCTGAACTTACAAGTGTCTCTGCGGCACAGTATCATAAAATGCCTGCAAAAAATTACTAGAACTTCAGAGAAAAACCATGAAGATTGCTTAAGACAGAAGACATCAGGTAATCTTAATGTACAAATCACTGATTCTCGAGAGCAGCCCTTCAATTATTTTAACATCTTTTCTAGTTTTCATTTTAAAACCCTGAAATTCCATCCTGAGGAATCAAACTGATTCTTCCTCATTTTCAGCGCTTAATGCTGAAGATTTGTAATTTAACCCAAGTGATGCAGTCCAGTAGAAGTAAAGATTGCATTGACTTACATCTGGACCAGTTCACAGGGAGAAGAAAATGGACGTCAACTTTCCAAATGTTTCTGCTAAATAGTTTATTTATGAACTTGTAAAAGCTTTTGAAGCTTAAGCTTTTTATTGCCAACACTGAATCTACATTGTGGATTGTAAGAACAAATGATATAAAAATGCAAAGACAGAACTTCTCATTGACTTAAGTTGCCATTAGAACAAAGGAGCGACTGTGAAATATCTCTTGATGGAGCAGCACAGAAAGCACAGCCCAGGAGGAAGATATCTCCCAACAGCAGTGACTGCTGCACGCAATTGCCTTGAGACACTGTAGTTTGCATCACCTATCCAAAATTATCACTAGCTTCAGTTCT
Source organism: Astur gentilis (assembly GCF_929443795.1). Lineage (NCBI taxonomy): Eukaryota > Metazoa > Chordata > Aves > Accipitriformes > Accipitridae > Astur > Astur gentilis. Next base: position 24,497,544 of record NC_064891.1, read on the forward strand.
GCTAATTCTCTGCAGTCCTACACATGAATGCTTCCAAAGCAGGTAGCTCCTGTACTGTAGAAGTAGCTTTTTCTAGTCCTTTGCTACTCTATGTATCCTTACAATCTTGTAGGAAAATCTGGACCTTCATTCCTCTTCCTAGGAAACTTAAATTTAATTAAATGTGCTGTATCAGTCATGACCACCTACCTGGAGCAAGTAAGGTTTGATCCAGTCCACAGAAACTTCATTGCACCTAATGGATGAAAAGGGAAGAGCCCAGCCTGACACCTAGGGGCCCTGCTACGTTTACAGAATTAGCAAATAAAAATAACACTTTCTTCTTGCTTTTATACCACCCATCTTTGTCATGGAAATGATGCAAGCAAGATGCATGAATATATCTCAAAGAAGAGTATGCTACTTCATACTACCAAAGACAGTGACTGTATAAATACCTTACTGGTTCACAGTACCAGAACATGGAACCATAGTATGCACAGATCATGACTACAGCATTACACATAACAAAGCACTGCCTGAAGACAAAAAAAACATGCTTCGGTAACTAATATTTAATATAGTTGCCATACATACATTTTATTATTGTGTTTTCTTTGACACCACAGTTAATTTAATCACAGATAGTTAGCTTACAGGCTGGTAATGGACAACAGCTCCTCTTGGCCAAACTAGTAACATTTTTAAACAAAGGCATCTTGGCCTTCAAAATACCGGATTAAGTTTGAAGTTCAGGCATTTTTTAATACAGGAATTTGCATATACAATTACTGCAATTAAGAAATCCTTTACTCTGCTTCGATCCCATTGTTATAGTGATCAATACCTGTTTTAAGAATCCATATGTGCTTTCAAGCATTCTTTCCAACACACACGGTAAGGTCACAGGCAAACCAACCCATTTAGAGGTATCCTTGATATAAAAAAAACCCTCCTAGACAGAGTTGAGAAACAGAATTCTAACTATATCTCTAGCACAGAATTCTGACTATATCTCTAGCCTCATATATGTAAACAATAGATCTATAGGAAATATTAAAGCCGACTCTTAAAAGCTGTGAAACTGAGTACTCAGCTGGAAGAATATAAATAAACATTTAAAGCTGTTCAACTCCTTCCCCATTTACCTATGTTTAACAGGAAATTGAAGCATCAAGATCACTTCTAACTCAGTGCTACAGAAGTCAAAAGCACTGCCAACCCACAGAAGACATACAGTAAGTATATTCCAAAACCAAAGAGCTATTCCACAAAATATGTCACACATACCAGAAAATGGTCATTAAGCCTGTGTCTGACTAGTCCTATTGTCAGTAATATGCGACATTAGTACATTGAAATGCACGGAAGTATCCTGTTCAGGATGATACTGGGCTTCAGCTAGCAGAACAGGACCTTTAACAGGAATGAGCCATGAAATTCTCATTGAAACCTACATGTCAGTCAGCAACAGCTACAGGACTAATGTACAGTGTCACACTGCAGAGCAAATGAAAACACAGATACTAAACAATACATGACATGGACAGGACAAGTTAAAATTCACTGAAATAATTATCCCTCCCCTCGCCTCCAAATACAAGTTTAGTTTAAATTTCTGGCTCTTTCATGTACATGAAAGTGATTTTTTCCCATCGAAATGAACAAAGAATCACAAAATGGTTTGGGTTGGAAGGGACCTTAAAGATCATCTAGTTCCAACCCCCTTGCCATGGGCAGGGACACCTTCCACTAGACCAGGTTGCTCAAAGCCCCATCCATCTTGCCCTGAACACTTCGAGGGATGGGGCATCCACAGCCTCTCTGGGCAACCTGTCCCAGTGCCTCACTACCCTCACACCAAAGAATTTCTTCCTTGTATCTACTCTAAATCTACCCTCTTTCAGTTTAAAACCACTACCCCTTGTTCTGTCGCTATACTCCCTGATAAAGAGTCCCTCCCCATCTGTTTTGTAGGCCCCCTTTAGGTACCTGGAAGGCTGCTATAAAAGGTCTCCCTGGAGCCTTCTCTTCTCCAGGCTAAACAACCCCAAGCCTCTCAGCCTGTCTTCGTAGGAGAGGTGCTCCAGGCCTCCGATCGTCTTTGTGGCCCTCCTCTGGACCCACTTGAGCAGGTCCATGTCTTCCTTATGCTGGCAGCCCCAGAGCTGGATGAAGTATTCCGGGTGGGGTCTCACCAGAGCAGAGTAGAGGGGCAGAATCACCTCCCTTGACCTGCTGGTCATGATTCTTTTGATGCAGCCCAGGATGCAACTGGCTTTCTGTGCTGCAAACGCACAGTACTGGGTCGTGTTGAGCTTCTCGTCAACCAACACCCCCAAGTCCTTCTCCTCAGGGCTGCTCTCAATCCATTCTCCGCCCAGCCTGTATCCATGTTTGGGATTGCCCCAAGCCATGTGCAGGACCTTGCACTTGGCCTTGCTGAACTTCACAAGGTTCTCATGGGCCCACCTCTCTAGCCTGTCAAGGTCCCTCTGGGTGGCATCCCTTCCCTCTAGGGTAGTAACCACACCACTCAGCTTAGTGTCATCTGCAAACTTGCTGAGGGTGCACTCAATCCCACCGTCCATGTCACCGACAAAGATGTTAAACAGTGCTGGTCCCAGTACCACCCCCTGAGGAACGGCACTCGTCACTGGTCTCCACCCAGACATCGAGCCGTGGACCGCAACTCTTTGACTGCAACCATCCAGCCAATGCCTTATCCACCAAGTGGTCCACCCGTCAAATCCATGTCTCTCCATTTTAGAGACAAGGATGTTAGGTGGGACACTATCAGAAGCTTTGCACAAGTCCAGGTAGATGGCGTCAGTCACTCTTCCCTTATCCACCAACGCTCTAACCCCATCGTAGAAGGCCACCAAATATGTCAGGATCAATTTGCGCTTGGTGAAGCCATGTTGGCTGTCACCAATCACCTCCTTATTTTCCATGTGCCTTAGCATAGTTCCAGGAGGATCTGCTCCATGATCTTGCCGGGCACAGAGGTGAGACTGACCGGCCTGTAGTTCCCTGTGGCTTCCTTTTTTCCCCTTCTTAAAAATGGGGGTTATGTTTCTCTTTTCCGGTCAGGGGGAACTTCCCCGGACTGCCACGACTTCTCAAGTATGATGGATAATGGCTTACCAACTTCATCTGCCAGTTCCCTCAGGACTCATGGATTCATCTCTTCAGGTCCCATGGACTTATGCACCTCCAGGTTCCTTAGATGGTCTTGAACTTGATCTTCTCGTACAGTGGGCTGTTCTCTGTTCTCCCAGTCCCTGCCTTTGCCTTCTGCAACTTGGGCGGTGTGGTGTGGCACTTGCCGGTAAAGATTGAGGCAAAAATGTCATTGAGTACCTCAGCCTGGTTACCTCCATATCCCAAGTAACCAGGTCTCCTGTTTCCTTCTGGAGAGGGACCATGTTTTCCCCAGTCTTCCTTCACTGGTAACTTTACCAGTCTGCTGTGACTTTTCTAGTACGATGGATAGTGACAAAATCATGACATTTAGACAGTCAGGATTTGGTTTCAAAAGTTTGAATTTCAAACAAATATTTTATAATCAAATTTTACTGCAGAACAGTTACAGTGATTAAACTGTTCATTTGTGAAGTTATTTTAAGACAATTTCTTTGGGTAGAGTTAGCTTGCTCCTCTAAAATTTTACCTCTGCCTCTATTCATATGATGAATTGAAAGAGACCCCAACAACTCTTTGCATATCTAATTAAAAGCCCCTACAGACACATCCATCTTTAAATTACTAAGAACAACAGCAAAGGCATCAAGATTATGTTAACTCTCAAGTAAAACTTCAATTAATTTTTTTTGCACAACCTCCGCTTCTGTCCTCATTTTGGCTGGGATAGAGTTAATTTTCTTCTAGGAGCTGGTACAGTGTTATGTTTTGGGTTCAGTACCAGAAGAATGTTGATAACCCACTGATGTTTTCAGTTGTTGCTCAATAGCGTTTAGACTAAGTCAGGGATTTTTCAGTTTCTCATGCCCAGCCAGCAAGAAGGCTGGAGGGGCACAAGAAGTTGGGAGGGGCCACAGCCAGGACACCTGACCCAAACTGGCCAAAGGAATATCCTATACCATAGGACATCATGCCCAGCATATAAACTGGGGGGAGTTGGCCTGGGTAGAGCAGATTACTGCTCAGGAACTAACTGGGCATTGGTCAGCAAGTGGAGAGCGACTGCATTATGCATCACTGGGTTTGTATATTCCAATCCTTTTATTATTAATAATAATAAAATGACAATAATAATATCATTATCATTTTCTTCCTTTCTGTCCTATTAAACTGTCTTTATCGCAACCCACATGTTTTACTGTTTTTCGATGCTCTCCCCCATCCCACTGGGGGAGAAGGAGCAGCTGGCTGGTGCTTAGTTAAACCATGACAACTTTGTATCCAGTTTTCCAGGCTTCTCAATTTGCCACACAAAACTTAACCTGAGCAAAAGCCTTAATGGACAAGTTTCATTGTTACAGTCATCTACATCATTTGACAATGTGAAAATTATTCCCCCCGACCCTTTCTTTTTTTTGGGGGGGGTGGGGTGGGGGGTGGGGAGTAGACAATACAGAACACTGACTTGTATCTAGAAGTGTTACATGACATTTTTTCAGCTTGCTCATGGTTTCTCTCAAGACTGGACACAGAAGTACTAAGCACACTCCTAAAACAAGATCTAGATGGAAATAGGGATAACACTTTCCTGCAAAATGACAGCACCATCCAGAAGCAAGAAACCCAAGCTTCTGTCATCTAAATTCTATCTTTTTGAAATATGGCTAACCAACTCTGGTGATCTTTCAGTCACCAGACAAACCCCTCTACCTGAAGGATATCAGGATTCTGTACATCATAAAGAAAACTTTACTAAAGCCCTAACACGTGGGCAAGAAATCCACTGTCTTCCAGCTCCAAACTTTCCTGTCATATATGAGTGACTGGAGAACGTTATTCAAACACCTTATCCACAAGGTCTGCGACTTGTTTGTTTCTGTGCCTTCTCTCCATACCCATGAATCTGGCATTCTTTGCTGTATCTGAGCCTAGCCTTTGCAGAAGAGGTGTGAGAAATGTCCCCTTACAAGTCACTTACAACACCATCACTATGCACTCCTGACAAATGGCAATTTGAATCTCTTCCTACTAAGGTTAGAAGTCAGGGTGGCTTTCATTTCCAGCATAGGTGAGACTTCACTAAGCCAGCAAAATTCCCAAAGAGCAACATGCATTTCACTTTAAAAGCAGTATGAAGGAAGGGCGCAAGTCTTCAGTGCCAGGCCTCAGATGAGTGATGGAATAAACACCTCCCCAAAGGCAATACCAGTGCCAATCAGCTGACCCATAGCAACTGCTGCACACAGTGGCATTCAAAGCAACCCAGCCCACTACAGAATCCAGCTAGCACTCAGGACTCACTTTTTCAGCCCAGGATGAAGGCACCAGGTGCCAGGTCACAGAAGAGAGGGGGAGCAGCACAGAAAAGGACATGGCAGAGCGTCCTGGTGTGAAGTTAAACAGTAATCTAGCATGGCACAAGATTGGAACCTTAATTTTGAGGAAGAAATGGGCAAGAAAACATGGCAATTTTTCCCCATGAGCATTTACTGATTTGCATAAGGACAGGAAGCTGCTGGTGCAACTTCTGTGCCTGAGAAGCCTTTTCACAGCACTTCATTGTTGAGTTGGGACACCACTGCTACCACATTTAAATCAAGAAAATTTGAAGTGTTAATAACATCATAGCTTCAGGTGACACCTGGCTGTAGATTACAAAGTGGACAGAGAACTTTCTGCAATCCCAATTTAAATATCCATTCCCAGCATCTCAGTGTTCTCCCATTCTATAACATCAGCAATATATTAAACATACATAGCTCCCCATCTCACTTTAGCTATTTGGAAACACATTCTAAAAATGCAGTCACAGTTACTCAGTTTTATACTCCATGTCAGATACCTAAAAGTCAAGCATTATGTTACCTAATTATACATTGGAACCAAATCCTACAGTATAACTAAGCTCCCATTGGCAGGAGCCGGGGGAGGGAAAAAAAAAAAGCTTGCAAGTTCTTCTCAGTCAAGTTCACAACCAAAACTACAGACAAATCACGTGTAGTTTCAACAAAAACATTAGGAGGAGGCAGATGCTGACTGGACTGATAGTTTCCATTTGTTTATTTAACAGTCATGCAGCATTACCAACATTAGTCATTTGTTTCCTATTCTCCCCCCAACTGCAATGTTTTAAGGCTTATCAGCAATTCTACTTCTATATTATTGGCCATTTTTTTAACTTATTTCTATGATTCCACATAAAGAACCCGGGGGGGCGGGAGGGCGAAGCACTACTTGATTCCAAGGTCTACCTGAATCATTAATAATCCCACAAAAACCAAGTGTCCTTAGGAATGCAGTTTTAATCCCAAGAAGAACACGCAGCATAACTTAAAGACTTCTCTAATAATGGACTACTAAAACTTAAAAGTTGCAGAAGCTGCAAAGCCTTTATTCAGCAATTCTACAGCAACAGGATTTACCTTATTCTACCAAGCAGCTCCCTACCCACCCCCTTCCCAATCATATTTGGGAAAGCAACCAGTACAATTCCCACTCAAACCTGCACAGTTTGATATAGGAACCAATTTGTGAGAAATTTATCAAGAAAACATTCAGCATCCTGGACTCCATAATCACATACTTCCCAGTCCACTGTAAGATGCTACTGGCTCTCCTGCTGCTCTTTTATAAGAGAAATTGCTCTCCCGCTGCAGTGACCATCTCACCTGCTGCTTACTGGCGCCTCTAGCCTTTCAACATTCCCAAAAGAGAGAATAAATAAGCTAAAGGTCATCCTCTGCATTGTTACAGTTACTGTTTTACAGGGCTAGTCCAGTATACAAGTAGAAATTTGGAGTATCTAAGTGGGGTAAATAGCATAGACTTAATTTCATTAATTTATTTCTGTAACTTCCATCCAACACCACAGAGAACAACTGATGATGGCAAAGGGGGGAGGCAGGGGACGGGGCTGACATGAACACACGTAACACTTCAATAGAACAGATAAGTCCTAAGTGGTTACTCTGGTTTTGACTTTCAGTTGCAAAGGAAAGCTAACCCAGTAGAGCTCTTTAAGTGTTGCTTTCTTCAGCTGCATCAACAAAACAGAACAGCTTTTTGCCTAGACAACTCAATTCCAGCTTTCCAGTCACATCAAAAATAATCTGAATTTGCTGTATAGCGCATATGAAACTTTTTGGCTAGATGTACATAGAATACAAAAACATCAACAGAACTACTCATATGCAGGCTGCAGTAAAGAGACTTGCAGCTCAGACTCACAGAGCATTTTACAGGAGGCAACAGAGCACATCCTATTCCCACAAGCTATTCTCATTTAAATATCATCTCAAGGTAGCTATTAACAAGAAAATCATGCCTGGGACGTAGCTGCTCCCAGCTCCTCAGTTGTTACTAGAGGAATCCAGTGCAATGAAAGGCATTAGGTTTTCTTCTCCACAAATTAGTTTCTGTTTAGAAACTACTTGTGCCTATTTGTGCAGTTTTGGAGTCTAAAGCACTGTAGCAATGCAAGCTCTTCACAACGTACAGGAAGCTTCCGATATCAGTACAAAGACTACAGTGTCTCAGGAGAAGGTACCACTGCGACTCATGCAGCATCATTATTTAGCAAATTTGATTACAGCAGTTGTGCAAGGATGCATCTCGATTGCTATCTGCTCTACATATGGAGCACTGCATACTGGAAACTACAGTCTCCACTGGCCACACATGGTATTAGAAGAGCAGGTGGCAACAGTATCCTGGTTTATGCAAATTAATTAGAGCCCTCAGACTCCTGGCAAATGGCCAGAGCTCCTAGACAGACAAAGTCTGAAGGTTTCCCAGAGGGAAAAAAAATGACCAAACTAGTTTTTGGACAGGCAATAATATGCTCTAGCATGATACCAAGTCCAACAGAAAAATCCAGAATCAGTTAAAGCAGAAATGTAATCTAAATTAGGACATCAGTAATTAGGTCAAGCTAATACCAAAAACCATCATGCAAAAATGTTATGAAGAGGGAATGTCTATAGGGAAGACACTTGAATAGCAGAAAGTTAGCTAACTGTAATTAGTGATTATGAACAAAAACTATCTTCCAGATTGACCCATTTAAAATAAATAGTTCTTTAAAAAGATATGCATAAATTTAATGCATGCAAGACTGATTTTGACAGAAAAGATTCTTGGAAGGGTTTTATACACAGAAACACCAAAGGTAGCAAGTAGCTATTTCACACCCAATGACTAAACTGTAGAGCTTATTTAATCTGTGCAACAGGCTAAAGCTTCCTCGTTAAGGTTCATAAAGAACTTCATGACCGCACAAGGCAGAAGGCTTTAAGTTACCAATTTATCTAGTAAAAAATAAAAAAGTCAGAACGCCACATCAAGTTGGATACAGTTCAGAATGACTGCAGGTTCCCCAACAGATGGTATAACAAATACACAGATAGCAAAAGAAACCACAGAGAAAGCTGATTTTTATCTTTCATCAGACTTGAAATCTTCACACACACCAAAAAAAAAAAATAAAAAAATAAAAAACACACTACACTTGATTTTCAGAAGACTGGGACTTCTCAGCAAGCTTCAGCATCTGAATGTACAATTGACTAGCCACTGAGTACTGAACACTGTACCAAACCAACACTGCTTTAAAAAAGAATTAAACAAATACCTCATCTCTGATTTTTCTCAACCTCCAGTATTTGTCCAACACAGCCACTTCAAAAACTTCTCTTTACTCACAGTCTTCTTGAATCTGCACATTTTGGTTCATCCCACCAATAATCTCTTTCAACAGACATGAATAATTACCTTTATCTCACTCTGCAATGTCCAGCCTTTGTAGCAAGCTTGACATGCCATCCACCTATTTCCCTGATGCTTTTGACTAATTTCATTCTATTCCCTAATCTGCAAATGCTTTTCCTGAGCCAGTCCATATGGCCACTACATTACTGTGCTATCTACACTACTGGGTCAGGCCTGACAGAGGTGATACAAAATACTACCTGGAGAAAGCAAAGCAACGACAACAGATACCTGACACCCTCTCCTTTGTTACAGGACACCAACTAGAAAAATCTGTCATTGAACAGATGTATTCCCCTCTAAAGGGGAATTCTAAAGTATGCTATGAACACATTTTAAACTGGCTTACTTGTAGAACAGACTGCTAATTAAAAATTGTCTATCAAATATTGCATTATTAAGACATGATATATGTAAATGCGTGGTTCAATCTTGCTTTTTTAGCTTTATTTTAGGTTTGTACAGAGCCTACTAATGGCAGTAGGGGATGCCTACACTTCTAGAAAGCACAGAGCGTGTGTCATCCACAGGCTTTCACAGACACTTGAAACTTCAGATTGGTCATGAGAAGCTATAAAACTTGGCCAGTTAGAGGAAGAGTGAGAAAAACTGAACATTTTCCTGCATGGTCATAAGATTCTGTCCTCAATATTTTGTCATCCTACAGTGTGTTTTAAGTTGCAGTCACAGAAGTAAGTTGATATCACAGCCAAAGTACATATCAGCTCCTCTTCAGAGTCTAGACAATTTTCTTCTATGTCTGAGTCAAGACTGCCATTACCATCCCACTTACTACATTCCATGCCTTTCTCAACTGACCACAAAATTTCCCTGAATTCCTACACTTACTATGCAGGGTGATATTTCCACTAACTACAAAGTAATATCCAAGTTGCATCAATACCTGAAAAAAAAAAAAACAATACACATCACTGCAATAGTAACTGTATCCATAACTACTCAGAACACATTCTAACAAGATGGAGGTCTGTAATTCTTATTTTAAGTGAAGGACAAGTGACTTCTGTTACTCAACAATTTTGAGCTAGGTGATGACTGGTGAAAGGCATCTCTCAGCCTCATTTAGTCAGCTAAGCTTACGAAAATCATCATTTACTGTTACCAGATCCCAAATTAGATGTCTTCAGAAACATGAAGATGACTTGGAATCAAGGAGTCTAAATTCATTCATCAAACTGGGTACAAGCCCCCTGCCGTGAAGGGGCCAGCAAGAAGTAAGTTTGTATCTGATGTATTTTATAAAAAGGATACTGAGACAGATTTGGAAGCATTACAGATCTTTTGCTGAATTCCACTCATTCACAAACAGTAAAACCATGCATGATCACTAAGATAGCTGACTGTCCAATTTACTATGTTTTGTTTTTAAACTACAAGCCTGACCCAGCTGAAGCCACAGACTTACCTTATCATCTATACTGTAAATGGACAGAAGTGACTGAACTAGGGTAACTGTAGCCAGAGTTGTACTTACTGGGAACCTACTAGAGAAGACTGCATATATTAGGAAATGTACAATATTCAGTGATACTCTAGAAACTATTTGGTTACTCTTACTTACCATCAGCGTTGATAAGTTTATATAGAAAATTAATCTTAGTATTCTCTAAAAACATACAGTAAGGTGATGAAAACAATGCATTGTTACAAAGACATTTATGGTGCATTTTTACTACTGTAATACATTTAATGCTCTCAGCATTAGCTTTGGGGGTCTTCTACAAGAAGGTATGTGCAAAAAAAGTCTGTGACCAGAGATGAAAAAAGGGGAATTTCTACTTCATAAAATCCATTGTACTAGTGTTTCAGAAGCACTCATACCAAATTAGAAACCTGTTGTATCAGCAGGTGATGCCATTAGCTTTCAATATGAATAATGATAAAGAGTTTATAGTGCAGAAACCATAGCAATGGAGACATGACAAAAAAAAGCAGAGGGCACATGAGCAGAAGGCAAACAAGTGGCAGTCCTGACATTTATCTCAGATTTGTTCTATAAAACAAGCCAACTAGGGTTGGGGAAGAAAGTTAGGCAAACAAGTGGCAGTCCTGACATTTGTCTCAGATTTGTTCTATCAAACAAGCCAAATAGGGTTGGGGAAGAAAGTTACTTCAAAAAGCAGAAACAAAGTAAACAGTAAGAATTTTAATAAATTATGTTGATTTTTGTTTGTGGTTTTAGTAAAGTCTGGCAGAAGTGAGAGAGGTGACAAACAAAGTTTCTAAAGTAATTTTAGTCTTTGCTCCTCAGATCCTGTTATTTTTCCTCATAAGGTGATAAAAGCTTCTTTCTCATTTGCACTTTGTCGCTAGGGGACTCTTGGTGAGGACCTTATAATCCATGAACAGAATCAGAAGCAACAGCACATTCTCCTCACCAGAGAGACAGACAGAACATTAAAAGTCTTTGCAACACAGACTGGGGGGGGGGGGAAGGAAACAAAACAAATAACTGAATCTATTATTATAATCAATAGAACAATTAGAAGTGCTAAAGCTTTTTAAAACAAGATCAGCCTAAAGCAAGGCATGGCATTTCTTTAGAGAAGAGCAGAAAGTCTAGAATATCTGTTGCCTCTATACACTAGTCAACTTGAGACCTGAGTAAATTCTGGCATGAAGTCCCCAAACTGAATTATACCAACGCCACAGAGAAAGACAATAGTTACACAGTCATCTGCTTGAAGTATAGCAGAATTTTGCCAGATACCCATTTGCCACTGCAAGCCTAATAATGCGGTATAGCTAACCCCTGCACATACAGCATTCATTATGAAAAACAACACTTGTGAGAGCCCTTTACCTATGGAAAGACAACGATATCCAGTGACCTACGTTTTATATATAAACAAGAAACTTGCAATAACTTGGAAACAAGACGACATTGACATATGATACAAGACAAGCCTATTTAGAATGGAGTAGACCAGAAGGTCCACTGAGAATTTTAATCTAGAAAAAAGACTTTGCAGGACCTCCTATATTTCCAATGCAGGTTGTGTAGCCTTCAGAACAGAATTCGTTCTCAACACCTGAAAACTTCAGATCCTAAAAATCTTCCTTGACACTAGTAGCCCAACACTAGTAGCCCAGTACTGTAACTAATTTCATACATACATATCTTTTTAAGTTTTGCCAATTGCTGAATTATTTCCACTACTCTATCTGAAAGTTTCTTCATTAGGAGAAGGTCAACTTGTCTTTCTGTTTTACTATGAAAAACACATAGCTATTTTAAGTTAGTAACAGATCCCACTGTAAATAATTTATTTTTCCATTCTATCATATTCTCCTACCAGGAGGCTTTTTATTTTAATAAACTAAGCGGGGGGGGGGGGGGGAACAGATATGAGGTAATGAACAGGAATTCACCTGATTTGTATACAAAGGAAATTCAAGGAGTTATTGCTGCCCAAAGTCAATTAAAAATATAAATCACAATGCATGAGCAATTTATACCCATAGTTTAGCTTACTGTCTGTCAGAAAAGTAACAGAACAGATTAATACGTGAACAAGCATGTGCTTTCAAAGGTTTTCACAGACTAATAAACTTCTTTAAAGTCAGTATTTTCCTTCTCAATTTTAAGAAGTGCTGAAATACACAAAGCCATATACAACATGGGCTGGAAAACTAGGTTCTCAGAGAATACTGACCAAAACAAAGCAGATCAATTTGAGTATTTTTAAAAGTAGAATTTCCAAAGACAATAAAATGAGACTACTAGGTTTTTGATGCACAAACTAAGCACTCTGTTATACTGCTGGACAGAGAAAATGTTACAGGTAGTTCTCAGCTCCAAGATCCAACACTGCTGGACAAGTTATTTCCTCAAGTAATCACTACTACAGAAGCTTGAATTTATTTAATAAGCAGCAGGTCTATTACTGTGCACTCCAGATTTTTAACCTTCTGAGTCTTTCACATATAAAGCATTACCATCTCGTAAATCCTGAAAGATGAGGAACATCAAGACAGCACTTTGGACTTCTCTTGATTCTCCATCACAAAGAAATTCACCATAACCTCCATATGCTACAGCAAGCTTGAAGAGCACAAAGAGCAACATGTTAGCTCAAGAAATAAGAATTAGGTCAGCTAATCTCCCTTTTGAAAAAATAAACTCGTCATGTTTGAGGATGGTAATGCTATGAAGAGTAAGAATGTAAAAACACCTTTCAACACAGATTTGCCCAGTCCTCCTGCCACTCTGGTCTGAAGATGTCTCAATTTAGTGATCAAAAAAATCCCCCAAATACCGTACGCCTCCGCCTTTCAAAGTACAAGAAGCGAGCCAGCTGATTTCTGCTAACACCACTGAATTAGCGCAGTTATGAGTCACCAAACTAAATGAAACCCAATGGGAGGGGATATGTTGGGCTTAACCCCACTACTAACAACAGATCACAGCACGATTCTCATACCCCCAACTGAACCTGCACACACGAGTAAACTCGTTCCAAAAGCTATTGGGAAACAAACTACCAGAACAGCCATAGCTAAGAATTACTTTTTCATAAAAAAGTTAAATCTTTTCTGCATACACACACGGAAAAGCAAGTACACCATTGCTAACCAATACTTCACATCTTAAATTCTGATCAGTGTGATTTCAGAGGTATTAATTGACAAAACGAAGAGGTCACAGCTAACAACTGAACAGAGGCAGAACTCAAAGACAGATAGATGAGTATTGCTTTGTAGGGAGACCTCATATCCCAGAAAGGTATACTAAAAAGTCAGCTTAACAGTTTTTACAAAAAAAAAAAAAAAAAAAATCCAGAAAACAGATGCTTTCTGTAACAAAAACTATAAGTTTGTTGGCTGGTTTGATTTTTTTAAGCATTCCAGTTTTAATAAAACCACACAACATCGAGACATCTTCTCTTTCCAAATTAGTCATTAGTAGTTGATATGTTTTCCAGGACTAGAGGAACCAAAAGGTACCTTTTTTTTTTTTTTTTTTTTTTATATTGCCCAAAAATTTGGATTTTCTTCTCACATAATCCAGGTAAAGTGTCCTTGCTACCAAACTATTGGTTGTTTCATGATAGCTATCAACTGACTATTTCTGCTCTGATAAAATAACATGGTGCACGAGCATGAACTTTAGCCTCCCCCATCGTAGGCATGTGATGGAACAGTTGGGGAATCTTCTCAGAGAGGTCAGGGATACCGTTTCACTTGCAGAAAAAGTGAAAACAGAGTTTTAAAAGTTTCCAGGGCCAGAAACTCTCCTCTACTTCTATTTGGGAAATGAAGATCCAGGAGAATGCAGTCCACAGGTCGAATTCTCCAGACCTCTTAAATCTAAAATAAAGGATTCTCTGAACCAAGCTAAATTTTTCGTTACTTTCTTGTCCAAAATGGAGCAGAAAAGGAATCCCAAGATCAAGGAGCTTTTACATTTTTAATTATTCTGCTGAACATCTTTCCAATGCTGCCATAAAGTACACCTCCCATACAGCTCTCAACAGACGATGCTAGAAGCAAAGTAAAATTTAACACACTCATGAACAATTTCCCCTCACAGAAGTGTCCCAAATCGTAAACTATCTACCAGAATTTCCTTCTGAACCTCATGTCCATATATCTGAGCCCTGGGTTTTGTCAAGGACAATTGTCAAGTGGACTCTAAGTACCTTCACTTTCTCATACTTGAAGCATCCATGAAACCTCTGATCTGCACTTCATTTTGCCAGTATTGCAATTCCTCTGTATTGAGACTTTCATACAAACAATTTAGAGCATTACATTCTGTTAATATGAAAATATTCAAAAAATAAACATTTATCATAACCCAAGATAACATCAAAAAACATTAAACAGACACAGCACACAAATATTTAGCAACCGTTAAAACCTGCATGTAGCCAAGAATGCTGCTAACAAAATAACTGAAATGCAAACAGCATTTAAAAACCAGTATGCCTTTTCTGTCAACTTTCCTTGTTACTGAGCTTTATACTATTACATGCTCTCACTTCCTGGTTTGTCAGAAACCACACTGGTTTAAAGTCAAAGGTGCTCACTAAAAGGAAGCAGGAGAAACAAGCAGTATTTTTAGCAATGTTTCGAGACCTCTGATAACAGCAGAGTATTTTGTAAACTTAAAAACAGTTTTTCTGCTAATGTTTGGTCTCCTTCAAAAAGCAAACATTAACAACCAGCCTGATTGTTTTAAACGTGGCCCAAGAAGTTCAACAGTATATATTACGTTTGCAGCTTCAACAGGAAAAGTTGTATCCTCAATTTTTAGTGAGATCTGTTACGAAGTACTAAATACATCCATACTGTATTCAAAAAATAGCAGCTGACTACCAAATTCATTAATAAAAAAGGACATTGAAACCATGTTCTACTCTTCCCAATAAGCGAAGTAAAGCACTTGAATGAACTGCTGCCTGACACCCTCGCTCCCTGTAAACAGAACATGAAAGTTCTGCCTACTTCCAAAGTAAACGGGAAGCAAAAAGGGACATAAAACATCTTCATGGGAAAAGTTGTTTTGGCTTAAAACAACAATGTCTGTGTTTTGATGACAGTTTCAGTTACTAAATTAACATTTAACTTTCTTGTTAAGTACACCTGTTGAATGTTTAAACATAACAATACACTTCTCAGTTCTAAATAAAGCAACAATTTCTCTGAGGCAAACTCAGGAGGATGCTGTTTAGAGTTGTTCGAGTTTAAATGCCTATATAGAGGCTACTATGCTTTATTTTCAGCTTTTGTGATCCGTAAGTAAAAAGAACCTACCTGAAACCTAGTACGGTGAAAGCGTAAACATGTAAAAAAGCACTGACAAAAAAAGTAACATCAAAAAAACATGGGATTCTTCTGCACACATATACTGTTCTTTTCTCTCGTGCCCAAGAAGGTAATCAACTTACCAGATTAAACACAGTTTCAACTATGTCTCTGTTGGACACTTCACCAACTTCCACCAGCCCTGTCAGCACAGCAAATTTCATCTTGATGCCTCGGATGGGGACTCCTGGATTCAAAGGCTGCAGCACGCTTCCCCCTTCAGCAGCATTTCCTTCTTTTCCCGCTCCTCCTCCACTACCTCCTTCTCCTCCTCCTCCTCCTCCATCATCACCTGTTGGCTGAACAACTTGTTTCTCTTCACTCGCCATGGCTAGTTCACTTCGCGTTACGACTCGAAACGCCAGCGGCGCGCTCGCCGCTCCGGGAAGAAGGAGCGACTTGGGCTCCCGGGAAGGTAAACCAGCGGCCCACTCCTCCCCTTCACCTCCGGCTCCTGAGGAAAGCCGCGTCCGGCGGGGGAGGCAGGCAGGCAGGCAGGCAGGGAGGACGCGCCCTCGGAGTCCCAGCTCTGTCCTCAGCAGGAGGCGTCTGTCAGCAGCTTTCTGCCCTAAGGCAGGTATTTACAGCCTGAAGGACAACCCGAGGTGTTTGTTCGTCAGTCGGCGGAGGGTCAGGCGCTCCCCACAAGCCCGAGGGTCCCACCTCCAGCCAGCGGGCCCCTGCCCCGCGCCCGGGAGGCGGCAACGGCCGCCGCGGGAGCGATCCCGCCTCTCCCCGCGGAAGTCCTCGCTCCCCCGCAGACCCGCCGCGCTCCGAACACGGTCGTGAGGGGTTTAGTTATTTTTTAAAAAAATTAATTAAAGGGAATACGCTCCTCCTTCCCGCCCGGCTCCTTGTCTGCCGCGTCTCCGGCTCCTGCCCTCGTACCACCGCCGCCGCCCCGGGTTCCGGCACCGACAGGTGCAGCGACCCGCCGCCAAGCAAGTTCTCACTCACCGCTCGCTGCCCGGCGCCGCCGCGGAGGGGGCGCGGGCTGCCCTGACGCCCGGCTCCGGGGCCGGGAGGCGGCTCCTCTGCCCCGCTGACCGGCTGCGGAGGGCGGGCTGCGCAGCGCAGCGCCAGCCGCCCCTCTCTCCGAAAGGCGCCTGAAGTTTCAGCCGTCGCCGCTTCACGCCGCGGTTTCGATTAGCCTCATCTCTTCCTGCCGACGCTGCCGCTCTCTGCCGCCATGACAGCGCTGAGCCCCCGGAGCGCTGCCGGCCGAGGAGCCGTGCGCCTGCGCGGCCGGGCGCGGGCGGGGCGGGCCGCCGCCGCGCGGGGCGGGCGCCGCCGTGTCGCGCACGCCCAGGTGCGCCCAGGTGCGCCCAGGTGAGCGGCGCGCGCGCCCGCCCGCCCCCGCGCCCGCGCGGGGCGAGGACGGGAGAGGGAGGGGCGCGAGCGGGAGCGGCCGCGAGGCGGGCGCGCTCCGTCTCCCTTCCCTGCCCCTCACGGGTCTGCTCCGTCCCCCCCGCCCTGCCCCCTCGGCAGCGCCTGCGGGGACCCGGCTGCTCCTAACGCCGTGTGCGACGTGCCCCAAACTCTATGGGGCCGTTCTGTAACTGTCCGAACTCTACCGTTCCTGAAGCAATTTTTTTAATTTTTTTTTTTTTTTTTTTGGGGGGGGGTGGTTTTGGGGTGGTTTTTTTCTTCTTCTTTGTAAAGAATAAAAGAAACCATACGCGGACAGCAGAACGAGCGCGCAGGAACGACACTGGCTGCGCGCTCTGCGTTCACGGACCCAGACCGGAGGAAAACCGCAAGCGGGCGGCACAGCAGGTAGCGCCTTTGCAGGGGGAGGGAGAGAAAATTTAAAGGCTCAGGCGGCAGCTCCTGCCGCCGCAGGGGGGAGCGGGGCGGACGGGGCGGCTGCCCCCCCCCCCGTCAGTAGCGATCCTGGGGCGGCGGATGAGCCGCTTTCCCACCCTGACCTCCGGCCTGGGCGGGCGGGCTGGCGTCCTTCCTCCTCCTCCTCCTCCTCCCCCTCCAGGCGCCGGTCTCTGGGGAGCGGAGGGGGCGCGATTGTAGGTCATGCGAGACGCCGCCCAGATTTGACGAAGTGAGGTAAAAGGGGTGCAAGAGGAGGGAGGAAAACTCTCCCTCTTCCCTCAGATTAAAAGCCTTTAAAGGCAACGCTGGTCGTTTCGGGTTGGCGTCGGAGGCGACTCGGTTTACTGAAGGGCTTTGCGGCGTCCCCAGGGCTTGCCCCCATGGAGGTGTTTCGCGGGCCCCCCCCCGGGGGCCGCCTGCTGGCTTGCAGGCGGTTCCTCTCAGCGACTCGGTTTCTCGGCCGCTCCTGTCAAAGCCCGCCGGGGCCCGAGGGCTGGTGTCACACCCACCCGGGCGGCGGTCCCCCGCCCAAAACGCCCTCCCGGTCCCACCGAAGAGAGGGCGGCGATGTTAAAAACCGGCGCCCCTCAGCCGCCGCCGAGTACCGACGTCCCAGCGCTGGCAGCGGGACCGCGTCCCGAAGCGGGGCTGTTTCCGTCCTGGGCGGGCGGGCGGGCGGGCGGAGGCGCGGCTTGCCCTCCCCGCCCCTTCGGCCGGGCTCCCGCGCCGCGGGGTGGCCATTTCCAGCGGGTAGCTGTCGGGAAAGCGGCCGAGGTCACCCTCCTCCTCCGCCCGCCCAGCGGCGGTCGGGGGCCGGGGCGAAGGGGGATTTCCCGCCAGGCGGTCGTGGCTCGCGCGAGCTGCGGCCGTTGGGCGGCCGGGGTGCGAGGGGAGCGGAGGAGCTGAGGTGACGGGACCGGTCGGGCGACGGGGAGCGAGACGGCGACTACCTCAGGACGGAGGGGAAGGCCGGGCGTGTGGGCCTGGCCGAGGAGGTGTCCGTCGTCCCCCCCTCCCGGCAGCGCTGCTGCCGTTCCCGCAGCATCAGCCTCCTCAAATCCCCACCCCCACCCCACCCCTCGCTTCCCTTTTCCCTCCGTTCCGCTTCTGCCGGGACCTGCCGTGAAGGTGAACGAGTAATACCGATCGAATGGCATCGGAAAATAAGTCGGAGGCACGCTACGAGAGGAAAAGGAAAGGAAAATCTAAAGAAAGTCACGTTTTTAAACGTGGGGACCGGTTTCTGGATGCAGTACCTGTACCTGCCATTGCGTGCTTAAATTTGCACATGCAAGTTGTTAGCCCGTTGGTAACCTCCACGTGAAACTGCGGGTCCTGCTTCCTGGTAGTCGTAAAGCAGAACTGGTGCCCTTTCTGTGCTTCCTTCTAAGGTGACTTGAGCTGCAAATATGCGCCTATGTTATATCAGACGCAAGGAACCTTTTGTTTGACCTTTTAAATGAATCTGTTTGTCTGATATTAATCTGAATATCTGCTAATAAAGAATTAAGAGGGTCTGCTCCTCTGAACTCTTCCTTCAAGGAGTCTTCAACTCTGCACTTCTAACAAGACTGCTTATGTTAATAAGGATTATACATCCTTCCAAGGACTGCGGGATCTCGTACCAGCTGTTTAACAGACAGGCAAGTGTGTGAGTTTAATTAGTAAAGTATCGCAGCATGACAGCATCAAAGGTTTCCAAAGGAAGGATCATTTCAGGGACATGGGCATAACTTGCAGATAGACAGATAGGTATAGGAAAAGAATATAAATATATGTACATTTTAATGCTTCAGAAATACACTTAACATCCTCTGTGACAGAAGGAGTTGTCATTTATTTAATTGTATGGAGCGAAAGGGAAAAGTTCTGTTTTGAAGTCTGACTCCAGTGTAACTTCAAAGAGGCCAAGGGGTGTTTTGTCTGGGAAATAAAAATTGCACCTTATTCTTGATATTGTACCATGTTTGGGGCAGAATTGTTTGCATGTATGCCTCCCTGACTGTGTTTACACAAAAAAGGCACAAACAAAATCAAACCACAGTTTTTCTGGAAAATGGCTTTCTGAAGTGATGTGCAGTGTTCCTGATAAGCATGCTAAAGAAGACTGTAATTATTAAATATTAACTATTATTCTAACTGGATATATTATTATTAAATAATATTTTAACTTGTCTGTGGCCTGATTTGGGAATGCCATACTTTGTGCATGTCAGTATCAAATTTCCCATGGTTTTCGGGCAAAAAATAAAAGACACTTTGGAACATGTTCCATTATAATGCTTGTTCCATTCCCTTCCTACATAATTTTCTTACATTGTTATGTTTATCCATAGGATGTATGTCAAGACTAGAATATTTCATAGCTGCTTTCTTGTTTGAATTTCCAAGTCCTAAGAAAGAAGCTCCTTTTTTTTTCTTTCTTTTCCTCATCTCCCTTAGTTACATACATACATTATTAGGAAGAGATGATAATCTCTAATTTGAGTAGCAAACATCTGCAGTTTCTTCCTCAGAATTAGAAATGTTTACAACTGTAATGCTGACACATTCAGTCTCTATAAAGCTACAGTGAGCTTATGTGGTTATACACGATATGTAATCGTGACATGTTAATCTTAGAGTTTCCTGACACCAGCATTTCTTATGCATGTTTTAGATTTCTCACATCTATTGCTTGAGCTTCCCTGTCTTTCTGAGTCATCTGTAGTTTCCTAAAGTATTGTCTTCCCCCTTATGAAGAAGATAAAATTGTTATTTGAGCCTTTAAACTGGCTAAGTACACATTTTCACACATCAGTTTTACCTGCGTGCTTTTAAGTTTTCTCTGCCTCCATGGCTGGCCTTTATCTTTAAGCTCTTTATCAGGCTATCCACCTTCAGGCAAAAGCAGAAATGAAATAATGTTTGGAATTTTTTCTGTACTGTACTTGGAGTATGAGTTCTATTTGTAGCCTCTCCTGTTATCTGTGTAGAATCCAACATCTGTTGTTAACCTTTTTCTGCTTTCTTCTTTAACATCACACTAGAAACAGAATAAATAGAAGAAAATGAATTGCTAAAATCAGCTTAATGGATTTCAGATGTTTTCATCCAAACTGCATACTCCAATAGCCAGCAAATCCAGTTTGCCAGTGAAGACAGCACTGTCACGTTGAATCCTGTCAGATCTTCCTATATTTTCTTATGGATAAATGAACACTTCTTGACTTGTCTTGATTGTTAAAGGCAGTGGGGTATGTGCATCAGTCAAGGCAAGTAATGTTCAGCAGACTTGCCAGTTTAGGGTTCTAAAGGCAACTGATTTAATTTGATTTTTCAGCCAGGTAGAGCCAACATTAAATTCTCCAGGTGATCTGTTCTCCATTTGGGCTGTTTTTATGTTCAAGCAACCATCGTACTTGCCAAAAACCCACCACCCAAGATCTGGAGAAATAGATGACATGAGATAAAAGTTATTCAAAGTATCGCTGAGAACTGGGAGTAAACTATGTCTTAATCCTTTGACCTGAGCTTCCCAAGTGTGGTTACAAGTCTAAAGCTGGTTCTGCCTTCCGCAATCAAACTGGAAGTGTTGAGCTAAGAGAATAAAAAATGACAGTTTTCTCTAAACCTTACAACCCAAAAGAATATCACAAAGCATGTGTTAAAATTGATTTAAATTCCAGATTGGGAATGAACTCCATAAGATTTTATGGAAAGTAACAGTAAAGTCTGAACTCGATTTTAAGAAAAATATACTTTCTGTTTAAATAACCTTTTGAAGTATTACCATGCATGCTGGTTTAGAAGCTCTATTAAAATCTTCTGAACCCTCTATCCAGCACTGATCAGACCCCATCTGGGATGGTGTGTCCCATTCTGGGCTCCCCAGTACAAGAGACACATGGGCATACTGGAGTGGTGTCCTTGTTTCAGCTGGGAGAGAGTTAATTTTCTTTCTAGTAGCTGGTATAGTGCTATGTTTTGGATTCAGTATGGGAAGAATGTTGATAACACACTGATGTTTTCAGTTGTTGCTAAGTAGTGTTTATACTAAGCCAAGGTTTTTTCAGCTTCTCATGTCCAGCCAACAAGAAGGCTGGAGGGGCACAAGAAGTTGGGAGGGGACACAGCCAGGGCAGCTGACCCAAACTGGCCAAAGGGATATTCTATACCATGGGATGTCACATCTAGTATATAAACTGGTTGGAGGGGGTGGGGGAATTGCTGCTCGGGAACTAACTGGGTGTTGGTTGGCAAGCGGTGAGCAATTGCATTGTGCAGCACTTGTTTTGTATATTCCAATTCTTTTATTATTGTCATTTTATTATTGTTATTATTTTCTTCCTTTCTGTTCTATTAAACCGTTCTTAACCCACAAGTTTTAATTTTTTCCCCAATTCTCTCCTCCATCCCATTGGGTGGGAGTGGGAAAGTGAGTGAGCGGCTGCAGCCCCGTTTATATACTAGGCATGACGTGACATGGTACGGAATACCCCTTTGGCCAGTTTGGGTCAGGTGTCCTGGCTGTGGACCCTCCCAACTTCTTGTGCCCCTCCAGCCTTCTTGCTGGCTGGGCATGAGAAGCTGAAAAATCCTTGACTTAGTCTAAACACTACTTAGCAACAACTGAAAACATCAGTGTGTTATCAACATTCTTCTCATACCAAATCCAGAACATAACACTATACCAGCTACCAGAAAGAACATTATCTCTATCCCAGCCGAAACCAGGACAAGAGGGTCTTTGTGATGGGCCACAAAGATGGTGAAGAGACTCAAGCATCTGATACAGGAGGAGAGGCTGAGAGAGTTGGGACCATTCAGCTGGGGGGAGAGAAGACTCGGGGGTATCTTTTCAATGCGCATTAAAAGCTAGTGCAGGGAGTGAAGTATAGCAGCTAAGGAGCAGACCCACTGCTAGCTTCATGGCATCTGTTGCAAGAAGAGTAATTTTTGGCAGCTGGAGTCATTAACATTTTTAATTGCTGCAGCTAAATCTGAACAGTGTTCAGGGATCAGATCCCTTATGTAAAAAAAACACATTTAGTTCATATAGGATAAGAAAGCAAGTATCCATAATAATTCACAACTTCCTTCTGCTTACACAGTCCAACTAAAATGATGTGTTCGGTTTTGTTGGGGTTTTGGGGGTGGCCTCATGACATCCAGCAATGTCAGAAGAAGTTTTGAATTAAGTACATTTTAGCAATAAAATAACAAATGCCTTTAAGCAAAATGAGGGAAAAGAAATAATATATAACTTTTTATGACAAAATGCTCCTTGATCTTGCACTTTGGATGAGAAGAAATGGCCTCAAGTTGTGGCAGGGGAGGTTTAGATTGGCTGTTAGGAAAAATGTCTTCACCGGAAGGGTTGTCAAGCATTGGAACAAGCTGCCCAGGGAAGTGGTTGAGTCACCATTCCTAACGGTATTTAAAAGACGTGTAGATGTGGCACTTAGGGACATGGTTTAGTGGTGGACTTGGCAGTGCTAGGTTAACAGTTGGACTTGATAACTTTAAGGGTCTTTTCCAACCTAAATGATTCTGTGGTTCTATGACTAAGAGCTGCTTTAAAAATCCTTGGCTAGAAATTAAAACCCAAATAAAAAAAGCTGTTTATAAATGCTGTTGACCTTAAATATGAGAGGTCCTCTCTCTTTCTACAGAGAACATAATACTTCAAAAGAGCAATGTAATCCCAAAATAAAGATTAGCCTTGCCTAAAGAGGAAGTTTTCTTTTGATTATGTGTGAAGGCTTTTGCAGTACGTGTTAGATGGTATTATTTTATTTTTTAAAATATACTTCAGTGCATGTAGAAATTTTACTTTTTTATAAGGTATTTTTTAAAATGCATATGGTGAATTTTACTTTTGCTTAGAAGTGTAATCAGTATATCTCTTCAGTTGATTGCATCACATGTTCAAGATTGGTGGATTGCTACTATCAGTGTTTTTAAAAGCACTGAATTAAATGAATGCTTAATGAGTCCCATCTAGGTAGCATTAGAAAATGCTTTTCCATTCTCTAAGGAAATTATGCTGGTACTGAGCTGAAGAAGCTGCTTTAGCTCATTTCTTCAATTCCTTTAGCTTAGACAGGATCTTCAAAATGTCATTGTAATTCCTTACACTATCCAAGCCACTCCGGGAAATATCTTATCTCCATCAAAGGAAATATGAACTTTTACCACAGCAAATTCTGAATAAACTTATGAAACAACTCATTGTGCACTACTTCTAATGAACACTCCTTTCTTTTCCTTTTGAGTCATACACCCTTATTTTGTTAGCCTTTTTTCCACTCTCTCATTTGTACTAATAGATGTAATTGTTGTGAAAGTCCTCTTAAGAATCCAGCTTCTGGCAGTACTGTAAAGACATGTTTACTTTGTTTTCTGCTTCGGTAGTGAACCCTATGCTGTGTTTAGGCAAAACAAAGGCGTATGACATTAGCACACAGAAGACACTACAAATCATGTTCTTTCACTAAGGCCCTGCTCACCGAAACCCGAGTTTAAATGCCATATTCATCGGATCAGACACCTGTACACTTGCAGAGTGTGTGGGAGGGAGGTGGCCTTGAGCCTGCACTTAACCTGCCTTGCTGTGCTGGACCCAAAGGATTCTGTGAGTTTGTGAAAGCAGCTGCTCCTGGCCAGGCAGCAGCTGTACTCACCCACCTCGTTACACTCAGCTTGCACTGCAGTTGTTTCTCCGGTACTGTTCAAACTCTCCGGCCAAACCCCGTTTTGCTATTTATGAGGCAAGAGTTGAATGCAAAGAGTCCAAAAGAAGCAAAAGACCTAAAAATAGCTCCATATTAGAGTTTTGAGAGGGATTATGAGAGGTTTTCTGCGTAAAACTCTAGTATGATCTCAGAGGATGTTTTGAAATCCCCAACAAATCGCTTTTAACAGAGGATGGATTAAGATCTGTGGAGTAAACGCAGTCATGGGCCTGTGCTACATCACAGAAAGGAATGAGTAACAAAAAATTGAAATATTACTATTACTACTGTCATTATTATTACTATGGAAACAGCTCACTGTTGATAAATACTGTGATGCTTCAGTCTTTCAGCTCTATTGTATAGTTGCAACTACAAAGATTAGAGACGCTCCTATAATGAACATGTAAGATATATAATCTCCCTCTGGCTCTTAGTACTTCTCTGGATCACAATGCTGAAGTAAAAACAGTTAGAAGAGAACAGACAAGCCTGAGGATTTCAGCATTGTTTCCCAGAGACTGCGCAGCAACTAGTGGCTACACAGAAAGAAACTGGGGGGGGGGGGGGGGGCAGTGCTGCCTCTGAGAATTCATGCTGTATTTGGTTTTCTTCTTTTTAAATAGCTTTTATACATTTTGGATGCTGTATTAATTTTGGCTCACCTGAAACTTTTATATTCTAACTACTTTTATTTTAATCTGTCACACATATTTTTTATTATCTCATTTTCTTTTCAATATAGCTCCCCCTGAAGAGATACTTGGGTAGGATTCAGAGGGAGGAGGCTCTGTTGGACGGAGAAAAATTCATAGAGCTGTGTGTAGGAGGATGAGCAGGACAAGGAAGAGGGGGTGATCTTCATGTTTTGGAAGAAAGGAGAAGGACTGTATCAAAATAGTGAGGTGAATTAAACAGAACAAGAGAGCAGAAAGTGAAAGGAATGGGGATTAAGAGACTTTTAATAGAAAGAGGGATCGATGGCAAAGAGGTGTACCAGGGAGACAGTCCATAAAGAGCAGTAAAGAATTGAGGGAATCAATGTTTTACAAATGGAATGAAAACAGGAAGAAAAGATTTAGAAGATTGCAGCATTTACCAGGCTCTTCCAAACAGCAGTGTCTCTCATTAGAATATTATAGTAGCTGTGTAGCAAGGAACATTCTTTTACATATTTTCTTACTTTAAGAAATCACAATAAGCTGAAGTGATCAAGGATTGTCTGAATAGATTAGCTGTGGTATTTTCCATATCAAGGCACTCAAACTGACTGTTTTGCAAGGCAGCCAGGTGCTGGAAGACAGTAGCTTACTGTTAAGCATCAAGCACTGTGGAAGTTAGTATTTCCTGAAGATAAAAAACCTTTTGCATAATCCTTTCGATATTATCCCCTACATCCTATCCGCACTACATTTAAGAAACCAGAGATCCACCACTGATCCAATTACTCCAGTTAGCACCAACTGAAAACAAAAAAATCATACCTCCACCTCAAAATGCTGTGAGCATCTAGCTAACTCTGGGGAAATAGGAGCTCTGGAGAAAATCTGGAATCTGGCAGCAGAGGTTGGCTGTGGTGTTAGGACATGGTAAAATTTTGACTGAATTTAAGAATATAATTGAGCAAAGGTAGATCTAAACAATTTCCATGGCATTATGTCCATCTTGGTTTGGTAACACTTGACCAGATGGTAATACATTGTTAAGTGGTGCTACTTAGCACCGTTACAGCAATTAATCTGTTGGAAATGCCAATATGGAACACAAAGCCAGTCATGGCTATTACCTAGATGATTACTCTGTGTGAAATCTGTTTTCTTTATGTTAATAAGAGGTGAATTGTAGGCAAGTCAAATGAGTTCTGTAGTGACTTGAATATGATGTCAAATTATCACCCAAAACGGTTGATTATGTTACTAGTAAAAGCTAGACCACTACATCTCTGCAGCTGCCAGCCACCTACTCACCTACCTAAAAGATAAGGTGATCTTTTTCTGTTAATGAGGATTAGCCACCATTATGGAAACTATTGATTTGCATATGCACAGATGAATGAAATTAAACTCGTGATATGCTATAGTACTTTATTTAAAAAAAAATCAGCAGTATGCTAGCACTTGGAAAGCTTGCAAAAATTCTAAGCTGGACTTTATATGCTGCAGCCATGTTGTCCTGAATGAGTATCTGGAATTATCATTCATTACTGCTATCTACTGCAGAGTTTCACATACATGCTTAAGGATTGTTCCACTGCACTGGTGCTACAATTCTGATAAATGCAAAAAAGCCCCAAAGATACAGAGTTTTTTCAAAACTTAGTCTAGTACGTCTGATAAATCCTAAATTCATACTGAAATTTTCAAGAGAAAACATGCCTGGGAGACTTTGGTATTTAAATTCATGTCTGGAAGGCTAGAGAGATGTTCAATAGGATTGTTTTAATCAAGGATCTGCATCAGATGAAGAAGCTGTACACTTCATATCAATGAAAAATGCCAAAGGAGGAGGAAAAGAGTAGAAGGTTAGCAATGCACATCTTTCTTTATTTCTGGTCCATTTAGGAATGGCCTTTTTTCATATGGGAGGAGAGATGGGAGAACATTGCAGAAATAATCGCACAGTTGTGATTATTTAACAGATGGGTAGGCACTGGAAATCTTTAGACAGAGCTTCACGAATCGTGGCATGTGCCAGTGGTGGCACGTAGACCACTGCCAAGCAGCATGCCGTCCAGGAAAGAGCCAAGAGCTGCTGCTGCGGTGGTGGCTTTCAACAGCAACTTCAGCTATTGCATTTCCTCCTCTTTAGGCCTGGCCAGGGTCCCCAGAGCACACTACCAGAGGTCTTTGTATAGGTACTTAGTAAATCCTCCTTTGGTTAACACTGTATGTGTGATCCACTTCCAGATACCTCACATATCTGAAGGAAGATTAACAATCCAGGCTATTCCACGTTCTACACTTAAATAATTCTGAGGTAAAATCATTATGCCCAAGGTAGGGTGGTTATTTTCAAGTATAGCTAATGTTGCACTACAATAATATTTTTTATTATTCTTAATTAAGACTCTTGCCTTTTTTTAATTCTAATTTTTTAATTACTCTGTCAAATTCACCACTAATGGGTTCCCTTTATCATAAAAAAGCTAGCTTTCTTCTTCATGTTTCCATTCCTTTGTTATGTTCTTATGAGCTTGCAAATCTGTAAGCACTTTTCTCCATTTGCAGACCAATGCAGGGAGGTCAGGATGTTTATAAGGACCTGGAATTCCAAAAAAAATTCATTTTGTATTTTAGTTTTGATTATTGCCACTTAAGCATAATGACAACATCCATCCAGTTAAAGGTTCAGTTTCATTGGAAATTGCTTTTTTTTTTTTTTTCAGTGAGCCACTGCTAATCAAAAATGTATGAGCAATGTTTTCATAAGTAAAAAAAATAGTAAAATAGTCTCATAAGTAAAATAAAATAAAAAATGAAGAGTGAACAACTTTCTATTCTAACATGGCCATCTGTCATTTATAAAGACATCACCCCATTAACCTGTCTAATCAACTCCATTCTTTTTTCAAAGTTGGTTAAGTAAGTTTATGAGGAGATGTAGATGTTCTCTTGATTAAATCTGTTGTAAAACGGCCTCCCTGGTGTTCTGCTTTGTGTGCATTTACACATATAAAGGTAATTACAAGTACATATCACTACTGTAAATTCCATGCTTGTCATATTACAGTACATGACATTTTCATTTCCTCCTGGTGAAAATGAAATCTGATCTTTTCTGTTCAGGCAATAACAACCAATTAGAATTTGTTATTATTGTTTGTCCTAAAGTGCTCCAAGTCATGAGGTGGTTTCCTCCTAGGCAGTTGAATTTATAATGTGGAAAAAAGGGGGTTGACATGTTGCTGTACCACCTTCAACCATTCCCTCTCAAGCCTGGTTATTCCTTCAACAAACTGGGAGATCCCTATGGAAAACCCACAATGTAGGGAAGAATATTACTGAGCTCAAGTTTAAAGTGGAGAGTTGAAATAACTGATTCTCCTGAGCAGAAATTTCTGAAGTCTGTCTCTGACCTTCCCTCCCTGACATTTTGCTTTTACCGCAGGGACCAGAGCTTAGTTCTCTTGCAAGCGAACATAGCTCTGCAAAAGTCAGCGTCAGTTAAGTTACATCAGTTCTGATGCAATGTGGTCAGCTGTCTTCATCGGGATTTCTTCAGTGCCTTCAGATTCTACCAGTAAGGGGGAAACTATTGGAAACTGACCCTTTGAAGAACTGCCCAAGGAATGAATTCAAATAACTGCACTATACCTAGGAACCACAATAGAAAGGCTTCTATAATATGCAGTCAAAGTATGTAAATAGCCGAAATTCTGAATATGTTTTAAATGCTTTACTATTCACTTCGATAAGTTCCAAATAGCTTATATTTGATAAAATGCCAGTTTTATCACTGCCGATTTCAGCATCTGGATAATTTTTTTATTGCCTGAATCTTCTTTTATTGAGAATAAAATACGTGTCCTCAAATCCTGAGATGAGTAGATTTACATGTAAGGAGAATTTTTGTAAAGACCCTTAAATGGTGATGGAAAGCACATGTATTTTTAGAGGAGTACTAGCCGCTTCGTTTGAGAACCAAATCTCTACATTATATGTGAAATCTTCCCTCTGGAAACTTTCCTCTCTAGAGGTAACTGCAGAGACAGGCGACACACAAATGCACAATGAAGAGAGGAGGAAAGATGATTCTATATCATATGTGGAGGGAGAAAGGGTTAAAAAAGAGCAAGCAGTTGGAATTACGTCGTGACACATCGTATGGTAGAAAGCAGATGACAACTTTTGGGGTGCTCCATTTGGAAGATGAACATAGGTCTGCTCTGTTCTCACTGAAATGCCGTGGAGGAGGCTGCTAAAGAATTGGCTGGGAATTATTACAACTCAGGGAGTGGCCAGCACATCTCTTGACAGATTTCAGAGTATTAGAAATTCAAAGGCAGCCTAAAAATACTCAGGAAAAAAAAAAATACCCACAACCATGTCTCAAGCACAGACACAGAAGAATGGAGGATTTCTTTCTGAATCTGGCTGGCCACTTTTTCCTCTTTACCAATTCATAAGCACCTGTAGCATAGTCACAGACATAAAATGGCAACTGTTTCATCACCTTTTTCTCTCCTTGAAGAAAACTGACAGTTTGAAAAACAAGGAGTAACCTTATGCCACCTTCTCAAGTCTGAAGGCAACTGGATGTCATACCATGAGGCAGCTAAATTCTAATCCAGTGTTGGCAATTTTAAAAATTGAGTGGTTTTGCCCAGTTTGATATGTACTCTACTGGCTCTTGCCTTACAATTTTTTTTATTTTTTTTTTTTCCTGAAAAGCCAAGGGAGCTAGTAGTAGCAGTAGCAGAGAGTGGAAGCAGCAGTGGCAGACGAAAAACTCTGAACTTCAGCTTATTCAGGCAGCTAACAGTCAGGATCTCATGGGAGGGTGCTCTGAAGGGCAAGGGGCCACAGAGAGCTGGTCACTCTTTGAGGGCCGCCTCCTGAAAGCACAAGGACAGTCCATCCTGAACTGCAGGAACATGGATGTGCGTAGCCAGACTGGCTGAACAGGAAACTCCTAACTGAGTTCAAATGCAAAAAGGAACTGCATGGGGCTGGAAGTGGGGATGGGCTGCGCAGTAGAAATAAAAGTATTGTGGATATGCAGGGATGGAGTTGGGTGTTACGTTCTGTTACGTGTTGCCCAGTGAGGCTGTGGAGCCCCCAGCTGTGAAAATTTTAAAAACTTGAATGCATAAGACCCTAAGCAACCTGACTGAACTTTGAAACTACACTTACTTTGAGCAGGAAGCTGAAGCAAATGGCCTCCTGAGGTCCTCTCCAACCTAAAGTACTCAATGAGTCTATATTCTTCATAGAATCAAGAGTTGTACAGTCCAACCTAGACCAGTTTGCTCAGGGCACTGTCCATCTGAGGTTTTTGCTATCTCTACAGAAAGGCTACTCGCAATTTTAGCTTAGACATATGAATTGAACCTAATTTAAACTTAATCCCTACGGTTTCATTTCTGGCAGTCTTTCTTTTCAAATTGTGTGAAATATATGTACCACTATGTGGGTTTCTTTCTTGGAGGGGATGTCAGTTTTCAAAGCAGAATCTGCATTGTCATGAGGATTTTAAAGATGAAATCAATTAACAGTCTGATTTAATGTAGGCTAAAATTGTTTTTCTAAAGAAATACAGACCAGAGGCTACCTTTTAGTTGTTTCTTTCTATGTGTATAGACAGTTTATAAAAGTATAATGTGGTATTTTGAAATGAGGGATACTTCAGGACATTGTTAATGATTGTCTCGTTTTGAAGATTGGTAATTATAAAAAAAGAAGTTTACAAATATTTTCTGATACTCGGTCATATCAGAGGAAAAAAAAACATGTCTTACCATAATGAAGGATACACGATAGGAGAGTAGCAGTGAATTTCTACAACATTCACTGCACTCTTTATTGAAAAAGTTATATAAATGGGTCTAAAAATATTTATAGTAGGGAAGTGGACTAGATGACTTCTTGATGACACTTCCTGTAAAATATTTCTGTAATTTCTTTGTCAGGATATCACATTATAACAGATGTGAGCCCAGGATTAAGAAGTCTTTCTGCATAAACCCATGCCTATTGAAATGCACTGAGGTATCTTTAGTTAGAACAGCATATTTAGCTGAAAGACATCTAAAAAAGAAGGGCTAGGTGCAGAAATAAAGGTTTACATGTTCTTGTAGTGCAGCTGGACTGGTTTTGATGAGAATGCCATGGGTGGTTTTTTCCCCCTCTTTTCGAGTACACTTCCAGGAGAATGGCAAGGGTATTTATCCATTTCAGAAGGATCTCTTTTTCAACTTAAGTTTGTACCTTAAAAGGATACAAAATTAAAATAGGTGTTATCATTCAGTTACATATAACCTCACTGTTTGAATTCATAAATACTGCAAATGGGAGTCTTGCTTAAAGAAAGGAGCAAAAATTAAATAAAGGGTTTGGGATTCAGCTGTAGAAAATAACTTTAAGTATCCACACGTTTTTAGAGGCTTGAATCGCAGTGTTAGAAGAGTGTGAATGTTGTTAGGGACTGGATATAGTATTATTCTAGTGATAAATCTATTTTCTGCTTTTTGAAAAAGAATTTTCCACTAAGACTATGACTGCCAGCTTTCCTACACCATTTGCTACCCTCAAATATTTTGGAGGCTCCCATCATCTTAATACAAGATGTAAAAGGGATGATTTGGCCCTGGGACCATGTATGTGCCAGTTACTACGACACTTCAGACAGCTGGTAGTCTGAAGATCACAATTTGAAAACCCTAATGTGAGCAAATAACCATGTTCTCCACTTAATTAATTTAACTAACCACACTGTAAAATTATACCGCAAGCCATTCATGACCCTTGAGATGAAACATGTTACTCTTCAAATAATGCTTTACAGTGAAATATTTATTCCTTGAAGGGAAAAAAAAATCACAGAAGTATCTTAATTTAACTGTGGTATCTGATCTTTCATATTTTTAACATATCTGCCTAGTAGAACTGATGATTGGGTAAATAGACATTCAGCCATATGGCCTTTTAGACAAAAACTTTTAAAGTCACATTTTCTTAATTTGAAGTGGGTGATGGATAAAATGCATGAGGAAAGTCAGATTTTTCTGCCAACTACAGCATAGTGGAAATCTTCTTGCATAATGAAGTGTTAACTAAGTCATGCTTTTGCAGAATGATTTAAAGTGTGATTCCACCACCAAGAGACTGTAAAAAAAGCAGGGCTCCATGGCGTCTCAGTAATTTCAGCACAAGATATGCTGAGTTTGCAAGGAAAAAAGGTGGGAATGTTTCATTTGGGAATTTTTCCCCTCCTAATTTCCAGTCCCCCAACCTCCTCCTTTGGGCTTTTTACATCTCATGCATCATTAGCTGGAATAAATTATCATCAGACTAAGTTGCATGATTAACTATAGCTGAGTTGGCAGTAGAGGGAGAGAGACTTTATCCTGCACCATAGGCAAATTTGGTGGGAAATAACCGATAAAGAAAATACTCAATCACCTCACTAGGGCACTTTTACAAAATAATCTTTTGTAGAAGAATCAGAGCTTTAAGAAAAGCATAATAATGAGATAAAACAACCTTGTATAAAAAGATGCATGATATCCCAGTTTCGGGAAAACTCACTACAGTCAGAAAATTACCAGGTTTATGGATACATTTCAGACTGTTATATAAAACACTGGCGGGGGGGGGGGGGATCAGAGAATTGAGAAACAAGCAGATAAATAAAATCTTGATAATCAATTATTTGCTTAGAACAAAAAAATAATGTAGAGAGAATAGATGTGCAAATAGTTTACACAGAAATGTCCTAAAACAGGTAAATCTGAATAATCCACTGAAGTGTAATCTAAAAGGGCAGAAGATTATAGAGCACAGGCACTATCTGTCTCATCTCCCCCCCCCCCCCCCCCCCCCCCCCCCCCCGTTTAATTTGCAGAAGTAAAAAATTAAGAGGCAGCATATAACATCTGGTCTCTATTCCCTAAAGAGACCGGACTTAACTGTACTTTATATAGAGAGACCATGATTTTTGTCTAAACAGCTTTCTGCTCTTTAAAAACCTCCAACTATAGTACGCTTAGTATCTTGGCTCTGCCTGTGCAGAATCTCTCCAATCCACCCTTCAAATCAGCTGCACTAGCAGAAGGAAATGAACGGTGATTTTCTGGGAGGAGGGCAAATATGGCCCATTGGCACCTCCTTTTCCTGCCCCTTCCCCACTGCTGGGGCAGGGGGAGAGCCACAGCAAAAGGCTGTGACTACAGCAAGTAAGACAAGAGGTGAGAGGGGCTGGAAGGGCAGTGTGCTACCCTGTTATTATGAATGCTGGGAAGTGATCCATGCTAGCAGTAGCTTTTTCTTTGTAATTTATGTGTTATGCCATGATGTTTTGCTACAGTGGGATTCAAACTATTCAAAGTATTTTTAATTAACGAGGACCCACAACGGAAGAAAACTGTATTTGTACAAGGAAATAGGACAACACAGAGGTTCTCATGTGAGCCAGGGTTCTAAGGAAAATATTGTCAATGAGGCATAAGGCTGCCTGCATCTGGACTTACACTGTGGTGTAAATAGTTAGAGCTAGCTATATAATGTAAATTTGAAGCAAAATCAAAAGCAGAACATTAAATAGGCTATAGCAGTGCTATGAAAAAGCATATACACACCAAGAATGAACACTGCCTGGCAAAGCACTCAGACCCTGATTTATTCTGCCTAATTTACACCTGAACTGTTGACTAATGTTACTCCAAATGAAATTTCGGTTTGATTAATCTATTCCTTAATATCTGCTTGTTGTAGGCAAAAGTATAGAGTTATACAGAACAAACCTAAATATTTTTCCTAAATTAGAGGGTTTTATGTATAAAGTTAACGTAAGTGAATTTGCCGTGGAAGCAGGCCAGCAGGCTGTAGCACGCTGTGCAGAGATACGGAGTTGGTTTTGCTTTTTCGCTCTGCAAGTTATTTCTGTAGATTTACCTTGTCTATAAGATTTGCTAAACTGGAAGTGCAAAAACAGCTGTAGGAGTTATCTGAGAAGGGGAGAGGGGAATTTGAAACAAAGAGCTTGTGTTCTACTTTGCTTGTAAGGTAGAAGCAAAGGGAAATTTGGGGATAGTGTGTATTATGTATGTGTTATGAAAACTAAAACAAAAGGGAAGATTGCTTTTTTACATCTAGAAAGAATAATTTTCCTGATTTAGATACTAAGTAAATGCTAGTAATTCCTTCCTCAAACATGAATACATAAATAAGTCATATAAGAATACTTATTTTGTTGTGCAGTATATTCATAAATATTAGATAGGAAAAAGATCTCAGTTAAAGAAAGCAACAAAAGCTAGCGAGGTCTCTTGAGTTTTGCTTTTATTAAAATAAATCAGTAGTCTTGCTTGGATTCTTAAAAATAATTTATGTCCAGAAGTTAAACATGTTTCAATAAATTCACTGCATAGATCTTCCAAAGAAAAAAAGGCCCAATACTACAGTCAGATTTTTGGAGAAAGTTTTCTTGGTTTCATTCTGGTGGGTTAAAAAGTGTATGTTAAATAAAGCATGGTTTCTGTTGATTACTTGATAATAGTTTGTACAATCTGTGTATAAAAAATTGCAGGTTTCTGTCAAAGAGTCTGTTTTAGTAGGAACTGCTAGTTTTCACTGGTGGCTTAAAAAAAAAAAAAAAAGGTACCACAAGGGTAAATTTCTTAGGAACACTTTAAAAAAATATCTTTGACACATGTAGCAAGAATAAAGTGTTATTAAAAGGATGACAATTTAAATAGAATTAATAGAAATCCATTTTGTTTAGACTAGAAACCTGAAAGAACAAGACTGAACAAGACCCTCATGCCACTTTTTTTAAAAAACAGTCATACCCTGAAGTGCTGACTGAGCTGTATGCTGTTAGCTCTTCTTGACTTTGAAGGTGCCCATCACTTTGTCTGCGCTGTGTGACAAGAATAGTGACTTCTCCTTTCTTCTAACCTGTAGAAAGATCCTTCAGACTGATTTGATTTAGGGACGCTGAGAACAGACAAGTTTCTGATACTTAAATTGTCCTATCTTATGTAACAATTAGTAGAAAAGGGTACTACAGAACCCCTTCTGAGGAAACTGATTGCAAAGGCCAGTAATGTTGGGTGGTAGAGATAAAAATCTCGAAATGGTTAAGCAGTTTCATGGGAAATGGAGAAAGCTAGCGAAGGAGACAGGAAATGTTGCTTCCTCTATGTTTCCAAAGATTTACAGGGAGCTACATAAAACGTCCTGGCTTCTTAATTATGAAACCACATTTACTCCCAAGTGGGGGTTCCAACCCCTTATAAGGAGGCAAATATTCCCTTTACCCACAAAGTCTTCCCCCTACAAATAGAGATGCTAGACCTTCATAATTAAAGTGAGAACTTCTTTCCACATATCTTTCAAACCCAGTTCTACTATGGACGGACATGTCTTTCTTAACCAGTTCTGGCCATAGGAAATTATTTCATTTTACAAAGTGGATATAAAAACCACGTTGCACAGCTCACCTCCTCTTCCTCTGTCTCCTGCCAGTTGCCGGGCATCTCCCTTGTGGACCAGTCTGATGGGACAGCGGACAGGAATACATCCCCTTCTTTTACAGTCTCTGGTGAAGTCACCTTGCTTGGGGTGGTAGCAAAGTCTAATGATCCTTCCCCTCTGCTCAGCACTGGCAAGGCCACACCTGAAGAACTGTGGCTCAGCTTTGGCCAGCAGCATGTCCCTCTTGTTACCGGCTGGAACTGGCTCCATCCACCATGGGGACAGCTCCTGGTATCTTCTCACAGAAGCCATCTCTGCAGCACCACCACTACCAAAACCTTGACACACAAACCCAATACAGAAACACAGAAAGAAAATTTAAAAAGTGACAGGCAAAAAGAAATAGCAGGAGGAATTCATCAATGATCTGGATGAGGGGATCGAGTGCACCATCAGTAAGTTTACGGATGACACCAAGTTGGGCAGGAGTGTTGATCTGCTCGAGGGTAGGAAGGCTCTACAGAGGGATCTAGACAGGCTGGATCGATGGGCCGAGGCCAATTGTATGAGGTTCAACAAGGCCAAGTGCCGGGTCCTGCACTTGGGTCACAACAACCCCATGCAGCGCTACAGGCTTGGGGAAGAGTGGCTGGAAAGCTGCCCGGCAGAGAAAGACCTGGGGGTGCTGGCTGACAGCCGGCTGAATATGAGCCAGCAGTGTGCCCAGGTGGCCAAGGCGGCCAACGGCATCCTGGCCTGTATCAGAAATAGTGTGGCCAGCAGGAGCAGGGAGGTGGTTGTTCCCCTGTACTGGGCACTGGTGAGGCCGCACCTCGAGTCCTGTGTTCAGTTTTGGGCCCCTCACTACAGGAAAGACATTGAGGTGCTGGAGCGTGTCCAAATCA
This sequence comes from Astur gentilis, assembly GCF_929443795.1. NCBI lineage: Eukaryota > Metazoa > Chordata > Aves > Accipitriformes > Accipitridae > Astur > Astur gentilis. Next base: position 24,533,847 of record NC_064891.1, read on the forward strand.
ATTAGGTTTGTGTGGCAAGGTTTTGGTAGTGGGGGGGTTACAGGGGTGGCTTCTGTAAGAAGCTGCTAGAAGCTTCCCCTGTGTCAGATAAGAGCCAATGCCAGCCAGCTCCAAGACAGACCCACCACTGGCCAGGGCCAAGACCATCAGTGATGGTGGCAGCGCCTGTGTGATAACATATTTAAGAAGGGAAAAAAAAGTTGCTGCGGCACAGAAACTGCAGCGAGAGAGAGGAGTGAGAACATGTAGAGAAACAACCCTGCGGACCCCCAGGTCAGTGAGGAAGGAGGGGGAGGAGATGCTCCAGGCGCCGGAGCAGAGATTCCCCTGCAGCCTGTGGTGAAGACCATGGTGAGGCAGGCTGTCCCCCTGCAGCCCAGGGAGGTCCATGGTGGAGCAGATCTCCACCTGCAGCCCGTGGAGGACCCCATGCCGGAGCAGGTGGTTTCCAAAGGAGGCTGTGACCCCGTGGGAAGCGTGTGCTGGAGCAGGCTCCTGATAGGACCTGTGAACCCGTGGAGAGAGCAGCCCACAGTGGAGCAGGTTTTCTGGCAGGACTTGTTGACCCCGTGGGGGACCCACGCTGGAGCAGTGTGCTCCTGAAGGACTGCACGCCGTGGAAGGACCCCATGCTGGAGCAGTTTGTGAAGGACTGTCGCCCATGGGAGGGACCCCACAGTGGAGCAGGGGAAGATTGTGAGGAGTCCTCCCCCTGAGGAGGAAGGAGCGGCAGAGACAACATGTGATTAACTGACCTCAACCCCCATTCCTCATCTGGAGGTGATAGGTAGAGAATTTGGGAGTGAAGTTGTGCCTGGGAAGAAGGGAGGGGCAGGGGTGGAAGGTGTTTTAGTTTTGCTTCTCATTACCCTACTCAGGTTTGATTGGCAATAAATTAAATTTTCCCCAAGTCGAGTCTGTTTTGCCTGCGATGGTAATTGCTGAGTGATCTCTCCCTGTCCTTGTCTTGACCTATGAGCCTATATTTTCTCTCCCCTGCCCAGCTGAGGTGGGGAGTGATAGAGTGGCTGCATGGTGCTTAGTTGCTGGCTGGGGTTAAACCAGGGCAGCAAAGCTGGTGAGGGGCCTGGAGCACAAGTCTTGTGAGGAGCGGCTGAGGGAACTGGGGCTGTTTAGCCTGGAGAAGAGGAGGCTGAGGGGAGACCTTATCGCTCTCTACAACTACCTGAGAGGGGTTTGTAGCGAGGTGGGTGCTGGTCTGTTGTATCAAGTAACTAGTGATAGGATGAGAAGAAACGGCCTCAAGTTGTGCCAGGAGAGGTTTAGGGTAGCTATTAGGAAAAATTTCTTCACCGAGAGGGTTGTCAAGCACTGGGACAAGCTGCCCAGGGAAGCGGTTGAGCCACCATCCCTGGAGGTGTTTGAACGACGTGTAGACGTGCCGCTTGGGGGCCTGACTTACCAGCGGATGTGGCGCTGTGAGGCTGACGGTTGGACTCGCTGGCCCTAAAGGTCTTTTCCAACCTAAACGACTCTGTGACTCTCTGAATCGGGACACGGCCAGGGAGCTCCCCGGGAGACACCGGATGACAGATCCACCGCCGCAGGGCCGCCCTTCGGCCGCCGGGCGGCGCCGGCAGCAGGGCGCACCCGGAAGGGCGGCGCTTGCCCGGGGGGCGGCACCGGGCGCTGCCGTTCCGCGCTCCGCAGGCCGAGCGCCGGCTGCGAGCAGCCGCCGACACCGCGACCGGCGTTTCCTTACCGGGAGGCAGCAACGAGGGCGGCAGCGTCCCCTGGCAGGCCCCGCAGCACCGCATTGCCGTTACCGGCGGACGGCGACGTGGAGCGCGGCCGTGCCTCCACGCATGCGCGCCGTCCCCCCTGCAATACCGCCTTTCCGTCGCCAGACGGCAGCGGTGAGCGAGAAGGGCGAGACATCGCGCATGCGCGGCACCAGGCACTCCCCTCCCCCCCCCCCCCCGGTATGGCTTTTCGGTGGCCAGGCGGCAACGGGGGGGGGGCGCTGGTGGACGCCACTGCGCATGCGCTCTGGGGCGTGGGGGAAGGCTGCAGAAAACCACGCGAAACTGGCAACAAAACCGCACCGGGGGCCGCGGCGGTAGCCAGGTAGCCAAGGCTACGCCTCGCCGCACGAGGCCGAGACCAGCACGGCCACCCGGCAGCCGGGTGCCGGAAAGCCGCTCCTGCCGGCATGCCCAGGCAGGCAGCACGGCCGGCCGGCGCCCCGCGGCCCCAGGACTACATTTCCCGGCATGCCGCGGGACGCGGCCCTGCCTGCTTTCTGACCCTGCTGGGACACCGTTGTCGTTCCCCGCCTCCCGCCTCGGGGCTTTCCCCCGGAGCCGGCGGTCGGTGGCGCGGCCCCGCTACCGGACCCAGAGACCCACCCCCGAAGTGCAGGTTTCACGGTGGTCGCCTAGCTCAAGTCTGCTACAGGTAGCTTTGCTGGGCAGCGTGAAGGGAAGTAAATACAGCCTGGTTTCAGAAAGATGCTGCTTTTCGTCCTGCGTTAACAGGTGACTGAGAAAGCTTGCTTTGCGGTACTAGGGAGGCAGTGCAGAAAAGCAGCGTCTCAGCCGTTTCCTTTTCCTTCGGAATACCTAAGCAAGGCAGACAAGTGTTACAGCACTAAAGGCAGTTCTTACATGGTAATTGCTCTGAGGTACGTAACTTACTACGACGCTCTTAGGTCCCTTTCCCACCTAAGGCGTTGAAAAATTCCTGTTTCTACTAGAGTATCACCAAGCTGCTGGTATAGAAGCACACCACAACGCTGCAGGAGCACTGCGGTGTTGTTTCTGTCCTGTTACTTTACTCGCTGTGGAGTTTTGTTCTCCACCTTTCTTCCATAAAGTGGGCAGCACAAGATGTGCCATCCCAGCAACTTTTTGGGGCTTACCTCAGCTTTCCCTTGTCTTCGTGAGCCAGCTGTGTTGGGATACGGACCCTACACGTGCCTCCAGTAGACCAGAAAGCCTGCACGCAGAAGTCCCCGTGCAGCAGCTGACCTTCAAATAGCTTCTTCCCAGGTGACACAGCATCTTGCACTCACCTGTCCTTAGACCGGTACTTGCTAGTACCGGGTGCGATACAGGGATCTGTGCTTCTGGGTCAAACATATACCTCCAGGGGTTGGCACAGTATTCCAGCCTCCTCACACCTGTGAGGATGGCTTTGGGCCTGCAGCCCAGAGAAGGAAACCTTTTTCAACTTAATCCATAAAAAAATAAAGACAGAAAATAACTACAGGTGGTAGGTACCAGTATTACTTGATATTCTTAAAATAAAAATGGCTGGTAGATGTGTATTAATGACCCCTAACAGTCTATCTCAGCACATCTGTATGGAGTGAATTCACGCCTCATTCCTTCAGGCCAGAAAATGTTTTTAGTCTCAAAATGAAGACTTAGCCCAGTCCACCCATATGGAGATGTTATGGCATGATGGTGTTGGCTTTCTTGTGGACTGTTTTCTCCAGAATAAGTGTGATCCAGTCAGCAACAACCAGCCAGCGTGCAACCTTCCCCTTTCTCAGCAGGTTTCATGACTATGTGCCGTCAGCCTACAGCAGTCTCAGAGGCTCTATCAGGGAAGCTCCACGCTTCTGACCTGCGAGTCCAGAGCCCGTGTGGTCCAGAAATGCCTAAGCAGTCAACCCCGCTTCATAGGCTGCTCGACTGATGTTTATTTGCCCAGCCGGTCTTTGTAATGCCGAAAGGCCTGCTTGACTCAGCGTCATTGTGCCACTTCCCAGCACAGTAGTTTGCATCTCTAGCCAGAAATCGGTACTTTTCTCCATGGGGCATGGCACAGCACTAAGCTTTTCAGTTGGCTTAATGCAGGGCATGCAACCTCACATTGAAAACACAGCAAGACATGCAGACCAGGAGTAAGTTTCCTACCTAGGAGGCATAAAGGCTAATAGCGTGGCGAGTGCTGAGAGTGCTGGTTTTCCTCCTTCCAGCATTACTGAGCTGCAGTTCAACCGAAGCCACTGTTGGAAGTTTGAGTGAAGCAGCAGCCAGCAGTGTCAGCAAATGCTGGATATCTTACCTTTGCACGGGAAACCCAAGGAAGTAAAAAATATGTTTGAGTGCCACAAAAAAATCAACTCTCACAGGGAAGAGTGAGCAGGCAGTCTCTGACTCCCTTGGGTCTGTATGCTGCTGTCTGAGGGATCCCTTCTGGACTTGGCTCGCCAAGTTTTCAGCAAGCCTTGAGCCAACCTCGAATGTTCTGCTACCTGACTTGGTCTGTCTGTCCCTGTAGGACAGACTTGAGCACATCCCAGGACAGGTTGTGTGAAGCGGCCCGCCCACTGTATTTGGGTGCCCCAGTGGACAGGAATACCTCTGCTTCTTACAGTTTCTGGTGAAGCCAACTCGCCTGGGGCAGTAGCAAAGTCTAATGATTGCCCTTACCCAGATGGAGACCTGAAGCACAGGTTTTGCTGAGGCAGAGTTGTCTGAGAATGGGGTACCCAGGGAAGCCAGATACCCAAACTACTGCTGCCTGTGGGCAGCACTACTCCAGCACCACCCTGGGGGTATCCCTCTGTCCTGGTTTCAGCTGGGATAGAGTTAACTGTCTTCCTAGTAGCTGGTACAGTGCTGTGTTTTGAGTTCAGCATGTGAAGAATGTTGATAACACTGTTTTCAGTTGTTGCTCAGTAGTGTTTAGACTATAGTCAAGGATTTCTCAGCTTCTCATGCCCAGCCAGGGCACAAGAAGTTGGCACAGGACACAACCAGGGCACCTGACCCAAACTGGCCAACGGTGTATTCCATACCATGGGACGTCCCATCAAGTTTAGGAGCTGGGAGGTGATGGGGCAGGGAATCGCCGCTCGGGGACTGGCTGGGTGTCAGTCGGCGGGTGGTGAGCAGTTGTCCTGCGCATCATTTGTACATTCCAATCCTTTTATTACTACTGTTGTCATTTTATTAGTGTTATCATTATTAGTTTCTTCTTTTCTGTTCTATTAAACCGTTCTTATCTCAACCCAGGAGTTTTACTTTTTTTTTTCCCCCCGATTTCCTCCCCCATCCCATTGGATGGGGGGGAGTGAGCGAGCGGCTGCGTGGTGCTTAATTGCTGGCTGGGGTTAAACCACGACACCCTCAGAGACCAAACTGGAGCAGAGAATTTAAAAATGGGTTTTCCAACTGTTGGCTCCTGTGGCACTGTGTAGCCTCCTTATGAACACTGCTGGTGGGGGGAAACCACAGCCCTGGCAAGGAACAGGACAGAACAGCAGAGGTCTTGTATGTCACACATGGGCTGCAGAGAGTCTCAGCAGGACTTGGCCGGTACTTGTGCTTTGTGCTGTTTTCTTCGTGGAGTTTGCGTTCGCAGAGTCTTTTCAATAAAAGGAGAATACCTTCTAGTACAAATCCATGCAATAGAAATTGCAGTGCGACTTATTTAACTGACATGCAGATCATGTTACATGATTTATTTCTGTACTAGATTCCAAGGTTATATTTAATGTGCCCTTTGGATTCTCCCTGGGAACGAAGAAGGCAGATGAGCGGACACACATGTTAGAAGAAATGCTGTTTTCAGAGCTGGTCTCAATGACTAGCAGCAAGACACAAAAGTAATTTTGTCAGTAATGCATTTACAAAAATACTGCGTTTCCAGTAGAGCAGGCGATGACTCCCCTGTACAGACACGGGAACAAGGGAGGATAGCTCTGTGGGGAGACAGGTTGTTGGCCATGTGATGATTCAGGGAAAGGGTATTAGAATAACTTTGCAGCCCATCTGCCATCTCACCCCTAGTTTTTGCTATTGTCCGAGGTGCGTATGGGCTGCAAATACTCAGATACCCCTTAGTCTGGCCTTTGAGTGGGTTTAGCTTGCTTTCTTGTCAAGACGCTTTTGTCTTCAAGCAGTCTTCCCATAAAGTACTTCTCATAAACTGTGGTTTTGATTGCAGCACAATTAAAGAGGTGGTTGGCAAGCTGGTGTTGTCCAAAGGTGTGAAGTGGGTGGCTGTAGCACTGTTTTGCTCTCAGACTGCAGGTAAACCTGTCAGTCTTATTTTGGTGAAGTGCCAAGGACCAGCCTTCAGACTAGCCAGGGAACACTTGCTGAATGGATAGGGAGGCATGTAATGAAACGCTGACTCAATGCCACAGTGGTGCTGCATTTGTAATTCTATGCCTGGTTCTATGAAAGGCCCGGATTCTTGAGAAGAAAGTGCAAGGAGGTCCCCTAACCACAATGTCCTAACTAAACCTACTCTCCTTTAGCACCCTGCAAGTAAAACCAAATGGGTAAGTTACCTGAAAATCTCCACAGCAGCCTAGTCATTCCAGATAAACATCTGCACAGCACAACAGACAGGTTTTGTTAGTGTCAGGCAATTAAACTCTATTGAGGTATAAATCAAAACACTAGCTTACAAATTATCATCATGAAACGTTGCTGGAGGTTATGTTTCTCTGTTTCTTTTCTGCAGTTTACTAACATTGGATCTTGCTGGAATATGCTCTCTTAGATTTGTCAGAGAGTAAGTCAGAAATTGAATTCAGGTATATGGATGAGTCTTAAAATCTTGAAAATAATATTGTGAACATTTGTTGAAGCTGCTTGTGCTTTCATTGGTTGGATATTATATTCACTTGAATCCATTTCATATTATTATGTGGATGTATGCACAGACATAAAGCTATCAAATGTGTTACAGCTACTCATTGTGTTTGCCTTTGAAGTGTCTGAAGGTCTGTCCTGTCAGCTGGATTGTCCACCTGTGGCTGATAGCCCTCCTTCCCTGATTTATATGTGTTGGGAAAGTACCCAACAAGGAGCTGGGCCATCTGCAAACAGGTGTCTCATCTTGATTTCTTACTGTCATAGACTGAGGTCTGTGAAATTCAACTTTGCTGCACTACAGAATTACTTAAGTGCATTACCTTGCCCTTTGAGACAAACAAATTAAATTTGCTGCAGATGAGGTATATTGTGTTATACTGGGCACTCTGCCTTTTCTTTATTCCATCCTTACAACATGAAAGCATTCACTGAAAGAAGATGGAATCATACTGTCTGCATTAAGTGACGTTTTGCTGTGCAGGTCATGCTGGAGTCCTGTTAATTTCCATCTCTCTTATGTTGTTTCTAGTCAGATGTTTTAGAAATGCCAGTAATAAATAAGGATAATATTTTGTATGGCTTTGTCATATATTTTGAATGTCATTTGTGCAAAGGTCAAGCGTTCCTATGTGGTCAACAAGTGATAAGCAACATTTAATAACATGCCATTTAAAATGAGTTAGTTAAAAGGCAGTCTAAAAGTGCTGCTTTTCTAAAGGCTCACACAGTAATACACTGAATTCAGAAACAGGTACGTTGTGACTGCTGTGGTAAGTGGAAGCCTTAGACAGCGCAGAGGCCAAGCAAAAAGAGACAAGAGGCGCCTGTGGAGAAGAGGAGGTACAAATCTTGCAGAAACAGCAGGCAACTCAACTTACCTTGAATAGGGTATTAATGGTGACCCTAACAGCTGGTCTTCTGGTCTTGGCTCCCCTGAAATGAAGACCCAGGGTCCACGTGTCCTGTGTGCTTGGAGTACTGATAATCAGCCCCTGCTGAGATGTCTTGGGGAACGGCAGGGTCTCCTTCTCAGCTGCCCAGTGTCTGCTTAGGGACGCTGCAGCATGCAGAAAGGATCCTCTGCTCCGGCTCTGCAGTTTCAGCCCAGACCTAAAGCAGCATATTGGAAAAGATGCACTCTAGCATCTCATTCATTGTTCACACTGTGATTTAGGATTGACAGCTGTTAAGAGAGAAGCAGCAGCATGTGTACATGTTTCTGTTTGCTGCAAGGGCATTTAAAAACAGACCTCGTAAATCCTCAAACAACGGTGGTGATGGCAGCGTGCAAACACAACGCACTCTGCTATGTGTAAGAGGCAACTCTGTCCAACCATAGCTGGAGCATGATGAACGCAGGGAGGAAGGAAATGGGGCTGGAGGGGGGGAGATTTAATAAAAGTTAAATGTACTTTCATGGAGCATCTTGGCTGGTTCTGTTCTACAGTAAAAACTTTACTGGTGTCAGTAAGAAAATTCGCATTCATTTCACTGCTATGAGACACCCCCTCCACCAAAAAAAAAGTTCTGGAAAAAAACAGGAGGTACTGAGTGTCATTAATTCCCCATGGAAGTACATTGTTGAAGAAGCATCATGGCTTGTGGACTCAAGTGCTCAGTAAAAGCACTATACTTACAGTTGAGCAAGATACACTGGATGTGCCTGACAGTACTGTGTTTCGCTAAAGAATAGTTGTACTTCCATGCACGTCCTGCACCTCTCCAAGATCTTACCTGAATGTAGACTGACCCATGCATGCATTTTCTTATTTGTGGCACCAAGCATAAACATGTTTTTTCTTATTTCAATACATGGATCAAGCCATATTAGAAAAATAGTTGTTTCATGGTGGTGTAGAAAAAGAGGAGATCTTAAATAAGGCTGGGGGCAACCTGAAACCCCAAATGAGAGAAAGAACATAATCACACGCAGATGCAACTGCACAAAATAACTCACCTGGAAGGCAGAGACAGAACAGGCCCAACAGCTCACAAGGGTCTCCAAGGAGCAAAGACCCAAGGTGCGTGGAGTTACGACTTGTGAGAACCCACGAGGGAACACTTCTGTTTACCCAGCTTTTCCCAGTCGATTGAATAACCTCCGGTGTTTCGTTATTCTCCCCGGACTACATCTGGGCCAGGCTTGCCCAGATTTAGAATACAATAGGTGACAGACTGAATCAGGATTAGCATTCCCTTAGCTAGATGCAAAAAACAGGTGAGCTTTGCCACCTCTTGTCACAGTAGAGCCAAGAATTAAGGAGCCATTCTTAATTTTTGTTTTCATCAATATTTATTGTCATATGTGCAACTCTTTTCAAAACTAGCTTCTGAACTGCCCTCCACTTGGTCTTGAAATATTCAAATAATATTCCTAAATATCATGCTAAATAGTTAATCCTGCTCAGGTGAATAGAAGCAAGCAGAGTAAGCACAGTCTGACATTTAACAGTGTAAGCATGGCACCTCCACTCCTTGAACAAAGATAAATGCAGATATTCTCTCCCTCTCCCTGTATTGTGTTGCCCTGAAAACTAAACAGACCTTTTCCTTCAAATGTTGACAATATAATTTGTTTCTTTGTGCTGAAGAGATTCCATGAAAAGGCGGAAGCAGGATTAATTTACTGCTGAGGTAAGGGGATGGAGTCCTGTTGATTTCAGCTGAGCTGTGTGCTCTCTTGCATCAGTGGAGGATTTCAACCTGAAGCTGAACATGCGTTTTTGAAGATGAAACTGATCTTCTGAAAATGGGGAAATGCTTCCATAGAAAAGTAACTAACTGCATGGGGCTTGATGACTTGGACTTCCCATCAGCAAATCCTTCCAGCTTCAAAACATTTTCAGGGATTTTTTTGCCCATAAACAATCATTATTACTTACTACCACAATTACCGTTAACACCTTGAAGACTTGGAAGACCATTGTCTTCGGCACTGCACAGAAGGCCAGTTGGAATAAATCCCAAGCCAATGCCTGCTCACTGCCATCCATCAGGATGACAGCAGCTCCTTTTTGTAAGTTTTTTTCCATGTGACACTATGCCTTTCTAACAGGAAAGGGTTGTCTGTCTGGCCACAGCTGGAGAAGGCTGGGACAGTTCTGTGTTAGTGGGCAGCAGGGAAGGATCAGCACAAATGGTGCTCCAGGCAGCTCTGGTGGGTTAACCCTGGCTGGATGCCAGGTGCCCACAATTTACACACAATCCACCCCTAGTCCCTTCACCACAATTAGAACAACATAAATTCCCCACAATCACTCTGCTCTTCACTTTCTAGCTGCGTTCAGTCCATGTTTTGCCTGTTACCTCTCCCAATTACTATCCTTATCTCGAATTCCTCATGCTCCACACTGGGTGCCAAAAAGGACCGTGGTGGGTTGACAATGTTTGGATGCCAGGTGTCCACCAAAGCCACTCTATCATTCCCCTCAACTGGCGCAGGGAGAGAAAATATAACAAAAGGTTCATGGGTCAAGATAAGAACAGTGTAATAAAGCAAAAGCAAAGGTTGCACACAAAAGCAAAGGAAACCAAAAGATTTTATTCCCTACTTCCCATCAGCAGGTGATGTCTGGCCACTTCCCAGGAAGCAGGGCTTCAATATGCATAGCAGTTGCTCCAGAAGACAAACGTAAATAACGAATGCCCCCCGGCAGCGCAGGGGGACAGGGAATGGGGGTTGCAGTTAATTCATCACATGCTGTTTCTGCTGCTCCTCCCCGCTCAGGGGGAGGACTCCTCACAATCTTCCCCTGCTCCAGCGTGGGGCCCCTCCCATGGGAGACAGTCCTCCACAAACTTTTCCAATGTGAGTCTTTCCCACAGACTGCTGTTCTTCACAAACTGCTCCAGCGTGGGTCCCCTGTGGGGTCACAAGTCCTGCCAGCAAACCTGCTCCACCGTGGGCTCCTCTCTCCATGGGTCACAAGTCCTGCCAGGAGCCTGCTCCAGCACAGGCTTCCCACGGGGGGTCACAGCCTCCTTTGGGCATCCACCTGCTCCAGCATGGGGTCCTCCACGGGCTGCAGGTGGAGATCTGCTCCACTGCGGACCTCCCTGGCTGCAGGGGGACAGCCTGCCTCACCATGGTCTTCCCCACGGGCTGCAGGGGAACCTCTGCTCCAGTGACTGGAGCACCCCCTCCTTCCTCACTGACCTTGGGGTCTGCAGGGCTGTTTCTCTCACATATTCTCACTCCTCTCTCTGGCTGCAGTTTCTGTTGCACGGGGCAGGGGGGTCCCCCTTCTTAAATATGTTGTCACAGAGACACTACCACTGTCACTGATGGGCTTGGCCTTGGCCAGTGGTGGGTCTGTCTTGGAGCCGGCTGACATTGGCTCTGTCTGACACAGGGGAAGCTTCTAGCAGCTTCTCACAGAAGCCAGCCCTGTGCCCCCCCACTACCAAAACCTTGCCATGCAAACCCAATAAAGCCGTACACATTAGGCAGGGCACTCCCGTAATCCTCCTCATTCTTGAAGGAAACCAACAGTGGCAAGGAAGGTGCCTTCACATTTCCACAAAGCTTCACATTAGCCATGCACAACGCTGACAATACAGGGAGTTACGTGCGGTGCAGTAACGAGCTGGCTGCTCAGCCTTACACTGCTCGTGGACCTGTACCCTCCTCGACAGCTAGCCCAGGAGCTAGTCCAGCCTTTGCTGAACTCATCACAACTGCTCCTGTGATCACCCTTACAATGCTTCCACTGACATTGAGAAGCCTTCTTGCCCCTGCTTTGCAGATAAGAAGTGACGATAAAGCCATGACTATGAAGTAAAGCAAGGACTCAGCCACAGGCTTGGGTCATCTTGCTGAAAAATCTTTAAGTTGATGCTTCACACCTCTGATATCCTACAGAAAGAGCTTGTTATTGCAACTGAACTGACAAAATAACCAGTTTCTGCATCTTACCTCAACCAGTAAAAAGTGCAATTCCCCATAGTCTCTCAGCAGCAGACTCAGTTGTGGTTGTTCTCAGCATCCTTACTCCATGTGCATCTAGCTGTTTGTCCCTACCATCCACCTTGTTCCGCAGGGATAATAATCTGATTCATGCACTAAACTGATTTGAATTTTAAAATAACAAAAAATGGCAGAAGATGTCAGCAGCAGAGAGTCTGCAAGTGCAGAATCCCAGCAACTACGCTGCACCCCAGACTCCCACTAACTGTAGCAGGCCCATACAGAAGGTAGATGGCAACGTAGGCAAAGATCACACATTGAATGCAGCGGTATGTTGCTTACACACCGTACTTATACATGATGCTCTAATGCCAAAAACAAGCAAAAGATTACACACTGCTGAAACTTTCATTCAGTGCTGGACGTGATTTTGAACACATCCATCTTCCTGTGGACCCAATGCAGTCCGTGCTAAGTCAGCATGAGGATTCTCAGAAGTTTCCATATGCTTTGGGTCAGACCCTATAAGCTGACAGGTTCATTTGTAAACACAAGATTTCATGGAATCATCTATATTACAAAATGATGCTACAGGATTTCATTTTGCATGCGGGCCCTGTGCTTTTTGGTTTTTTACAAACATACATTTTAACTTCAGTATTGCTTCGGTTTTTGTCTTACAGAAGAGGCATGGATTTATAACACTGAATGCCTATTATCCTATTCTTCCTATTTGCTCTTAGAAAGAAGTAGTAACCCTTTCCGTAACAGCAGGCAGTGGTTGTATTAACAACAACTAAGCAAAGAGGAGTACACCATCAACAGGAAATAAAAACTGCTATTAAGTACAATAATGCCATAGACTGGGTAACACATGAGCTGACTTCTACATGGTTTCTACCTTCAGAAATTTCTGCTGATTTCTGCCTTCAAAACCACAAATAAAAAGTAGCAACCACTGTCAAAAAGCACTCTCTTTTTCTGTGTAAGTTCTATAAAAGCATTTCTGCTGAGAGTTACAGAAAGAAAAGCATGGCCAAGCAAGATATTCCTACAGAGCAGACTTACCTAAAGAAACACAAGTATCAGCATACTCTTAAAGGATGCTTGCCAGGGATTACCTCACTTTACCAGCCTATTTTCCAAGTCACCCAAAAAAGGCCACCACAGCCCAGCACTGAAGGTCAACAGGCTATTTCAGACCAATGGTGTCGTGACTGTCAGAGACATGGGCACTGGCAGTCCCTCTTTTTCGTTCTTGAATACTTGCTCCAATTTTAGCTCAGGCACAGAAGCCAGAGAAGCTGCCAGTCTCTCAAGGCAACACCCTGCTTAATTCATTTAGGAGTCTATTGGCAGGACTTGGCACTTCCCACTGCACACAGAAACCCAGACCTCCTGGGTGCCAGGATAGAGTGAAAGAACTCGCCGTATTCAGCACTGTACGCACTAAGGGCACAGCAGGCAGTTTTCACGTGCTACGCTAGGTCTGCCTCTGTGCCTCTGAACTGTTTTAGAGAGAAGCCTCACATAGAGGCTTTGCAGCAACTGAGTCCCAAGATAACAAAGGCATAAAGTGAGAAGGCATCAGGAGAAAATGACCCTCACTCCTTCTTATTCTATGGCTGCAGAAACAAGCTCTGACCTTCCAGCCAGAAACAAAGAGAAGTCTGCCCCCAGAGACCCCAGCACTGCTGGGGCATCTGATCAGGCTCTCACAGGGCTGATGACAAATGCCAGGTGAATGCCCTCCACTAGGATCACTGTTAAACACATTTCCCCTGAGCAGTACTTTAAGATTCTCAAGTCAGTTCTGCTAAAGCTGCCTTAAGCCCCAGATGTCCATAGCAAGTAGGGAAGGCAACCCAAAATCAGAATAAATAAATAACCGGAAAGCTTTGGAGGAGAGCAGAAGAGGTGCTTCTTTATATTAATGACACCTCCCCAGTTCTCCACCATTAACCCTGCTAATGGCTTTACATTCCTGTTGATCATAAACACTGAATATGGGATTGAAGGATAAATTATCTGATGCCCCAGACACTTGAGATAAAAGACCAAAAAAAAGAATATGAGCTGTGCTCAGTTAAGAGCTGTGCTTGATACCTCTTTAAAAGGGAATCACAAGTCACTATTTTCTTGGGGCAGGGGGCAGAGAGGTAGATGAATGAGAAATAAACCCCCCCCATTCCTCACAGTTGCTGGATGAAAGAGCAGCCAATAGTGAGCAGGGCCAGCTCCTCCACCCATCGGGGCACCTATGCTAGCTCACCACCAAGAGGTGTGTCCTTGCATGTCTGGAAAAAAGTCTGGCAGGCAGCAAGCTTCCTTCTATGCTCCCCTGGCTGTTGGACAGCAAGGAACTGCGCATGACCTGGCAGTGTATTAAACCAGTGTCTTTAATATTGCAAAGCTGATCTGAACACAGCGTGATACTTAATAGCATGGGTTGATCTCTAATGAAGAGTGGTTGCTACAGAAACCACTTAAAAGCCTGCTTTAAAATATTTGCCACATACTCAAAAGCCAGAATAATTTCCTGCTGTCGCATTACAACAGCTCTTCAAAGGTCATTAGGAATATTCTTTAATCATTAAGATAGAAATATGCTTGTGGTTCCTCTCAGCAGACAGATGACTGAATTCTGATCTGGGATATTATCTTTGTAAAACTGAAGTCACGTCACTGAAACAAAATCAGCTGTGCTACTGCGCAGCCATTAGAGATCAGATTTTTCAGCTACGTATTTCTAATACAAAGTTACCATGTCTGACATCCTAATGTTTTGAAGTATCACAACTTCTAACTTACAATACTTCACAATGGTTCAAGTTCAAGGACAAATTCAATTTGCACAGCTAAAATGCTGTAAATGGAGAATGCCAAAGGCACAATGTGGAGGGCTAGGAACATTCTCTTCTAACTCCCTTTTTCCTGCATTTAAGAGGACAGATTCTTCACTAGGGGCACAAAAAGCTCAGGAAAAGCCTTTTTTCTGTTCCCAGATAAACTGCCTGAATACTCAAAAGCCATTTAAAGTTTCAGGATAAACAAATCTACCATTTTTTTTATTTTCAGAAAACATGGTATACTGGGTCTGGCTGGGATGTAGTTAACTTTCCCCATAGTAGCCCTCATGGTGCTGTGCTTTGTATTTGTAGCTAGAGCAGTGTTGAAAACACACCAGTGTTTTGGCTACTGCTGAGCAGTGCTGGCACTGCTCACTGAGGAGGGGAAGTGATAGAGCAACTTGGTAGGTACCTGGTGGCCAGCCGAGATTAACCCACCACACCTGGGATCACTAAGTACAGAAACCTGACTTTTGTTTTAACGACTACAGCTAATCTTCTAGGCATGCTTTGGATCTGGCTGTCCCAGAAAGTGTACAGTGTTTAGATACAGCAGTTTATTTTCCATCTTTACTGGGACAGAAGCATGCCATGTTATCTGAATTGAGAGGAGTCCTGTGGCAACAGATGTGCAGCTGACTCCTGTCTTCTGTGGCAACAGATGTGCAGCTGACTCCTGTCTTTCCTATGAAAGAGAACAGGTTTCGAGTGAGCAGTTTGATCTGGGTGCTCCTGTGAATCTGCTCAAGTTGCACCATAACCGTCCTGTTTCAGAATGCCTTCTGTCTCTGTGTAAGTCATGGGACCCAAATGAGACAGAAAGTTGTTGAGTAAGGTAACAAGAGGAAACGAGACTATCATATGCTAAAGTCTAAGGACACAAGGGAAGTCACATCCACCCATAAAAATATAGAGGATGAGTTTGTGAGTTAGGCATTGCGCATCATTTGAACAGTGCCAAAAATAATACAGTTTCACCTTTCTGTTTCTTATTTCTACTCAGAATGCTTATTAGCTTTCTTAGTCATGTTTCAATGTTAACACTATTATTATTTATGCAAGGGCAATACCTGGAAGGAGTGCCAAAAAGCACATTTCCCTGGAAGAAAGAAGCTGCTTTTCACCCACACCCCGAGGACTGTGTGCAGTCAAGGAGAAGCAAGGAGAAGCATGGCTGCTCCACCAGGGCAGGCAGGCTGGGGATAAGGGTGGTGGTGAGGCAGGCAAGGACCTCACCGACAGCCTCATGGCACCCGAACAAGGAGATCCAGGCCAGCTGGTGACAGCAACAGGGGTCAGCCATGGTCCAAGGACCACCAAGCCTGACCATAGAGACAAGACAGGTCTTAGGTCAAGCCAGGAAGTTACATTAGCCAGGGAAGCCCAGGATCAGTGAGGTACACGGCCAGGCACAGGCATGCCTACAGCATAGTTCAGGCAAGGGCCTGAGCTTAAATTTGGTTCCTGAGCCAACGGACAGAGATCTTCGATAAGGTTTCCTGCAGCTCCTTTCCCAGCACCAAGGTCGGTGCTGACAGCCGTGCCGTGCCAGGGCTGGCCATGAGCGCAGGCAGCCAAATGCCCATGGCAGGGGTAGAGCCTGTGGAGCTTCTTGGTGCATTTAGGGCCTGACAGCAGCCATGCATGCCTTTCCCACATTAGCTCACCTGATTTTGAAGGGCTGCCTTTGAAACGTGCCATGAAAAATGATAGCTGTTGCCAATTATTTGAAGGTCAGTGTTAAGAGGATGGCTACTTCCCTTCACCACACCCATGGGATGTTTTCTGGTCTCTTCTGATCTGCTAGCAAACCTAGAGAGTAGAGAGAGATAATTAGCTCGGAGTGTACCATAGGGAACAAATCTTCACTTATGAGGATAGGAAGCATGGTGAAAAAGTAACTTTTTCCACTTGTAATGTCAGGCATTGCAGAGCACGTCATGCTGCTGATAAAAGCAGGGTGTTCAGAAGCAGTTTGCTCTGCATTTCTAGCTTGATCTGAGATCTAACACATGGAGATTACAATGGACATTTCTTTTCCACCCACCCAAGAATCACAGCTGCTGTGTGTCCAGTTACAACGCCGGGCAGGACAGCATGCTAGCACACTGGCAGCCGATCTCTCCCTGCCCCGGGTAGTTTGGTTTGTTTTCCAGTCACATGAGGCAGTCAATTAAGGTTTTAGAATCCGAAGATGGAAGCATGCAGGAAAGAACAATGAGTAAAAAAGGGAAAATAGGTAGCAGGAGAGAAATAATGAGAAAAAAAATATATGCAAATTGTGAAGGAAAAGGAGAACAAAATAAAGCAGAATGGGCAGCAGGAGAGGGAAAGGTCAGGAACATGATGGAGAAGCAAAACCAGAGGCAGTGAGACAGAAAAGAGCAAGAAAAATAATATTGCAGGAGCCGAAATTCCTTGTTAGGAGAGCTGGAATCTAGAAAATTTAACTCATCCTTCAGGGGAAAAAAATGCAAGGGGAAAGTCCAAATTAACTGTTTGCAGTTGAAAACAAATGTTTCACAGTACGAGTACTTGCCCTTCTTGTTTGTGAATTTTTTTGCCTCCTGTCCTCCAAGTGCGGTCAGAGGGTCCTCCAAATACCAAGTGGTGCACCGTGGCCTATCCCCCCTGCCCTGCTCCCCCACCTATTCCCCTGTGGATCCTTGCCGTTGTGCCCTGGCCTCGTCTTCAAGCCTGCTGCCTTCTCACAAAGCTCTTCTTACACCTGCTGCCTCTTTTCTCCTGCCACCTTGAATTCCTGCTGTGGCCTCTTCAGCTGCCTTGCACTTACTTTCCAAAACCCTGTAAATATAAGAGCAGATCCACTGCACATAAAGGCTCAGCATGAAACATTTATAATTTCCATGCTGGCCTTCACTGCAAACTATCAAGGGCAGAAATTGCCTCTCAGTACTTGTGCATAATAGCATAGAGGTTCCTGACACTTCTGGGAAGCCCCTGCTGGTACTGCTCGGTAAACAGCAATACCTGGTTTACAGGGTAACGTACTGTTTTCATTCTCAATAAATCACTGGGCTAATTTGGATACAATTCTGTATGGATAACTCCTGCTCAGGAGAACTGCCGCTCTTTACCTCATGCCAGGGGAGCCGGTTTCCACAGAGCATTGTCTTTCCTTTGTCGCACTGAGGACAAACAGGAACCAGGGAACAACCTGCAGTGACAGATGACAGCATTGCTATCCCCAAAAGACTCACAGGGTCAAATTCCATTCTAAATGCCGAGTGGGACACCACACATCTGGATCTGGTAGGTGCTACCATGCTTACCTACCTAACCCCTTCTCCTACAAGTAGACCTGTCCAGTGAGAGCTCTGAGGGGTTTTCTTGGTGCTTTTCTGGCCAGAAGCTGATGGATTTTGCAGTCAAGGCACATTGTGCTGTGGGCACTAGGACTGCTTAGCTGTTCCTTAGTGAATACGAAAGGGAGACAGCTGACATCAAGCTTTGCTCGGAACACAGTGAAGATGACATTGCAGCGGATGATAAATATTAATGGCAGGTTTGACAGATTAAGGATGCCACCTAATAACAGCACTAGATATGGATACATAGGTCCAAGTTTTTAAGAATCTGTACTCACAGTCAGGAGACCAGAGAACTTGGTTTCCTGAAATATTGGTGCCTTTGTAAAGTCCCTAGTTGGGAAACTGAAATCATCAGTCTCTAAACCTACAGGTCCAGTATCCCATTTTACAGGGCTTTTTATAAGGTAACGTCAATCACAAAGAAAGGTTAGAGGAGATAATGCTCTTGAAATTTAAACAAACCAACCAACCAACCCCCCAGACTTCCTTACCTCACAAATATCTGGGATAAACTTGACAGTGAGCTCTTTAAGCTCCTATGGAAACTACGTCGGCTTCGCACTTTTCAGGTTTCTGTTTTCAAGTACTCTTGTCTCCAGTGGACAGCAGGAGGTCAATGGGAAGGCGCGTTTCAAAGGCTTTTGTAATTAGAGCCATCTGATTTGCCAAATTGCGTCAAAGGTCAAAGACTGTGTCAGTAGCGCAGGGCCACGCAAATGATCTCTTTAAACTGCCATTTGGACACGGGTCAAACAAGAAGGAGGCGGCAGGGCTTTTTTTCATAGAAGCAGCCGCCTCGGAGCAGCACGCTCAACTGTACGTTAAATCTATTGCCGTATTTTTCCTGAACAACATAAACGCTTTTTCCTAAGGCCCTCTTGAGAAGCCCATGGGCCGTAGCTGCAGACACCGCCTGCCTGTCCTTGCAGTCGGCCTTGCCGCCTGGCCGGCACTGGCTTCGCGGGGCGAGGAAGGCGGGGAAGAGCGAACGGGGCGCGGGGGTGGGCTGTGCACGGACACCGCCGGGGCAGCGCCGCGAGCCCGACGCCTTCGCCTCGGCCACGGCCACACCGGTCTCCGTCTCCCTCCTCCTCCGGTCCCTCGCCCCTGCGAGGGGGAGGAGGGAGGCAAGAGCCGCCTCCGCTGGAAAGGCAAGGCGCGGCGCGGCGCGGCGAGAAGGCGGGCGCGGGGCCGCCACAGCACCCCCGGCAAGAGCCGCCTCAGGGCCTCGCTCTCCCCCGGCCCGCCGGCTGCCGGCCTCCCCTGCTGCGCCCGGCGGCGGGCCCCTGGCGGCTGGCCCCTCACGGCCAACGGCCGACAACGGCCAACGGCCAACGGCGGGGCGGGGCGGGGGCGTCGGGGGAGGCTCGGCCGCCGCGGCCGCCGCCATTGGGGGCGGCGGGGGGGGCAGGGCTGCGGCGGGACGGCCCCCGCCGCCTCCCGATTGGCCCGGCGGGCTCCGACCGGTCGGCGGGGCGGGGCCGGGGGAAAAGGCAGCGGGCGGCAGCGGGGCCCCGCGGCTCGGCGGCTTTGGTCGGGGGAAGCGCCGCTCTCGCACCGCTGGGGCGCAGCTCGCCGCCGCCGGCTGTCCGGGCGCGGAGGCAGGTAGGGGCCGCCGCACCCTCGGACTGGTCCCCCGGGGCGGCCCGGCGGCCGCGCCGACGTTTAGTGCCGGGGCCCCTTCACGGCCCAGTCTGCCCGGGGCCTGGGGTGAGGGGAGGGGAGGGGAGGGGAGGGCAGGGCGCCCCCGGCCGCCGCGGGGAGCGGGGTGGGGATCCAGGGCTCAGAAACTTCTCTCCCCGCTCGCCCGTTGCGGCGAGGGGAGCGGGATGGGCGCGCAGGGCTCCGGGCGGCGGCTGGGGCCGGGCCGCGGGGCGGGGGCAGCGAGCCTGCCCTGGGGAGGAGGCGTGCTCCGCTCCCGCTTACCGACACCGGTCCCTTCCGCCGGCGCCGGCGGCGGCGGCAGGTGCAGCCCCCGGAGCCTCGGCGGGGGGAAAGGCCGGCAGCCCAGCCCCGGCCGCGGCTGCGGAGGGAACGGCGGGCGGGAGGGAGGAAACCAAGGGACACCGTCGGTCTCCGGGGAGGGGTGGCGGCCGGGGCTGGGTCCCCCCGCGCGCGCTCTCGCCGTTAGGCCGCGCGCCGGTCGGGCAGAAAGGCGGCGGCGGCGGAGCCGTGAGGGGCGGCCGGCGGCCTGCCTGCCCGGGTCTCTCTGCCGACCCCCTCACCGCGGCCCGGGGGGGAAAGACCGCAGCAGGGACGCCTCTGCCGTCGTGGAGGGGCTTGCGAGGAGGGATCGGTGCCGGTCACAGCGGTCTTTCCTCAGAGGCTCGAAGGGCGCTGCCTAACGTAGCTGCACGGCTTTTGTAGGCGTAGAATAAACCCGTCCTAGCCCCGTCGGTCGGTCGTGTGCAAATTCGTAAATCGGCAGCAGAAACCTCTTTAAATTGCTGCCGTCTGCGCAGTTTACTATCCAGGCAGGGGGTGAGATTATACTGTCACAGATTTAAAAAACCCTCTGATTTAAGACGAGCTTAAGGCACAGAAGCATACAGGACTGCCCACAGCTGTGGGGTTTGGAAAGCACGCAAGGCGAATGCACTTAGACGTGTTCAGAGTTTTGGATTCCTTTTTCAATACGTTTAATCCCCTGGGGCTGCAGGCATGCCTTCTCTGTCTTCCGGGTTTCTTTTTTTTCTCCCCTTTTTCTTCTCGAGGTCTGGAAAATTTCCATCTGCCAAGAAGCAGCCAGCCTGTAATAGGGGCACAATGTATGTTGAACTACAGTTTAATCGTTCACTTTGTTCGCTTCAAGCTTTGTATTTCCGTGTCTGTCTGCAGCAACTATTTCTTTAAGTTAAATGTGTACAGATTAACAGGATCAGATGGAGCACCTCAAAACAGATTTCCATTGACAACTGTCCATCTTGGACTTTGGCTTTAACACCAGTGTCCCCTTTTAAACAACTCGGCCTTGTTTCGCCCAGATAGGCTTGCCCTCTGTTTGCAAACCTATCAGTTAGGAAAGCACCAACTGAAAGCGTAACTATTTAGATCACAGAAACTAAAGATCAGGTTCCTACTCCTGACTTGCAGGGACACTTGAAAAGTAAAACCATTGTCAGTATTTATACTTGCCTGGAAAAAAGGCCTTTTGAGAATTGAATTTGATAGGGAACAAACGCATTGATTAGCTTGGGATTTTGGATTAATCCACTGATTCATGCTGTGGATACCAGGAAATCTAAATATAGCTAACATTTCATGTCCTCCTTTCAAGCTGACAGAAGTGAAACCAAGTGTGGGTTTTGATAATTGGCAGGCTTTCAATTTGGTCATGCTGTGTTTCACAGAAGGAAGCTAACATACTGTTGTTATGAGTTGAGGGTAGCAGAAAAGAAAAAGCAACTCAAGAAAGTAAATCAGTTTTTAAATACCTCTAAGTATGCTGAAATAAGGGTGTGATGTTGTTGTCACCCCACAATAAAATGGAAAATATTAAAATTCCTAGTGTTTGGTTCCACTCACCTGGTAGCCTAGCCCACGTTCATCTGGTGCAACAACAGTGATGCCCAGCACGTTCGGCCTTTTGCCAAGTTGACAGTTACTCACTAAGTGCTAAGTAAAGAAACCTTTCTTCATCTAAGAATTGCATGAAAGGTAAACCAAGAGCTTCTAAAGCAACATTCTTCGAGCTGTGAAGAACAAGTTTAATGGCAGCCTCCAGAAAGCTCATGTCACAGCCATTGTCTACTGAAGCAGCCACTTAGTAAGTTACCTTTGACTGTGTTTTTGCAAGCACCCAGATTTTGTCTAGTAATTTAAAATGTAGTTTTAACAAATACTTCAGATCTACAGATGCAATTGTGATTGGCATGGGGAAAGTACAACGCAAGGCACTCCAGCCCAAGAATTACAGCATCTCTGGGGTACATGTATTGCTCTTTGCTGCTTGATTATGTCAGACCACCCTGCTGTCTTTTTTTTTGGCATTCACCGTTAATCCCTTTATTATGGCATATAATACCTTTCACTCATAATTTTGCTTTCAGCAAACTTTGAGCAATTAAGTTAGAAATGACTCACTTAAAATTTAGTGTGGTTAGTTACAGTGATCTAATGGTCTGGTTCAAATTACTCTGGTGTAACAGCATGAGCTTACTACAGACTGCATCCCGGCCTATTGGACTTTCATCAAGTTGGGCGTTACTTTACAAAAGGTTAAATAAGCCAATCTTTCTACATTTTTCATCATGCTAGATGAATCATCGTTAGTGAATTTTTATCTGTGCTGAGCCAAGTGGTGTGTTTACTTTATCTGGGCTGGAAAAGACATCTGAGAAGCCAGTAAAAGATCTTGCTTGCCAGTGTTAGCCAAGGGAGCCCAGTTCATCGCTAGGTGACAGAGAACTTCAGGCCAGACAAAACAGCAAAGAGCTGCATGGGGTTTTTTTGTTGGGGAAGTTTGTGTGTGTAATTCTGTATGTCCATGGATACACTCTTAGTGGTCGTTCTTAGATAGCCTAAGAAAATCACAATTCACTTCACAGGCCTGTGTTGAAAAGTATTGTTCAAGTCCTCAATAAACGTGACAGAACCAAATATCACGTGCAGATGAAAAAACTCTTTAAAATTGAAGGAAATACATTTCTCCCACCTTTCCCCCTGGGAGCCACAGTGCAAATGTTTCAGCAGTTGTTTGGAGAGCATGCATTGAACATGCTTATTTTCATGACCTTACCTCATATTTTCACATATTCATATTTTAGCTGACATGGAGCAAAGTCATCACTCTCATTTGCTCCATCACAACTTCTTCAACCTTTGAAAATTCAGGATATCACTATGCAGGTGGCCAGCAGAAATGCCTTGCCTTGATCTATCTGCAGTACTCTCAATTAGATGTGGTCTGGTCTGTGTAGGATTGTTTCTCAGTGAGTCATGCAGATTGCTCTGTAGTTTCTTTTAGGCAGTGCTGTACTATGCATGATTACCGGGCTCCGAGGGTGACATTGTTTCCTGAATGATGTAACTGAAAATTCCTCTTCCTGTGCTTCTTGTTTCCTGATCAGTTTTCTTTTTGTTCTCGAAGACATTCCAGCAGCTGCATATCTTTTCTTCCTGATCTTTTATTCCTACAAATCTCTGTGAAGACAAGTTATGTCAACAGCTACTTTAATTAATTTGGTACGAAACGGAGGGTATCAAGTAAGAAGGAGAGCCGTGCTGACGTCCCGCCTCTTGCAAGACGAGAAGCGTCCGACAGCTGCCTGCTACAGCTCCACCTCTGAGCGCCGTGCTTCCCGCTTTGATCCAGATGGGAGTGGGCGACCTACCACATGGGACACCTTTGGCATCTGGGACAATCGCATTGACGAACCTATTCTCCTCCCACCAAGCATAAAGTATGGGAAGCCAATTCCAAAAGTCAGCCTGGCCAACGTGGGCTGCGCTAGCCATATTGGGAAACGTAAGGAAAATGAAGACCGGTTTGATTATGCTCAGCTGACAGAGGATATCCTATACTTTGCAGTATATGATGGACATGGCGGGGCAGCAGCAGCAGACTTCTGTGATAAGTACATGGAAAAATATATTACGTAAGTGTGCATCAGGTGAATGTGTATCAAATGAATTACAGGAAAGATTCCTTCCTTAGGACTGAAAGGGAACTGGTGGGTCATACATTGTCACTATTACTCCTAGGTTATATAGCCACCTAGCCCAACGGGACAGCAGGAACACTGGACTGGAACAGTCCATTACGACGGACACGCTATGAACTGCCTATTCTGTATGGCGCCTGGCCCATTGAGGCAAGCTGGCAAAGACAAGAGAGGAAAATACGATTGTACCCACCTTCCAGGAAAGGACTGGGAACACAGAATTGACTGTTTTCAGATGGGGTCACTGTGATCGCTCACCTATGGCTTGCTTACACTCTTCTGTATCTCTGTGTCATGTCCCTGGGTTTTGGAAGAGGAATTCTATCTGTTTGCAAAATTACAGGATTATGCTGCCAGTGCAGGTCATTAGTAAATTCATATTACCTTTTCACTGAAATCCAGCATAATTCAATGCATGCAGGGAGGAGATAAGGCTATGGAAGAGATTGATCAAGATGTGTATTTCTTGGAAAGAAGTTTAATTTTTTTTGTTTGCTTGTTTGTTTCCAGAGAATTTCTTGCTGAGGAGGAGAACTTGGAAAATGTTTTGAACAAAGCTTTTCTAGAAATAAACAAAGCATATGAAAGGCATGCTCATCTGTCTGCTGATGGTAGGTAAAAAAATATTCTACTTGTATGAGTGTGGAGAATAAGGTTTTTCTTATTTGCTCAGTTGTTTTTTAGTGAAATGTCCAGAAAAATACTTGAAAACTGTTTTACTTAACATAGGATTTTGCTCTGATCGCTTACGGGAAATGAAACAGTTGTGCTTTACCTCCTTAAAATGAAAAAGCTATAAAAAGTCTCAAATTTACTGGGGGAGTTGTTAGTCTGAATGTTAGCATAATCATGAATGAATTTCTCTTAACATGATTCTGTCAAGGAAAGTGTCAAGTTATCAAAGAGCTATTTAGATTTGCAAGGAGCCTAACTTCGTTGTGCAAGAAACCTGGAGGGGGGTGGGTGGTTTGGGGTTTTTGGTGGTTTGGTTTTGTTTTTGTTTTGTTTTGGTTTGTTTGTTTGTTTGTGGTTTGGTTTTGTTGTTTGGTTTTTTTAAAGCTGTTATTCCTATGCGTTAAAAGCAACAGTGTCAAAAGTTCCCCTTTCTAACTTGGCTGCTGCACCTGAGGAGGAGCATAAGCCAAAATTAATACAGTTAATAACTGCTCCTGCACAAACAGAATCACAGGAGTAGCGGAGCATGAAAGGGAAAAAAGCAGTGAAAAGGAAAACGAGGTTGGCTGTGGTAAAGTTCGCACCAGCCCTTTTAGACTCAATAGTTCTGGCTGTTAATCAAGTTCTTGTATACGTGTCTAGTGACTAAGTACATCCTAAGTTCCAGTTCCAGCAACTCGAGGTTATAGAGATTATGGAGAGTAAATGGGGAAGGAGATAGAGGTCCCCATCCCAGTTTTGTCACAGGAGTTTCCTCAGCCGTGAGATAGAATTTTAAGAGTCAGTTTGGCCAGTCTTATAAAAAACCCCAACAAACCAAAGCCAATTAAAAAAAACCCAAAACAACAAAAACCTGTCCCATTGCTGGTGCAGGTGATGGCAAAATGACTGAGGTCGTTTCAGAAGAACAAAAACTGTAAATGTATTCTCTCCCAGAAGGACTCGAAACGAACAAGCCCTCTAGGGACTGAAGTGATACTGTATTCTCAAGCTACTTTTCTTAAGAAATGAATGAATACAGTCAAGTAATGGAGTGGCTTCCTGCACTTTAACTGCTAGGTAAATCTAGGTAGACTCAAGTATTTCCTTGCAGAACAGGTAGCCTGACTGTTGCAGCACTATGAGGGATACACACCTTTCCTCCTACCTGATACAAGCTAAGCTATCAGGAAAAAAGTCTTAAGTCTTGTAATGCAGTCCTTAAAAAAGGGAGATTAAATCTATAAAGCTCATTTCCCCATTATATCCCATTTTATTTTTTTTATATCGAAAGCCTTTAAAAAAAAAGATATGGTAAAAAAGTCCAGAGTCACTTTTGACCTACGCGGTAAATTTTAACTGAGCTCATGAGAGACACATCAGTAGAACAGATGTGCTTTTCATCCAAGAGCCTCCTTGAAAATATGTTTTCTTAAAAGCCTACATTCAAGAAAGCATCTGAATACAGGCTTATGTGCTTTCCTGGATCAGGACCTTTCATTTTCACTAACATGAAGATCTGTTGTATTTGTCCCTCTCCCCGCCCCTTTGTTAGTAGGACAGCTCTTGGTTTGGCTCATTGAAGTAACCTCTGTTACGTGTCAGAGCAGCTCCTTGAGGAGAAGGATTGGGAACTGTACTTGGCATATTATTCTGCTATTCTGCAAACCGTTTCTGATTATAACATTTTGTACATGAGACTTAAGGAACTGGGTGACAACAATATTTGACAGACAAGTTGTGCAGCAAGCTGAGCACTTTGGAACCGCATATAGGATTTTTTTCGTATCATTTAACTAACTGGTGCTGCTTAATGAAATATAATGCAAATGCCAGCAAATTTACGTAACAGTTACTAAGATACTGGACAAACCCTCTTCATTAAAAAAGCATGAGGTCAAGCAAAATAGAGGGCAAAAGTGTTGTCAGACACCCACAAGGCCCACACTCTGGCAAGCGCTCAGTGTTTCTCAGGTAGGCTGAGCACCTGCAAGCTCTTGCAGGAGCCAGTGGGATCTAAAAGTGCCCAGCTCTCTGCTCTTGACTGGTTGCCCAGCTGAAAATCAAGATATAAGGCAGAGTAGAGTAACAGGGTGCAAAGACAAGTAGGGATTTCTGAACAAATTAAACTTTTTGCATATTTGTTGTTAGAATAATTCAATACTATGTTGACTGCTTGGTGTTGTTATTTTTGTTGTTGCTGCTGTTTTGAAAGTTACATAAAATTTCAATGCTTGGCATGTATCCTTGCTGGAAGCCTACTTCCAAACTGATTCAGTTTGCCAGCAAAATTTCTGATTAATTGTGGCTATTCTAGATGTGACAGTCAAAACTGTTGCTGAAGTATCTTGAAAATGGTGGCTGGTTGTGTAACATTGGGTATCTGGGATACACTGGGCATTCCCCAAGACTGACCTCCTTTTGAAACCTGGCCATAGCTGATGAAGTGGAAAATGATAGCTTAGTCTTGTTCAGTAGATGACCCTGCCAGGGTTCACTCCTTTCACTGTATCTGCAAAAAAACCAGTGCACGTTCAGGATGTTCAGGTTTTTACCCTACTAACACACAACCAGCTTTGAAAATGTGTGCCTGGGTGTTTGAAGTAACATAAGTCCTGACACAAATCCCTGTAGCCAAAATTGCATGGATATCGTTTGATGCATTGTTTATAGTACTATTTAAGGGGTAAAAACCTCATATAATGGCACAAATTTAACAGGACTAGAGATGTGTCTTGTTGGAGCACCTAGCTATGTTTTCAAGGGCACAGCCCTTTGTAGGTCACTTTACAACTACAGAGTATTTGAAATTATAGGTGGAAAATATGTAATTTGTCCTCCACTTAAATCCTTTCTAATAATTAATAGCTTAGAGATATGCCTGGGCTCTGAAGCATGGTGTTCGGTATCTCTTCAAAAAAGCATTTTCATTCACTTCCATGCATTTAAATATATCCAGTCACTTTTAAATCACTGCTGAACTTAGGTATAGGACACAGTAAAGGAAGTTCATGCCCAGCTCAACAAACATGTTATTATCCACGGGACAACTGTTGACACAGATGGACAGAATTTTCTGATATTTTTGACCAGCCGTAAAAACTGAAATGTAAAGGCTGAATAGCTTTGCTCAGCAAGGACAGAAATAAGGAAGTGAATCATGTGCTTGAGGAAATTTGAGCACCTCTCTGGAGAAATGTAAGACAAACCCTCTCCTGGCTTGATACTGCTTCTGTTCACTGAGATCATGGAGTCTTTCCATCGACCTCCACGTTCAGTGCATCCAACTCCAATCACATTGGCCACTCACTTCTGGAATAGCCACCTTAGTAAAACATAGCCAGGTATTAACTGATATATCTGTGTTTGAAAGGCACTTCTGGAATCTTACTATGCTGAGCAAACAGCAAAAGTTATTTTAAAATATCTAAATTTAAAAAGTAGTGGGTTTTGGTTTTGTTTTCTTTTTAAGTTACCATTCAAACATATGATTTTTCTTTCTTTGAATATGTTAACCTGCAACACTGAGGAAAAGGGAGAGCTGCAGAAATTGTACTTAAACATTTCATAAATCTGCCAACATTACAAAGGCAGCCCTTTTATCCAAGGGCCCTGATTATTATCTAATGAAGTTAGAAGATACTAATTACAATATTAAAGGAGTGTTTATTACGCATATTTTCCCGTGGGTCAGAACAATTCATATACTTCTATTCAGTGCCTTTAAGATGGCCCCATTTTATTTGGCACGGGTTTGAAATCCCCATTTTTGTGTTATTTATTTTTATATATATTTATATATAAATTACCTTGAGGAAGCAGATTGGGCCATATCCTGTACTGAAGATGTTCTTCCGAGTGGCCACTCTTGCCATATATGAGGCAGCTGGCCCTCTAGCACTGATAAAATTCTTTAGTTGATTTGTTGGTTGGTTACTTACCTCCACAGGGTGGGGTGGGGGTAGCTTTTATTTTGGCTGAATTTAAAGTGGTTTTGTCACACAGTTTTAGCAAGAAGGTGAGAATGGTGGCAATTCCCCAGAAATACCAAGGCTGATCTATCTGTGGCCAAAGATGCATGTGTAAACCTCAAGTACTTCCTATACAACCTGCAAAAGACAGTGCAGGCAAAACCAAGAGTGACCCCAGTTCTGCAGCTCTTATTCTTTCATCTCCAGTGTTGCAGGTTTATTTTGTTTGAACAAAGTCCCTGGGTGAATTTCCTATTTGCCTCTGTGTGCGTGTTATTTGTGGCAGACACTGTACCTGGTCAGCAGCTCTAGAACTGGAGGCCCTGGACACTATATGCTGGGCTTCAGTGGAAAGAGAGATCTGCTTAATTTTGTCCCAGGTGAAGGAGTCCGGCGGTTCCTAGCCTGGACTACTGGAAGGTTCCCACATCCTCTTTGTCACATTAGTTGACATGACTTGCAGTAGAAGTTGTCCAGTGAGTGTTAAGAACCTATTGAAAGATCTTAGTTTTATAGTGATATTGTTAGGAAAACAAAATAAACTCTTTAATTGTTAAAACCAATATATATGCTGATGCAACGTATTTTGATATTATTAAATAACCTAGTAGCAGTTGTAGTAAAGCATTAGAAATGTTATCCCATCATCATTCCTGTGTTTTTGAGCTGTGCTAGAAATCACGTAATGCTTGTAGTCTAGCTACATCCATGTTCTTGCACCCCTACCCAGATCATGAACTGGTTCCA
This sequence comes from Astur gentilis, assembly GCF_929443795.1. NCBI lineage: Eukaryota > Metazoa > Chordata > Aves > Accipitriformes > Accipitridae > Astur > Astur gentilis. Next base: position 24,562,550 of record NC_064891.1, read on the forward strand.
AGGAAGAGAGTGTGAGCAGCATTTACTTTTCTAGGAGTGCTATTTAACTAATAAATGTATATAAATCTCAAGTCACTGTGACCATTGCTACAATTCTGGACAATATCTTGACTTGTCCTTTAGTAGCATCCCTTGATTTTGTGACAGCAGCTCTTTGAGAGTTTGCACTTGAAAGATGCAGATTCACCTGAATGTCCAAATGTTTCCAGTCATTTATGAATTCAAGACTGTGGATCTTAACTTTTTCAGAAACTGCTTATGTTTGTCAGCATAGTTCCAAAACCAAGGAATGAAATGGGAGAGTAGTGGTGGTTCTGCATTAATTTTAATGTCTAAATAAAATGTATTTTCTGTGAAATAAAAAGGTAGTTTTACGTAGGTTCTTCATTTCACTTCTTTTAACTGTTGGCTAAAACAGGTATTTTACTGGTTCTACTAAAATTTCTAATTGCACTGGTACTTGTTAGCATCTTACTTTCATAACATGTCTCAAAGTGAGCCTGCACTGGACTAGTCCTTGCTTCAAAGTAGAAACAAGATGTCAGTGCTTACCTGAATAGTCAGCAGCTACCAGCATCTAAAGTTTTGAGTATAGTAGCCTGCATGGCAGCCGTAACGTAGTCCAAGGTTTGACCTAGGTCACCATGGTCGGTGTTCACGACTGACACATTGGTTAAGTGTATAGCTAAACCAAGTCCTCACTGCAGTAATAATACCTGTTTTAAATAATAACACAAGCTTATACTGTTTTGTGAGTTTTCTTGTATTCATCAACTCACTGCTTTTGCTGCACAACAAGGCTCAATGCATCTTTCAGGGCTTTGTGCACTTCAATTTACTCCCAACCCTGTTTTACTTACAGGGTGCTGAGACCTTGCAGGGTTGGGGAAAGAGGTTGCCGAGATCCCAGAGCACTTGCGCTTCTGTTACCGCAGTAACGCTGCGTGTAGTTTGCTGGCAGCTGGTCAGAGATGGGGCTGGCTGGCATTCCTTGGGCTCAAATGCTCAGTCCTGTCTCGGATCCATCCTGCCTCCCTGGGGTCAGGGCTGCAGGGCCAGAGGTAGGAGTGCATATAGTTGTAGCTGAGCTCTGCAGAAGTGGTGGTGGAAAGATCGTTAACTGTTAGTCATGTGAAAACAGGATTGTAACTGGGGATCGTCATTCCTAAATTAGCCCAAAACTCCTCTTGAACTGGCTTGCTTTTAAAACCTGGAAAAACTGGAAAATCCCAGAATGCAGGAGACCTATAGAGGGCCTTTCAAGGGGATTTGCATTGGGTGTGAATGCAAATGTGTTCCAGGCAATAGCTTGTCCTGGCCAGATGTTTTACTGTAGTAGCTCAAGTCAGCAGGAGTTACTGCTTTCCAGGCACCTCTCACTGGGTTACCTTTGTATAATTTGCAGGAAGGGAAGATACTAACTGTAAAATGGGACTGCTCCTTTCAAAAAGCAAACAAAAAAGGAAAGCTGGACAGTTCTGGCATTTCCTTCACCGCAGATAAAACTGCAGATTTTTTCTGAAATAGGCAGATTCACATTTCTCCTTTTCAAGCACTTCTTTTTTTTCCAGAGCATTGTAGAAATTGAAATGAGAAGCCGTTAAATTTACTTGCACCAGTTAATCTGGCCAAGTCCCTGAACACAGTCAGTCAGCTCAGCCTACTCCCTTACCTGTAAGAGAAGGAAGACAGCACCTAGGTTCTGTTTTGCCCTCTAGGCAGTCACTGTACACCCCTGTCAAGTGATCCCACCAGTGGGCAGGGCAGATTGCTTGGAGAGCCACTGGCCAGCTGACTGCATTGGTTTGCAGGCACAAGGCAAGGCAGAATTCAGCTTCACCTTTGCACTGGGACCTCCACCAAGTTGACGGGGTCTGAAGGGAGCAGCATCTCTTTCTGAAAAAAGCCAGCGGCCTGTTGGCTGAACATTTCCTCTCTTGCCAAGGCTGGGGGGAAGCAGAAGGAGATTGTAACAACTCTGACAGTAACGGGAAGATGCCACAGACTGATGTAAAGGAGTGATCTAGTGTCTCTCTTCTGGTGAACTACATAGGGCTACTGTACTCACTATTACTCAATTGCCCACTTCACCACCTAAGAGAAGGGAAGAGCCACCAGCTTTATGGTGGGCTACCCATGCAGTCACTGTGCCCAGGGATAAGGACAATAACCCTCTAACTTGAGGTGAGCTAGTGGGACAGAAAAACTATTTGCTACAGGCTGAAAGGAAGCCACTGTACATTATACCGCTTTTACTCCACTTGCCCTCTTTGCATAGAGCCATGTTGTTGCACAGACATACTTACGCTTTCCACTTCCTCTCTCTCCCCGCAGTCCTACATGCATGTGTGTTTGCTGTTTTTTGGGGTTTTTTTAATATGTAGATTTAGTTTAAACTTAAAAGCAGTTACTTGCTGGTAATGTAGAGCACAAGTTGTCTTCATTTTACCAGTTTAAACTGTTGCTGTTATAAATGGTCCCATGCTTCAAGGCAGTGCTAAACTCTCTCTCTTTGATATGATGTTTATAGCAACTCTGATGAACTCTGGGACCACTGCAACAGTGGCTCTGCTCCGGGATGGTATTGAGCTGGTTGTGGCAAGTGTGGGAGACAGTCGTGCCCTGCTATGTCGAAAGGGAAAGGCCATGAAACTCACCATTGACCATACTCCAGAAAGAAAGGAGGAGAAGGAAAGGTACCTGTCAGCTGATGATGTGGCTTCCAGGGCACAGGCTCGGCCAGGATGTGCTTGTGTTCTGCTGTTGGGTTGGCCCTGGAAGAAAGCAGAGAGTTGAACATAACACCCTGAGACCACCTCTGAGCTGGCAGAAAGTGGCACAGCTCCAGTTAATTAATTTGGTTCCATTTAGAGGACTTGCATGAGCATAAATTGTCTTGGCAGTAAGGTCAGCATAGCTAGGACTTGGTACAGAGCCATAACCACATGGTTCAGACTTGTCCAAGACTGCCAAGTTCGAGCCAAGACCTGAAGAAATGCACTGTGCTTCCCGGGTCAGGACTCAGCCCACCAAGCCACGTCCCTTCTGTGGAGCCCTTCAAACAGCAAAAGCCAACCCTCAGTCTCCCAGCTTAGGTCCTCTGTACCTCATTCTGCATCAGTAGCTAGTGACAGAAATTGTAGATAGAGACAGGGGTAATGGTGTGAAACAGTAACTCATATTTGCTTTTTCTTTTGTGCCTCTGGACAGGATTAGGAAGTGTGGTGGCTTCGTTGCCTGGAACAGTTTGGGACAACCTCATGTGAATGGGAGACTTGCAATGACGCGAAGCATAGGAGATTTGGATCTTAAAAACAGTGGTGTGATAGCCCAGCCAGAAACAAAAAGGGTTCAGGTAAAAGAAGGCCTGCTTAACAGGGACAGCAACATTTGGACTAAGGGGCATCACAGGTATTTGATGCAGGTGACAGTACCCACACAACATGTGCCCAGGTGAAGCCTGATGGCCAAGCATTGTCTTTTATTTGTGGTGAAGTAACCAGAGACCAATTCTAATTAAGTAATTTCAGATTAACACTAACAGGACAGAATAGAATCGGGCCCTGATACTAAATTCAACCAGATCAACTTGTAAATCCCATTTATCACAGTTACAATATAGGATGAGGGAAGAAAGATAACACGTGGTATCCATTACTGAAATACAAAGGTGTTAGTCTGTTAGGGGCTTGTGGTCAAATGAATAATTTTGAGGTTAATCCTGATACAAAACCATCCCTGGAACTAGGTGGGGTACAGATGGGCTGTCATCGCAACAAGTAGAATACGTAGAGGCTTGCACACTTGGGAGGAATGGAGGAGGAAAGGGCAGTTGCATGCATCTTACTGTAGCTCCGTAGTTGTCTGGAAGACAAATTAACCACCCAGAAGGTATTCAGCACAGTTGCCTTCACTTCTGCAGGAAGGCTCTCCTCTCAGCTCGTGTTCTGTTTGTTGCTTTTCCCCAGTGCACCTCCCAGGGCCTGGGGAACTTATATTCCGTTGATCCTAATTAAACACCGCCAACTAGGCCTGAGAGGTTTAGGGAGATGACTGCAGTGCTATCATGTCTTCCTTGAAATCCTCAGTTTATGGAAGCATTTTATTTACTGGGTGATGTATAGGCCTGGTCTTTTGCCCTCAGTGGGCTCAGAGGGCTGCTTCCTAGAACTGAAAGCACCTTAAGACACTCTCCACCAGTACAGGGAACACAGTCTGCGTGGCTGATAGATATGCTCGAAGGTTCAAGGGGCAGCCTTTGGCTAGCCGAGGGTTTGCAGGTTCCAGTTGTCCTTGCACAGAAAGCAGGAGTGCACACAGGACCCCCAGAAAAAGTGCTTTGCAACAGAACATAAAAAAAAATGAAGGCAGCTAATTTGCCTTGCGGCACTCACTTCATCATTGTGTGTACTGTGTGCCTTTATTGCAGTTGCATCATGCAGATGACAGCTTCCTGGTCCTTACCACAGACGGTATTAATTTCATGGTGAACAGTCAGGAGATCTGCGACTTCATTAACCAGTGCCATGATCCTGCTGAAGCTGCCCATGTTGTTACTGAGCAGGTAATGCCAGGGCTTCTCTTGGCACTAAATACTTGTTGTTGTTTTTTGTTTGGTTTAAAAAAAATGAGTATACAACCACACATTGAAGTGAATTGAACTGTGCTGGTTGAGACATTCACTAGTCCTGCCAGCTAGCCTTTTCTTTACCCTGGGTCTTGCAACATCCTTGCCAGGCATTATTTCAATTAACTTGCTTAGCTCATGATCCACTGAACTGCGTGGGAGCATAACTGCAGTTTATTCCTGTGCTGAATACGTCATCAGCACAGGCAGAAATGGCCAGTTTCTCACTGGGGCTCTGGATGGTGGCATATCCTATGGAAGGCTCTGGGGCATACCCAGAACACAGCATCAGGGCTGGGAAGGGCAAGGAAGTCTTGGGCCTCAGGGCATGCTGTCCCATGTGGAGCCAGACACTTGTTTCCTTTTCCAAGCATGACGACGATGCTGACAATTTGTTTCTTCTCTCAGGCAATGCAATTTGGCACTGAAGACAACAGCACAGTTGTCATAGTGCCATTTGGAGCGTGGGGAAAGTACAAAAATGGTGAGATCAACTTCTCCTTCAGCCGCAGTTTTGCTTCCAGCGGGAGGTGGGCGTGAAGACCTGCTACAGCTATCTTTTCCTGCCATAATCTGGACACAGTGTGCTACAGGAGAACACATCCATCTGTTCATAGGTTGACTCGGTGTCTTGTCCATCTCTTCTGTTCCCAGTGTTACAGAAGATGCCACTGCTCCCTTGGTGCGTAATGGCCCATTGTTGCTTACGCCTGATCACATTTTGCTGCATTTATTTATTCCAGTCAGCATTGTGGCAGCTATTTCTTTGGGTTTGTAGTCCCAGCAGCTCTGCACATCACTTTGTTCACATAGACAAGGCTCTGGGCTTTCACCTAAGGCTGGAGGTGTTGCACAATTTTTTCATACCTACTTGTATTACCCAGGACCCTTAGTTAACTGGCAGCTGCGTAAGTCTGAGTCTCTGAGCCACATGCTTGCTTCTTTGTACGCGGGGGAACAAACCCACAGTGTTCTTAGGTAGACAGAACGTGGGTTTGTTGTTGTCCTCTGCTGTGCAGCCACCAAAAACTCCCCTGTGCTTTAGGAGAAGCTGGTGAAAAACAAGGGAGAAGTTTCAGATGTGTTTAGGTTCTGATGCCAGTGGCATTTGGTGTAGCTGAACAATTTCTGAGACAGTGCTGCTTTGCAGGGCTTTGTGCTCTCACCACCATCATCTGTGATCCTCTATTTCCAAGGAGACAAAGCAGGCTGGAGCCACGTGCTGTTGGACAGAGGGGCACGTTTCTCCATTGGGTCTGAAGCCTGTATGGTCTCTGTGGACCACGCAGCAGCCCCTTGCACTGTCTTCTCTTTGGTGTGCCAGTGCTTGACAGGAGCACAGAGGAGGGAAAAAGCTGCACATTTTTGATATCCAGAGACTTTCATCAACTTGAATTTTTTTTTTTTTTTTGAAGAAAACCAGCTAATTTCAAAGAGTTTACTAATCAAGATTCTTCAGATGTGTAAGACAGGAGAGTTTATTTCTTCATGAATATATGAGGATTTTCCTGCCCTCTGCTGAAGGTTTCTTTCAGTTAGTCATGATCTCCTGTGTCTCTTCATGGTATACAGGGAGCTGTAAAATGCCCGAAGCCAGCAAGCTAGAGAAAGGAGAGAGCATTATAGTAATGTAAGGTAATTTTTATAAGTTTTGGGTATTGTTTCTCATAGGTGTCAGATATTCAGACACCAGAAAGTAGTTTTATACTTAAAGGAAGTGTTTCCAGTTCCCTTTCCAGAGGGAGTCTGCATCCAGTGAGGCATGGGGGGCCAGAGCTCTGAGCCAGCTCTTATCATTGCTGTGACATGGTCTGCAGGTGACATGTTGGCAGCAGGTGAAGATCTGTCCCAGCATGCCTCGTTCAGACCTCCTCCTTCCTCTGCTCCACATGAGGTATGCATGGCCATCTGTGGCCTCCAAGTCACCCTGTTGCAATGAAATACAGGCAGAGAAGAATTGGGCTCTTCTCAGGCTTGCCGCAATATTTTTCGTTACATGGATGTTTCCAACAGCACAATTATAAAAACAAAACAAACAGTGAAAGAGAAGTTGCCTGATACTAAATCACCTTGCAATAAGGAAAAATACTTCTGAGATGCCTGGCCTGATTCTCATTTTCCAGTATGAAGTATGCATCTTCATTAGTTTTAGCCCTTTCCTTTTAGCCCAGGGTTACACTTTAGGCAGTCATTCCATATGTTTTTCCTTGCCTCTGGTTGAAGGCCTAGCAGCACCCGGCAGAGCACAGTGTTGTACTGAGAACATTAAGTACTAGGTGTTTAGAGAGTACGCTGGTTTTGTCCCATCACCTGGTGTATTACGTGGTGTATATAATGTGTATATTTGGTTTATAAGTACAAAGAGCCTGTGAGTCGGAATATGTAAATCTCTGTTGTATTGGATGCTGTTGCCCAGGCCTCTGTAAGGAGCATATCACTCATTTACAATAATAATCCCTTCTCTCCCCCAGATTTTCCCCAGGGTTGGGGTTCAGTGTTCACCTGAGGTCAGAATGTTTGCTGGTTGTGGTCTTAGGCTCAGCCTTGCTTACCTGAGGCAGAGGGGCACTTTTAGTTGTTACCAGCGAGAGCATGTTCTCGGTCTGCGGCCAGGTTTGAAGAGTCCCACAACCCATTTGTGGCAAAAATGGCAAAACGTAGCCTCTCTCAAGCACTTGAGGAGAGGTCGCACCTGACAGAGGTTCAGAGAGCTGCTTGGGGAACACGGTTATGAACATTTTGCACTGCAGCATGAACAGCTGACAGCCTTTCTCCTGCCAAAGAAGTGACCTGCTAAAACAGCAAGTCTGATAGTTCCTAGAGAAGGGTTAACCTTACTCTGGGCACAGCGAAGGGTTAAGAGTCAAGCTCTGGAGAGGGAGTTGCTGTGCCGTGGCTTTGGTATCAAGTGTCAGACAGGCTTGATCGGTTGCTAGTGCTGCCGGGATTTGGACAAGCTCCATCGACGCTGTCCTGTTCCAAATACTACTCATTTCTGATGGGCTGGCTAGCCTCCTATCCAGACAGAAGATATTAAGGGCACTGGGGGTGTTTGTGACACGTACACATTGATTTTTTTTAGCAGTGCTGGATATATGCCAAGCTGAAGACGTGGTATTAAATGCAGGCTGCTAATGAAAAACATTGCAAATGAAAAGCAGGTGCTCAGAGGAATGACCTGGCGGTTAGAGTAGCTTCTAAACATTGACCCAGATGTAACATGAAGTGACAGTTTTTCTTCTCATTGGAGGTTTTGGGGCATATTTTTGTTTTATCCCTTCATTGGAGGTTTTGGGGCATATTTTTGTTTTATCCCTATCTTGTTGCCTGATTGCGTAGAGAACAAAAGTGGTTGGGTGCTTTTATTTCTTCTAACGGAGTGGTTATCCTCTCAGAGGAAAGATCCATCCATAACTTCTTTTAAGTTTTATAAAGGAAGGGATAAGACAAAGCTTTGCAAAATAGGAGATGATTAGAGAAAGATGTACTGGCAGTTGCTATTGCTGCCTTTATACAATCACAGAAAAACTTAGATTGGAAAGGACTTCTGGGTGTCATCTAGCCTAGCCTTCTGCTCAGAGCAGGGCTAACTTCAGAATTGCATACTGCAGTGAGGGGATGTCTCCTGACATGGAAATGCAGTGCCTGAAAATGGATGGGAGAAAGAATTTAGCATGCAGTGTGGTTTACCTTTGGAACCATTTAATATACTGAAGTTGAAAACTTACCAGTATTTCACAGGCACTTTGTATAGCTACCAATAAACTTCACAAATAAATTAGCATGTACATAAAACTAAGATATGAGCCATTTTGCTCTAAGCAAAACCAAATCAGTAACTGACAGGAAATTACAGAGGTGCATTTCTTACATACAAGTTATTCCCTGCCTGTCCACTCTAGTTTTCTGCATCTCATTCTGAAGTAAATGAACTACTAATGAAGAGGAAATGCTTTGCCAAGTGGCCCAATAGTCTGCCTGTTCCTTCTTCCATTAAGTACAGAGGTACCTTTACACTAATTTGTGTGGATTCCCTATTTCCTGCTGCACATGACGAGACTCTGAGTGCCAGCTTGAAAAGCACAGTGTTTTGTAGAAATGCCATTACCAGCACCGTTGGTCTCTGCCTCCTGAACCACAATGCTGCTTTTTCCTACCAAGGTGACAGTGAACTGCCCTAAGATTTAGTGGCAACTGCACCAAACCTTGTTTTTCTCCAAGAAATCGGGAAAACCCTGCAATTTCTTGGGTGATGGATTTTTCATGATTTGACACTTCTCACTGAAGAGTCAGAATAAGTCCCTGCCCTTGCATCAGTTTTGGGCTGTTTTGACACTGATACTGTGTTGGCACAGTGAGCTTTGCCCACGCATTCATGTGTTGAGACAGAGGTGTATGGCACTGAATTTGGAGTGTATGGACTATGAAGTCAGTGGAGTAAAGCCATGTTGGGGAAAATGGAAGTGGTTTGTCGTAGTGGTAACAAGGGATCGAATTAGCAGTGCTGTGGTAACATCTGGCCAGCAGACCTCTTGGCACAGGGGCACAGTACCACCAGAGCTAGGTACTGCTCTGCTGTGATGAAGCTGTACTTTGTGGTGGGTTGACCTTGGCTGGCTGCCAGGTGCCCACACCAAGCTGCTCTGTCAATTCCCTCCTCAGCAGGATGGCAGGGGAGAAAATAAGATGGAGGAAAACAACCCTCATGGGTCAAGATAAAGACAGTTTAATAAAGCAGAAGCAAGGGAAAACAAAAGATGTGTTCTCTACTTCCCATCAGCAAGCAATGGCCAGCCACTTCCCGGGAAGCAGGGCTTCAACATGCATAGCGGTTGCTCCAGAAGACAAATCTCGTAATAACGAATGCCCCCCTCACCTTTCTCCTAGCTTTTATTGCTGAGCAGGTGTCATATGGTATGGAATATCCCTTTGGTCATTTTGGGTCAGCTGCCCTGCCTGTGTCCCCTCCCAAGATCTTGCCCACCCCGCAGCCTACTGGTGAGGGGGGTGAATTTTGGAGAGCCAGCCTTGATGCTGTAGGAGCACTGCTTAGCAGTAGTCAAAACACTGGTGTGTTATCAACAACTTTCTAGCTACCAATACTGTGAGGGCTGTGTGGTGGGGTTTTGGTAGCAGGGGAGGGGCTGCAGGGGTAGCTCCTGTGAGAAGCTGCTGGAAGCTTCCCCAGTTCCAAGTTGGACCTCTGGCCAAGGCTGAGCCCATCAGCGATGGTGGTAGCGCCTCTGGGATAACAAACATTTAAAAAGGGGAAACTGCAGTGAGTAGTGGGATTGGAGTGTGATAGGAACACCTCTGCAGACACCGAGGTCGGTAAAGAGGGAGGGGGAGGAGGTGCACCAGAGGAGGGGATGCCCCTGCAGCCCGTGGTGAGACGGCAGACTGTCCCGTCCCCCCAGCCCATGGAGGAGAATGGTGGAGCAGATGCCCACCTGCAGCCCGTGGAGGACCCCATGCTGGAGCAGGGGGATGCCCCCGAAGATGGCCGTGACTCCATGGGAAAGCCTGTGCTGGAGCAGTGTGTTCCTGAAGGACTGCAGCCCATGGGAAGGACCCATGTCGGAGAAGTTTGTGAAGGACTTTCTGCTGTGGGAGGGAGCCCACAGTGGAGCAGGGGAGGAGTGAGGAGTCCTCCCCCTGAGGAGGAAGGAGCGGCAGAGACAAGGTGTGGGGAGCTGACCCCAACCCCTGTCCCCTGTGCTGCTGGGGGGGAAGAGGTAGAGAGAACCAGGGCAGAGTTGAGCCGGGAAGGAGGGAGGGGTGGGGGAAGGTGTTCTAAGGTTTGTTTTTTACTTCCTAATATCCTTGGTTTGATTTGACTTGTAGTAAATTAAATTGATTTTGTTTCTTCCCCAAGTTGAGCCTCTCTTACCCGTGACCATAAGTGGTGAGTGATCCTTCCCAGTCCTTATCTCGACCCACAAGCATTTCTTTATATGTTCTCCTCATCCCACTGGGGCCTGGGGCAGGGAGGAGTGTGTGAGCAGCTTCGTGGTGCTCTCTTGGGCTTAAACCATGACATGCGGCTATGGGGAAAATTAACTCCACCTCAGCCAGAGCCAATACATACTTGTAGGGTTTTTTCCTATCATCTAGTCAATAAGGCTTCTGCTGCCTATAGTAGCTCTGCGAGCAACCAGCTTTACACCCCAGGGACCAGCAAAATTCTCTTGCCTAGCAGAGAGCTCCTTTCAGCTTGAGGACAAAGAACAAATTGTCCTAACGACAGCAGTTGCTTATCAGAGAGGTTTATTATTGAAGGATCACTAGAGGTATCTTACACTTTGAATAAAATGAAACAGAATCTCAGTTTGCTCTCTACCTCCTTGTCTTTTCCTGGGCACCTGTTGTTTCAATGGAAAGAATGGTATTTTTGTTTATTACAGGCTGAACTGAACATTAAGGGTGACCTACTGAGCAAAGTGTAACAAGGGTTTGCTTTTTTCCTGCCTTTTAGGGATGGATTCTGAACTCCATTGCATCTGGTAAGAGTATTTTCTTGCCTGAAGACTGCCCCTGGAGCAGTGATCTCTCGCACTGTACAGGCACTCCAGGAGGGTGGGCTGCAGGTGCAGAAAGGCAAAAATGCTGTCCAGCTAGATACTAATTTTTACTGTGAGGATATGAAAGGCACTGGGGGCGCCTGCTGTTGCTGGAATATATACTAGGAGAGGTGTTGAGCCTGCAACTGGAGTTCCAGCTCGGTCTCTGCGCCACCTGGAAAGGGCGGTTTCATGCTTGCGGAGGGAACTTGCTAAAATCTCAATTGCAGCCTTGATTTAGGAGAGCTGGTATCTCTGGAAGGTGAACATAGTGCAAGGGATTGAAATGGGCATGAGATCTAATAGTTTGTTTAATACAGGGTCCTCGATACAATCAGTCCCTTTTGGTCGGAGAATAATCAGGGAGCACACTTTGTGGTTGAGAACGGGGGTGCAGAGAGAAATCAGCAATATTACTTATTTTTACATACTTGTGGGAAATGAAAATTGTGATGATCTTAGAGTCACTGGAGGATTTCTGCTGACTTCCACAGGATCAGGGTATCAGATCACCTTTTCTTGTCTCAGCAGGTGGATGTACAGTGATCAAAGGCATTGGGATTTCTAGCTAAGGGAGAAGCACAGAACAACAGATACCAGTGAAACTGGTTTAATATTAATTTTTTTCTTAATTAATTTGGGCACTGCTAGGTCAATTGGTCACTTGCCCAACAAACCAAATGTATGGTATAGCAACACTCTGGGTACTCCTTGGTTCTGAAGCTGCTGTTCTCAATGCAGATACCCAGTGGGGTGTCCTTTTGACCCAGGATATGAAGTGGTTGGGCAGCGGTGTGTGTCATAACCTACTACAGACTTCAGTGCAATTGCATACTTTCCTTACCTAGTTTGCCTTAGGACTGTGTATAATTCCTGCAGTTTGATGTTTATGTTTGGTGTAATCGGTGTCCATAATTCATCTACTTCCCAATTTTATAGTGGTGTCCATTTTGCCTTTTTTTTTTTTTTTTTTTTTTTTGTAATGTTTGTTCATCTTCATCAACTCAAAACTACAGTGGAGCAGATAAGTCTGTACTGGAATGCTTAAAAGATCTTTTAATAAAGAATTGGCTTCTAGAGTTGTGTCATTACAAATGGATTTTGCTTCTTCCACCACACTGCAAACTACCAGAAAAGTTTCTGCTTCTCAAGCTGTGTTGTGACTGTTGTGTTAGCTCCAGGCCTCAGCCCCCGCCATAAAAAGCTTCTGATAACCAAGGCTTTGCGTACAAACACATTCACCCAGTGATAACCAGTGCAAAGTACCTTCTGTCTCTGTGCTCCATCAGCATCCAGCATCACAGCAACATGTTCTGACTTGCTATTTTTGTCTTTCATATTTTGAAATATTACAATACCAAGAAACTGGAAAGCCCTCTCTCTAAAACAAGTCCGTCTTAAAAAAATAATTTTGTGAAGCAGGGAAGCACCCTAGAGAGCTGTCATCCTGTGACAGAGCGGAAAGAAACAAATTGGGCCTCCTCAATAAAAGAATATATTTTGGCTTCTGCATGGATTCAAAACTTTTCAGTTATTTTTCTCCTTATCATTTCTTTTAAGATAACAGCTGAGGGTTTTAACTCATCTACAGAAGTAACACTGAAATCGCTATTATTTTGAATTACTACTGCTTTTACAGCTGAACTCAAGCCTGCTTTTACTCTTTCTCCCTTGAAAGGAGCAGACTTGACGTCAATGAAGTCCTAGCAGTTTCCTACAGCTGAGCCCCAGCCCGCCCTTGTAGGACTAAAGCGAGTGTGTTTTTGTCATCCTTTCTTGCCAATCCACTTCTCAGTTCAGTTCGGAGCTGATCAGCTCTTAGATACATGCATATGTGCCGTGGCGGTAAGCATACAGTAATCACTGCTCAGGTAGGTGAATTTTAAGAGCTGGGGTAGTGTGTTGGGAAACCCGCTGGACAGCTTTGCCCTCTCCTCGTGCCTGCCCTTTCACAGTAGTTGGGAAACGCCTCCCGGGTTACTCTGCAATCGGAGCGTTTGTCCTGTAATGAGCGTCCCTGTGACCTGCTGGAGGTCCTCCTCATGGAAGCCTGCAGGAGAGGAGGAGGGCAGCTGAGGCCCCGCAGCACCATGGTGGCTCCCTGTCCAACTTCATCAGGATGGTCTTGGGAGAGCAGCCAAGCTTTAAGAAAAGCAGTCCTTGCTCTCGCGTGGGGCGCCCGCAGAAGTTGTCCCCCTCGCCAGGGCAGGGCTGGAAGCTTTTCCAGGAGCTGAGGGCAGCTTGCGTCAGCACCCCCCCCACAGCCTACCTGCACAGGGCGGGGGTCGTGTCTGATGACATCATAGAGTTTTCATCACGGTTCTTGAGCAAGAGCCTTGCTCTGCATGCATGAACACACAAACCATGCATCAGTATTTACATTCAAAACATACTCTTGCCCAGAGGTCGTCTGGGTTCTTGCTCAGCGCTGTAGCACTTTAAGCCCCCAGCAGCTCTGCCCAGCAAAGCAGAGCAGGAGGCGCAGGCCACAGCGGCATTGGAAGAGGGGAGGGAGCGTTCCCTCCTCCCAGGGGAAGGTGCTGGTGGGGCAGCCGAAGGCCCAGCACCTGGAAAGTGAGCTGGATTTGAGCTACCACTGGCTCTTGGCAGCCTGGTTTTACGCTTTATTTATTTAATGTGGTCATTACATTTTTTGGTCATTCCCCTCTATGCAATAATGACTTCACAGCTTTTTCTAGAGATCCACACTGAAAAACAATGTTGCTTCTCCTGCTGGACTGCCTGCCCCACAGCACAGAGGGCCTCAGCCGGGGCAGCAGGCCAGGGCCTGTGGCAGACTGTTGAGCAGGCACGAGCGCGCTTATGTTCATCGGCAGCCATGTTCAAGTTTTGGTCCCATTTCTTACAAATTCCCCTTCTTTGGGGCCAGCCATGGGGCCACCCAATGCAATGTCACTCAACTCCCCCAGGAAGATAGAGCAGGATTTGGCTCCCAACACATCAGCCCTGTTTCTGTGCTCACTGAGCCTGTCCTCCTCTCTTCATGGTGTGGCACGCTAACCTCCCTAGCGAATCAGCACCGTGTCCTGACACGGAGACAGACACGGTGCACTGCCAACTCTTTAAAAATACATACACATTTTTTACAATGGTATACAACATAAAACACTTTTGAACCTAGAAAGCAGACTCCGAACCTCACCTTTCTGAACTGTCAAAGTCATCCCAACTGTGAAGAGGACAATTTGGTCACAGCAAATTGGCAACAGATTTGGTAACAACGGACTGGGCTACGGCACTATCACAGAATGAAATGCTGCAATTTTTAGTGCATAATAATTCCTCCCGCCCAAAACCAGACCTCTACACACCTTCTGTGAACAACAGGCACAACCAAAAGACGTGTTGGAAGACCTCGCCATTTGTTTTAGCTGCTAAATTGAATACCTGGCCCCAGGAGGTACTTCTGCCTGGCAGGAGCTGTGGTGGAGCTGAAGTTAAAGGCTGGTGCACTTGCAGTGAGCTGCCCTGTCACTCACCGACTGCCTTGTTTCACTCCAAAACTGGCTGCTGGCCCGCCTGATGCCTGTTGGGAATTTTACAGCTCCAACACTGACATTTGAGCTGCCATGAATTTCAAAGGGCACCCTTCTTCCTTCTCCCAGACCCAGGTTTAGTGCAGGAACCTCACAAAAGGCTATGGCTTTCCTAATTAATCACCCTTTTGTTTGTCTGGACAGAAAGCAGACAAACTAACTCTCTCAACACCTGATTTGCATCAGGGACTCTAAATTGCACTATCTTAGTGTCAACACCAAAACCTGTGCTCCATCCGGCAGGGACGGGACTGATTTGACTTTCCCAATCAAAAGATCCGTCAGGACTGTGGCCCCCCCTGCTTCCCCGTGCTTGCTCCTGGCACCTCTACTCTCCACCATGGCTGGGGCATGCCAGGAGCAGCAGAGCAGCCCAGCGTGCTGGAGTTTGGCCACAGCACTCGGCCTCTGGCTCCACAACCTGCTCGGAAAACTCAAAAGGCAGGGGTTTTGTTTCAAGGCAGGCTTCAGAGAGACCTGTGGAAGGGAGGTTTTGGGCACACCACAGGCTGGCAGAGGTAGAGGAGCACGTGCACATTGGGGTGCTGAGGGTACATGACAGGCATAAAACTACCCTGTGAGGCTGGCTCACCTTCCCAAAGCTGAGCCATGCCCTCCATCAGACATCGCAGGCTGTGCAGATGAGGTGCTGCAGTGCACTCTGTAGGCAGGATGTGACATTAATTGCAAGTTCCTTGCGTCATTCAAAATACTGTACCAAGTTACGCACAAGTTAGCTAACTTAACATGGCACAGATCAAAGAAGGTGGCAGTTGCTTTTTTTCCCCATGGAAAAATGATGCACACTGAACGATCCAGCTGCACAGACCAGCCTGGAGGGGGTCTCTCCCTGCAAAGACTGGGCAGCAATGGGAGACCCTACACCCCACAGTTGGCATGGTTTACTGGCTCAAAATGCTTTGAGGAAGTTAATTCATGACCTGCTCTCTGACAGCAGAATAGCATGCTGGCTGCAGCTGTCAAGTGTCTGCAGGTATGCTGAGAAGTACAGTAATTCCTGCATAACTGTTAAAGAGAAAACTTTTTTTTCAGTGTATGTAAAGATTTAAGACACAGAAATCCCTGAGTGAGAAATACTTGAACCTGGGACTCAGGGAAAAAAAAAAAAAAAGAAAAAAAAAAAAGGAGAGTTTACCATCTTTGGAAGAAAGGGCAGGCAACTCAGGAAGAGTAAATACAGGGATCTTGTTAGGCCATGCAGAGAGGAAATTAGAAACGCAAAAGCTCAGCTAGAACTCAATCTGACCACTGTCGTAAGAGACAACAAAAAAATGTTTTTACAAATACGTTAACAATAAAAAGAGAGCCAAGGAGAGTATCTATCCTTTATTGGATGCAGAGGGGAACTGCCACCAGAATTGAGGAAAAGGCTGAGGTACTTAATGCCTCCTTTGCCTCAGTCTTTAATAGTGAGACCAGTTATCCTCAGGGTACTCGGCACCCTGAGCTGGAAGACAGGGACGGAGAGCAGAATATAGCCCCCACAATCCAGGAGGAAGCAGTTAGTGACCTACTACGCCATCTGGACACTCACAAATCTATGGGACCAGATGGGATCCATCCGAGAGTACTGAGGGAGCTGGTGGAAGAGCTTGCCAAGCCACTCTCCATCATTTATCAGCAGTCGTGGTCAACAGGGGAGGTCAACCCAGATGACTGGAGACTTGCCAATGTGACGCCCATTTATCCAGGGAACTACAGGCCTGTCAGCTTGACCTCGGTACCAGGGAAGATTGTGGAATGTTTCATCTTGAGTGCGCTTACATGGCATGTGCAGGACAAGCAGGGGATCAGGCCCAGCCAGCATGGGTGCATGAAAGGCAGGTCCTGCTTGACCAACCTGATCTCCTTCTATGACCAGGTGTGTCAGCTTTGTGTGGCAAGGTTTTGGTGGGGGGGGATTACAGGGGTGGCTTCTGTAAGAAGCTGCTGGAAGCTTCCCCTGTGTTCGAGAGAGCCCATACCAGCCGGCTCTAAGATGGACCCGCCGCCGGCCAAGGCCAAGCCAATCAGCGATGGTGGTAACGTCTCTGTGATAACATTTTTAAGAAGGAAAAAAAGTTGGGACAGACGGAAACAGCCGCCAGAGAGAGGAGTGAGAACATGTAAGAGAAACAACCCTGCAGACCCCCAGGTCAGTGAAGAAGGAGGGGGAGGAGATGCTTCAGGCACCGGAGCAGAGATTCCCCTGCAGCCCGTGGGGAAGACCCTGGTGAGGCAGGCTGTCCCCTCTGCAGCCCAGGGAGGTCCACGGTGGAGCAGATCTCCACCTGCAGCCCGTGGAGGATCCCATGCTGGAACAGGTGGGTTCCCGAAGGAGGCTGTGACCCTGTGGGAACCCCACACTGGAGCAGGCTCCTGGCAGGACCTGCAGACCCATGGAGAGAGGAGCCCACGGAGCAGGTTTTCTGGCAGGACTTGTTGACCCCGTGGGCGACCCACGCTGGAGCAGTGTGCTCCTGAAGGACTGCACACCATGGAAGAGACCCATGCTGGAGCAGTTCGTGAAGAACTGCAGCCCATGGGAAGGACCCACGTTGGAGAAGTCCGTGGAGGACTGTCTCCTGTGGGTGGGACCCCACGCTGGAGCAGGGGAAGAGTGTGATGAGTCCTCCCCCTGAGGAGGATGAAGCGGCAGAAAATAACGTGTGATGAACTGACCGTAAACCCCATCCCCCTGTGCCGCTCGGGGGGCTTGGTAGAGAAATCCGGGAGTGAAGTTGTGCCTGGGAAGAAGGGAGGGGTAGAGGGAAGGTGTTCTGAGATTTGGGTTTATTTCTCATTACCTTACTCTGGTTGATTTGTAATAAATTGAGTTAATTTTCCCCATACTGAGTCTGTTTTGCCCGTGACAGTAATTGGTGAATGATCTCTCCTGTCCTTATCTCAACCCACAAGCTCTTTGTTATATTTTTCTCTCCCCTGTCCAGCTGAGGAGGGGGGAGTGATAGAACGGCTTTGGTGGGCACCTGGCATCTGACCGGGGTCAACCCATCACACCAGGTGACCCACCTAGTGGATGAGAGAAAGGCTGTGGATGTTGTCTACCTGGACATTAGTAAGGCCTTTGACACTCTCACAGCATACTCCTGGAAAAGCTGGGAGCTCATGGCTTAGACAAGTGTACTCTTTGCTGGGTAAAAACCTGGCTGGATGGACGAGCCCAAATAGTTGTGGCGACTGGAGTTAAAACCAGTTGGTGGCCAGTCACAAGTGGTGTTCCCCAGGACTCGGTGTTGGGGCCAGTTCTGTTTAATATCTTTATCAATGATTTGGACAAGGGGATTGAGTACACCCTCAGCAAGTTTGCAGATACCACCAAGTTGGGTAGGAGTGTTGATCTGCT
The DNA here is from genome assembly GCF_929443795.1 of Astur gentilis. NCBI lineage: Eukaryota > Metazoa > Chordata > Aves > Accipitriformes > Accipitridae > Astur > Astur gentilis. The sequence continues at coordinate 24,580,661 of NC_064891.1, forward strand.
TGAGGGTAGGAAGGCTCTACAGAGAGATCTGGACAGGCCGGATCGATGGGCTGAGGCCAATTGTATGAGGTTCAACAAGGCCAAGTGCCGGGTCCTGCACTTGGGTCACAACAACCCCATGCAGCGCTACAGGCTTGGGGAAGAGTGGCTGGAAAGCTGCCCGGCAGAGAAAGACCTGGGCGTGCTGGCTGACAGCCGGCTGAATATGAGCCAGCAGTGTGCCCAGGTGGCCAAGGCGGCCAACGGCATCCTGGCCTGTATCAGGAATAGTGTGGCCAGCAGGAGCAGGGAGGTGGTTGTTCCCCTGTACTGGGCACTGGTGAGGCCGCACCTCGAGTCCTGTGTTCAGTTTTGGGCCCCTCACTACAGGAAAGACATTGAGGTGCTGGAGCGTGTCCAGAGAAGGGCAACCAAGCTGGTGAGGGGCCTGGAGCACAAGTCTTGTGAGGAGCGGCTGAGGGAGCTGGGGTTGTTCAGTCTGGAGAAAAGGAGGCTGAGGGGAGACCTTAACGCTCTCTACAACTACCTGAAAGGGGGTTTGTAGCAAGGTGGGTGCTGGTCTCTTTTCCCAAGTACCAAGTGATAGGATGAGAGGAAATGGCCTCAAGTTGCACCAGGAGAGGTTTAGATTGGATATTAGGAACAATTTCTTTATTGAAAGGGTTGTCAGACATTGGATCAGGCTGCCCAGGGAAGTGGTTGAGTCTCAGTCCCTGGAGGTGTTCAAAAAACAAGTAGACAAGGCAGTTCAGGACATGGTTTAGTGGGCATGGTTGATGGTTGGACTCAATGATCTGAAAGGTCTTTTCCAACCTAAATGATTCTATGATTCTATGATAAGTTGACATTACCAATGCTATATAACCAAGATATGGCTTAGGAAGGCCATGACAATTGCTTCTATAACTACTGCTTGAGAGCACACTTAAATATAACTAAAAACCCCCAAAAGTTCACAGAAGGAGTTAACGTTAAAGTCAGTAAGCATAGATAGTTAAGTTCATTGGTAGAAGTCCCTTTCCTTTTACAGCCAAAGAAATTACTTACTGTCAAATACGAAGAATGCAACGTCAGTTGTGGTGCTCATCAGCCAAGGAACAGGGTAGGCCCAACTGCATCAAAGCCTGTTTTTTAGTTAGAGAAAAACTGGTAGCCAGCAGTATTGGCACATAATGAACTGCCAACATGAAAGCCCACATTCTTTAGCATTACCAGGTTAGAAAAGGGTATAAAAATGGATTGAAGAAGTAGTAAAATATTTCAACATTTGGGGATCTTTGGCTGTTTTCTCACCAGATAAGGTCAAGTTCTGCTCTAGTAGTCATTCTCTCCTTGAGGAAGATGATTTAAATTGTATTTTGATACTTCATCCTGTTCCACTGTCCTCATCCAGCACGACTTAAATCGTTCTTTTCTGTCTGCTTTCTCTACATCGGTACAGCCTATTCTTCTACACACTGTCAAATTCTGCTGGCTTCACGCTCTACAATGACACTTACAAAGCAAAGAAGAATAAACAAATGCACATAATTTCACACTGCATCATCATGAATGACCATACTCATGTTCAGAAAGCAAAACCGTAACAAGCAATAAAAATTTACTCCTCGTGACGATATAGAAACATGTTACTCATTAGTTACCACTCCCATGTTAAAAATGTTGCGTCTTTCCAACAAACGCAAAACAGCTTTTTTGGTGGTAAATAGCAGGTATTTATTTGAAATGAAAAAAATACTTCAGTACCTGAACTATTGCATTTAATCATGTATTGTAATTGTGTTACTCTACCTTTTTGCATTGGAGACAAATATACAATGAACATTCAGATATCACAGATTGCACACTAGATAGTAAATCGTCAGGCCTTTTACGCAACCACCAAAAAACAGATATTGGGATTCTGCAATATAGTACAAAATTCCACACTCCAGTCTTAGCCAGTTATCTTCAATTTACTCCTGATGCTGTACAAATAAATGGCCATTTAACTAGGGCTTACAAGTTAATAACAGGACAAAAAAAAATATACATTGCACTGACACAAAAAGTCAGCTGTGTTAATAGTCATGCAACAAGTAACCAAACTTGCTGAAATTAAAAATACTTTCTAAAAACAGTTTTAACTGCATAAGTATTTTATACACAGTTCATTTACTGAAACAAAAAGTCTTTAAATGATACAAAGCAAATATAAGTTTCTACCAATTTTATACATAAGAAAGTGCAAAATAACTTATCTAAAGTGTTTTGCTATTGAACTGATGAATGTTGGCTGGAGGCAGCCAACCCCCTCTCATAAGCATGACATTACAGTTGCACACTACATACAAATGTTAAGAGTACATGAATAAGTATACTACAAAGAACAAGGCAGGAGAAGACGTGAGGTACTTGCAGAGAATACAGTCTACTAATGTTAGTGTACATGAGTATATTTTTTCTCAACAGATTTTTACATGGAAAACAAAGCAAGAATTTGCATTAGAAGCTTGAAAGAAATGGAAAAAAACCCCACTCCCAAGTAGTCAAAACAGTTGCCCACAGCACCAGCTGCCAGAGAAAATATGAGCAGGTGTGTTTCTTTCCCCTCCACCTCCTACAAGCAAGAAAGTGGTTTTTGGAACAGCGCAACCGAAGAATTAAGTCAGAGGGCTGTGGTGATTTGTTTGCACAATGTAAATTGGGACTAACCTCTGCACTACAGAATTTGTAAAGAATAATGACCTTGATTTTTTCAGTAAGCTGCCAAACATCAGAAGCATAGAACAACACCTGTACAACGTGCTGATGTAGCTGAACACAGTCAACTACCTCTTTACCGACGGCCCACTATCTTCACGACCCCACATTAGTACTATATGCCAACTGTTTGCTTTAGTGTTTAGATTATGTCAGTGTTATTGTCATAAACCTTGTTTTTATTAGGGTTTAATTATATGGCTGTGCAAGTTCCAGTCCGTAGAAAAGAAGACTTCCTTAAAATTGGTTTTGATTTGAAATCTGGAGGCAAGGGGAAGAAAACTCTGTGGACTCAAAGACATTTAAAAGTTGTTAAAAGAGCCTTTTCTTCAAACTGAAAATGCTAAGGCCACTAGCCTGTCTTCTGAATTATGCTGGTTTCGCATCATTTTGGGAAGGGTGAAGGCAACGTTAGAGAGAACAGCTGAACACAGAAATTCCAGTGCTCTGCACATGCTTACTGAGGACCTCTTCTTCTTTTTAGGGACAAATCTGTCAGGGTAGCCATGCAGCACGGCTATTTGATCATCACTCTTTGGATCCAAATTTGGGTCAGCTAATCTCAACAAACCTGCATTTACTCAACAGTGTGCAAGGGCTCTAGAAAAGCCTTTCTGTTCATTTGGGGACCTAGTATACATACCAAAACAGGAATATATCTCATTTTACAGACCAGCACATATATAATAAACAAACATGTATCAAAATACATATTTAACCTTCAGTGCATAAACATGTGATACCAGGGTAAATAGTAAGTGGTCAGTATTAACAAATTATTCACTGCTAGAAGCTCAAATCAAGAGAAGACAGGTGTGCCCTCACAGTGCCAAAGACCTTCTGGAAGAAGCTCACACCACCACAGAGGCTCTGACATTTTTGATGGTGCAATTCTGATGACAGTGCCAGTTTTAACCATCTGCTGTCCCAGGGCCAGAGTCTTCCCAAATCATTCTAAGTGAAGGATAATCTCGTCTCGAGTGAAGACACTTACAGAAGTACTAGCAAAGCAAAAGTGGGACCACTCGTCTTCTGTTGGTTTGGGTCATATCCTTACTGCTATTTAAAAGAATCCATCGTGAATATACCTAGATCTAGATCAGTTTGTCACCCATTTACAAAATATATACACATACGTTAAAAAACAAAACCAAACCAAACACCAGCCTGCCCCTGCCCCCCTCCCCCTCCCCCCCCCCCCCCCCCCCCCCCCCCACAACCCACTGGCAAGACCTCATTCAGAAATTAAGTCCATGGGCCTATCCGATGCACATGTTCCAATCCCAGTGTCTCTACTTCATTCCACATGTAGTGCAAAATAAATGACAGAGTAGTAAAAAAATACTGCAATTAAATTCATATTGGAACTTAAAAACCATAATGGAAATCTACTGCTGTCCTCAAGTTGATGCCATGTGCTGAAACACAAAGATAGCTCTTAGAAGCATTTCTGACATGACTAATATCACCCTGTTTTAGAGCAATGCCTATTGTTCCAAAAGTTTTTTTGCGAACAAGCTACAGGACAACAGCGGTTAAATTCTATGCCCAAGAAATTCATTCTGTACCTATATGCAAGCCAATTGCTATTGACTAAAGAAGATAAAAGCTGGTTCTTGCACTGCATGAATCAGCTGCTAATGAACATTAAGTAATTAACAAAACTGTAGCTCTGACATGTATAAAAGAGGCCTTATTAAATATGAACAACACTGAGGTGGTAAATAGTTTGGTATAAAATGCAACACAAGTGTACAATTTAGTTCCTGGTTATCTTACAGCTAGAATAAAATACTCCAAGTCCTATTCTCAAAAATGTTTTCTTTTGAAAAAATCCACGTAATTCTATGAAGAGCCTTACTTAAATTAAGATACTGTGGGCAACTGAAAGAACAAACATGCACAGACTGGATTTTTAACAGAAATACACATAATGCCTTCGAGTTTTCTGGTTTTTTTTGTTGTTGTTGGTTTTTGTTTTTTTTTTTAAACATTCATATTTAAATTGATAGATGAGATAAAGATGCCACACAAAGTATAGTGGTTAATCTGAAGTCCCATGTAACAGGCAGTTAAGTTCATATTTAGATAAAAAGGCCGTTACACCTATTTACAATATACACAGTTGCTTGCGAAGAAGGCAGATTTACAACTATCTTCTAAAAAGCCTTCCCCTCCCCCTCCCCCAGATAAAGATGACTAGATCTACAAAAACAAGACAAGAATGGGTGTTTAGGATAAGTGAGGACTTTCTTGATAGCCACGTCAACATAGGTTTAGGGGTTGACAGTTCTATTGGATTTGTGGTTATTAATCACGTCTTCCTGGGCTTTGCTCTTCACTTAATTATGCTGTTAGCCTCATTTACCTTCTGTCAACGCAAACCAATTCAATGATCCCTTTTTACTTTTAGTGCTTAAAACTCAGTATAAACTTAAGTGTAAACAGACAATATTCTAATCCCTTCCAATCACTGCATGATACTCTCACTAGTTCTTGGAGTGATGGCGGGGCTGGATGGGGTCTCCATTTGCCAGAACCCCATCAATTTCTGGGCCCCTCCTCTGAACCCCGCTCATGCTGCAGGTTGTAGAAGCAGTTCTGGCAGACTCTGACTGGTGACGAAATCTTCAGACGCTTGATTTCAGACTGAAACCTACTGCACCTGTAGAGGAAAACAAACATCACTGTGAACACAGGTCTTCTCCCAACCTGGCTATTTTCTATCCAGGTGTGGAAATTATCATCATGACTTCAAATACCAGAAAACTGTCCAAACGTATCTTGACAAAGAAATAAAATGCAGTGTGGCAGAAGCAGAATTTAACTTGCATGATCACTACAGAATCAGTGCAATGACTCTGTGCGAGAGGCAACTTAAAAACAGCTATTGAAAGTATAGCTACTTGCAGACTGACAAGAACAACTAGCTGCTGCAAAAGAAGTTTGGGTGGGTTGTTTTTTTTCATTTGTTTGGGGGTTTTTTTGCCTTTTTTAAAAAATTTCTTTGCTAAGTTCATTTGTCTAGAGTTTTTCCCAGATGGCGACAGGGAGGTTTTCATTCCCTCCTGATACCTGTCTTGCTAACTGAATTTATAAAGGGGCTGGTCTGTCTTTTCTAATTCTTCCCTGGAAGTTTTGAGAGTTTTGATACTTTTTCTTCATCAGTTCTGTTTTGGTAGAGGAAAGCTCAGTCTTTCAGCAGAGTTCTGCAGTATGCAACAGCTTTACCCAGCCTAAAATTCTGTATGGAAGAGCTCAAAAGAGACTGTTGGCTGACTTACTTCTGGCAGAACAGCTGTCCACAGTTCCTGCAATGGTGACGCCTCTCAGTGAGTGAAAAACGGACTGCACAGCCCGAACAGCTGTCTCCCCCCTCATCCTTTACCCAGTGATCAGCTGCAGATCGGCCAGGCTGATCACTTACGGACCAGCTGAATACTCTGCCTCGACCATCCCCAATAAGAATTCTGCTGTGATCTCTGCAAGAAAAAAGCAAAAGCATTCCTGCAACAACTCTGGCACAGTAACATGCAGACATTGACGACCAATTTTACATGTTGGAATACGTAATACGTTAAACTACCGGCATAGTAACTAATGTGCAAATTAGCCTGGTCTGACTGAGAAACGGAGCTGTAAGAACACTCTATGTAACATAGTGCAGCTGAGTGAGTCTACTTATTTTATGATTTTTTTAAACTCAGTCCTTGAACAAGGCTGCCCCACACAGAAGGACCACAAAACAGCATTATGCAAAGAACAATAGCTGGTTTGTACCACTTCCCACTGACAACATTGTAAAAAAATGTTTTAAGCAATTGCTTGCGAGCTACTCACTTAGAGATGCCGAGTGCAGTGATTTCTGCTGGATGTGCGTTGTCTTTGCGATCAAATGCTGTGTGCATAGTTAGTTTGCTTCTAAACACCAACTGACGCTCCCATCTGTAACCTAGAAATGAGTGGGAAATAGGAGGGGAAAAAGCAAATTTGCTCATTCTCATTTGTGTTCCCTTCTCCCCCAACATATCTGTATGTGTGACTTCATAGAACGAAAAAAATCTCCCCACCCAAGATAACTTTCTATGGCTCAAGTTTCACTCAGGGAAAACACATCTTTCAACTACTCCCCAATGCATGTAAGAAAGGAGAGGATACAAAACAAGGCACAGAGCCTCTAATTTCTGTAAGTCCCACTGTAAGTGGGAGCTGCAGAGAATGGTGACATACACAGGGAAGCCCTGTACGAAAGCCTGACAGGGCTGGGATAGCTTCATTTTTATTTTTTTTTTACTTTAATTATTTAATTTTATTTTTAAAGTCAAGACTCAGATTTCCAATGTCATTAATTTTCTTCATAAATGCTCATTTTGGGTATGTGACTAAAACAGTTTTGATGACATACCAGTGTTTTGGCTGTTGTTCAGCAGTACTCGCAGAGCGTCAACGTCTTCTCTTTTTCCCCACTCCGCTTTGCACCCCAAACCCCATCAGGAGTTTGGAGGTGTGCAGTAAGTTGGGAGGGGACACAAGCTGGACAGCTGACTCAAACTGACTGAGGGGTTATTCCACACCATGTAACACCATGCTCAGCAATAAAACTGAGAGGAGGGGTTTTGCGGGAAGGCAGCCATTTGCTCAGAGACTGGCTGGTCATCATTCTGCTTATGGGAGGTGGCGAGTGATTGCCCTTGCATCACTTGTTTTGTCCTCCTCTTTCCTTCCCTTATTAGACTATCCTTATCTTGACTCGTGAGTTCCCTTGCTTTTGTTCCTTCTATTCTCTCCACCATCCTGCTGCAGGGGGTTGTGGTGGTGATGGCGAGTCAGCGGGTTAGCTGCTGGCCAGGGTAAATTGACCACAGCTTCTCAGGAAAAGCTTGAACAACATGCAATGTTTGCACACAAATTTTTCTCTTTGCTGACCATTTTGGAATTTATCAGCCAACCCTGCTCAAAGCTGCATAGACAGAGAGACGCTGCCTTATGGGTCAGTGCTGACAGCACATTTATCTGACAGAGGAAGTGTACCCAATTTCTTTTACCTGGTTTAAGCTTGCTGTAGTGCCGTGCTTCAGCATAGCTAGGGTGTGGGTGGTTAACCTGAGCATGGGGATGCATTTTTGCTTGTCCCTCAGAATAATTCACAAAGATAAAGCCATCTTTTTCATCCAAGCTGAGCTGGTCTGACCAACGCCTGGAGTCATCAGAGCCGCTGTCTGCTGACCATGCTGCTGCTGCTCTGTTTGATGATGACCTAGGTCTGTGGCTGGTGCTGCTTGGTTGACTCTGGCTCTCCTGCAGTTTCGTGTCCTGGCCTATGCATGGATCATCTGCCTCGGATTCACTGCTGTCCTCTTCGTGGGCTTCCTGCCCTGGATTCACCCAACAGGAGAGAAGACATTGTTAGCAAGGCTGCTTATAACCTAAGCTTTTTCCCTGTTCTGCTGTTGTACTACCTACAACCCAATAGGTACCACCACAGCATGACTAGAGTGGAACTGCATGCGGACATCTCAAAGCCTTTGCAAACATTCAGCTCCTGCCAGGAATCACACTATTCATCTTTTTTGCACTGGTCTGTCAGAAAACAGCACTCCTTAGCTGAAGCTATTTCCTATGATAGCCCATCTGGGGTAGGCTAGGATAGACATGAGTAAAATTTTCAAAAATGCTCAAGTTAGCAAAACCAAATCTTGCTGCCTTTCAGCAAAACTTACACAAGTAAGCAGAGTCAGCTATGCTGAAACTCCGGCTGACTGAGAAACAATGCAGATTTGCTAATAACAGGTTTTGTTAATACAAAAAAGCAACTGCTGAAGATATTTATATTCCTAGTGACACCGGAAAAAAAAGAGCTGTATTTATATAATAATTACTAATGAGTCTCATGCGATCCAGATCCAAATCCAGATCATATCTTCAATATGAAGAGGGCAAGAGGAAGATGAGATGGCTAAAAGAAATACCCATCAAGCACAGACCAAAATCTTCTGACCAGGGAAAATGATATGTCCAGCATTGCCTGTCTAAACAGCATGCTGTTCCATCAGTAGATTTAATTCTTCTGTTATAACATTTGTGTTCACCGATAGCAGAAACAGAAAAAACTTTTCTTCACAGAAAAAAAAAAAAGCTATAATGGCCATGACTTTCTTACTCACAGCAGTATGAAACTACCATAAGCAAGGTGGTGAGCGAAGAACTCAGATACTCTATTTATTATGCCCACTGGATGTCTACTGTCTTTTGAGACAAAGTCTCCATCGTCCATTCTGCACTGTACGACCATAGGATTTTAACCTACATATAGTAAAGATCACATAAAAGGCAAATACAAAACACTTGTCAGGAGACATACCTATTTGTGCTTCTTGACAATCCTCTTGCATTTCCAGCATCTCCACAGGCTCTGGAGCTGGTGTTTCTGGTACTTGCAAGAACTCCATCCGCCAGAACTGGAGGGACAGCGGATAAGCAAAGTGGCACATACTGAACTCTTAGCTTTCTTCTGAGCTACTTCTAGAGTTAAGATGGCTTATTAGAACTGTGCGTTTGCACTGGTAGCACAAGAGGTAGGTTACATCTTCATACTAAGCCCTGTTTTCGGGGGCTAGATACTATAAGAGCACATCTGTGTTCATGCCTGAACCACAAGTGAACAAGTCTTGTGCTGTTATTTAACACCTTAGCTGTTCAAATAAAAAAATCCACTCCACATAGCAACCTGAGCAGCAGACTCTGGTTAAGGCAGACCCAGGACTGCACACAGCAAAGTACTGAAAATCAGGTTAGACTTGCAGTGATCAGAGATGCCACTAAGTTCCTCTTTTCCTTCTAGGCAGCAAAATGAATTGTCTCAAGATGTGTAGAACAAAAATGGTGATCAAAAACTACAATCTCTAGTGACCAAAAGTGACCAAAATAGAGTAGGAAGGAAAATGTATGCTGCTGATTATTGCTAGTTACCACATCACAACAGGTGCATCAAAAAGGAGAAAGAAAACTGAAAGACTGCATAGGAATGTCAGCTCACAAAGAGTTTTCCATGAATCTTCAATGTCCATCTAACTTGTGGACAGGATACAGTGCACCACCCTGGGCAGAAATGGCACAGCTGGCTCCAGCACCAAAACCAGTCTGCATCGTCTACCCAGCCTGGACTTTCCTTCCTGCAAAACTAATTGTTCAGGTAGAGCAACCAAGCATAGCAGGACTGCTTTTGGTACTGGCCAGGACACTGTGTGTTGGATAAACATGACTTCTGTAACTACTACTACTAAGGTGTAAACTTATTTTTCCAAGCAGTGACTCCTGGTACTCACCCGGACAACTCCATCTGAATGTCCCGTTACTATGACATTCTGGGTATCCCACTCATTCATCTCTGACACAAAGCAACACATTATTTGCTGGCTTCGGCCAGTGAAAGTGTTTACGCTTGCGGTAGGGCTGCCATTAATGCTCCATACATGGATGTAAGTGCCAGCACATGATACAATATCCCCCTGCGAAGACAAATAGCACCTTCGTATTTCAATAAAAGTCTCAGGTTTTCTTCAGCAAAAATATAAACCAGGCTCATTTTTAAGCCAAGGTCAGGCATCAAGGCTGGCACTTTTCAGGATGTTCTATTCAAGCTGAGTTTGGCCACCTAACAAATCTTTAGGACGATATGCACTTTTTTTAAATTGTACATAGAAAACTAGACTTAATAGCAACCTATTTGTTGTATTTACAGCATACAATGAGTAGACCAATTCCTCCATTTTCACAGAATAACAATCCAACAGCGTATTTTCAGTACTTTCCCTTCGGTTTTCAAAGACTCCACTCATGTTGACTCCAGTCTTTTTCACAAACATGTATCACCTTATATTTCATTTGCTTCCTTATTGGGAAAAGAGCAAGAGATGGTTCAAACTAGTGCAGAGGGGAAATGGGAGCTGCAGTCTAGAATACCAGCAACACTACAACCATCAGACTACTAGCAGCTAATAAACTGTGCCTCTTGCTACCCCCTCCTTGTATTACAGCCCCATTTTGTCTTGATTTCAACCACTACATCTGCTCCAGTTGCAGCATGGTCCATCCAGCCCTGATGGACCAGCTACAAAAAGTTTCAACTCAGGCAAATTCTTTGACATGCATGGGAGCTGGATAAAAGGCAACCTGTAACTTATAGGACCACCAGGAAGACAAGCTTTTAGGATATGTCTGTTTCCACTACAATTGTCACTGCAGCTTCATGCAAGGTTATCTTCTGCTTCCTTTAAAATAAGCGTAAAAGAACAGAAGTCAACCAAGATCATATACCAAATCCTTTGTTAGCTCCTATGGCAGGTTTGACAACCCACTTTGAACACCACACTAGCTATACTGCTGCCAGCACTGTTAATGAACCCTTCTGAGCTCGAGCTGTTCTGCATGGAATAAACCCACATGCGTCTCTGGACAAAAGATGCAAATTATGCCCTAAACCAGCTAAGTCATTTTCAGATGAGTTATACAAGTTTCGCCAAACTAACAGAAGAGCCTAGTTTGTTTTTCTTCAGTTTAATGATTTCTGACTCTTGCTACTGTTCCCACTGCACACTGGTGAACAGTATGTGGTTCTTACCGTTAATTCATTTATACAGAGTGCTGAAACTGGAGCCCTGTGACCTCGAAGCTGTGTTAGAAAAGAGAGTTTATTCAAATCCCAGATGATGCAGGTGCGATCCCGTGATCCACTCACAATTATGTGATAAGCTAGTGATGCTGTTAAGCATGTGACAGTGTCAGTATGACCCAGTAATGCCTGCAAAACAAAGTCAGGAGGAACAAGCTTCTATCAGGAGAGAGCACAAAAATTACTATATTAAACCCACTTATCTGAAAAGATTCAGATATTGTAAACATGAATATGCTATCAGAAGATCCAACTGACTTACAAGTTTCCAGTCGGCAACTATTTTCATAATTGAAAATGATAGGAGCGATATTTTTTTCCATTTAAAAAGTACTCACAAAACCATATTTCAAGGGTCTAATGTTATATAGCCTTCTACTGAAAAAAACCAACCCCAAAATGAATTTCCAACCCATTCTGCATCCTCCATCTGCATCAGTAGCCTATTTATAGGGTCAGTGTGTGTTCTAGGCTGCACCTGAAATTACATTCTGAAAACAGAAATTCTTTGTAAATATAAAATGGCTTCTATATAAACTTCTGTTGATGTTTGAGAAAAGATAAAAAAGACAAGAAAGAGCTGCAACCAAAAAGGCAAAGTCAATTGCAAGGAGGCAAAAATTACAAACATCTACTTGTATTAGACCCTGCTTTTACATTTTAGGCTTCACCTAACCCCTGGAACAGGAGTCTGTTTACATACAACACTACAATAAAGCAGATGATTTCACAAAACGTACCTGAATAATTTTGTTAACATCTCCCCATCTCTCCAAAAAACTCCTGGTAATCAACTATCCTTAAAAACGATGCAATTTTAAAGATGCATTTTGCCCACTTTCAATGCAGATCGTACCTTGACAACCCAGTTCTCCAAAGGTCTGCTGGACTCATGGTTTCAAAGCTTACTATGTGAGCAAAACCCCTTTCATAATTACTTTGATCTTGAAACATAATTTATGTAAAAGGCATCTTTACTGTATTTTACCTGTTTCAGTGTAAGGGCTTTAGCTTTTTCTTTGGAAATGCCCATTTCCCACACACACACCGCTGTGCTTGTTCCTCCAGTGATAACTAGTTTGGGGTTGGGGCAAATGGCACACAGTATCTGACCCCATTCTGACAAACATTCATAAACAATTACTGCCTAAAAATAAAAAAAAACAAAGAAGAATTACTTGAAGGATTAGTGTTTGGTAGGTTAAAAATAAAAACCCGAGTGCTACCCTGCACGATGGACCATTAAAGTAACTAAGATATCGCTGCTACCCCCTTATGCAGTTTTTCCTCAAACAGAAGCAATTCCAGCCTCTGCCATAAGACGCCTCCCAAGAGAACATGAGAGATGAGCTTTAACTGCACAGATTTAATTCATTCATGCTTTGCAGACCTGGTAAAAAATTATTATTAATTGATTTATGTCATTCTGCCAGCATTCTGATTAAGCCTACCAGATAGGGAGCAATAAAACATACACAGTACAAGCTTATTTCATTCACATGTGAAATAAATCTCCATTGGTAGATTTTTTCACTACTGAGTACTAATTGTTTTTGGTACATTCAGCACTAAAACAAATCTCAGATTACAAACCTTGTCTGACTCATAGGTACCCAGTCTACAGCTGAGGTCTGCGTAGCCCCAGGCAAAAGTTTTATTCCATGTAGGTGGGATGAGAACCTTATTCTGTTCTACTGCCAGAATGCCTTTATCAGTACACACGATCTGTCCCACAGGCTCCTTGAGCTCTAAAAAAAGAAGATGGGGTTACGTTTTACTGCTAGCACAGACAAATACTATCTCATCCCATTAAATACCTGATGCTCTGCAAAAGCAGGATATCTGTATTGGCTATGTTATACAAATCTTTGTTTCAACTGCAACAATGGCAACTTTTGCTACATTCCTAACAAATGCAGTGCTAAGCACCATCAGTAGCGGTGAGAACACTCTGAGGACCACAGATAGCTCTGATCCTACCTGTGATGCTGTACAAGGTGTTCTTCAGACAAGATGGCTGTGGTCATTAAAAGTGGTTGTACACCATTTCTGGCACAAGTAAAAGTAAGTTTTTGGTACAGATTCCAACATCTTGGCTAAGCATTCCCAGAGGCTACATTCCTGACTACAGCCCATGGTGTCCTACCTGTTTTCCCCCAAGCTTTACAAATACAGATTAGTGCTTTCTAATTTCCTGTCTTAGAGTGCAGCCCTGCTATGTCCTGTGTATTAGTACATCCTTCTCTCTTTACAGCAGGCAGGCACAGATTCATTTAATCAACTAGTTAAGAAATCACTGTATAGCATTTGCCTGCCTCACAGACAGTTAACTTTTTGTTCAGTCCAGTGTCAAATACGAAGTCAAACCCCACTTTTTTTCATCTCAGCGCAGCTACCAACACCACCCATCCTGCCAACATTTCTCAGTATTTCTTGGCACTGTGATAAAGAATCCTTCTGCTACAAAAACCACAAAAATTGAGGCTATCGCAGGCCCAGAAGCAAGGTACCCTGAATATTGTTTATTAAATTACAACTTTAAAGAGGTGCTTGGGCCCAATTTTATCCCCCTATTTTAAAAAAGTTATGTTAAACTGGCACAGATTTGGTGCTTCCAAAGCATACTTTAAGGTAGCTAAGAACATAATGCTGTAATCTCTACAGCATTAGGATATTTTAAATTTGTTTTTCTTACAGAAGTACACCCATTAATAACATTAGAACTAAGCAAAACATGGAAAAGGACAATCTTGCTGAAACTCTGAATGCTCTGGCAAAGAAACAGGAATAATTACCATGGTTTTGCAGTTTACCTTTCACTGGGGCAAGAGATGGCCGCAGGTTGTCCAAATGATGGAAAAAAATCTTGTCACTTGTGGAACCAGGGGGCACAGAGGTTCCCACAGCCTCCCCATTCAGTCGGCTTCTAACACGCTTCGGTGGGTGTGGTTTTTTAAAGAGCTGAAATTCATCAAGAAATTAATTATCATCAAAAATTACAGGTTTACATGAACACAAGCTTAAAAAGATCATCAGTATGTCCAATTTACCTGCTAAGAGTTCTGCAGGTCAGAAAATGTTACTTAACTGTTCTTAGTATTCACTAATAAGTTATGGCAACCATTTCAGTAAGACTTCAACAAATAATTCAAAATTCAACAAGGACATAATGTGCAAAGTATTTTTAAAGCTACCTCCAGCTGCAAAAGCAGTTGAAGTGAAGCAAGCAAAAACTGGAGGTGGCCAGGCTACCAAAGAACAGAGTAACAGCATAGGTGGGCATGTAATTGGATCACACGTGATAATCATGCACAAGAAATGCGTCTTAGCACGTGATCATCTTCTGCCTAGATTTTCATTATAAGTGACTGAATTTCCATTTTACTGCTTCAGTGATCATTCCTGGTATCTCAGTGTTAAACAAGCTGATCATTGCTTCTAATACGCCATGATCATCAATGATACACACTAGCTTTGTCACATGATAAATTCATAATAAACATCATCTTGGATGGTAGATGCTATGTATTATAATATGTAAATGACAAATATAAACATTGAGTGCTATTTTGTAAGACTTCAATTATTCTTTCACAGAGAGACTACTACAGCACTGAAAGGAGAACTGGAATTCCAAGGCCGAAAGTTATTTTTTCCTTACAGCCCTTCGAGATGTGTTACCTGTTGGCCTATCCATAACAGAGGGAACATGCATAAGCCTGAGGTAGCTGAGCTATGAGCATGCACACACATTTCTACAGCTCACATTTACGCTCTGGGTACAAAGGGTAACAACAGGCCTATGTACCACAGCTCTCCCTGAACTACAGCATGCCTCCCGTCTGGCTGCGCTGTGAGAAGATAGAGAGAGAAGGCACATCATACAGTGTCCACATGGACAACTGATCTCAAAAAATGCCAGTTCCAGCAAGAAACCCACCCCTTCTTTTATCCTTTGAGAGACGGTTTCTCTTGCTTGTTCTTTCTGCTCTGCCCCCCCAGGCTGTGGCTTCTCAGGACCCTTGCAGAGTTTGCAAGAGCCCTCTTCCAAATGCAGTACCAGCTCTGGAACGTTCTGCAGCACAACTTTTTAAAATGGGAAACAGTGGTGGAAGAGATGGGATAAAGAAGATGTAGTCCTCGTGTTACACATCCATGCAGCAAAGGAGTGAAAAAGCGCACAGCAGCCACGTCACTGAGATAGCCTGCCCTAGATCCCCTGTGGAAAGTCACAGAGGGTCATAGCAAAACTCTACAATTACACAGAAATGTGCTGCAAGAGCACCCACCATCAAAAATGACTTAAGGAAGGAGTTTTGATTCCCCCAAGTTTATTGCTGTCTGCTTATTTGCTCTAGCAAAGCATCATGCAATTTCTGGTAGAGATGACGAGATCATCATAGGTTTGCACCTATGCCTAAACATGCCTAACAGGCATTTGAAGATTCAGGGAGATCCTTGGACTCAGCTGCAATGCTCTTCAATTTCCCTGCTCTCAGCCCCAGTCTTTATCTGTTCATCTGGCTTTAGCTGGGCCATGTCTGATTATCATCACAACGCAGTGATTATTACTTAAGAGGAGAAAACTCCACAGCCACTACATATTTAGATTACTGAGACAGTGTAAGAAAGGAGAAGGAGAAAAGCAGCCACAGAGATGTGGTGGTGCATTTCTTCCCCCTCTCTGGGCTGATCTATGAACTCGGGAAGTCTTGCTAGGCCTTAGCATAAGCATAATGAGTTGGGTGGTTAAGCATCCCTTGGCTATACCAGGAACTCTTGCATGGGTAAGACAAGGAGCTGCACTGACTGTACCAAGGACTCCTGTTGCCTGGCGGAGGCTGGGGACAGGAGTAGGGACAATTAGTCATTTCCTGACAACCTTGGGACATATCTCAGTCCTCTCCTGACAGCCTTGGAGCATCCCCTATCTGAATCTTAAGTCATTCTCCAACAGCCTTGGAGCCTTCCTTATCTGAATTGTAACTCATGCGAAACAGTACCACCGTAACTGGAATCCCAAGAATTTGCTGATGACTAAAGCCAGTCATCTCCCAAACCTATAAACAACGGTACTAAGTGAGACCCTTTGATCTCTCCTGGACCGCAGCAGGCTGTGACCAGCATCTCCTTCCGAGTGGGACACCTCTCAGAGCTCGCAAACTCTTCAGTTTGCAAAGATCAGAGGTCTGTCGCTGAAAACCAACAAGACTTGGGCTGATACTCTTCACTCCTTGAGGCTCAATCCTTCGCCCATTGAGAAAGATGCCAAAGCATTTAATGTAAATATTTTTACTGAACTTGAGGGGAATTTTTTAACAGGCGTACCTCTTTTACTTGCTTATGTATACCTCTTAGTGTCCTTCTGCATGTCTGTGTGTACTAACATGAATATTCTATAGCAAGTATATTACAAATATTGCTTATCAAACCTAACAGGTTACTGTTGTGAACTTTATTCAACTGTGAATGAATCTCAGGCTGCTATTATACTCATATTCCCTTTAGATATAAACTGTTGACCAAGTCTGGGACTAGGACTTGATCCAGCTGCACCTAGACTCCAACAGGAGTTTAGAAAGCAAGGGGGTCTTCTCCAAAACTTGTGACTCCCCGAGCTTTTTACATTCCTGATCTCTGTACAAATCACGAGAAATCAATCCTAACTTGATTTTCCTTTGTATGTTTCTCTTCTACCCTACTGTGTCTTCGGTCTCTGTATACATAATTTTAGTTTGATTCTAACTTAATTTTTCTTTGTATGTTTCATCTGTGTATTAAGTAATAGAGTGAACCTTGCCATCACATTCTGTGAAGTTGCACTTTTATAAATTCCTATCAAATCATTTTTGCTAATACCCTTGAAGGTGATTCTTTAAGTGGTCTAAACCACTCCTTTTTGCAACAAGAGGATAGATGAGCAGTTCTTAGCCTCCCTTGAAGCAATGAGAGACAGATAGCTGTTAGTGGGTCCCCACAGGAAATACCCTCTGACTGTCCAGAAACATTATGTGCTGCTGCAGTCTAGAGTCCCCAACACGTGGGTTAGGTTCAGTGAATTGCTGAAGGTATCTGTAGTTTCTACTATACCTAGGATTGGAAAAATTCACCGATGACATTTAAAAATTTCACTGGACAGCAAAAAAACCCTAAAGAAATGCCTGAGAGAGAGAAAGAGAGAGAGAAACCCTCAACCCCCTTGCAAAACTAAAAACCCACACAGTAAAACTTTAGATTTAATATTACATTTAATAATTTAATGTAATTTGTAAACACAAACTTTAAAGCTGCACCAAAAATGTGTCTATATAGCTCCTTAACTATAGCTGTCCCACAAGAGTCAATATTCTTAATTTAAATTTTGAGGTTTTTTTTAACAGATTCTTCAAATAAAGCATGTGCCCAAGCCCTGCAGAATGCCATGAGACTGGTGTAAAAAAAAAAAAAAGAAAGCATAAGTTATTACAGAAATTATTTCATTACAGGATAACTTAAAATACCTGAACACTAGGCATTACTTCAAAGTTGCACTTTCACTGCTCCCCTCTGACTTTGCAGCAGGAACATACATTATTTTTTTTCTGATGCTGATTTTTACAGTTGAACCATAATTTGTTTTGCCTTTATTTTAAGGGCGCAAAGGGGAAAAAAAGACACTTCTAATCTCACAAGCAAAGCCCAAAGTTGACCTTCGTTGCATTTATGATGGAAACGTAAAGGATTTCACACCACTGGAAGAATATTTATGGAAAAACAGTCCCAGGAATTTTTACTCCTAAAAGACTTTCCTGTTCTATATTAACACATTTCAATTTGAGTACCATCTGGCAAATAAGAATTCGACAAAGGGTATACCTGCTTTGGTATCTGTCCAAAGTTATTAATGAATCCTATGGTAGCTGTCTCTTTTAATGGATCATTGATGTTATAGATGTCCACTTGCCCCTCATAGAAGAGATGGTGAAAGACATTTACAGCTTCTACTGCAGCAGGACCTTGCTGTTTATAGCCAAAGATCAAGTCAATCCACTCATGCAGATGTGCACTCACAAAGTCACATTCCAGAGCCTGAAATTCAAAGGGCATGCATTAAAACTACGTATACCGGTCATCAGTTGAGTCTGCTATACCTGCCACAAAGAAAAATGCAGAATATACTTTGACATATTCTTGTTATGTTTTGATAAAGCTTTTCATTGAAGGAACTCTTGCCTCAACATAGTCCCTAGCCAAAAAGGAAGGGGAGGAAACACTGGTTCTAAAGATCTTTGCAACAATTAGCCATCAACCCAGAACTCATGGACTGGCTAGTAGCGGTGACTGCATGAACCGACCTTAGATTAATATGCAGTACAAAGTCCGAACTGATGTTTTCTTTTGTCATTATTAAAATGCAAATTACCTCCCGATGAACCCTGATAAATTCACGAGGATCTCCTTTTGCCCATGGGGGGAGTATTACATCGCCGAGTTTAGTGCCATTTTGTTTGCAACCTATTTAAAAAAAAAAAAAAAAAAAAAAAGAAGAAAGAAAAATTTGGAGACAAGCACTGAAACTGCACTGCAACAGCAATGGTGACAAAAAATTATAATATATATAAAAAATCAAATTCTAACACCTTTCCATTATAAAGCAAGCCATATCAGTCTTTTCTTTAAAGTATGGTGTCATTTTTAAAAGTCAGGCAATAAAACATGAAAAATTCTGCTTCAGTTGTTCATGTAAGATTGCTTGCAGGATGAAGAATTCAGATATTCCTTGCTAGGACTTTTGAAGATGATGATAGTGTTTCAGCATATGCTCTTCAAAACAAACATTACCCTTCTAGCTAGAGGCATTGATCAGATTACTCCTCCTCAGTCTTCACAACTTCATAATGTACAGTCTGAACTCAAAACTTTTATGTTTCCCCATCAAGTGCTCTTGGAATGTGATTATTTTGCCTTTATGCTTCTATTTAAGTAAATTTCTGCTTTTCTCTCCCTGTCATGGGAAAGGCCCACCGCAGTGCATGAAAGTTAATGAAAACAACAGCCAGTAAAATAGCCTACCGCAATCACTGCACAACCAGAATCTTGTTATATCAGTATAGCTTGCACCTAAGCAGACAACCCTGCTACCACGGCAGCTCTCCGTTTTTCACCCAGAGGAATCAGCACAGCAAGGTTCATTTCCTTATCTCTTTTCAACTTCCTTGTTCTTATTCTATGAGGAACACTGGAATAAATGTGCTAGCCCCAGTTTAAAAGACGACATAATTTCCTGTATTTGGCATCTGTTTAGTATGTATATAGCAATGGCATGTCAACTGAGTGTATTCTGAAGAAAATAAATCCCAGTACAAGACAGAGTAACAGCAAA
Source organism: Astur gentilis (assembly GCF_929443795.1). Taxonomy (NCBI): domain Eukaryota; kingdom Metazoa; phylum Chordata; class Aves; order Accipitriformes; family Accipitridae; genus Astur; species Astur gentilis. The sequence goes on from NC_064891.1 coordinate 24,600,436, forward strand.
CTGTACTGAGAAGCCTTGGTGGAACAGTATTTCCATCCCAGGATTTATTTTCTTATCTGTATCGTTCTGTATCAAGGAATGGAATTATTGTTTTACCCATGAGAATGGCTACACATCACAGAAGTACAGGCTAAATATTCATTTCATAACAGTGAAGAGCTAACTGCTATCCCCCACAAGCTTCACACCTAAGGACATTGGTGATTCGCCTGGGCATGGTCTGGCCACATACATTCATGTGCATCCCAGACAGCCCCCTTCCCACTCTGAACATTAAATGGTGGCACGTTACCATTACTAAAAATGTATGTGTTACAACTTCCCGATTATATTCTTGTTTTGTTGTTTGTTGCCAAGAGACAGTTCCATGCTTCCTATTAGCTCAGAGGAACATCAACAAATTTCCAAGTTTACAAGGGTACACAAGTACTACAGAAACATTGCTTGCATCACCAGACTTTGAATCATCTTCTCTCTTTATCTGAGGGGAAGGGGAGCAGGATTTGTACGAATTAACACAATCAAAAATATCACATGGTGTTTGACGGTTGTTCATAACAAAACCTTTTCTACTGTTGTTCCAAATGCTCAATGAGAATTTCTAGGACTCTGATGGTCGCAGTCCAAAATTATCAGATACAAAGCTAAGTGGACAAGACCTCAACATTTTTCTGGTAATGGCTGTACTCTGAAATACACTTCTGAGAGGTTTTGCAGGGTCTTCTTTTGGTTTTTCTTTTGTTTTTGTAAGGTTGTGCTTCCAAACTTTTACAATACATTTTGAATAAAGGATTTGAGGCCATTAAAACCTATGACTTGACTAACCTTTATTATTGCTATTAGATTCACAGCACAAAGCTCAGAAAATAAGAGCTTAATGCCACTGTTAAGAGTGACAGACATACTAAGGAACATGTATCTCCTATGGCCAATAGGTCTGAAATTTGACTCCTGTTGAATAATCACTCTCACAAAAGCTATCTGCAACATTTCAACAAAACCTTTAGGAATACTTTAAGAGGAAGTCCCAAAAATGAAGACTGTCAAACAGATTTTGCAAAGCTTAAAAAATATGCAAAAAAGATGGCAAACACTGTCATGGAATAGCAAGTTGCGTGGATTAAAATGCAAACCAGAGAAACTCCAAGTAAAACCTGATTATTTGTGTGTTTTGAACTGGTAAAAAACCAAAAATCAACTAAACCACACTACTCCAAACAAAAATCCTTTTTGGGTATTTCAGTGTCTTGTTCAGCGATTCTAAGAAAAAAGTTTGCATTAACTGCTTAAAATGAACACTCACTGGTTGAGAAAATACCTTAAGTCTGATAAATCTAAAAAAGTAATTTTGACGTATCACAGAGGAAATAAGAATTCCTGCCACACACTTCTCAATGAAACAATGAGTTCTGAATCATTCAGACTTTCAAATATAATATTGAATAAACATGTAGTATCAGCAAATACCAGAATTAGTCCTGCTTATGCTTTCATATCAGAACATGCAAGTCAACTATCATTTTCTCATGCAGTTAAACAGATCTTTTTCTGCCCATACAATGAAACACTTTTCTCATGATGCATTGTCTGACACTGCTCTCGCACCCGTACCACTGCAATCAAGCTCTTCCTGCCTACCTAGGTCAAAATTGTTGGAATTGAGCAGGAACTCAGGGAGGTAGAAGAACTCCGGGATGAGTTCCTTCACATCTGCCATATTGTGCTTAGACGCTGAATACCAAGCCTCCCGTACGCTGTGAAACATTCGGTCAGCCAGGTCAAAGTGACCACCCTGTGGGACACAGTGAGAAGCATGTCAGCATCAGAGTATCTCTCAGCACAGCAGATTTTGCCAAGAAGGCAAATCAGAACGTCCTCTGCCTAAAAGAGGCACACTACAGAGCATAGAATGTTTCTTTCTCTAACACAATGGATTTAAACAGCTGCATTACTTTTTGATACACAGTAATAGTAAACATAAAGCACTGAGATACAGATATACAGAATTTTAAGAAGAGAGTCATCTAGTCCTATTTCAAAGTTTAGTCTCTTCCAGAGAAACACAAATATTTTTGCCTAATGGCTTCAGTCTGGGAAAATACTTGACATGTAATGTTACAAACCCCATTATCCATCAAACTGGCAAACAATTCCAGGCTCTGCAAATGTTTGTTTATTTTAACACTCAGTACTAAAATGGCTCTTTGGATAGACATATTGGTTTAAAATAACAATCTTTCAACACCTCCAGCACAGAACTAAACAACTGGCACATGATCCTTTCAACAATAGACAAATAAAGCATGATGAGCAAAGCATTTTTCACAATAAAACTTGCTTTGGTTTTTGTCTGCTGATATTTTGTTCTGCATACACTTAGAAAAATGTTCAAACTACTAGAAAAAAAGTGAATTCCATTACGTCTTTTACAAAGATACATCAAAAACCTCCCAGGCAATAACAACTCTGCTAAAAATATTTCTTCTACCATATTTGATGAAAACAAAGCCAATTGATCGTATTTGTCACTTAGGTCTCAAATGTGCAGCAGGCAAGAAACACAAAGTGAGGTGATGTAATTTTTACCTGTAACCGTAAGAATATCTGAGTAAAAGGCTCCATCCGGACAAGATAGGAAGCCACTATCATGGCCGATGAATAGTGGGTCCCATAGTGATAAGCTGGGGTTTCCCCTGCAGAAGATTAAAAACCATAAACATAGAACAAATAAAGCAGTTTGGTGACAGAATCAGTACTAACTGAAAAAAAATTAATTAGTGCTGCATTTTAATTACTCTGTGACCTTGGACACGTTTAAAATTCAAATTTGTAATTTTCACTCTCAGGAATCTGAAAGCTTTATGTTTTGTCATGGACACCACTTGAGTTTTGGCTGCAGTCCAGTAGCCCTAATTCAATGGCCTTCTGCAGAGCAATACTGAAAGGTTAGTCATTTTTTATTTTAACCAATTGAAATGTTGCAGCTCAGCTATGGTGATTTCTGCTGAAGAAACTTTTGGGGTTTTTTATTTTTTATTTTTTATTTTAGTCTTATTGGTTACTGTGGAATTAAAGGCTTGGGCAGAAATATGTCTCACAATTGTTGGCTACAGATTTTGTACAGCTTTTACATTCTTAATTTCCTGGCAAAAAGTCTGCATAAATACACTTAGAACATACTGACTCATTTCTAGAAATGAATGTCTTTGCCACCTGCTGTTGTTTGATACAGAACAGCACCGCAGTAGTTAAACAGGCTTGTGTCTTCAATAAAAACACACAAGAAGAAACGTATCATATAATAGCTGCCTTGCCAAACACGCAAGTTTTATTTTCAATATATAAGGAAGCTCTGAATTCAAGAATACTTAACTTATTTGCATCTTATTCTGTGGGGTTTTTTAGCTAAGAAAATGCTGTTTCCTTAGCAAAAAAGCACTTAAGATAAGAAATGAAAAAGCTAGAGTAGTGCTAATGCAGAAGTATTCCCATTCCTTTGTACAACTTATTTTCTTGCAGCAGCACTCAAACTGTTTTAGTAGAGACAGCTGGTTGTGTGTCTGATGTCCCTGCCCATTCTAGCCTTTAGACAATGTTAAACTGTTCTGAATGTGCACCTGTTTTGTCTTTATTTTTACATATAAACAAAAGCTGTCATTTGGATTTAAAACAAACAACACAGCAAGAAAACCAATGCCCCTTTGCTCAAATTTAGCATTTGTTGGAGAGTCACTAAAAATTACAGTGGAGTTCTGCATATCCACATCCAGACCTCTTGACCTATAATATAAAAATCCATGACTCCCTCCCATCATGTGACAGGCACGTATACCCCCGCTCCTTCTGCAGGAGGTATCATTACTTACCATTGGGATCTTCCCAATCTTTGTATCGCTTCTTGTACTGGGCTAACCTGTCTTCTGTTTGAGCTCCCATGGGCTTGGCCAGGTTTCTGAATGTCTTGGGGTTGGTAAGATCCAGTTCCTTTTAAAATAAAACAGACACCAATTTTATAAAAAAAATCAAAGACCAAACAAACCCTTTCAACACTGCCGATTACCGTATTTAATACCACATACGTCCTAAGGCTGTCATCTTTGCTTTCTATATACACAGCTGATACAATATTGGATATGCTTAAAACAATCCTTCAGTCCTATCTAAGAAGTCAGTGTTTTTTATTTGAAGTCACATCTGGGCTCCGGATAATTTCTGTCCTGCTCTCCTCATCCTGTTCCCCAAATCCCTCTAATTCTGTTCTTGAATATTTGACATGCACGCTAACAATATTTTATGTTATGGTCTGGCTGGTAGCAACAGCTGCCCACAAAAGCATTAATAGAATGTTTCATCTTTTTCAAAAGCAAATTCTTCACTGTGGGGCCAGATTTCATAGTAGCCCCTACCACAGTCTTCTGGATAAGCATGCTTTCTCTGTGGGCATAATGGCCTTAGGAATATTCAGTAGAAAGCTAATGCGAAGACTTACAGGAACTGCTGCAACATAGAGAGGCAACTGCCTTAAAACAAGCTATGTATCCTGGCCCTCACCTGTCCAGTAACATCCATAAAATCAGCACAGGCAAGGACGTGCCCACACGGGACAGCCAAGAATCTCTAATATCCTACTCACTGGTAAGTAAAAGGAACATGACAAAATAGATGAATGCAAACAACTGGCGATAAAGATAAGCCTCAGTTTTACTAAGGCAGTATGAGCCAGCTGTAATATTTGCAAAACTTCCAGCATATAAAAGATCACTGACAAGGCTGACAAGATATTTTATTTACCTCTGAATCATAGTCTGCGAGGATCCAGGGAAAGACAGGGTACTGCATGAGATCATTATAGGATCTGCCCGCCAGAGTGTTTAAGTGCATCAGGTACTGGAAGTTACTGATTTCTCCTCTCTTAAGGAAGACAGATAACAGCACTGTAAAGTGTTCACTTTACAACAATCAGATGTCTACACTGCCAGACTGTCAAAGCATTCAGCTCTCCCCAAACATACAAAATTTACTTCAATATTACAATGCTCACTCTATGTTTACTACAGTCCCTCCCCTTGCATTTTCAACAGTAGAACCATTTCCTATTTGATGATGATATCATGAAATACTACAAACTAAAATGCTGAGATACACTTTCTATAGTACTATATTCCACCTGTTTGAATAAGAGGATGCAACTTACGTGCACTGATTAATTACACATAACTAAAAAATGTGGAATTTAATTTATAAAAAAAACCCAACCAAAATTTTCATACTTACTTCCCATCTTTGAGTAACAGATTTTTCTCCCACTAACGTGCTAAGCAAGCCAGACCTAATGGGAAGAAGGAAGTGCATTTTCTGACTTAGCAGTAAGATCTGGGTTATATCTTCACAAAACAATCCAAAGTTTTAAGATTAAAACTTGTAAACTGTCAGAATTAGAAAAACAGGTCTTTGTTCCTTTTTGCTTTAGCAGTGCCTTTTTTTATTTCTAAACACAGAGTTAAAATGATGCACATTAATTATGCAATTCAGGGCAAGTACAAATGTATCTAAAAGGCTGCTGATGAGGAAAATATCTTCAACAACTTGGACAAATCTAATGGCTTTGGCATTCCAATTCCTTTCAGAATGTATCTGTATACTGATAATGTTAATCCTGATAGCATATACTAATTAGTAAGAAAATATACCAATGCTGCTAACAATATTGGCACATTTAAAATAACTGGAGCACAACATCACTAGTTATTTATTTTGGTAATGCCCAATTTTAAATTGAGGTTGCAGTACTCTCCAGTGAACCCCGACCTTAATGCAAGCATCATTTATTTGAAACTGATGAGCTATAGAGCTTGTGAGGAACAGAATCACCTACCCTTGCTCTACACTCGTGTTTGGCCTCTGCCCAGACACCGACTCCGAACTGTCAGTTAGAGATGGCACCACAGCCAAAAACCTGCATCAGCAGTTAAAAGGAGATTAAGATCAGTGTTTCTGTCCTCGGTATGTCTTCTCCTTAGAAACAGAGTGCATTTAGTACAGTTACAGACTTTGTTTTGAGCAGCTACATAACATCTTCAACAAAATTTTTCCCACTGAACGCATACCGCAAGTTTTGCATGTGGGTATTAGCGCTTCCTAGTGGTTCTTTCATGCAGCACTAAGTTGCTATCAGGTTATAAATTGCCTAACATCCATCACTCTTGCAACCTGCTTCTGGTTGTTAGGTCACCATAGGTTCAAATACAGCTCAACACGGGTATTTGCAAATATTCAGATTAATGTTCTAACTCATTTTACAATACCTTTGATAAACTTTGTTTCTAACCCCTTTTTGGAAAGCTAGAAGATAGTTCCGTCCGTCTCCTGAGAAAACTTCAATTGCAATTGGCTGAAAACAAAAAGGACAAACCCATGTCAACACTAACACATTTGCTCATCACCTCTGAAGGTCAGGTGCAGACCAGTTTAGTCATACTTTAGTACATCTGACACCAAATTATGGTGAAGCAGACTTTGCTTAGTGGGGCCAGATATTTTATTTTCAAAACATTAAAATTCACTAATACACCCAATAAACTAAACCACAGTATGCCAAATGTTCAAACAAGGATGCCCAACTTAAGCACTTCAATTTCAACACAGTGAACAACTTCACTTTCCAAATACTGATCAGTTATGTATTTATTTTACTTTTAAAAAATGACAACATCATCAAAAAATTCCAAAGTTGGCCCTTCAATCCAAATACAATGTACAAGTTACCTGCAAAAGGTATCTCCTTTTATGTACTTCCTTGATATCTTCATATGCAAAAATGCTGCATGTTCTTTTGAGTTGACTTGGACCTTGCCTTGCTCCCCTAGGTATGATTGGCTCATGCATCCTGTAAATGAGCATAAACAGGCAAGAGAGAAGTGATTATAAAGAAGATAAAGTAAAAGAATTATTGTCTTAGTTCATATGAGAGCCCAGTTATAGAAACAGCTGATTTTCACAATATACCACATTACACTGAGCAATTTGTGAGCACAGAAGAAACTTCTCCTGAAGTCTTTCTGGATCTGACATTATTTTGGAGCTGAATCCTCAAAAAATCTCATTAAATACTTCTTGTTCAGCTATTAATGATTGAGGAAACTCTATTAATCTACTCACTTTGGAGGCAGTGTCTCAATATCCCGTATTTCTCTGGTAGCTGTCATGGTAAATCCATCAATGACATAGAAGTGCTCTTTCCCAAAGAGAAGCAGCCCCTCACTGGTGTCAAGGCCCTGAACCCGAGCACAGCGGTACATATGCTGAATCTGTGATGAAATGCAGATGCTTAGCAAAAGCAGGTTAACAAGTTCAGGCTCAGACTGTTGCTTTGTTAGAACAAGCCCCAGACACTGCCTTATCACTTGTAGATACAGCAAAAATTCTGCTATTTTCCCCCTTAATCAGAGATATACCTAATGCCTGCATTTAGCAGTTGGGAAGGGAGTTAAATAAAGCCTCCTCTGTATGAAATAGATTTATATATTTACCAACTTATCCACTCACACCATGCTTCTTGAGCATATTTTAGAACCTGTAGCCCACTCGACTTATGATCACAAATGTACTTACTGGTATACTTCAGACAGACAAAGTCTGAAATACCAAATATGCAGCGTGGTCGTTAACAGTGTTCTTGGGGATAAAATACTAGTTATCAATTTTTTTCATTCTAATGAAGAAAACAATTAATTATTGTCAGTCCACCAAGTTCAGTGGTTATATTTTCAATGTATATTTTCTGTCTGGACTCATTAAGCTGACAGGATAATAATCCAAGCACAAGACAGCTCACAGCTTTCATTTCAAGACGGGTTCTTTTTTCCCTAGCAGACGGAAGGAAAGAAAAAGAATGTTTCCAGTACAGGGTTTTCAGCTCAGCATCTCTTTGAACCAGAGCACACATTTGGTTTCCAGGAAGAAGCTGACAAAATATTAAGCAAATTCACCTGTAGATCAGGGAAGGCATCTAGGACATTTATTCATGCTTGTGACATGTAATGGAGAAATTCCAACACAATAAGTGCTTAGCATGTTTGAAGTACACAGTACCTTCTCTCCTTCTTCAAGAAGTCGAAGCAAAGTTGTATTGTCAGTCTTCTCCTCTTCATCAATCGAACTCCCCTCAACAATCTGATCCTGCGATTGGTCCTGGTTCTCATCATCTCCTCCGTCAGGAGCAGAGCGAGATCGTTTCAGGGGAGGCTTAACCAGGCCTGGAAAAGAACAGAGATAGATAAATAAAAACCTGGCAAAAAATTCACTTTGCAAAACCTATTGAACTTTGAAATTACTGATCCAATACTAAGAAAGAAAACCAGACAAGAGTCCTACAAGATCCTTATGCTTATCTTAATGCAAATGTATGAGAAGATATAAAGGCAGATAAATTTAAAGAAAACAGTTCAGGACAGAACAAACAATCTAACCTTTGACTCTTGCAATAGTGTCCTCCCCATGTTCTGGCTCCTGCTGAGTTGTTTCACCCACTGTATTCTCTTCTATAGGATCCTGAAAGACTGCAGGGTTTCCAGAAGCCAGGCGCATGTAGTACTCCTTACTATCATAACTTACAGCTCTTCGGTAACGAGCAGGTTTCTTAGAAATAATTGAAGAAATTGCTTGGTCAGTCAACTGCTCATTCGCTTCAGTGAATGTGTTTCAGGAATACTGTGTGCAGCACAGTGCATGCCCATCAAGTGTTTTATGCGTGCTCAGTCATACACCAACACATACAGAAACAGAGACTCTTCAGTAGATCTGATTTACCAGCTAATTTGCAAGGGAGCTATTCAGCCACTAAAGTAATAACGGGGTTGCAGAAATGCCTGCAGATAAACCCACAACATGGGAACTAAGAAGCATGGCCAGAATGTTATGAGCTGTCACAAAAGGCTGGGATACTTGTGCTTAAGATTGGTAGATGAGATGCCCTTTTTATCATCTTTCGTAACTCCCTGCAACATATGCAGCTTATTCATTAGCCAACTGACTACTTTGCTAGGCAATAGTTTGAATAAAAATTTGCCTCAAGATACAGATATGTGGAAGCTGATATGAACTAAAAGCAGCCCAGGACTGGCTTTAAGGCTCAGAAATTCATAATTAATTCAGTTGTTTCTTTTTTAGTAAAGATTCTGACAGTTTGTGGGCAGGACACTGGCACAAGAGTATCCATTTACCCAAAGTAATTCTTCGAGCAGCATTTGTACCTTTAGGTGATGACAATGTATTATGATACCTTTCATTATGGTGGTGGTATGGTGGGTTTTTTTTGGTTTGGGGCTTGGGTTTTTTGGGGGAGGGGTTGGTGGTGTTGTTGGTTTTGTTGAGGGTTTTTTTTGTGTTTTTTTTGGTTGGGTGTTGTTTTTCCTTTGCCCATCCTGTCCCCCACCACAGGCTAATTCTTATGTTCCTCACTTGATTATGGAGGTAACATTTGAAATAGAAGTAAGAACTAAATGAGGACCATAAATATGTCAGAATGATCACAGAAGATACAGGTGAAGATAAAAGAGGTATTAAAGAGCCAAGAGCCCTTCCAAAATTAAAACACTTGATACACATGGATGGATGAAACCCCACTGATTTTATACTGCAGTTGAAAATGTTCTTCTCCAACTACTGTTTGACCCCACCCTCTAACTTTAGAAAGCTTTGTGAATGTGTTCAGTTCTTCATCACAAACTTTTTTTTTGGTAGCATTATTTCCCATGAATTTCAAAATTAGGTTGGGATAATTACAAAATATTATTATTATAAATCCAGTTCAATGCTTTTCATTATGTAGAACTGCAGAATATCACTGCCATTTCAGTCAAGATTTTCCCTTGCCCACTTCTGCACTAATAACTGGAAATACGTAAAAGGTGATATTTTTTTTGGTTCATCTGTATGACAGTATAGTGGAAAACTGAATGACCCATAAAATCAAACTAGCTTTATTACAAGTGGATGCTCCAGATGACAAAGAGATTAAGATAAACAACACGGAGATTTATTATTTCAGGTCAAATTGGCTGCCCCCAAAATAAAAAATTTAAGGCACTGTGATCTAATTTGGTGCTTATGTTCAACGAAGTCTTCTCTCCGTATCACCACAGAAATGCCACTTAAATGATGCTTAAAACTGTGGAAACAACTATGTATAGCCTACAAAGAGAAATCCTAACTAGCACTGCTAACATGAAGAAAGGAAAACAGTAACAATTTATATTGGATATTCTGTATAATAGCATTACTTTCACTTATATGTATTAGTTTATTGTTGAAAATTCAAAATGAGTGAACGCACATTACACATTGTACTTAGTGATGGGCAAGACAGCGAATGTAATTAACAGAGAAGCAGCGTAATACTGAAATGCTTGCAGAGCAGCCACTTCCAAACAAGTCTGTTATTTTCAAGGCAGGATTTGTATTTTTTAAACAATGATGTATATTTCTTTAATAGTGAAAATGAGAGGAAGAGTCAACTAGGACAAAATTAATCTGAGCTCTAACAAAAGTAGGCCCGTTACAGCCCACTAGGGTCAAAAAGGAGAAAAAACTGCTCCCCAGATCCTCTCTTGGAAAGAAACACTTACTTTCCCAGTAAGTGCTTCCAAGTGATAGTGTTGCCCATTACTAAACATGTTCCACCAACCATTAGTTCAGATCCCAAAGCCACAACAGTTCACACAGTGAGAACAGTGATAGCACAGCCCAACGCAGCCGGTTAGTGTGCAGCAAAGAAGGTAAGATCCACAGAAAGTTTTATTAGGTGAAGGCTGAGAAGAGCACAGTAACATCTTCTAATATGATTACTGAAAAAGCCTTTAGGCCTGAAAATATTTATCGAAAGAGCAAGTTGAAAGCTGAACGTAGAAGCCTTGTTAAGATTGCCTAACATGCAGGAGGAAAAAAAGAGTTGTATTTATTTCACATTCTTTCAGTGTACTTGTTTCTTTACCTTTTGAGGAATGGTATCATCAGATGTCTCAGGAACTCTACTTGAGAAGTCAGACTGAAAACAGGGCATCAATTATATAAGCATCAGAGAAAGAACACTTTTGAGAAGAATGTACGATGGCATGTTCTCCACTTTGTGTAAATTAGACTGTCACTACAGCTATTGTGTGTCAGACTGCAAGCAGACAACTATACCTAATGGTTTAAAACTGGCTGAATGCTATTTTTTGTTTGCTTGTTTTAAGTACTTTGACATTCATGCTTAATTTGAGGAAAAAACCTCCTGCACGCATACATGCATGCCTAAAAAGACACAATAAAGACTGCTCCATTTCTTAAAAATGGTGTTCCAAAATTAACAGGAACTAACTGCCAAGCTTTCAAAGGCCACGCACACTGCTGCTACACAGCCCATGTTCACATTCGCGGATGGATGAAAGTACATTTCACAAATGCACGCAAACAAAGGCCTGTAGCCTGTTTGGTTTTCCTTTTTTTCAGATCACTGTTTACCACATTATCTAGCATAAGGCCAAGAACTCAGACTGAAACCTCCCACAGTTATGGTACTTCTCAGCCTCTAGAGGCTTGTGAAGATGCCTCTGCTGTCCACTGGCATGATCACTTAGCTGATGCAAGCACACCTTGTCTTATGTTGTAACTGCTAGTCTTCAAGTTCACCTAGTTTTGAGCTGAGTGATTCAGTCCTTTCCCTAAATATACTACGAGTAACAACTGGATCTTACCAACCATTTAGGACATACAGACAGGATACGAGGTAATACCAACAGAGTAAAATATGTTTCTTAAGAAAAACTTCCAAAAAAATATGGATTTTACAACAGGATATGAAATTACTCATCACAAAATCTTGAATACTTACCAGCAAGTTTGTTTCTTGCTCAGCTTCAGGCATGTAGGGATACTGAATATAAAACATGTCATTTCGCACCATCTTTTTCCTCATTCTGCAGGGACCCTCAGTCATCTCCAACATCCACTTGTCAAGATGGGAGCCAATGGGGGGACCCCACAAACCTCGCTCTCGCAGTAACTCGTATTCAATTTGAGACCACTCTTCTGTCACGTATTTTAATGCATTCTGCTGACGCTGAATACAAAAACATATGTATATGCCTCAAGAGTGATGCTTTCAAAGCCTGTCTCTGATATGAACAGAGACATTTTCACTACACTACAGAAAAACATGTAATAATTCATAATTCTAGTAGCATTGTCTAGTACACCTTAATGAGCTTTTCAGTGTCAGTTACCATAAGAGCAGGGTTCATATTGTTATCTTCTCAACAAAAAAAAAAGTAAAAAAAAAAGTAAAACCTCTGCTTTTGGTTTGTATCATTAATTGAATGTATTTCTAAATAGCAAATATGAAAGAAATGTAACTTAAGAATGAAAACAAAAATTGTTTTAGAGGCCTTCCCTGCCTGTATTTACACTGGGCAGAGAAGTTAAATGAAGCAAAGTCTGGTGGTTGACTTTTTTAACTAATTGCTTTCAGTGACTTGTTTCTCTCAGAAGCTGATTTCTTAAGATTTATATCATGCAGCTCAACAACTAGTTTGAAACAAAGGTTTTTAGGGATGTTTGGAAGAAACTGCAGGGTACAAAGATATCATTCTAGAAGGCACAGAGCAGCCACTTTCTATCACTGCATAATTTGGGAAAGGTACCATAAAATTTTCTTTGTGTTACGATGAAAGTAGTTTGTACACAACGTTCTCTGCATATACTCTTAAGTTTTTGTACTGTGTTTTAGAAAGACAGCATATTCTAGCATATTTTTTTCTTTACACTTCTAAGGAAAGACTACTTAAGCTTCTTGAAAAAAACATGTCATATTGCTACAAAAGCTTTCATCTACAACTAGATCAAAATTAGTTTCCTTATTTGTTTATTTGATTGCATTTTAAGAACCCTTAAAAATAACAACTGTATCTGAACATTCAAGCATTTCACCAATGACAGCCTACTATTTCACAAGCCCCATACTGAGAAATTGGATTAGTATAACCTAACAGGTCAAAATATCAGTGTCAGGTAATTAATCCTCTGAACCATACCTCCTGATATTCCTTATACTGCATATCAACCAGGTCCCGAACCACTGCAATGTGAGTAAACATCCACTGGGAAATTTCCTAATACAAAGGTAAGAGGACAGACAGAATGACACTTTATAAAAGAAGATTTTGTTTGAATGAAAAAGCCTATGAATACATCACCTTGCTAAACTTGCTCACAGAGGATAGTTTCTTTTAAAAAAAAAAAAGCTGAATTTCAAACTACTGCATGCAACAGTATTTAAGGTTTTGTTTGGTGTTTTCTCTCTCTTTTTTTTTTTTTCTTTCTTTTTAAAGGCAGTAGATTCATGTATAGGAGTACCCTTTAAAGGAAACTGGCAAACATTTGGAAAATATTCCAAGCACATGGCTAACAGTTCAAAACATTCCCAAACAGCCAAAGACTGGCACTGACAAATATTACTACTTTTCCCTATTTCCTTTTAAGTAGTATTTTGTGGATGCTGCCTAGTTTGTTGGAAATCCTCAAGACACCCATCACTCCTCATTCTGTACTGCGCTATACCTGTTTTCACTTATTGCTCCCTCTACTGATAGAGCCAGCAACAGTTCCTATCAGCACAGTTGGTGAGTTTCCTCCTTTTCATTTTAATGCATATGCCTGCTCACCAGGAAAAGGTCTGAGAGCACTGAGCATTCTTTACTTTATCAAAGCCACCGACTAATTTTCAGATCAGGAGAAGAACTGGCAACGTATTTTTTTCACAGGACACAAACTCCCGATTAAGTCAACAGGAGTTATACAATTCCTTGTGGCAGGAATACACCTGCCCCCGTCGACCCAACATATCCCCAATGTTTCAAGTGCTAAATACAGTAAGAACTCAATCCTCCAAAACTTTCAAACCCTTCTCTTTCCTTTGTTTTCAATGCCTCAAATACTTTATACTAACTCCTTGCAACGGCCCAGCAGGTACTGTCCTACTGAGAGCACCACTGCTGTGCTACTCTGGTCTAACTCTTTTTTTTAAACTTTTAAATTTTTTTTAAGCAAGCAGGTTTGTAAAACGAATGTCCAGTTCTACCATCACATACTGTTTTGCTGAACTCTTCTCTGTAGTACCATAAAATCAGTGCGAAGCAGCATTTGTTTAGTCATGGTACAAACACACTCATATAGGGATTTTCCTAAACCACATTATCTTGGGGGCAGGATGAAAAAAAGGACAAGCATCTATCTCACAGCTTCCATTTCAGAGCAGTAATGCAAACTGACTTTAAGAACCAGACTAGCAAAGCAATAAAGCATATATGTAAACAGAAACAGCTGAGCAGTCTCACCAAGAACAGAGAGTTTAACTCTTGGCTTAAGGTTACAGATACACAGATGCACCTAATAGATTAGGACACACAGAAGCAAGATGTCCATTCTGGATATTCAAAAAGGGAAAAGAAAACCAAGCACCAGATACCACTTCACACACTGCAGGACTCCTTACATTGTGATATTTACCACAAACCCTGAACGTACATTGCTGGATTTTAGACTACATGTTATTAATTGACATAAATTACCTGTGTAGAGAGGTTGTGTTTATTAAGCCCACTCTCCTTGCGGTTTCTCCTGGAACCAGTTAGTTTAGAGAGGCCGAACCCACTGCTAACTCGTGAAAGTTTGGACTGTGTTGTTGGAACCAAAGCCTCCCCTCTGCTGATGCATTTCTTCTCATGAGCTGAAAAACAAAGAGAAAGTGTTCGGAGCACTTCTTAGGTGGGGGTTTTTCCTTCCCCCATTATAGTTGTTTCTTTAAATAGAATAACCTTTTCTGCTGCTTTAAAAAGGCGGGTTTTTGGGGGATTAGGGTTTTTGTGTGTATGTGTGTGTGTGTGTATTTGTTTGGGGATTTTTGTTGTTATTTTTTTTAAGAGTGCCCAGCAGCACTCACATTCATGTCAAACATTTATGACTTGTATGAGGAAAGATCCCCAGGTGAAATCTGGGAATTGCTTACATTTTGAAATGAAGTATGAAAAACAGATTGGTTACTCCTTTTTTTAATTATCAAAATTGAGCTCCATGAGCTATGAATTCTGTCCTCATCTGAAGAGGTGGAAACCAGCTATGTATAAACAAAATCATCACCTAGCCTCCCTCTACCCCTGCCAACCTTTATTTTGCTGATTTACATCCCTTAAAGAACAAGTGGACATTCCAAAGAAGGGAGACAACACCCGAAGAAATATTTTTTTCTCAAAACAGTCACAAAGATAACAGGATTTATATAATTTATGTTAATAAACAGTAGATACTAGTGAAAAAATTGCAGCTGAGCACCATATGTCTACCCAAAAAGGAGCTACAACATGACCCCACTAACCAATCTGGCAGCAAAATACGCTGTATTGAGCAGAGAAACTAGGTGGGCCTACTGCACCTTTTTGTACACATACAGCCATCCCAGTTGGTAGTCAAGTCCACAAGACTGGTGTGCTTACTTTAAAATTGAAGTTAAAAAAAAAAATAACCACAGTTTAGTTCAACTCTCTAATGTTCTTCCAATATACAGCTAATGGATCGTACTGTGTATCAGTTACCTTTGACTTCAAAAGTACACGCTTATGTTCCTCACTGTTGCTTTAATTCACTCCACCTCTGAGCTTTCTTTTCTTCCTTTAATACCACTACTACTTTCTTACAGCAATAATTTCTTTAAGGTCCTTCACTCAAAACATTTCTGCAAATATACTGACTATCAGGGAGATACTGGAAACTTGAGCAAACATCAGTCAGGGACAAAGCACATCTAGAAATACAGAAACTGCAAAACCAAGTATTCCAAGTTTCCAAAAATGCTTTCTGTATATCCAGGTTAACCTTAATTGCTTTAGAGCCACGTAATCTTCAAAGTAGTTAGTAATGTGTATGGAATTTTATTATCTGCTGTCTAAACTCTCACTAATTCTGTCCAGCAACAGTTGGCCTTCTTTATTACATAGGCTCAGAGCTGACTTGTGCTTAACTTGCTGTCCACCAGGATTCCCGGGTCCTTTTCCTGTAAAGCTGCTTCCTATGCTGAACAGATTTCCCAGTCAAGAAGGAGAATTCATAGTATCACTGCTGCTTAAGAAGGACAGCTTGGTCACACATTTCCAATCATATCACCAGACCAAGAGTTTGAAGGTTGCACCCAGACATGCTCAAGAAGGGCCCCCCTCCCTGCCTGACACATTCAATCCTGAGAATGGTAACACAGGTCACCCCAATCCAAGTGTTCATGGGAAGGAGCTAAATGACTCTATCACTGTAATCCATAATACGCTGTTTGGTGCACACCGACTCACACACACAGGACATTGTTGAGAACACCAGTAGCATTGAATAAAAGCCCTGCGTGCAGTGGAGCGTAAGTATATCCTACAAACCATACAGTTTCTGAATGAGACATTAAATGGTGACAGTTTAGAGTGCTTAGCTACACAAAAGCTAAACCCACGTTAAAGCATCCAGTGCATATGGTTCACTTCAGGGAAATCTACCATTCAGAACAGATAAATCCTCAGTTACACTTACCCAAATGATTTTGCCAACACTTTAAACTTGCTTCCTCAATAAAAGGTCTTGCAACAGTTATATCCACTTGGCCACGATCATTGACAGGTAGCGTCACTTTGAAAACTTCTTCTAAAACCTGTTTTTTACTATGGATCAGCTCTGTCCACACTCTGTTTATAGCTTTTAAAAGAAGCTGGCGACCTGCGTAGGTACAAGACCACAAACAATAAGCTCTCTACGGTGCTTATGGAATTCGTATTTTTACAGTAATGAACTGAATAATTTCTGCAATTATACTCTTAATTTCTTCCCCTCTTGCATGACTTTGTGAAATGCCTTTGGCTGGGCAGTCTTTTCTTGCCATTTATATGCTATCAGTTATTTATAAGCCATTTATATGCCAACAGTTAATTTGGGCATTTTTTTCTCTGTGAATCTGAAGTATCGGCTCTGATTAGTTGTGGTTCTTCTCCTACATGCATCTATTCACAAAATGAGATTCAAAAAAAATCTTACAGAAGTAGGTCTATAACCACATATATAATTCCATACATACATTACGCTTTAATAGTTTTACATATGACTGTGTGCATAAGTACATGCCTGCATATTAAATATACACATGCAAGAAATAATTAAAAAAAAAATCACTGAATCCTTTCTTCCACAACTACTTCATAGATTTCCTTTGAGTGAAAGATCCTGAGGATGCCACTGAGTAATACTTTTACAGCTTATACCAATTATTTCTTACGTATGCTCATGTAAGATCCAGCTGATACAAAACTATGGTGCACACTTAAAATGACCCATTTCTATTACATTCAACTCAGTGCATATAAAGCAGTATTTCTAATTCTGACGTGTGTACAGAAAACTATAAAGAGCTCTTGGTATTTTAACAAAACAGTAACTTTCCTGGATATGTCTGTCTTGGTATCTCCAAGTGGTTTTCTTCATCTATTTTTTATATATTTTTATACAAACACATGCCCCCCCCAGCCCTAAGAGTAACTGGGGTAAAAGATTAGTGACGACAACACAGAAGTGGCATTAGCAGACATCTGTAGCTTTGTCACTCTCAGATTACCTTCACTGACATCTTGATTGTAGACTCCATCTGGTTCTATATCAGAGGGGATCATAATGTGCCAAGTTGTCATCCTGGCTTCTGCTTCCAATCCAAACCCATCAACGTTGCTACAAATACACAACGAATTAACAACAACCTGGGGGGGGGGGGGGGGGTGTCGGGGGGAAGTCGGAATCAACATAAAAACCCCACCAACAAGCTAAAGCATTTGATTCCCTGTGACAGTATCACAAAGGTTAATACGTGCTACTACAGCACCATATCTTCACTTCTGTCCACTTGAGTTCTGACAATCTGTGGTCACAAGCTGAACTGAAGGTTTATGAAAAATAACATGCCACGGACACGTCACTAGAGAAAGTTGGTAATATTTGAAGAAACACAAACCAGAAGAGGCCACAAATAGAGAACATTAGGGTTTCTGCTGATGATGCTTCCCAAGTGTTTTTGGATGAAACACAAGTTGTACATCTTTTTCGAAAGAAAAAAATGAAAATGCCAGGCAGGCATTTGCAGCACTACAGAAAAGTGGGTGTCCACAGCATTTATCATGGGCATCTGATTAAATGCCTGACTAGACTTACTCAATGCTATACATACAAGTACTAAGATATGGAATTTGTATGAAATGATTCAACAGACAATAAATCTAGTGAGAGATCCCTTTGACTATTGATTACTTAGCACCAGTGTTTCTTTCCACCTTCTCATAACAACAAAATGATTAGAGAAGCACTTGTGTCAGTATTTTGAACACCTCTGTAAAAGGAGGTAAAAATGTCCTCCACACCTCGGCTCTTCAAACCTAATTTTGTTTCAAAATGAATCACTTAAGCTTGCCTGTATTTCACTGGCCAGTAAGTTCTGAACAGTTATCCAGAATTTGCTGACTTATTTGCAAGGTGAGTGTTATTGCTGACAGATAACAGGTCATTTTAATACTTCACAGCCCTGGTTCTGGAACGAACTTCTGTCTGAGATATTTACCTTCCCACGTGCAGATTAATCAAGCAGTGAGCTAGGCAGCTGATGAACTCTTGATCATGATTTCCAGGTCCCAAAATTAAGTTTCTGTTCACAGTAAGGACCCTTAGGGAATCAAGGAGAGCCACTTGCTGAGGAACAGTTTTGTGCGCCCTTGAGAATTGATACAAGATGGTCCTGTTCAAGCAGTGATAAATAGCATCCAGCGATAGTCCCTGAGATCTTCTTTTTGACTGATATGAAGTAAAAAACCATGATCAGATAGTAGCAGAAAATCAGTTTACTGGCACACAATCTTACCTTAAATTGACCCATGCTCATTTTTCAAAATCGTTATTTTACTAAAAGCATCAATTCCATGAATTTCAAGGACCAAAATGACATTAATACACGATGATACACTTACAATTTTAACATCTACAAAGACACTGCTGACTTCTAACAGTAAAAGTCTTCTAACTATCTCCAATAGAATTGCACGAGGAAGCTTCCCCAAAATGTCAAGGTAAATTTTGGAAGCTTCCCAAAATTCATGCGAGGTAGATTTTGTTGTTTATTTTGGGGGATTTCTAAAAAATAACGTCATCTGAAAGCAGATTTTATTCAACAGCCCCATACTAAAGCACTCTACACTAACAAGATGTGCTAGGAAAGCTCATTAAAGAGAGGGAAAGCATGGGGAAGGAAAGCATACTTCTATGCTGACCCGACATGCATCGCTAGCAGATTGCTTAGTCACATCACTCCATGGATTTTAACATAACCTGCGAAAACGTTTTCACAAGCAGGCTAACAGAAGAACACTATTACCTGTGCAATGAGCTGGATTATGAAGTCCACAAGAAGTTTGGATTCTTTGTTGAACATGCCCTGCCAAAGCTTATCTACCACACGCTGTGTAAAATAAAATACATTGTTCACCAGGACTTGGTAGCTTCCTCCACTCGTTATAGGCAGAGATGCATCTTCACCTAGGCAGCAAAAAACCCCCAAAGTTTTCTTCATTTATCAAAAAAACACATCTGCATAAATATATTCACATTAGTCTGTCCTTTCTAGACTTCTGTAAAAGAGAAAGAGACTCAGTCAAAGAAAAATCTGAAACTTCATGGCTTTCTTACAACAATCTTTGATGGTAAGTGAACATTTGAAATCGACAAAGACCAAAAAAGGTGGAGCTGGGGCAGGAAAAGTCCAGAAGAAATGGTACTCTTGTGGATCCTGAGGTATCATATTTATGTAGGGTCCTCCTTTTCAATTGGAGCTGCATGTGTACAGAACCACCTGTAGCTTCTTTAAACTATGCTTTTGCTTTTTCAAAAAGAAAATAACCTTTTTAAACACCTTGAGATGACAAGTGGTATCAGCTGGCATCACTTCTCCCTCACTGTGCTTCACTCAATAAAACCAAGAGTCAATGGGCATCAGCTGCATGTGTCTGCGTGTAGGTAAACGTCAGCCCAGCTTTATTAAGAGAAGCTTGAAAAGTGCAAGTGCTTTCATAAAACAAAACAAACAAACAAAACCATCAGTGGTGTTGATTTTGCCAGAAGTTCACCTACATTTATTCATTTGTTGCCTCATCTGCACATAAAGCAACTGATAGCACTGCACCTGGAAGAAGCTGGCAAAACCTCAATGAAGGAATGCCTGGAGAAACCAAAGTCCTGCTCCTGGGCTACACCAAAGTACTTGTAAGCACAGAAGACTCTTCTGAGAACCTGACTCAAAGCTTCACGTAACATGATTCTGGATTTATTTTATTAATGCAGTGCACCCAGAGAAAGACAAGTCATTGCTGTGGCAAGAAAGGGGGAAGCCTTACAAGCACTTTTGAACAGAAACGCATGCTGCCCCATGACATCTAGGATAGAGATAGAGCAGACCGAGAGCTCCTGGGAAGTCCAGCAGGCCACTGTGAAATCCAACTGAGCACCTAAGCAGCAATATTCCTGCAGGCCATTCCACAATCATCTAAACCCATGCTCTGGTGGGACAGCCTACTCTACTGACATCCAAGTTACAAGCTTCTAATTCTCTTCCTATCCATTTATTAACTGGATCAATGGAGTGCTAATCCCAGAGGTTTTTTTCTGGAATGCTGCATTCATAATAAAACTACAGTAGGAGGAAATGGAAACAAAGCTAACTTAAAAACCAAAGTCCCACCCATGATAAATTGACAAAAGCTCCAGATCCTCTACCAAGGCAAGAAGGACAAGAGACATGATGCAAGATCCAGTTTCAGTTCTTTTTGATGTGATTGCAATTTGTCTGGCTTACATATCCAAAAGACTCATGCCGTATAGGTTTTTTTGAACAACCTATTTCACAGCTTTGGCACAGTCAAGCTAGTGAGGGAACATGCAAGCACAGCAACACCATTTACACATCAAAGGAAAGGAAAGGGCAGAGGAAAAAAAATAAAGACAATCAAGTTGTAACCAAACAGGACAGTAATAAAGAAAAAGTTAAATAGTGAAAACCTTTTGCTCAAATCAATAGATTGATAATGAAACTTTGCTATATTACCCAGTAAAACATCAGCTGCAAGTAAGTGGTCCATCACTCCATCCAAAACGTATGTCTGAAACTCCTTCTGCTGTGTTCGTGTTGATCTTTCAGGGGAAGCCTGATAAAAGTAATACAATGTTAAGATAATTAATATCTCTGAAAAAAAAGAGGGAGCAGGAGGGTGTTCTAGGTGAATTTCTCTTTTCTTAGCTCTCATGAACTATGTTTTTTTCTCTTAACATTCTGTCTTGAGTAAGATGTCTTGGCTTTATCTAAAAATTTAAGATGCATGTTGAGTATACATTGGCTATATGCAGTCTTACAGAGTAGGCATTATTTCTATTTAAATCCAGTAAATTTATCTTCTGCCATAATAGGAACTGGAAAAGACTACCTTCCAAAAAGATGCACAAATCTCTAACTAAGCATATGGTTAAACTGTGATCTCCTCAGTTCACACAATCACCTACTTCAGTAAAAAATGAGTAAATGGGACAGATCAAACAAACATGTAAGTTGATAATCACTTCTATGTGGGGTTCTGCATATTACTACAGCGGTCTTGGTATAGTCATATAATAGATGAATGTGCTGAACCTTTATAATTTCCTTTGCACTTAAAGGGGAAAATCACTTTATCACCTCGTGTTGTTCAATGTATGCATAATCATACTTAACTGAGTAATCCACTTAAACAGTCCTATAAAGCCAGATAACAGTAAGGCAACCTGCTTTGTCTTGCCCTGTAACAGTTTAGCAGTGTGTACGTACCCAATGCTCTGTTTATGCTAAGGGACCAGTAACATTGACAAGCGAGAACAGATTAAACTAGCAGTAAAACAACTGCAACCAATTGAACATGGCCTCAAATATGCTTCCTGATGTTTGTGTATAACTGCACCTCTTGGCAATTCATTTTTTGCTTTGTGACACCAAAGAGATGCTCAACTGCTGCAGGAAATTTGTTAAAAAATATACAAGCACGGTCCAAAATTCCTGCAGCTATCAAAAAAATCAGGGAGATTCAGCAACACATAGGATAAGGTAACAAATAGGTAGGTCAAGGGAGAATGTGAATTGACATGAACCAAACATTGAAAATACATTGTCTGAAGAAGGTGTGGGCAGTTAAACAGTAACTGAACTCATTCCTTGCCTCACCATTAACAGAAGGATGCTTTCTGCAGGTGTCACAAACTTTGAAAGGTAATGTACAGGAAGATAACACAGTTATTTTGTGAATTTTTATAGCATATGGCACCATATGTCCTGCCACTTTTTATCTAATATGAATAAAACAGAAGCCTTAATGTTTCTGCAGGGATTTGCTTGGATTTTATATAGTCAACAAAGCCAATACACCTGTCATGGTCTGAAAGGTGTTTTAACAAATGAATCATACTCCACAAAAGTAAAACTTGAAGAAAGCTACAACTTCTCATGCTGCACTGTTGAACATCTAGTGTTGTGAGCCCCTACCTCTGTTTCCAAACAAAAGGACGTATTGGCTAAGATGCCAAAACAAGATTATGGCTGCTCAAAAGCGAGGACAAAATAGAAATAAAACAATGACACTGCACGCTCAGCAACTAACAGAGCCATTTGACTGGCCAAATGAAAGTTAAGAACCCCACAAAAAAAAATAGTAGTAGTAGGGCGGTGGTGTGGAGGGGAGAACAGAGCACAGCAAGAAAAAAAGCCAGGTAACCAGCCCACAGACTGTCAGCTCAAGCACCTGAGATGGTCACCAATATACACAAATGCCGGGGGGTGCAGGGAGGAGAAGTCCAGAAAACATTCTCAAAGGAAAGCTGAGATAAACCCTCTGCATTTGCTTTCTTATGTTTTTCCAAGCTGTTAAAGAAAGGTGAGCAAACTACTATTTATGAGATACTAGTGTTCCCCCCCCCCCCCCCCCCCGCCTCCCCATTTCAGGGCAATTTACAGGATTCTATTGAATCCCAGGTCATCAGTCCTCTAACTTCGAAAGGTAAGTGGAAGAACACATTTTAGGGGATAAAGTGTCACAGTAAGTTCAATAAATAAAAACAAAACACAAAGAAATTGTACCTCTAGCAGAAGATCTACCAGTGGAGTCTGTTTGCTGGCTGGTGTGAGACATAAGTTATCAATTATCAGCACACGCATGAAGTCAAACACAAACTTCTTGGCAGGATGGTTGGTTAGGTATGTCTTGGTGCCAACATTGCAGTATTCTGATTGGCTTCTGTTCATGCCAGAATCAGCTGCGAAGGCTTTAAACTCTTCAGCTGGGGACCCAACTTCATCATCAAGATCAGTGACCTGTGAAAAACAGCATGTTAAAACTCAAGATCAGCAAATTAACAGCAGTCTTTTCGATACTCTATTTACTTGTTTTTCAGAGGCTACTCAATTCGCATTCCGCTTCATAAGAAGCCTTTTTACAAGATTATGTTCAGGATCAGTTCCCTGATACACAACAGGAGAAACAACCAAATTCTAGTTTCAGATTCCCAAGGCGAACAGTAATCAGTGAAGACTGGCGTGAGTTACATGAGCTAGAGATCACATTTCACATTTACTTACCAACAAGAAGTACTCGGGCAATTTCTAGATACTTTGCAAAAATAAATGTTCTCATTGCAAAAAAGAAAAGTTTTGAAAAAGTTATTAACTAAAGCAGTTAAAAAGGAACTGAGCCTTTTTTTTTTTTTTTAATACGATATCTTCATCAGAGTGCAGTATGGCTAAGCCAGTTTCCCAAAACTTCTTAAAAGAAAAAAAAAAAAAGGGTGTGTGTCTCTACAGCTTTGCTGCTTCTGACAAACAAGAACCTTTGAGGGGCTAGCTCTTGAGGAGGACTGTAACAAAAGTGCAAACAGTCATGGAAGCTGTCAAAGCCAAAAGACTGTCTGTTTTTATGTAACGCCCTCCTCCAAATGCAAGAGGAGACAACATGATTTCCCTCAACAGGCTCATCATCACATCACCAGCTTATATGTGAAGTAATCAAATGTTTTGAACGTTTGGTCTGCTTCAGTAGGAGAGTTTTCCCAAGAAATTGAGAAGCCTGAATGTGTACTCTTTCTGATCCTAACTGCAATCTCAGAAGGGCTGAAAGATCAGTTAAGAATTTTCTCTCAAGGCTGAATTTGGGCTATAGTGTTTTGTTGCAGGAATCTGGCTGTTATTCATCTATTTCACAAGGGATTGATTAGTTCTGCACATTCAGGCAGAGGGAAATGCTGGAGGAATAAACCAATTTGGAGTCAAGACAGCCTTCAAATAGCGAAGAGCTCAAGTTGTCAGGCAGCTACACAAAGTTTCAAGGGACTTAGTAGTTAAAGTAAAACCTGCTCAGAGACGCAAGGCTCGTCTAAAAACTCTATACAGGTGAACACCAAATCAGCTTTACCAGTTTATAAATGGCACTTTTTTGAGAGAGCGAGCTCCTAGCATCTACTTCAAGTGCAAGTTTAACTTAAAAGCAAAATAAACTATCTTTATGAGATGCTCATCAGCATGCCCCTTTAAAAACCTATCTCCCACTTTTATTGACAACAGAAAAGATAGCATGCCACCAGTAATTCCTGAAGTATTTTATCATACCCTCCCTAGTTCTAGCATTTGCCAACCTGTAGCCTAACTATCTTTCCATATTCTTAGTAAAATTACTTTTAGATGTTGGCTAACAATAACTGTTTGTTTCCTTTCCATTCATATTCTAGAAATAGTATCATTTTTAAATGACACCAAGCTCAAACATACTACAGGCAGCAATACAAGCAAAGTTGAATTCACACCTTCTCCTGGCTTGAACTCAGTAGTTCCAGGTAACACAAGAACACTGTTTTGCGGTTAAGCCACAAAAGAAGAAATGGGAAGTGGGAGGAAAAAGAAGTTTTAGATTTTATCATATCCTCCAGAGCAGAGGGCTGAAAGCATAGGCAGACTCCATTTCTTTTGCTTTTGTAAATCTGAGCTAACATTGTTCATATCATTGAAAATAACGGTCCACTAGAAAACAAATAAATCATGTACATTCCCCCTAAAACACAGTTTCAGATGTCACTGCACAGGAACTGCCCTTCAGTTGAACATGCACTTCTCTTGGTTCCAAAACCCAAGTGCAAAACGTCCAGACCGGCCTTTACAACGACCTCTTTCTGCAGGGTAAGCAGAGCTTTATCTTTGTATGACTGCTAATTGATAAATCCTCAAAAGTAACATTTGGGGGAAAAACAAAACAGCTCATTAGTTGGATTTCCTACCATCTCAGAGTACGGTCGTATGTTGAAAGGAAACACTGTTGCTGCCAGCGCACACAGGAACTCTGGACTCATCCACAAGGAAATGAGGTCCGGCACATTGTGATACAAATATCGAAAGAACTGCATCAAGGTGACTGGATATTCTCGAAGCCAAGAGCCTTCTTCCTCTGACTGCCAAGGCTGAGTTGAAAAACAAACAGCACATTAGCACAGATGGCACTAATTGAAGAATGCTCATTTCAGAAAGGAGCTGCAGGAAGAGGAGCTGTAAGGTCAAATATGCAATCAAACGCATTGTCAAACATGCAATGAAACACATGATTGTGACAGGTGATCAAAGATGAAGCCAAATGTGATCAACCACATGGACAAGCACTTGTTCAAGCAGAGCAGAAATAAGTGACTGAATTTGTGGCCAACCACATGACCAAGTGTGAAAATCACATCCACTTGTCAGAACACATGACCAAACATGTCTAGAACACATGACTGAGGACACAGTGTTGGAACATGTGACCTAGTATCTGACCAAACAAGTGACAGAAAATGTGTTCAAGCACATCACTAACATGTGACAAACCTGACCCAATGTGACAGAACATGTGCCTGAGCATGTCACCATACAATGAACATCTGAACAAACATGTGACCAAATACATGGCTGACCTTGCTTCCAGAATGTGTGACAACTTAACAAGCTACCAACTTCTAACACACACATAAACCACATGTCCAAACCATGTGCCTGCAACAGGTGATAAGAGAATATGTGTCCAAGCCATCACAAACATGTGACTGAACACATGGCAGCATGTCACCTTATCATAAATACATGAGAAACATGTAGCTGAACATGACAAACACTATGATGATATGTCATGATAAAACAGGCTGGAACAAGTTGCAACCACATGATGAAATGTAACCAGACACATGACCGAACATGTGATAAACCCACAGCAATAACACACAGCATCCTAACACATGACAGTAACCTATGCCTCAGCATGTGTTTGAGCACATCGCAAACAGGAGAATGACCACATTTACAACACATGACTGACCATAAGACAAAACATGTGTCTTAACACGTAACGATTCAAAACATGTTGGTAAACACGACCTGACTCATGTCAACCCAAAATGCGATGGCACATCTGCACATACACCTGATGATGCAGCACAAGATAGCAAGGCAAGAGATAGCGCATGTTGCAAATGTGTCTGAACAGGTGAGGACCAAACACATGACAGAACAGGTCATCAGCAAGAGACAGAACACATAACAGGAATGTGTACAGCAGCAGGTCATAAACATGTAACCAGTACACATGTCCAGAAGACACTTCTGGACATGTTAACATGGGAGACACATGCATGTAAGCAATGCTTCTCAGAGCATATCACAAACACATGATGACCAAACAGGCAACAACCAAACAGGTGCTGCTTTTCAAACATTTCATGAGATAATTTTCAGCAGATAACATACTATGGCTCCAAGGAAATAAAAAATTTTCCCACTGAGAAACCAACATACACTACTCTTGACATTAGATTCAAAGATGAGATGACGACACGTTTTTCTGGCAGTAAATTCATTTCCTTCAGCATGTGGCTATTAATAGTCAGGGGACTTCTCTGCATGTGGAGGGTTCATGCACAAAATCTGCAACTCGCATAGCTCTGAGCAGATGGGATATAGAGTCTCAAACATTGCCCCACGATGTTAATCAGGAAAGAAATTCAGTGATCTCTGCCAAGGGCATTTTATCCTTCTGCTTTCTTTTGTTTTAATTGCAGCAAAACACAAGCCCAGCCTTTTTGTGAAAAAGCAGCATTAATTTTGTGGCCACTAATATTTCTACAGATACTGAAAAATAAAGTAAGATAGAATAACCCACCGACACTGATGGTTTTCACCCAAGTATTATGAGCCTAACTCACAGCTGGGTTTCTTGTGACAATAACAAAACCACAACTTTTTAAATTTGGCTTTTGACTACATGGCAAACCTGAACAATTCTGTATATTCAAATACAAGCAAAATTTTTTATGCTTACAGAATTCAGCATGCTCCTCAGCATTCCCAATAACAAGAAGGCAGCTTCTGTGCAAACACTATGTATTGAAGAGGTAACGGTGCCACAGGAGGCAGGAACTCCAAATATGAATGTCCAAATAGAGTCTAAATCAAACTGTAAGAGGTGAAAGAGAAGAAAGAAGACATGACATAACCCCTTTCTCCTGTGCAATTTGATACTGCTTTTTATTGTACCTATGACATGCTCATTTGGCAGTATCTAAAAAATGAATTGTTTCACATATTCCAAACTCTGTCCCCAAAAGCTTCATATGAAGGTCACGTCACTGAAGAAAATTCCTTCTGACCATGGGCTAACATAACTGCAATTCTCACCTTCTCTAAGTATTTAAGTGTTTTGAAACAAGAAGAGACCTGTCAGCACAAATGCTGCACAATCACTTCAGTTTACTTCACTCACATCTAGCAGTAAAACTCACATAATATCCCGGGGGGGGGGGAGAAAGAAAAAGAACAAAACAAACAAACCAAGTTTGCATTTTCCAGCAAGTCCAAAAAATTAAATCAATTAAAAAATAAAAAAGGACAAAGTGCCCACTTCTAGCATTAAGAGCTCTACTGCTAAATATTTTAAGTCGTTGAATTTAGTTTTAACAGTGCTGTACTTCAATGCTTTAAGCAGGAGGTGAGCTTCATGCCTCTACTTCACTGTAGCACAGTGCTGAATGTGCTGTCAAGTATTCCTCTTGAGAAAACAGGCAGGCAGAATACCTTCTGCTCTGAAATTTTTACTTTCCAGTTGGCACTGATAAATAAATGTTAGCACTGCATCCATTCTCAACAGGCATCTTGTCTACCTGGAGTGTGGCTTTTCTGCATAAAGCACTACATTAAGGCTTCCCAGGACTCTGTTGTAGACCATGTAATATCTACTCATTTACATACAGTTAAAACAAGTCCAAAATCAACCTGTTCAGAATAAGAACAATACACGTTTTCCAACTACAACTGAGATGCCTCCCTACAAAACCACAGAGACCTTCTGAAATAAAACTACCTTGTTTTGTCTGTAACTCCATGATCTCTAACACAGCAACTCCCCACTCTTTTAAAAAAACAAACAAAAACAACAACAAAAAACCAAAGCAAGCAAGCAGGCAAAAAATTATGTCCCCTTCAATGCCCATACCACCATCAGCTTGAAACAGGGATCTGCTTCTCATTTGACCCAAAACCAGACCAGAAAGACACCGCAAGAGCTATGCCCTAACAGGCTGGCTTCCACATACTCCCGTGGTACCTTGTCCTCCCACCCTAAACAGCTCAGCATTAAACACATCGTGACTCTGAGTCAGCTGCAGAGAAAAAGGAGGGGGCCTGGTTAATCTGTTATTTTCTTTCACGACAGACAGAATTACATTTACATATTACTAGATAATCCCTACCTGGCAACCCTGATTACACTGGCTGCTGATGACAGGTGCACTGACCTGCAGGTTTTCGGGCAGTTCAGTGACTGGCTGCTGCAGGAACAGGGCCATGAGGAGGAAATAGAGTGCAGGTACGTTAGTGTGCTTCGGGAGAAGGGACTGCAGAACGGGAAAGCCTGGGAAGTGACAAGCATCCCGGTTAATCTCCCGGACTGTTGATCTGCCACCAGCACTCCTGCCGACATTGAACCCTAAGATGAAAAAAAAATACAAAAAGCCAATAATGTTAATAGGTAAATGGCTGTGAAGCTCGCTCTTATTCAAGTAGTGGACACAAGAGGGTACCTCCTCAGAAATTAACTGCAAAAAATGAATGTGTGCATACAGACTATCACACACACATTATGCAATTCTGCTTCAGATGTCTAATATTTTTAATCAATTTAAAAAAAAAAAAAAAAAGGAAATGACTGCTTTCCAGTACCACATAGATGACACTGCTCCATACAGACTGCCTATTGCTACTGCATACACACACAGATCCATTTTCTGACTATGACCACAATTTCAGACTTTTAAAACACCCAAGCTTCCGAAAAAAGGTATTTCACTGGCTGAGAGGGAAGTACCACCTTAACATCAGTTACAGATTTATATTACCAAGCAGCAGTCCCATGGTCCATTTAAGTCAATTGGCTGCTAATTTGTTTCCAAAGATGTCTCAGGGGCATCTTGTTTCAGCTGTTTTGTTACTGATTAATCAGCTGGTATGAAGCATTAAATGCTCTTATTTTACCTTAAGTGCTGCCAGAGGCACAAAACTCACCTTTTCTGACCCTGTTTCTACCTAGGTATTACATTTTCCTATGTAAAAAAAAAAAAAAAATAATACATGAGGGCAGCAGAAGTGTTTATTTTCAACTGAGGAAGGAGGCAGAAAGACAGTTCAGTCTGCATCAGCACAGAGAGTGAGCCATTCTTCTGACACTGACAGAGATCAGGTTGTTTTTCTGAGGCTCTAATACAGATATCCTTTCCACCAGAAACTGACCTTTTAAACAGAAGAAATCTACCAGGAATCAGACTAATGAAGTCTTCGCTACAAAGTTGCAGGAAATCCATCAGTAATCTTGAACAAAAATGGCTCCTATTTGGTTTCATGAGAAATCTTGGAGCTGATGTGTTGTAATTTATTAAAAGACACGGGGTGTGAAAATCAGATAATCTGTCACTATCATTTGATGAAACACAAGTTTAAATATATCTGTTTGGTCACAGTCTAGCTTGGATTCAATTAAAGTGATACTATAATAAGAAAAATAGGAAAACTCTATGAATGGTCTCCAAATGTGATTGTAAATCACAATCTTATTCAGAAAGATTCTGTGACTGAAAAAATTGTTTATGTTACTGGACATTTAAAGTAGATACTGAATAAACAACTGTCAATTCCCTAAAATATCAATGGTTTTCAAATTTTAAGGAACATGCATGCAAGGCACATGCATATGCAAAAGTTTTTTTCTTACATAAAATACAGGACATTACTCAGAGCTAGCCAAACAGCTATGTAAGATGCTGTAGAATATTATAAACGTTTGCATGTGTTATATTGTTTCAGAAAAACTGTTTTCCTCAACCTTCCTAATTAATAACACAAAGAACCATCCTATGTTCCTAGTTGAATATCCTGAGGGATATATTATGGGCAATCACTGTAAATAGACAGACTTAATAGACAGTTTTATTTATGCAAAAACCAACAAGATTGCATAAGATACTTTGATAGATTTCAAAGAGACAAAGCAGAAGAAAATGGATTTCACATATTCATTTCAGGAAAAGCCCTCTTCCTGAAATAAGATCACTTCAACAACACTTCACAACTATTTCCTTATAATAAACCAATTTGGAAAAAATCTTTAGTGCAGAAATAGATCATATACTGCTGCAACACAGAGAAGTGGCCCCTTGCACAGTCATTTTAGGAACAAAAATTAAGTTGAAAGTACTACTAATACCACTGCCCTGATCTAAGACCTGCTCAAGCTTGTGAAAGACTCCCATTTAATGTCAATGGGTTTGCATCAGGATCTGAATGGACATTCATCTGTAAAGCACCATCTTATTTTGGCTAAAAAAAACCAGGTCCATGGGAAATCTCCACTACACCTGTCTACTCAGAATTGATATCCATTATTTTAGACACTTGGAGATGCATTTCAGACAGCTTAGAGATGCTCAAAATGGGTCCTGTAGAACTAAAGCCTTATACACTGAATTCTTGATCACACAGGGTAACAGAAAGGTCTGATAACCTGGATAAATGAAGCTGCTTTAAGAACCTGCAAAGAAAGTCTTGACTAAGAGAGCGTGAGCATGCATGCATGAAGAACACATGAGAGGGAGAGGAAAAGAAAGGCTGAGATGATACCGTGAACACAGAAATTTCCAAGACAGCAAAAATCCAAACTGGTAAATCTAATTGGCATAGAACTCACTAGACAAAGCAGCTCAGGTATAACACCGCATGATGCTCTAACTAATAAAAAGTAAACAAACAAGTAAATTCTACTGAATCCTTATTTGCTGTGTACATAAGGTACTATGCTATGCTACCTCTGCACCTAGCTCAGATGTGCCTGCCCACAGGACATACTTAACCGTACCATGAGGATAACAGAAAAAACCAGTTAGTACACAGGCTTCATGCAGATGATGAGGTAATACTGAACTACAATGAAATTCATGTAATGTCAACCGAAGGGCAGTTTTGTAAACCCACTCCCTTTTGCTTAGGAAATCTAACTCTTAACAGTATTTATACAATAACCTCCACCTCAACACATATGCACACGCGCTCCCACGTAATCCTCCAGTCATGAGGGGGCTGAGATGCCATACCTAGCACAGTACCAATCTTATTGGTCAAGACAGAATCCGTCTGATCGAGCCAGCCTCCACCACTGAGACCCTCCTTAAATTTGATAAGGATGGACTGATTACTCAACAGGACCACAAGAATTCGCATGGCTGCTGTGACTGTGGTGGAATGCAGATGTTCTTCCATAAACATCATAATCCAGTCAAAACCCAGTGTCTTGACCAGTTCTTCACAAGCCCTAATTAAAGAGAAAAAAACAAAACAAAACTAGTCACATTTTACAGCATTTGGTTTCCTACTACATAGCAAAAATGTCCTTCACTACAGGGCAAACCTCAAGATCAGAGAAAGTTCAGATCTATTGAAGAGTTAACTGAATTCTTAGGTAAGTTTGCTACACAACAAGAAGTGTTGCTCACCAAATCTTGTTAAATGGAAGAGGTACAGTGTATTTGTTTAGCAGAAAGGGAAGAGTAAACAGCTTCTGGGACTATTCCATTGCATGAGATTTCTCCAATTGCTGCTTTTGATAACAAATGTGGAATGCTGAACAGGAAACATTTGTCCACAAATTAGAATTTCCAAATACTTTCTGTTGAGCCATACATAGGTAAAGAGTTTTCACAAGCCTTTTTAATAAACTGGTATTAAAAAATAAAGGTGGTTTTGGTTTTTTTTATTAAGAGAAGAATTGCTTGGGAATATTTGAAAGAATATGGTCTTGTTTTTTTTAAAAGCAGTATTGCTGAAAAGCTCAAAGAGGTTCCGGTTGTATGTCAACCAACACTCAGTCAATCACCACATAATCTATATATGCCATACATCCACAAAATGCTTCCAACAGACTCAGGACAGCCCACCGGGCAGTTGCTTGAAAGTTGTATTTTGTCAAGGTTTAACTTGACAGTGTTTCAAAGTCTCTTCTCCAACTCACCATATGACTCTAGTGCCTCATTAAACTATAATATCATGTACCCTCACATGCAATTTTAAGGAGCTAAGGGGCATTCTAGGATTAATGATCCTAATGATAACCCCTACTGAAGCCATTTGATCTTAAGCAAATGAGAAGCTGACTATCCCAGTTCTCTAAACCCACAAGTTTTCTCTTTCGACAGATTTTATTTTCTCTATAGCCATGCATGACATTATGAGAAAACAGCACTATGAAGTACTTAAGAGCAGAGGGTTAAAGAACTGGCTCTCCAGATAACAAAACTTTAAAACTCAAAGTAGCCAGACACCCATACTTGTTCCCACTGCATCCTATTCACTCATGATCCTCTGTCCCTCAAAGTTTTAAAACTAACAATTTTACAAACACTGTCTTTCTTCCATGAAGTAACAATAAGAAGCAAGCAACCTCCCCCCAAATCTACCACATAATTTCCTCTCCTGCTGATATTTACTTCTGTTGTTCCTAACTTAAAGCATAAGTTTCTACTAATGCTGTCAATCATGGTCTTAAACTTTTTTTTTTAAAGATTCAAAACAAAAAAGAGTTATTACGATAGCTGAAAGATACATGTTAAATTACACAGGCATCTGCTTAGTACTATCATTCTTACTACCACAACTGACAGCATACAACTCAATAATCATGCATTCCATTTCTGCTAGCATACCCAAGCTAATTCAGTGACATCTGCATAAATCATTCAATAGTTCCTATAAAATTATGCAATTAAACTAGTGAATCAAATGGGTGCTGTGTAATTCTCCCTCTTTAACTAAAAACCTACATCCTTTCTCTACCTCAAGTTTTTTTGTACTTACTGCAAATTAACAGTTGTCTTTTCTTTAGATGTATATAGAAGTTTCAGAAGGATATCTAAAAGCCTGTTCCGCAGCAGAATAAGATTAGCAGAAACAAGTCCTCCAAAATCATCCTCTGTTCCTAAACATTAAAAAAAGGGCAAAATTAGGCTTTTGGAACTCAGACATTTCAAAGGCTATTCATAAATTCCACACATAAGCAAATGCAACCTGATCACCCTGCTAAAGTGCAGGCAGCCTGCTATACACTGCTGAGAAATGCTTGATGCCCCATGAGCACCACCACACAGAGCTCAGTCTGTTTGAGGAATGGGTAAAAGGGAATCCCAGCTTCTCAGACAATAATCTAAACTGAGATGGTCCAAATTAGCTAAACTAGTCACTCCTGGCAGGTAGAGACATAAAAACAATCAAACACCACCTCACACCCACACAACATGGTAGATAAACATTTTGCATGATGCAATCGGGGGGGGGGGGGGGGGGTGTGGGGTGTCGGTGGAAGGGGAGGGGGAATTGCAAGAAAAAAACGTGATACTTCCCAACTGCCTCCAAATATATGAAATGGAGAGAAAAATTAGTTTCCTTGTCTTTCAATAGATCCCTAAACTCATCATCAGTTGAAAACCACTTACTGCAAAATAAGCCAATGTGTGCAGCTCAAGACTAGCTTTACAGTTATTTTGCAAATCTCTCCTATTGTAGCTTATGCTGTCAAAGAAGGACCATGTTTTGACATTATTCAAACAAACAAACAAAAAGTCAGAACTTGAAGCAACATGCAAAAATGTAGACAGATAAGTGGACACTTGCTGGGGCAAGGTTTTGTGCACAAGTCAAACACAAAGCATCTTCTATGGCAGAAATACAGCAGAACTGATGGAAGACCAGTAACCTAAAAATCTCATGTCCTTTGCCTCAATCAAAAGCTTCTCTCTCCATTCCTGCCACAGCCTGAATTTCTCCCCAAGGTTCTTCAGTCCCCCAGGTAGGCAAAAAGCATCTCAGGCTGTGGTTAGCCTGGGAAAAAAAACCACTGCTGGCTTGTAGTGAGAAAATCACTCTGGATCTCTCTCCAATACCAACTCCCCCTTTTTCACTAAAAAGCTCGAAGTTAATCATCTTTGAGACTGCAATAAGCAAAAGTATTCAGAAGGAACAGGAGAGACACAGGGGGATAATGACGAACGTGAAGACTGCCTAAACATTGTTCTTCAGGAAACCAAACCAATAAAGCCAACTGTAAAGCAGAAACACTTCTCTCTCACTTGTCCCTGTGCACCAGTATATTCCCAGGAGATGCAGAAATATACAGTCTTTTGGAACTCCCTTCTAGTTATTTGGGTGACATCCAAATGTGGGGCTAAAACATTTCTGTTCAGGGAGACTGACTGAAAAATGCAATTGCATAAGCCTCTTTTCTTTAGGAAAACAAAGGTAGAAATAGTCTCAAAACAATTCAATATAAGCATTCTTGAAGGACAGTAAAACTTTTTTTTGCCTAAAAAAATAACTAGGCTGTCTTAGTTAATCCTTTTACTTCCTCGACACCTGGATGGCAGATGCACCTAGTAATCCATTTTTTGTCTTTTTTCCTCTCCCCACAAAGAAGCAAAGATGCACAGCTGACTTGAAGGAGCAAGCGGAGGGAACAGAACAAAACCATGAAGTGTTAATGGAAGGAAAACGAAGACTACGTGGGTTTTGCACTGCTTTGCACACAATACCAAAAACTAAAGTAACCACAACTAACTGGCAGCCAGGTTATAACAAAATTACAATATTGCTAATGACACTATTTCTGCATTATTTAAGCACAGAAGAGATCTCAAAGTATTTCTCTTTTACTGCTTCTAAGCCGTGCCATCACTTACCACTGTCAAGCTTTTCTTCACTGTTTATTTCCATGACTACAAACTTCTCACAGACTGCAAATGTAGGTAAAGTGGAAGAGATGAACTGTCCAAACCTTGTTGTATAGAGAAAAAACATCATTCATTGATATGACAGATGCACTCTCATCTATCAATAATTCACCCTACATATAAAAGC
Organism: Astur gentilis; assembly: GCF_929443795.1. Lineage (NCBI taxonomy): Eukaryota > Metazoa > Chordata > Aves > Accipitriformes > Accipitridae > Astur > Astur gentilis. Next base: position 24,636,050 of record NC_064891.1, read on the forward strand.
ATAACACTAGCAAGAGGGAGATACCCAAAAACATCAACTTTCTCGCATCTGAAGATTGAGGAAAACAGTTTTCATCTAAAGTTACTAGCCAAAACCCAAATTAACATGTAGTAATTAATGGAATCTTTGCATGCAAGTCTGCAGGTAAGGGACCCTGAAAATGCTAGGATTCAAGAAAGGAAATTGGGTGATACCACCAAGTCCTAGTAAAAGGAACATCACAAGTTAAAGAAAGGAGAACAAAACATTATTCTCAAACCACTACAGCGGAACAAGTATTACATCAAAACCAGTGATTACTCAACTGGTATAACATTTATGCCAATACCTTGAGGAGATGTAAAACAAGGTCATGGTTTTCCAAGACAACACGATGATGTGCTACTCAAAGAAAGGAGATACAATATATTCCTCTTTCCTCTGGAACTAACCTGAAATGGTCCCTAGCCAGTATAACTTTTCCCAAGTTAAACAATATTTTTCATTTTTGTTTCCAGGAAGTAGAACAAGAAACACTCAAGATAGGCATTCTACAATCTGTTCTGTAACCATTTAAGCATAAAATCATTCTTGAGTTTTTTTTTTTCTTTTGTCCTGTATAATTAAAACAAAGACAGGTAAGATGTTCAGGTTGATGCTTCTGATACCTTTAATTGTACTTAAAGCAAGAAACTGAAAACATGACCACTTGTACGCAAAGAACTCACAAGCTCTGCAATATTTTATCCATTTCCATCATAATGAAGCGGGAGATGAGAAAAATTAAGTTATCAAGGAGTTGAACTCATCTAAAAGCATTTCAAATATTCCTGTACATATGAATTGCAATTATTTATGTAACTTTTGTCAGTCAGAATTAATAGTACTATAGCCGACAGCTTTAATTTTTTTTTTTTTAACACAGTGATGATTAAGAAAAAATTTTGAACTAAACCTTTCATGCAGAAGAGTAATCAAAGCTGCATTTTAACCAGGAGTATTGTTATATTCCATCTCAACTAATACTAAATGGTATTTAAGAAAAGTGCTCAGTGCTTCACATGAACAAGGAAGCTGCAATACAACACCTTTCGCCTGCAGAACATTAAGCCAGTTTAATCCCTCAGTCATACCTGGTTAGATACACGCTGAATTTAATATGCAAATCAAGGCATTAACAAAATTATTGCCTATGTCTCATTCAGCCTAGCTCTCAGAGGAAAAAATTCAGCACATGAGCATTTCATGTTACTTGCTCCACAGCAGTATGACCATTCAGTATTTTTGACAAAGATCACCAAGATAATAAAAACAAGAAAGCCAGAATTATCACAGGTGTGGGCTACCTGAGCAAGTCATAGCTGCTAGGGAAGCCTTGAAGCAAAAAGCTCAGCACATTACTAATCGCAGCAATAGTAGGCTGGGACAGAGACATATCTCGAAGAGTCAAGAGCAGTCTTGGGATGAGTTGGAATTCCCTCATTAACTTAGCATTCTTTGCCGCTTCGCTGGAAGAAGGAAAGAAAGGAGGTGGCAATTTAAAATCGGAGCATCCTCTACATATTACCTAATCCTCTAAGTCTCATTACTAAGCTGGCATTGGCTCATACCTTGATTCAGTGAGAAGTTCTATGAAGTGCTCAAATAATGACAGGTGAAGCTCATAGGGTGCATGAAGCCAGACCTGAAATACAGAATAAACAATGATACCTTTTGTACACAAATCCACTTTAAGATTAAAAACTGACATTAATATACCAACAGTTATGAAAGGCTTTAAGAGATTAAAACTGTTTATCTATGTAACTGTTTACCTGGCCATTGCACTCAAAAGCTCACTGCAAGGTTCTCAACTCTTTATTCTTCAACTTCAGATAAGTATTAAATATACTAGTGAAGACTGAAAAAACACACATTAGTACCAAACATATTCCCTGTAAGCATATCTGAAAACTTTTAAAGAGTTCTAGACAAACAAGGTACACACTATCTGGAATTTCTCTTTAAACAGATGGTGCAATGACTCCAACCAAAGGAGATACTGGGGTTTGCAAAAGTTTATTTGGCCTATTTTCTCTTTGTAAAATTAGCTTACTATTTTCTGCCAAGATTAAACTCAAGGTCTTCCCTGATTTTGACTTTTTATTTTTTTTTTATTTTTACCCAGCATTTCCTGCACACTGTTTTAAATGACTTAGATCCTCTACAAAAAGAAAAAAAAAATAAATCAATTTTTAAATCAATAGAAGTAATAAAAGATATAAAAGCCAGAAAGCTCACAGTTACAGCTGCAAATCTTAAAATTGGCTGCTATTGAACAAAGCATAATTAATTCTTGTGCACTGGTGTATAAAACTGGCTTAAATGAAAAGCCTTCTAGCTTTTGCTTTTCTTCTATCTTATCATCTAAAATGACCAGAACAAATCTTTTCATTTCCCTGTTTAGCAAAAGAGTCAGAATATCTAATCTATCCAATTTAAGTGAAATGTTTGGGTCACTGGTTTCTGAATACAGAAATAAAATAAATAATTATTTAAAAAAACCAAGCCAAAAACTGAGGCTTTTGGAAAGTTTCTTTTTAGTGATTCACTGAGCAATTACTTGCACTTTAAAAATTTTTTTTAGTCTCTTAAGTGTGTTCGTTCTCCAGTTGTTCTTGGTCTTCAGGAAAAAAAAAAAGACAAGAACTAAACAATATGAAATTGCATCTTTTGTACAGTAGTTGCTGTCTGAGTGACTATATATCAGTTATGAAATTTCTCAGCTGGTTCCTTTATGGGGCAGAGAAAAAAAAAAGAAGAAAAAGAGAGAAGAGTATTCTTCAGCAGAATTCAAGCCTCACTGTAAAAGGAGCTGGGCTGTGATTCACACTCTTCTCTCTGCTAAATAGTTCATCTACCTTAAGAGCTCTATCACAAATATTACCTCTTGTAGATGTAATAACTCCTTTTAAGTCTATGTTTAACTTTGTGAGCACAAAGGAAGCATTATTGTTATTTAAAAGGTTTGTTAAAGAATAACTATTTACATGATACTGAATAATTTATGTTTAGACACAGCACAAACTTATTTCTAGTTTTAACGTTACACCTCAAGAAAAAAAAAAAAAGAGGAAAATTTGGTTGGTGACAAATTTCCTCTGTATTAGAACCCCACTAAGGCTAAAAAAAAAAAAAAAAAAAAAAAAGGCTTAGGTCTGACCTTTTCATTTCCTCTTTCTTAGTGCCATATTTATAGCATATCGTTGATCTTAGCAAGAGGGATGGGTAGTGGGTGCACTAAAGACCTTTATGTTCTCAAAAAAAAGAAGTTTACAAGACCTGTTAATTTTATTAAAATGAAGGCTATAGTAAGCAGCAGAAGTTTTTTCAGAGGTGAGACCCTTAAATAAAAGTTTCCAGGAGTGCTATGAAATACTCAAATAGAGATCTAAACGGATAATTCCATAAAGCCATTTGTGCAAGACGGACTTGCACTATTAAGTCACTATCTTATAGGTGGACTAGTAGTGGCAGTAATATTTTTATTTATTTATTTATTTTAGTATATATGAACCAGGATACTTTTAACTCAGTCTGTGTCACGTACAGATAATGCCAAAAGAGAAAACACTAAACGATGAGCTCTACGCATTCTTTATCAGCCATTATTACATTAGCAATTCCTTCTGAACTTCTCTACTTTCCTTAGTTTAACACAACATGACTTAAATATTTCACAGGTTGTGCAAGCAGAATTTTATCTGCCTTACTATTAACTTTGCAGGAGATGTATGATAAAATGATTCCTATGTGCTATGTTGAAAGTTTACCTCCTACTGTTATTTTCAGTACATCTTTCATGCTTTGACATATGTACTGCAGTGGAACACATAGGTTAAAAGAAATGGCTGAACAGAAAACTACAAAACGTATCTTCTAGGACAACAAAAAGCAGAAATGTCTGTGGTACCCATTCATTGTTTCTACAGTGATTCAAGCCATTTCAGCAGAAAAAGTTACTAATAATCTTGCTGCTCAGCTGCTGTACTGTACTATATATGAAATAGTAAGTTCTCAGGATAACAGCCTAGTTCAATATTTAAGGTACGCTATCAGCATCTGACTTAAACCCTATCCAACTTCATCATCACTTTTCTGTGCAGCCATACATACTTCAAAATCGCAGAGCAGATCCTGGAAGGCAGCAGAATTTGGAATAATGGACGTTTCATGCCCGCTATCAACAGTTCCCACCAAGGAAAAGGTCAGATGGAGTATGTGGCTGTTCAGAAGGGATCGTTTCTTCTTTAACAGCATCGCCAGCAACTTCAACAAGTAAACAGAAAAAGAATTAGTAGCCTATGAACACACAGCAACATTGTCTAAGCACAAAGAAGCATGGATGAAATGTCTGTGTCTCTTTAGAGAAGGCTCTTAAAGTATGTCTGATAGTTGATACTCTTGATGAAAAAGCTTCAAAGTGGCATGAGGGTTGATTAGAAAAGTGGCATGTCCAGGACACCCTCCAGCTCATAAAACATGTGTTCTACACTACAAACAGTAACTAGGCCCTGAGGATTAGGCGTACACACCCCCCGCCCTCAGCTCTCTGGCAGTCAGTCACAGTTTAAGACAGCGTATGATACAATCTCAGATAGTTTTATTCCTGGACAGCAACCATGGATATGGCAGACAGAGTGCCCCTAGAGTACTGCATGCACAAATGAGAGGTATTCTGGCACTGAAGAAAAGTAGCCATGATAACGTAAATCTGAAGAAGAAAAGTAGCCATGATAACGTAAATCTGAATAAGCCTGACTTTCTTTTTTTCTTGCTGCCCTTTGTTGCCCTAGGCATGACCATAGATATTGGCCTTTCAGGCCTCATTTCTGCTCTAACTTCCTACAATCTGGGTTGGGAAAGAACCAATTACCAGATATACTACTACTATTTCTCGTCTTCTGATGCAAACTTGTTAAAACTCTAAACATACTGGCCTGTTCAGCTTCACCATCCTCCTTGAAACATTACTGAAGAAATACAGATTTCTGGAAATCTCTCTCAAACCATGCTATTTGCTGAGGTCAATATAAGTGGAATGTAAGGTTGTATGTGATGATCCACTGACTGCTTATGGTGCAAGGAGGACACTGTCTAGATTTATTTGGTCAAAGTAAGCCAAGGTCTGCAACAGGCTACATGCAATGATGTTTTGATGTAATTATACTAGCCATTAGCATTACAAGGTTTGTAAATATACAGCCCAAATCACAGCACAAACTTCCTGTTTCAGTAAAGCAGTCTTCGTGAGAAATGTAAAATGCATTGGTCATGTAAAGATCTTCTCAAGTCAGTCAACCAATCCTTCTGCATAACTGATTGCACTTTCCCCATTCTTCAGCTTGAAAGCAAACAGTATCACTAACTATAAAGTCTGTGCAGTCTCCTCAAAATGATGATTCTACGAGTCCACTTGTTTGGTTTTCTTCATGGGTCCCTATCGTCCTCTCTTGCTGGCAGACCATGGAGACAGGCACTCCCAGGCTTGCAAGGGTGGGTTCACAATCACAGGAAAAGAATCATCTAAGTGCCACAGTTGTGCCGTTCCTTGCTATTAATGAAGGCTCAGTTTCAGCAAAGCAGCTAAACATGCACAACTGCTTAGCAAAACTTTCCACCCTCTCCTGTAAAACCCATCCTAAATAACTCAGTTATGCTAATTAGCCAAGAGGTCACTAAACTTAAGAGCAGAAGCTCAGGTTACCACAACACAACAAGGAATTTCCACGGGAACTGCTAGGACAGATAGTGAAATTCAGTCTGCATGATCTGTTTTAAGACATTTCTTACATACCTGATAACCTCTGATTCTTTCCATTTCTTTGCTAGCTAGTGGATTGCTCTTTACCACACAGACCAAGGCCTTCACAGCTGCATACAACCCTTCTACATCTGATGCCATAGCTACAAGTCCCAAAATAGCAGCAGCTCCACCAATGTACTGCAGTGTAGTGGCAACAGGCTTGGGGACAAATGTTCTTACTCCTGAGCACAGGCACAGAAAATACATTAAAATAGAATGAAATCTAATTCTTGTAGAAATCATTGTGAATACATGCAAGTAATTTGCATTCTAGCACTGCTTGAATTAAGAAAATAATATCACGAGAAGAACTATGACACCTCAGATGAGGAGGTGAAGGAAATATTGCACTGGAAAATAGTCTATGACCTAAGGTAACTAAGTGTATTTTCATAATGATTACATATAAACTGAAACAAGCACCCCATATCAATAAAAAAAAAAAGATAATAGTATGTCTATAAAATATAACAATGTTGAATAAACTTAACAATGTACCATTAACATTCATCAATTACGTGATTTATCTTCTAGACCTAAGTTCTTATTGACAAGTAATTAATCATTTTCAAACAGAGTGATTCTCAAGTACTTAACTCACCCAAATATCCTATCAAAGCTGCACCAATGGAACGTGCTGGTCCATTCAAATGCCCTGCTGAGTTATGTAGCAGCTTCACAGGTGTGGCATTTTCATGAGAAGAAATTGCCAGCTGAACAAAACAAGAAAAAAAAAAAAAGCAAGGGCTAAAGGAAAGAGGTTTTTTTATGCAAGCCTGAACATAACTTGTGTATATTCCTCCTGTGACAGAGCAATAACGTAAAACAAAACAGAACTATTCTAGAGTCATTAAGACAGTCTCTAAAGTAAAGAGAAATCTCTAGTCTCCGAAGTTTAAGGAAGATGAATCTAACTTTAAAAATAATCCCACCAGATCATAGAATGGTTTGGGTTGAAAGGGACCTTTGAAGATCATCTAGTCCAAACCTCCTCTTGTGGGCAGGGACTTCTTCCACTGAATCAGGTTTCTCAAAGCACCATCCAACCTTGTCCTGGTTTCAGCTGGGATAGAGTTAACCGTCTTCCTAGTAGCTGGTACAGTGCTATGTTTTGAGTTCAGCATGTGAAGAATGTTGATAACACTGATGTTTTCAGTTGTTGCTCAGTAGTGTTTAGACTATGGATCAAGGATTTTTGAGCTTCTCATGCCCAGCCAGGGCACAAGAAGTTGGCACAGGACACAACTAGGGCACCTGACCCAAACTGGCCAACGGTGTATTCCATACCATGGGACGTCCCATCAAGTTTAGGAACTGGGAGGTGGGGGGGGGCAGGGAATCGCCGCTCGGGGACTGGCTGGGTGTCGGTCGGCGGGTGGTAAGCAATTGCCCTGTGCATCATTTCTACATTCCAATCCTTTTACTACTACTGTTGTCATTTTATTAGTGTTATCATTATCATTATTAGTTTCTTCTTTTCTGTTCTATTAAACCATTCTTATCTCAACCCAGGAGTTTTACTTCCCCCCCCCCCCCCCGATTTCCTCCCCCATCCCACTGGATGGGGGGGAGTGAGTGAGCGGCTGCGTGGTGTTTAGTTGCTGGCTGGGGTTAAACCACGACAAACCTGAACTCAAACACTTCCAGGAATGGGGCATTCACAGCTTCTCTAGGCAACTTTTTCCAGTGTCATGCCACCCTCATTGCAAAAAGTTTCATCCTTATGCCCAATCTAAATCCACTTCTTTCAGTTTAAAACTGTTGCCCCTTGTCCTGTCAGCTACATGCCCTGGTAAAAAGTCCCTCTCTGTTGTTCTTATAAACCCCCCATATGTATTGAAAGGTTGCAAAATAAGGTCTCCTCAGAGCCTTCTCTTCTTCAGGCAAAACAACCCCAACTCTCAGCCTTCCAACATAGATGGTTCTTTGAACAAATAATTCACTGATTTTAAAGTACTTTGAAGAAAAATATAAACCAATATTCTGGTTTCCAAAGCTGAATCATAGTCAGAGGACCAAGCTATCAGCTTTGTTCATCTGCAACAGTAGAAATACTGTTCAGCGATAAAATCTTAACTGGTTTTCAACGGGCTTACAACTGCCATCTACATTAAAAAGCTGAAATACTTCCAAAAGGTGCTAAGTTATATAGCTCCTAGTAATCTCAAGAATGCAAATAGAATCTAGGAGTGCAATCTCCTCTCAATTTTTTTTTAAAACCATGAAAATGTTTATGGGCAACTTCTGCAAGTACGTTATTGTTCCTGGTTGCATTGAGAAATTGCCTTGAAAGAAGTTAGAAGAAAGGAACCAACAAGTAGTAAGTATTAACCAACTCATTTCCCAACATACCTGTTTGGCAATAGCTTTACTATCCAATTTGTTGTAAACTTTCCTTATTTTTGCCACTGTAAATGAAGAAACTGACAGTGCATAGAGACCAAAAGAGACCTTCTCTTCTGGTACCAAAGATACTGGGGATGGGTTGATTCCTTCAGATTTCGAATCTTTGCCTTAAAAACAAAATAAAAGTTCATTTCAGTAATAGCACTGTTTTTCTTTTCAGTTTCAAGAGTAAAATCTTAAGCAAATTATATTTCAGAATAGGTATAGAAGAAAAGTTTCACAAATAGCTGAGAGGTTATATTGTCTTTGCATACTTGCTTGCTCTACTGAAGAGTAGTTTGATAGCACGAGTCATGGAATAAATCTGCTGTTTAAGATAAAAGGGCAATGCACAGCAAACATTTCCTTTCAAGAAGGTCTACAATATTAGCCTGTAATGGCAACTGGCAGCCTGTGGCTTGGCCAAGCAATAGAAGATGCGGAGCTTCCTCATCTGAATTTTTAGAAGGCAACATAAATCCTGTACTCAATTTGAATACAGCCTAAGGGCTGTTCACTTCCCTTCCCACCTGAAGAAAAACAAAGTAATCAAAAAACAGAGAAGTATTTGGTACATCTGCATCTTTGCCCGTGACAACAGGCTTTTTTACAATGGTTTGCTAGGAAAACTGCCTTAGCAAATGGTACAAGAGATGCAAGACTGAATGAAGACCAAAAGGCCCAGACATCGAAGAGAATATATAACTGTATCTTTAATATTTTGTACCCACTGCTCCAAAAGTGGATGCTTCTTGTGAGGTGCTGCAAACACTATGATTGACAGCTGTCTACAATGCTCAAAGGAAGTGTGAAAAATTCAGCACCTGAAAGCTCAACATAAAGATTCACTTCTGCATCTTCATTCCAGGTCAGAAGGTGTCTGCAACTCCAGTCAAACACATTAAATGGAATTAAAAAAAGCATGAAGGCTCTTCACCTAACACTGAAACAAGTGAGAAGCTGGGTGTCTACATAATTTGTTGAATCAGGGTCAAATCTCTGTCAAGTCTTACTTAAGAGACAGTTTCAGAAGTCTTGGCTTCCCCATAAATGAATTCCTTATTGGATGCTCTGCTCACATGGATGCCCTGAGAACATTCCTCCATTTCAGCAAACAGACAAAGGAATTCCTTCTCCTGAATTAGTAACTGCTCCCTGAGGGGTCTTTCCAAGACTTAAAAGACTATCAGGTTTTTCATTTTGTTTAAACACAGGACTAATTCTCAGAAGATGGCAGTCTTGCTTACTGAAAACAGGGACAAAACTTCCAAAAGAAGCGTTGCATGGGCAAATGGCAAGTCAGACACAATTTCCCTGTAAAGGAAAACAGCAGAAGACTGCAAGGGCTCTTCCCTTCTCCAGTATTTCCACAAATAATTATTAAACTAAGGAAAACCAAGCATTTTGGAAAGAGGGGCCAAGATAAAATGGTAAGATACACAGTTCATACTGCACACCCTATCAAACTCCTGATGGTTTGGCATAGTGCACATGATGTGAACAGAAGCTTAGCCCCAAACAGAAACACGCCTTTTGTCCTGGAGCAGACTGCTCCTGAAATACAATGAACTGAGCAAAGCTTGTGCAAGAGAAATACACCGCCACACTGGAAAAAGTCAGTATGTTAAGAAATGAAGAATTTTTTTTTAAGTTACTATGGGCTTCCTGGTGAACATGGCTTTAGCATAAAGGCAGGAAAAACCTTAATTCTTGGAAGTGAATGAACAAATTCACATTCACAGAATTTCCTTTGGCTAATTCGGTACTTAAAACTTGCACATCACCAGTCAAAATGCCTTGCAGGAGAAATTATAATTGACTAGCAGATACCTAAATCTATAGTTGCTCGCCAGGTTTGTCTAGCTGTCAAAAAAAGCAAGTATGTAGCACAGATCTGTACATGACAATTCAATTCCCAAAGTTTTTCACTCAAGATGGGCAAGGAAAGCTACATTCTTTTTCATAATACTTCATTCTTTCACAGCCTGAACATCATCTACATTTGGGGGGGTGGAGGTGTCTGTCACCACTCTAGGGAAAGCTTTCACCATGAAAAGACTCTGCACACTGCGTGTACATACTTCTGTTTTCCTACCACTCTCATCACTCACTGCCTCCTTCCTTGAGATGGTGACAGTTTCTCTCCAGAAGAGCTGGAAAGCATTATGGTCCTCATGGAGAAAGACAGTGCAAGGACAAGACGACTTGGATATGTTCCCCATTTTTATTTATATTTCACTGAAAAGCCCTGCGATAGCCAGGTAAAGCAAAGAATATCTTCTGACATAATATTGATGTTAGCGAGGAGGTATTCTAACTACACAGAAAGACAGGGAGCTCTACAGAACAGGAAAATCTCGCTAGTGACAGAGCATCTTACCAGAGCTAATGAAAAATCCATTGCCTGAATATTTAAAAACCAGGCTATGGACACACACTTCTAACAAGGTTATTTACATCTTTTTGTGTTGCACTCCCCCCAATTTCAAACACGAACACTTAAAATACGTAACAGAATTGCCCACATTTGTTCGCAACAAATGCTTAAAGACTATCTGCTGCATCACAATCCCTTGGGTTTATTTTTTTTCCTCTCAGTTGATCTATTTAGGCCCTATAAACAATGACATTTTGAGACAGCTGTCTTTAAAGTACAGAATACATTGCAGATTTGCAGATGAGTGTTATCACTAGAAACTGACAAGTTAAAATGTCTTTCCAATTTCACTTTCTACAGATAAATATAATATATAGCATGAATAATGACAGCTTTAAGCATTTCTAACTGGTTTAAAACCAAAATGAGGAATACAAGCACTTCTATCATACCTCAGTACAAGAGGTACCAGAAGTGTGTTAAAACAGTAATTTGGATTTCTATTATCCTCTTCAATAGCAGCTACTAATCTTCTCCCTATGAACAGCTAGCTTTTCCTCTCTCCTACCGCATACTCTCCTTTCTCACCTCTTCTGTCAATCTGAACACAAAAGATTCCACTACACCCGTGCAAAGTTACTAGCTGCTATTTCATTTGTACTTACATGGTACATATACTGCTTGAAAACTTCCGACGTAATTTGGTCCCAGCTCATAAATGGTGCTAATACCTGGGGCAGGCAAAACTTCCTCCAGGAAATGCGTAGGGCCCAAACGCCACACTAATGAAGAGAGCTGGCGCTGTGCAGGTGGTGTGCCAATATAGGCATAAACAGTGCTGACTACAGGTGGATTGGCAGAACCAGACCCACTAGGACTACTATGAACATAGTGAAGCTGTAAGGGAGAAAAACATGGTGAAGTTATTGAGAGAGCATGGGTACCATGAAAACAAAGTAGGGAGACCAGAAATTCAGGAAAGCATTTTGCAAACCAGAGGATGTACCAAACGACTGCTATGTAACACACAGTATTCTGATACTGTACAGCAAAACTCAGTGAAGAACATTAATCAGAAGGTAAATGCAAAGATGAGAAGTTAAGTGGCTTTCTAAAGATGAAGGTGTGTATGGAAACACAGGATGAGAACATGCGAGTTCTGTGCTTAAAAACACTAAAGAACAAGGCTGTATCTTGATTCTAAAAACATGGTGCTCTATGACAGTCATTATTTTTTGCAAAAGCAGTAAGATGATCACATAAACTTGTGTTCTTCCTTCTCCTTTTTCAGCCAGTGAAAATATGCCTTTGGTAATCATACCGTTTTGAGCTAAAGTGCAAACGTGATTAATTGGATCTGATAAGATTTTCAGACAGCAATAAAACAAATACATGAGTAAGATGCTGGCCTATATGTAACAACAACAACAATCTCACAGGCATTTTCTATCTACCTTGTAAAAATTCTTTTACCGGCTCTTGAATGTAGTCATGTATGGCCAGATACATGCTCAAGTATTACAGCTATTAGCATAACAAAGTTACCATAGTCCTCTTTCTGCAAAAGGAATACTGAAAGGTAAACTTTGAAAGTTGAAATATTGTTCTACCTATAGCAGTACAGTAACGCTAGCTAATTTACAGCCCACCCCAGGTTTAGCTTACTCCCTTAAGGCCCACACCTGCCAGGTGCCAAATGCTCTTTGGTTATTGGTTACAGGTCAGGAATACTTTCTGCTCAGTGGACAGGTCCGCAGTGCTCTTTACTGCTCTCTGCTTTTGGCCTCCCAGTTTCTTCCACCTAATAACAAAATACTGACAACTGATGTGTACCATCAACTAATAACATCTCAGTGGCTATCACTGACAAGTTCTCAGGTGGCAAGAGGGCTGTGAAAGGAACAATCTGAATAAATTGGCAAAGCTGTCTTACTCTGTAATCTCCCTATTATTCAACGTTAGATCTGCTATGCGGTCCTGCGATAAGTCTTCTTCAGCTTTTTACGATCCTTCTAATTAATCTAGTCTGCAGCATCTCTGTGCCACACTTGCCTCACATTCAATGCAACATGTCCACTTCACTTCAGTGTTACTATTGCTCATGCCTGAGAAAGTACTCATTATCTTCTCCTCTGAACAGGACTAGGTCTGCCTCCAAGTTGTGTATAGTGAGCGAAGACCCTTTTTTGCAAGGCTCCTCATTTTGTGGGGCTTTTGTTTGTTGGTTTTTTTTAGGGGGGAAGGATGCATTGGTTTGTTTTCTTCTTGTTTTTTGTGGATTTTTGCACATATATATGTGCAGAGAGAGAGAAATCACTCCAACCAGTACAAATGAGGATTTAAAGGTTTATTTTACCTTAACAGTGTTAACAAGCTGTCCATCAAGGTAGAGTGCAGCTGTGCTGTTCTTTAGCATGCCTTTACTCATGACCAGAACTAGGTGATGCCACTGGCCTTCCACGATGAGGTCACCACAGCGGAAACGGGCACAACAGGGAAGAATTTCATAAAATGATGATTCCTCACTGAAGTCATCGACTAAAGGAAAAGTACCAGTTAGTAGGCACCAGTGAAATGTTATAAGAAGCTTAAAACAGATGAATATGTCATTAGACTTTATACAAAACAATCTACAGCAACACATTAAACCCAAATTGTTAGAAAGCACATAGTTAACAAAAATACAATTAACAAGATATGAATAAAGTCATACGATTAACAAGAATGAGTTTAGACTTCCAAATACAAGAACTGAAAGAATGAAATCACATTTTTTGAGAAGTGTTCAGACCAAATTGTCACAGTTTGACAGGCTAAACGTACTTAAATACTTGCACACTAACAAACTAGTATAGGTTTGGTAGTATCAATGACAGGTCTCTTCTTCCTTTGCCTTAATTCTTCTCTAAGAAAATTCTCAGGATCTTTTTAGACTTTTGATAATTATGTTTTACTTCTCCCCTTTTATTCTCCCTCTGAAATTTTAGCTGGAATGACAAGTTTGCTCAAGTTTTTACTAACTTTCTCGTGCCACCATGCAAGTCACAGAAAGACCTTTTATTGTTTTTCTAAACAAGTTTTTACAGCAGTAGTCAGCAAGAAATAACAGATGTCTCTCCAAACCTACAGAGCTGTTTATCACTTTTCTCACACTGTGGAGAGAAAGTTACCCATATTTCCCAGACTTTCTCTTCACACTTTTCCCTGCTCCACCATGGTGTCCTCCACAGGCCCCACTACCTGATCCAGTGTGGTCCTCTCCAAGGGCCACAGGGGATCTCTGATCTGGCCCCCTCCCCTCCTTCTGTTCTCACCTTCGTGTCCTCAGGGCGCTTTCTCTCACATTTTTTCCCCTTACTCCTCACTCCATGCAGCGTTTTGCCCCTCTTACATGTGTTTTCCCAGAGGCACCACGAGCCTGGCTGCTGGACTAAGCTGTGTCCTGCAGGGGGTCTGCCGCGGAGCTGGCTGGAAGTGGCCATGTCTGGCATGGGGCAGCCCTGGCCTCTTCCCACAGAAGCCCCCTCTTGCTCCCCAGCACCTGCCCACAGACACTCAGTATAAGCTTGCCACTATCATGCTTAAACAATTAGGTCACACACAAAAGAAGATACAAGTAAAAAGATTGCCTTTCAAAGCATCTGTGTCAGAATCATGCTAAACAAAGCATAAGTGAAGTTAAAGATGAGGATGAAAGCCTAAAACTTTTTTCCGTAACAAAAGCCACAAATACGAAGTCTGGCTAGCAAGACACACATCAAGCACAGACTGGGGGTACTTGTAATTCAAGCCTCAGCACAGTGGCTTCTCTTCTTCCCTTTTTGCAGTTCTAAGGAAAATTAATTTTCTGAAGTGCTGCTACTGAAGGGTAGTTCAGGGCTGAGACATTTCTGCCCAAGTCAAAATGAAGACTTCACAATGTCTCGCCTGTTCCATTTCAGTACTGTAACCGCAGCGAGTCGCCCTTGCCTTCCCTTCACCCTATCAGCAGTGGAGCCTGGGATGTAAGGCCGCTGACCTGACACCACCACCAGCTGCTGTGGGGTGAGGCGAGCTGCACCCGTGGCTCCATCGGCCACCCTCGCACCAACAGTGAGAGCAGTTGGAGACAGATGCCTGCCTTCCAGACACACGGCCAGAGGAACCCACTCCCAGCCTCTCTGCAGGGGTGGCAAACCACAAGCTGCTGACCACCCATCCCCAATTCACCCACCTATACCCTTCAAGCATTTCCCAGGTCTTTCTTCACTAACAGGTGCTGAGTTATCTTCTGAATGTTGAAATACACTTTAGCTCTCAGCACAATTCTTTAATTTCACTAATAGGCATCACTTGACTTCATTATCAGAGGGCATGATGAGTCTGCAGGTGCATTAGCTTCTCCATCGCAAAGCAAAATGACCCACACTCTCTTCATTCTTTTATATTGAAGGAAAAGAAACCATAAATCCTCTTACCTCAGCAGCTGCCTACACAGAGAGAACACTCATTTCTTTAGAAATAGCACAAGGAAAATGATAAAAGCAGAGTACTTGGAACTAACTTTCAGATACAAAAATAATCTCAAGTTCTTTTTCTCAGCCAAACACCTCTGAGCACAATTCTTGCTCACAGAAACATCCCTAAACCACCCCATTTTCTCTTACAATAGACCATCAGCACTGGCAGGCCTGCCATCCAAGTCCTTCAGGTTCTTAACTGCTCAGCACTTGATGGTACACCACCAACTACGACTTAGCCATGACAGGGTGGCACTCTAGTAAAGCAAAGTATCCCATTCAATTAAAAACCAGTCTTTGTAGTCAGAGACCTTCAGATCTTCTCTGACAAAGCCTCTTCAAATCCAGCCTCTTTTAAAGAGTTAGATAATACAGGCTTACAAACTAAAAACGTACAATCTATAGCTCCAGTGCAGGCTAAAGCAATTAATATGAAGATAAACTTACATAATTCTCTCTTATAAGAATTTGGTGCAAGAAAACACTGTCAGTGTCTTTGTAATTTAAGAGGTTTAGTTCCTCCCTTATACTATGGCTATTCAGCTCCCAAGTTTTAGGTTTTAAACCTGACTTCCAGTAAGAGAAATTACTACAGTTAATGATGCAAATGTCCACTTATCATGAAAAGAAGGAATATTCTATAACAGTCTGCTTCGCTGTTTTTTTTTTTAAATAACAACAATTGTATAAATTCTTTATTAGTGCCTGCTACTCAAAAGGAAAGAACAGAAGCAGGAACAGATTTTTGATAACTTGTAACCCAGCATGTTGGTTTGGTAAAGAGCTGTTATGGGTTTGTGTGGCATGGTTTTTTTGGTAGCGGGGGAGGGGGCCACAGGGGTGGCTCCTGTGAAAAACTGCTAGAAGCTTCCCTGGCTCCAAGTCAGACTCGCCTCTGACCAAGGCCGACCCAAACAGTGACAGTGGTAGCGCCTCTGGGATAACGCATTTAAGAATAGGAACCTGCAGTGAGTAGGGGGATTAGAATATGAGAGGAACACCTCTGCAGACACCGAGGTCAGTGAAGAAGGAGGGGGAGGAGGTGCACCGGAGGAGGAGGATGCCCCTGCAGCCCGTGGTGAGCAGGCTGTTCCCCACCAGCCCATGAAGGTGAATGGTGGAGCAGATGCTCCAAGGATGGCTGTGACTCCATGGGAAAACCCCTGCTGGAGCAGTCTGTGACTGAAGATCGGCCCGTGGAAAGGACCCACACGAGGGAAGTCTGGGAAGAACTGCAGCCCGCAGAAAGGACCCACATTGGAATAAGTTCGTGAAGGACTGTCTCCCATGAGAGAGACTGTCTCCCACTGAGACCGCACGGTGGAGTGAGGAGTCCTCCCCCTGAGGAGGAAGGAGCGGCAGAGACAAACCAACCCCCATCCCCTGTTCCCCTGCGCTGCTGGGGGAATAGGTGGAGAGAACCGGGAGTGGGGTTGAGCTGGGAAGGAGGGAGGGGTGGGGAGAAAGTGTTCTAAGGTTTGGTTTTACTTCCTAACATCCTTGGTTTGTTCTGATTTGTAGTAAATTAAATTGATTTTGTTTTTTCCCCAAGTTGAGCCTGTCTTTTGCCTGTGACCATAACAGGAAGTGATCCTTCCCAGTCCTTATCTCGACCCACGAGCCTTTCTTTATATTTTCTCCTCCTCATCCCACCGTGGCTGGGGAGGAGTGAGCGAGGGGCTGCCTGGTGCTTTGTTACTGGCTGGGCTGAAACCACGACAAGAGCTAAGCCTGAAACATATGCAGAAGGCTGCCCTGCTCTTCTCAGCTCCTCCACAGCCACCGTGCCTAAACGGTCTGTCAAAACTGACTATTTTTGGAGGCTCTGATGGAGGACAAGACAGGACACAGGAGATGGCTAAGCCTGAAGCCCCCAAATGCACTGATAGCGCACTCTAGCAAATTCACTGGCCTCACCAACTTCACTTAGATCTTCACTGCACTTCCTGTAATTCCACCTTTGATCACAGATACTGAATGAAACTACAAACTCTTTCTGAAAACTGACCACAGCATTAAAACCGGAAGCAAATGACTGATTGCCTTCAAATAGCCCTCCAGTGTTGGGACTATTCAGATTGAAAAAGCCTCCACAACCTGTTAGTTTACTATTTCCAAACTTCTTCAAAGCAAAGATAGTTATATTTGCATCTCAAGAGATGACGTCTAACATGAATAATACAAGATAAATAAAAGGCAAAAACCTTTCAAAAACAATGATGTAATCCCCTCCTTCAAATTTATAATACTTGGGGTTTGGGCAAAAAAATTTCTTTATATGCAGATACTGAATCTTGTTTAGAAATTGTAAGAGCTCCTTAATTTCTACACGAATGTTTACATTTTGCATTTCTCCATTGTCAAAACCCATTAGGAGCTGGTGAAGCTGCAACTAGAAGTTCCATCAGGCTCAATTCTTCTAGACACTAGGTTCAAAATAAACTTGCTGTAGCACCCCCACAATATTGTCAGGATTAGCTGATGACATGACACAGCTCTTACCATAATTTTGAAGCAATTCTTCTTTAGTTGAAACAATCAGTGACCGGTCTTTTGCTGAGAGGACAATGGCAAGGCATACATAATGCTGTTCCGAGGAGTTTGCACGCCGCACTACAGTAAGAAGTCTCACAGGATGGTTATTAGGAGGTGTACTAAAATGTTCAATACAAAACCAAGTTGAGTAGCTTAAACCAGATGGCGGTGGGAAAAATCTTTCACCTAAAAACAAAAATGAAAGCCCATTATATAGCTGCAGTAGCCAGTACTTAGGCTACCCTACTTGTTCCTGTTCCTTTTTTCCAATCAGCTCAGTTGATAACAGCTGTGCTTTCTCAAACTTTTCCTTCATGGACTTCAATGTTACTTCTTTCATTTCTGACTCAAGCTTGGAGGAAAAGTCACATAAAGCTAGCTCAGAGGAGCTTTGTTTCAAAACAAAGCAGAGCAAGAATTGGATACTATTGCCTCCTATTCTAAAACCAAAAACCAACTCTGAAGGTGTGCTTGGTCAGAACAACCCGGTTTCAGTTCCCTAGACAAAAAAAGTGGAAACAGATCAGGCCCTCAGAAACTGCTAATATCATGATGAGATGCTTCTTCCATAGATGTGACTCGCTGAAGAAGCCTTTGTTGAAGAGCTCTCCACCACATACACCTGACTCCCTTTCATCTCCTGGGGTGCTCCCACAGAACAATGAGCTCACAGACTTCAAGTACTGCCTAACACTAATTCCATCTTACTGCAGTAAACCTTCACCTTAGTTTTTATACTTAACACCTTTTTTAAATTAAGTGATCATGTTCAATTTGCACCACAGCACATCAAGTTCCTGTAGGGTGAACAGCCCACAGTGGACAAGTATAAGGGATAGCAAACAAATTAGATGAATTTTTGTGATGATGTGTGTAACTACACCTGTAACAAATTCAGTCAAGAATTCAGCAGAACAAAGCCACAAGTACAGCTTTACAATTCCTTCTATGTTTACTATAGTCTTCACACTACTACCTCAACTTGTTCTTAATCCATCCAGGTTCATTATTCATACGCTTCTCTTGATTACAACTTAACCTTCTGCTGAAAGCCTTGTATTTTAAAGCAATCACATATTTGTATTTTATATTGCTTTTCATTGACTTGGGGGCAAAAAAGCAACAGAAACACAAAAAGGACAGAAAAAGTTCTCAATTATGAGTGTACAACATCCAACACCATACTATCACTTCATGGCTAACAGAGAAATATAAGAAAACTAAACATCAGACACAAAACACTGATGTTACGGAGTCATACTCAAGTACTTACCAGTTCCAATTCCACTGACAACTGCACCGTCAATAAGTCCTGTTGTAACAGCATTATTTGTAGGTGCATTATGGGGAGCCAAACTTGGCAAGAACAGGCAGCTGTCAAACAGAGGACCAGTAACACACTAGAGTTTATGAAAGTCAATATAACCGGAGTTCAATACAAACAAAATATAGCCTAGGAGAATATACCACAAGCACACCATCACTCTCCTTAACTGTATGTATTCATAAGAAGTAGAAGTGAATTCTCAATATTTCTCCTTGTGAGGCTAAATTATCTCCAGTGCAAGGAGCTTTGGCAGCATATATCTTTGGCGCAAAGGCACAGGGACTTAGACCCACATGGCTCCATAGCCTAAGATGCTCCCTTGTGGGCAACCATAACTCACTGCAGCCTTTGAGATGTTCTGGACTCTAAAAGAGACAGATTAGCAAAATATCCAAAGGATCTGGTAATTGCATACTATGCTGTTCTTATTTTAAGTATGTATACTCTCACACTAACATCATACTTCACTAAATTAGCTACATTTTGTCCTTACAAGAGCCACTGATGCTGTGGACACAATGGAAACAGATGTAAGGAGTACCCCCCTTAAGTACTAAAAGATTTTAAGAGCCCAGACCATTTCAGTGACCAGCCTAGCCAAAGTGGAGTGAAACCCCACAGGAGTTCAGCTTCTAGTTTGTATAGATTGTCCTGCTGGAGGCAAAATGACAGCTTTTCCACTTGCTGAAGAATCATCATTTTATTGATGTTTACACTTCAGCA
Organism: Astur gentilis; assembly: GCF_929443795.1. NCBI lineage: Eukaryota > Metazoa > Chordata > Aves > Accipitriformes > Accipitridae > Astur > Astur gentilis. Next base: position 24,655,720 of record NC_064891.1, read on the forward strand.
GGCTACTTTAAGTATACTGTAGCTGAGTTGCCCCACAGAGCTAGGAGTTACTTTGTTCTCATGTAAGCTATGAAGAGTTAACTTGACCACGCATCTTGAAAGCAACAGCAGTCCATGGTTCTGGTCACTACTATCTTCCTTTTGATTACAGTTCTCATTATATACTTCTTCCTCCCTCTTGAAAATGTTCTTCTCTGGGTGAATCCCCCATGGTCAATGGTGTTACAAGCATGTTCTCTTTAAGCAGATAACTTGCAAGGGTCCACCAACTGTTGAATTCATGAAACACCCTGGCACTTTAAAACAGACCAAGAAGTTTTTAGAGTTGTTTTTTTTATTGATTATAGCAGCCTTCTTAGGTGACTTGTTGAAATTACATGAAGTCACAGCTGCATTATGTGGATTACTTCTAGACACATTACCAGCACCTACAAATCTCCTGGAGCAACCACAGTAACAATTCATTTTGCTAGCCTATTTCAAGTTCTTCTTAGGTCCAAAACATTTTCATGTCTCTTATGAAGCATGTAGAACAGAACTTTGAGCACCATTTGTTTTCAAATAAAAGTCCGTCCCTGACTACGTTGGATATGAAGGCTAGATGCAAGACAGGTGCTGCATCCTTGCTTTGCAAAGCTGAAAAGAGAATGCAGAGCAGCAGAGCTCCCAAATATCCAGGCTGGTTCTACTCTCAGACCAGTTATCCCAAATAAACTGGAACAAGTGCACTAAGATGCAACTGGCTCTGTCAAAGGCCACATCAGAACAGAAATAGATTTAAGAAAACACAGTAGTATAAATATAAGGTCTGGAAAGAAAAAGACAAGATGAACAATTCTGTCAGGTGGAGCTGTTTCTGTTTGTATGAAATTACAGTACAGCTGTGGACAACAGTTCTACCTCTTCTCATGATTCTTTCAAAAAAAGACACCAAAAAAACCCATTGAGGAGCTACTCATCTCATACAAGAATTTGTCAGGCTCCTTTGGGCTTCACAGTCATCATTTTTGGTGGTTCATGTCACTAAAAACCTTTTAATAAAGCTTCTGGTCAAGGTTTTTAAGCTTTTAACCAAGCTTCTGGGCAATTCTGAACAATTACTTATCATTTGAGGTACCATTCACAATTGTCTGACTTGCACGTATTTCATAACACTACCCTCTCTGAGTTACTGGCTTTTAGCCTATATGTGAGCCTCCGCCTATGGAGCAGTCTGCAGGCAGTTAGAGAATACCTGTTCCTTACACTATTGGTCTGAATTTTTGTAGCAATTTTGAGGTATTTACCCCTTAGCACAGAACAAAATGAGTGTTTTGAGGTTTTTCTATTCCATTTTTATAACCAAGAAGACAAAGCATTTTCCTTAAACAGATACTGAGAATGGTGTCATGTTTTCATCTTCTGAACAGTCAAGCTAAATCATTTTACGTGATCCTCATAAAGTGCCTCACTCAGCAGGTGTTTAATTAGAGAGCAAAAAACAGTAAGTGAAGGTGTTACCAGATGCTAAAAGAAAAAAACCAACCAAACGAATTAAGCATTATATTCAGGTTGCAACTCCAGTTAGCAATAATTTTTTTCCAGTTATTTGGACTCAGCATAGATGCCTTCTCTGCCCTACTTGTATTTCCAATTTGCCCACTTTTGCACTTCCAAGTTCTTCAGCAACTTTAAGTGGGTTTCAGAGAATTTGAGCCATCCAAATGCCGCACATAAATCCTAGCAACTAATGAGTTTCTGCAAGGGTAAGTTGGCATTCTTTTGTTTTAAAAGGCACATGAAATCCAGAACTGAGAAGGTAACTATCAACGTTTAGATACAAACCTACTTCTATTTTCACACACCAAGCAAGCATTGGGTTTCAAGGCATTAATGAATGACAGAGTGGAAATTTCTGTGGCTTGAAGTATTCGTTTCGTTTCTTTAAAGAATTAATTTGTTTCTGGTTTGCAAACAGTCCATTAAAAGTCCCAACTGTTTCTCTGAAAGAATAAAGTAAGAAAACATTGCACTGTGCCCCCTGTTATTTGAGAGCACTGTAGGACCTTACCCAAACCCTTCAAGAGACGTGTCAAACTCAATGAACGCCGGCGTAACTGATGATCCGTGAAGCCTGATATCATGTGGGGTTGTCATGGAGACCAAACACTTCACTCTTGTCAGGGGTACTGTGCTCCCTTCTGCTGGCTTGAGTAGGCTCTTGCTTATCCGATAGTGGCTGTCTTCATGCAAACCAAAGACGCTGTCAGAACCCAGACCTTCCATGGAGGTAACCATGCTATCTACAGTAGAAGCCAAGAAACAACAAAACATTGCAAACAGGAAGCATTTTCAGACTATTTATGTGGACTTTTCAAGTACTGCTTCCAATGAAATAGCTGGATTGTCAATCATCGTTGACCAGTTCAGCCTCTCAGTTAGAAGATGATGAGTTGGGAAGCATTGCTCTCATTATAAAAAAACATTCAACTGAGGCAGAGCCATGAGTATTTTGAGCAAGGTATTACAGAAAGTCTATGGTAATGCCAAAAAATTGAGCCAAGAGGCCATACCATTACCTAACATCAGGAAAGTGTCCCTTTCACAGAGGCTCCCTTTCAGGTGCGCTCCTGCTACCTGACTTAACAGGAAGTAACAACTCTGCTTCCTGTTTTTCAGATGCAGTTAACTCTGAGCCAAAAGTCTCAGAGCTCTCAATAAGCAGAAAGACTTAGTAAGCTTAGCTTAGGAAATTTAATATAACTTGTATTTAGAAGCTACCTTTGCCTTCTCTTTCCTAGGTTAAAAACTTTTCAGAGTCACATTTTCACAATTTTCATTGTTTACCTTCCCCTGTGATAATACCCTATTAAAAATAAATAAATAAATAAAGCACTGGCCTAGAGAGAAGTTGAATCTCTCCTTCTCTCTTCTTTTTAAATGTACTGAACCTGATGACATAACATGAGCTCAGTTATTTTGTTTATTTATTTCATTTTTTAATGCTTGTAATTCAGTACCATCCAGGATGCTTTCTAGTTCCTTTTAAATAATTCAAACATTTCAACTAAGGTATTTTTAGCTATGTGTTACAACTGGCCATACAATGACTGAGTTGACACATAGAAATAAGTATCATGTGCTTTGGAAACTTATCAATAATTTCTTTGTATTACCATTTACTGAGACTCTCCTATACTACACGAACAGCTATTCCCAAGCTCTGCAACTCATGGCTAATAACAGGAAAGAGTGCATCTGCAAGAGAGGTTTGGATCAGCTGGAGGAATCCATCAGTTACAGATATTTAGTGCAGTTAATCAGATTGATTCATTCAATGGCTGGAAAACAGATGTAACTTTCCAGTCTGAAAAATCAGAGCTGATGTGTAATCGCTGATAGAATATGAAGCACTCTGTCAGACGGATGAACTTCCATGACATGGTACCACGCAAAGGTATAATGAAAATATCCACTGCACACATGTATGTGTGTCTGTCTATAATCTGGGGATATCAGTGAATATCCTATCAAAATATATTGTGAATAATACCTTCCCACAGTGTTAATTCCAGGACTAAAACTGAAACTGAGTTATCATGGTGTCCCCTTGGCCCCTTTTTTTTTTTAATTTTAAAGCAGATATAAGAATTAAGAGTGGGTGTTCCAACTCCAAATTCTACCTCTTTATAAGATAAACAATTATTAGATTGAGATTCTGCCAGATTATGTGTATTATGCTTTTTTTTCTTTTTAATTATTTCTATTTCTTTCTCATTACTAGTGATGAGCCAGGTTCTTGAGTCTAGCTGAAATAAATGGAATTATGCTTAAGTGTAGGAATTTCAGTTATTTTATCTGACACCTTACTGAACCCATGAAAGACACTACACAGACTTAATGACGTGATGTGCACATGGAAGTATCTGAGAAAAATATTTTTCCTTTTACTGTTAAATAACTACAAACTCATTATCTTCTGAAGACTTAAAAGCAAACTACTGTCATTTTTAGTAGTTACGGTTCTAAAATAAAAAAATTACAATTACCTCACTGGATATATAGTAAATACAAGTACTACATTCCTTCTGCTTTTAGAACTTTTTCCAATCAAACTGTTCTGATGATTTCACATTCATTCAAAGCCAGGGCGGAGTTAGGTTTTTATGGATGCTTATCTACAAATTTTACAGAAGTATGCAATTGGGGGATGTCAGCGAAGCATTCTTTATGCAACTTTCTCGCACTTCAGCACCTACTTCTCATTTCCGGTTCAAAACTCAGCGAGCTGGGTTTGTGCACTCGGTACTGTTTCAGCAGCTTTTTGTCCCAAGCTCCGCAATTCAAAGGATTTCCCAAGCGTAAAAATTCCCTAAGAAAGAGAATAAAAAAATTTACAAATCATTTTGTCTATTTATTTGCCTAGAATGGCACCAAATCTAATACTGTTTTTAAAAAAGACAGTAATTGTAATAAACATAACTTTTAACTAAGAAAATAAATAAACTAATTACAAGAAACATATCCATTCAAAACTACTTAAGTTTTGAGCACATGCTCTCAAAGGTTGGCATTATTTTAACTAATCAAGCAATTTTGATAAAGCTCCCAATTCCCTTCTCTTAATTCCAGAGACTTGGCAGGAGGCTGCTGCATCCTGTAGGAGAACATCAGGATGCTCACTGATGCACATTCAGCAAGCTGAACTCATCTGGAAAGGCAGGCCACAGGCTGAAGTAACTGACCTCAGCTTTGTTTTACCCATGTGTCCTATTTGGCTGGGGGATGGTTCCACAGGTATCAACATCTGTATCTACAGATAACTATAATATCTGTATCTACAGGTACCTAGGCTATCAGTATCTATGCTTAGGGAAGCTTAAGTTCCTGCGATGGAACTGCCAACAAGAGCGCTCCTTGCAGAATCATTTCTGACACAGCTACATGCCATCGAAGTGAACCGAGCAGCTCTTGTGACTGCATGTCATACTTACTTGTATGATGGAAGACTAAACCATCTAGTCCAAACCTCTCTGTTGTGGGCTGGGACATCTTTCACTGTATTAGGTTGCTCAAAGCCCCACCCAACCTGACCTTGAACACTTCCAATGATGGGGCATCTACAGCTTCTCTGGGCAACCTCTTCCAGTGTCTCACCACACTCATTGTAAAAAATGTCTTCCTTATGCCCAGTCTAAATCCACCCTCTTTCTGTTTAAAACCCTTACCCCTGGTCCTGTCACTACAGGCCCTGGTAAAAGTCTCTCTCCATCATTCTTATAAGCCCCCTTTTTATATGTGAAGGATGCAAGAAGGTCTCCCCAGAACCTAGCAAGCAATCCAAACTATCATACAACTGTGTGGGTATTGAACAAATGGTTCAAAATATACTCATAAACTTTTCAAGCTTGCTTTTCTAGTACTAGCATAGATGTACAAACCTATTTGCATTAATACACAGAAAGAGCACCTTTTTAAAGTGATGAATCCCCACATTTTTCCAGACACCTCTCGTATCACATTCCTGCATTTCCTTCACACAAACTAAAGCGCTAAATAAAACTGCTGGCTCAAATCTTTTCCAATCTGAGGTGTTCAACATTGCACAAAGTCAAGGAATCCATCCTCATGCTTCCTCTTCCTGAGGACCTAGTCAGGAATGGCATTTTTGATAGCCTCTCAAGATTTGCAGGAAGAAAGCAAGCATTTAACTTCAGCACAATCTCTGTGAAAAACACCAGATTTCCCCGCTCCATACTTCTCCCTCCTTCCTGGTCATCCAATTCCCAGCATCTCCAGGGTTACACACTGATTAACAGAAGCAAGACAGTCTATCTGATAAGAAATAAAATTGGATCCCATGAGATCACTACCACACAAGGTCACTTATGCTCTCTACCAATCCGAGCCATTTACAGCCAGCCAGCAACAGTGCAGGCAGCAGGCCTCAGCTCAACTGGACTTCAGTGCTATCTTTCTGACCTCAACACCATTGGCTGCAGCGCCTGTGAGGCCAGCCTTTCAAACATCCTTTGGAGTGGCGGATGCAGCGAGTGGTCCTCGTCAGCCAGAGCAGCGCTGCATCTTTGTAGAAGCCGTGCATGGAGCCCAGCTTCGCACATGACTTGCTGGTTTCTCTCTGTGTGTACTAGAGATTGCAGGATATTGGCCACTGCCAGCTGAAGATCCAGTGCATGCTGAAAAAAAGAAGAGCACACAACTTGAGAAGACACAAACTGAGAAGGCAAGTAAAAGAAAGCCCTTCTGCGTAACAAAGAAAAGGAAACTACTGTTAGCAATTAATACGCAAAACGTCCTATACTTAAATATATGTGCATGCGTGTGTGTGAAGAGACACTTTCACCTCTTTATGTATAAGGGTAACAAGTTATAGCAAGGATTACTACAACCACTGTAAAGCAAATCAATTCAGGTAGGAATGGTTAAACTAACCTGTCCTTCCACCAGCAGAAGTGAGTCAGTTTAGAAGTACTATGTGCTTAGCGTGCACTAAGAACTTTTATCTTTGTGACTGCTAAGGTATTCCTATTAACTTAACACAGAATCATTTTAGGTTGGAAAAGACCCTTAAGTGCGAGTCCAACCATTAACCAAACACTGCCAAGTCCACCACTAAACCATGTCCCAGGTCCTTTTCCGCCAGACAGCTTTCAAGCCACTCTTCCCCAAGCCTGTAGCGCTGCATGGGATTGCTGTGACCCAAGCACACAACCCAGCACTTGGCCTTGTTGGACCTCATGCAATTGGCCTCGGCCCATCGATCCAGCCTGTCCAGATCCCTCTGTAGAGCCTTCTTACTCTCAAGCAGATCAACCCTCCCTCCCAGCTAGGTGTCATCTGCAAACTTACTGAGGGTGCCCTTGATCCCCTTGTCCAGATCATTGATAAAGATATTAAACAGATCTGGCCCCAATACTGAGCCCTGGGGAACACCACTTGTGACCAGCCACCAACTGGATTTAACTCCAGTCACCACAACTCTGGGCTTGTCCAGCCAGCCAGTTTTTTTTACCCAGTGAAGAGCACATGTGTCCAAGCCATGCGCAGCCAGTTTCTCCAGGAGAATGCTGTGGGAAATGGCGTCAAAGGCTTTACTAAAGTGCAGGTATACAACATCCACAGCCTTTCCCTCATCAACTAAGTGGGTCACATTATCACAGAAGATCAGCAGGACCTGCCCTTCACAAACCCCTGCTGACTGGGCCTCATCACCTGGTTGTCCTGTTTGTGCCATGTGATGGCACTCAGGATGATCTGCTCCACAACCTTCCCTGGCACTGAGGTCGGACTGACAGGCCTGTAGTTCCCCAGATCCTCCTTCCAGCCCTTCTTGTAGATGGGCATCACATTTGCTAACCTCCAGTCAACTGGGACCTCCTTTGTTAGCTAAGACTGCTGATGAACGATGAAAAGTGGCTTGGTAAGCAGTTCCACCAGCTCCCTCAGTACCCTTGGGTGGACCCATAGACTTGTGTGTGTCTAAATCATGTAGCAGGTCACTAACCATTTCCCCTTGGATTACGGGGGCTTCATTGTGCTCCCCATCATCATCTACAATCTCTACAATATTTAAGATATATGCAACATAACTGCCAAATTAATGCCCCGAAGACAGAAAGTTGCCATACTTATCACTGGTAGAGGACAAGGAGGAGGAATCAAGTCGAGCAATTCTTGTAAGCTTTCAGAACTTTTTTTTTAAAAAAAATAAATAAACAATGTTCTTCAGGGAAAACATCTCAAACAAAATATACCTAAGCAACTTCAAAAAATGCCCAGCAAATCCTTTATATAGAAACGTCCAGTAGAGGTTTTGGTTTGGGGATTCTACAAAGCAGGCAGTACAATTTTGGAATGAGAACATATTCCAGCTATTTCAAACAGCACACATTCACTGAGCTATAACGTACAATCCCACGTCCTCCTCTTACTACGTGTTAACACCTGATGCATCAGGGAAAACATGAATTAATCACAGTGCTTGGAAATTTATCTGATGGCCACTTCAGACACTTCTTTAAATTTACATTGTTGCCAAGTGCTTGAAAGAGACAAAACAAAGCCTGTGAAATAAAGCAATTTCTATCAGACCTCTATGTCACCAGTTATTCGACTCAATTAGTCTGTGAAATGTGTTAGTTTTGCAGCACAAAATGAGAGGACATCATTGGTTTTCCCTATTTCCCGGAGCAATCCTTTTTCCCAGTCACTCTCAAAGCTTAAGACAGCAGAATTTTTTTGCTACCTCTGGGTGTGTAGCTGATCCAACAGAAGCCAGAAGATCCAGCATCGCGAGCATAGCACCAGGGTGGATAACGACTGCATCAGAGCTTTGTACAGGTGTGGGTCCTGTTTGGAGTTTCACATCAGCTATGTTTTTCTGAGGGCAAACAGGAGGTGTTGAAACAGAATGATATGCATGCCTGCAGGACAGAAAACATCCCATGGTTACAACACCCATCTATTATGAGCTTTGCATTTTTCAAGCAGCTGTAAAGTTGAACTGGCCTATAGATGTTATTCCCCTCTCCTTTCTGTTCCCTCAGTTAGACAGACCAAGTGCTTTCCTCTTCTCAAACCTGTTGGACATGTTTGCCCAAAGACAACCTGGAAGGGTTTTAATTTCTCGACTATACTAGAACTCAGGAATCTTTTCCCCAGGTGCTATGCAGTTTGAAGAACTTAAATGTTGCCTTCATTGCCTCCCTCTTTTCATTCTAGTCGTGGTGGCAGCACACAGCACCAGCAGCATGAAAGCTAGCACTGCTCCTGTTCTGAGGGGTGAATTCAGCTTTGAATACGTTTCTCCCCATTTGCTTTTCATTAACAGCTGATTATTAAAATGCTCTATCATGAAATTCTCGGCAATCCCTAATTAGCCTATAAGAACAGAAAGTTGGCCTTGGTCTCGGTGTACGCTCCAGCCAGCAGTCTGTATGCTCTCAGTCTTTCCATGACTGCTACGGAAATTTAGTTTTACATTAAGCTGCTTTAGTCTGATCCAGGGAAAAGAGGCCTAGACACACTAACTTAAAAGCAACCACTTGCACTGAGAGCTGTAGATGCGTTTCTTGTTGAAACTCTCGGAGGTATCAGCTTGATGCTATTCTTTCAGTGCAAGATTCAACACACAAACAGCAGGGAAGTGGTGTCCAGGGAAGTGGTGGTGTCCCCATCCCTGGAGGTGTTCAAAAACCCACATAGACAAGGCACTTCAGGACATGGTTTAGTGGGCCGGGTGGTGCTGGGTTGACACTTGATGATCTTAAAGGTCTTTTCCAACCTAAACAATTCTATGATTCTATGAGCAGCTTACTGAACATAGACTTTCAAGATGGTACTTTAGAAGCAAAAGATAGCTCGAAAGTCTCATGCTCACCACAAACAAACAAAACAACCCACCCCACCCCCCCAAGAAAACCACCCATAATTCTCACAGTATTTATCATACAAGCTTATTTGTAAGAAGAAAGAAAAACTCTATGCAGTAATTTTTCTTGAAGACCAAATATTGCCTGCTGTTTTACCAGAAGTGAGTCTAGCTAACAACAAGTCTCTTCCTATCAAATCAGTTGAAAGAGGCATTTCCTCTCTTGTTCTCAGTGACAGAGATTTACCTAACCCCTAACCCTAACAGAAATAATACTCAGACTCGCTGTGCTTCACCCACTGGGCACTTCCAACAATGAAATCTTTTCTCTTGGGAGAAACAGGACATAGATGGGAGATGAGGAAGGCTCCAAGTACAATTCTGTCCTAAGCACTCTGAAGGTTCCAACTCAAACACACACACAACCCCCAGCAAGAAATGTCATTTGTGTGGGAAGGCTGAGGCAATGGACTATTTAGCCTAAGACAGGACACTAGGAAGTACAGAACAATCTTCCTGTGCTGGCTGGAAAATGGGCTGGATAAATAATGTTCCAACAAAAGCGTTCCTATTGAAAAGGCTCATGGCAGATCAACAACAACTTGGCATCTGAACAATCCAAGAGCACTTTTTAAAAGAGAGTTTTTGAAGAAAGATTAAATTACTGATGCTTTACTCATTCAGCTAATACAGCAAACATGAAATAGTGTGGCGATTCTATTGTAATCAACCACTAAAAAAAATATCTGCCCATGTTTTACAAACTCTAGCCATCAATTTCCTAAACTTCTCTAGCAGATTCACCATTTGAAATATCTGGCAGGTAGAGAAATCTTCGTTGTCTCTTTAAAATTAACTGGAATTAAGAACAGCAGAACAACTCGTAATACTGTCATAGAGAGATGTTATCTCTACCCTTTTCCCTGTCTTAATGCAGATATTGAAACATGGGGAATTGTTTCTCACGCATACTAACAGAGTTGTTCTCCACTTGAAGAAGAAAACTGCTACCTCTTTCCAATGTCATCTTGAGCGTCTCAATGCAAGTTCTACAGGATACTGTTTAAAAACTAAATATCTATTTGTATTTAAGAATGCTCTTCAGTCTAGTGAAATTCCACTCCCCAAGACATTCTTGAAGACCAAGCTTCTGTCCACTTTTAAGCACAAATTTTACTTCTAAGCATCCTGATCTGCACTATCTCATTCACCTCATTAGGTAAACTGTGACATTATAACATGTTAGTACAGGGAGAGCCTAACAAAAACCTGAGCCATTGCTCAGTATGATTCGCGAGCAAGCATGTGATCCTGGCCTCAAAAGGCCTGGACTTCAACATTACATACAAACTGAAAAGGGGATACAGTCAAGACTAGGCAATTTGCTTTTCTGTCAGCAATCGAAGTAAAAGTTACGCCCCTAAAGCATGTGTTATTGAAAGTTTTTCACATAATTTTAAAAATACCTTCCATGTTTAGTTTTTCCATATAAGGAGTACTTGTATCAAAACAATGAAAAAAAAAGAACAGTTCAAGAAGAGTTCTCTAGGAAAGGAAAAAACCCAGATCCTACAAAATCCTGCCAAAGTATTCAGCGAATGTTACAGATCTGTAGGTCAGTGTAGAACCTGCAATAAATTAATTTAGCCATCCTTATACATTCTTTATATGATCGCTTTAAGGGAGAAGAAAGGAGGAAGTGGACAATGGAAAAAGGCAGTGTACTGAAGACAACACATAGATCTGTCTAATTTAACAAAAAATAAAACTGAAGAAAATTCCAAACTGAAATTTTATAATTAAGTACAACTCTTGATGAGAATTATAACACCATTTTCATCTCGAAAGAAATAAGTAAGATGTATTGTAGATAAACCCTCCGCATATCATTTCCCAAGAGTGACCACCATCCAAATTTTGTCAAATAAATGGCTAACAGTATTTTAAAGCTACATTCTATTCTGTACTTCACCCTGTCAGGCCCAAAGCATCCTCTCAAAAAAAAACAAAAAAGACCCCACAACCAAAACCCAAACCACAAAAAAACCCCAAACCAACCACCCTGTCAAGGTAAGTTTTTTCTGCCAAAATTTACAGCAATCAAACAGCTGGCAAAGCTGTAGTTCTTGATTCAAATCATAGAGGAGGGTTGGAAGAACAATGTATTCCAGGTAACAGGGAGGACACCTATGTACCGCCATCCCAATGCATGTGCTGGAGGACTCCTACCTACTCTCGTTTACATAAAGGATAACACTTGGAGGGCACCACTCCTCAGGGAAATACAGCTTTGAGAAGTGGCAGGCATATCTGAAAGAGAGTATTAGCATATCTATGTATCCAGAACTGTTCTAGACTGTGTGCATCAAAACCAGAACTGTACTATTTTTGTTTATAAGAATTATTTGTGTGCACAGTGTCTGCTTGCTCTTTTAGCCAAACAACACAGGGCTCTCCCTCAGGCATCTGTCTTGCGAGTCAAAAGGCAGAAAACCAGGCCACAGCAACAAGGGAGATCCCCAGGAAGCAACGTAAAGGAGACAGAAAACAATAAGAGAAGAGCAAACACTTCTCTCAGAAGAGTCAACTTTGACAGAATCTGACAGTATCCGACATTTAAAAAGAGGAAAAAAAGAAAATCAAATAATATTGGACTACAAACCCCAAGTTGCTTATTTTTGAAAGTTGGAAGATCCCAGCTACTGGCACTGAATTCGCTAGGAATGACAAACACAATGCTGAACAACCACAACCGTGAGAAAGCAGACAGCTGCTCAAACAGACTTTTTGAAAAGCCTAGCCCTGTCTATTTTTTTACTGGAAAACCAGCTTTTACAGAAAGGATCTGAAAAGTGACCCAGGCCAGCATGATCATTCTTTCTGTCCACTTTTGCTTTGAGTCTTATACAACTTGTTATCACCCAAAGGCCTTTTCTGGTTGTGAAGATCCATGTCAAACACACTCCTTTACCTTCAGCAAGTAGCCACGTTACTATACTGGTGCTTACCTGAATTGCCCAAAGCATCCCACAGGGATACTGACTTTTTAAACTATCCAATCTTTATCTCAGCGTATACCACACGGTTTTCAAATAACTGCTTGCATTTTCAGTACTACAGAAAACAAACAAAGGAAGCCTAACATATATATTCATAATACGTCTATTTATATTTTAATTACCAGGCTGCATCAGCTACCCATCTGGCACTTTTTTATTCATCACAACCTGGAATCGGCTCCTGTTTGGCAGGCATTGCGTGTGTTCTGTTGCAAGCCTTTGCATACCTGTGCATTTGAGTAATTCAGTGAACTTGAGCAGCCATGCCAGTTACACCTGAGAGAACAGCAAAATGTAGTAAAGGAAAGGGCAATCTATAATGCTAGAGGTTAATACCGGGGCAGAAGCTGTAAAAAGCCTCCACAGGAAATGCTGTTTTCTTTCAAGTTTCTTCAGAGTAAATGAGAGCGAAAGGAGTTTGGCAGCTAAGGTTTTTCTCTGTGAACTGCAACTGCTATGTTTGTTCCTAAATGCCTCAGTGTTCTTAGAAAAGAAATGACAGTCTAAGAGGTTCTGAATTATTGGGAAAGTGGCCTTGTCCAAGCCAGTCCCTGCAGAATATCCAGGTATGACTCAGATAACGTCACTCAGCAAGACAGAAAAAGGCTTCTCTTTACTAGCCTGCTTGAGTACAAACACTTCCTTTCAAAGCAGTTCCCAAAAGCAGCTTTGGTTGCTTCCTTTTGCAAATATTTTACATTCCAAACATGAAACTTGGTGTACTTTAAGCTGTACACCAAGCAAGAATGACCATGTTTTCCACACATAGCACCTGCACCTTAGATAACACACAGTCTTTCAAATGTCTTGTTAGCCTTCAAAAGCAAATCTCTGCCTAATCTGCATCTTCAGATAATAAATGGCTGCTGCTTTCCCTGGGGCTCCAGGAAAACTCTCCTTTTCATGACTTGCACAGGTATGTAAGTGACACTGTTGTTGAATCAGTAAACTTTTTTTTTTTCTTTTTTTTTTTAAAGAAAAAATAATCTACCAGACACTAGCAGCTTGGGAGGGGAAGTGGGTGTGAGGATTTCTGAATTGTGCCGTTTGTGCTTTCTTTCCAAACCTTTTAGTTTAGTAGGCCTCTAAATCTTTAGGTAGTCAAGTATTGACAGGTTCATTCTTTATTTTTTATTCTGTGCAATTACTAACAAACGAGCACCTTTACAAGCTATCTACCTTCCTACTGAAAGTACCTTTCCTTGAAAAATCAGTCAAAAAAAAAGAAATCCTGTTGTATTAATTGATCTACTAGCATAGTCTGAACTTCTTTTAACTGCTCCTGAAAGTGTCATTTATGCCTCCCTTAGATTCCTTATACTAGACCTTATTTGGTTTTGAATTATGAACTTAAGTACTTCAGGAGTCTGGAGACATCTCCGATCTCATCCATTACCATCACTACCTAGGATTCACTATGAAACATACCTTTACATTTATTTTATCCAGTAAACACACAAGTGAAAATGCACACCTCAGAAAAAAATAGCAACTTGAGAGAAAAAAAACCAAACCCAAACTAAGAAACACAACAGTGAGAGAGAAATCAGAAGCAAGATCAACTTCTCTTTGAAGGGTCGGTACCTTTTCCTGGACAAAGCTGGCGTACCCCAGGGAGAGGGGAGAGAAGTCTCATTTGTCAGGCAAGGAGGGATCTGTTCTGCACGACTACAGACAAAACAGACAGGGGGAGGACAGAGAGGTTAGAGAAGAAACCAGAGGCCATAAGCTTGTTAGTTCTACAACAGCACCAATAAAATCATTACTAGGATCCATTTTCCAGAAACAACAAGGACTACAAAGGACACTACTGAACAACATGCATCAGGTACACACATGGACATGCAAAGCATGTACTTGTTTTATGGCGTGACTCTGCAGTGTTTATTCATTACTCCACAGAGGTTTACTGATATGACCACACTAGCAAAACAGAACATCTTTCAATGTTAAACAGCAGAAATTGAGAGGAGAAAGTAAAGCCTCAGTAAATTAAGTATAACCAACATGGGTCAGAAATAAAATCAATGTAAACTTCAGAAAGAATAGAACAAAGAATGCAGTCACTGAAGACGACAGCAAAAAAAGGTAACTTAACAAGGTAGCTTATGCAACAACACCATGGGATTTACTTACCCCACTGATTCCTCAGACTACTGCTAGCCAGTGTTGTAACTTCAACAGTATGTGCAACACATTCTTAATACACATTTTCCTCCTCCTATCTGAATACTTTAATTTAAAATGAGATCAAGTAAATTGATTTCTGTACTTGGCTTTTGGGTTTTTTTGGGGGGTGGTTTTTTTTTTGTTATTTGTTTTTTGTTTTTTTTAAACAAGAGAAAAGCATTAAGATTTGCTGCTTTGGAGGTGTTCATCAAGAAAAACATGAAGTTTGTACTTTACTAGTCACCTAGTTTAAGAAAGCCTGAGCAACTGGCAGCTCTATTAATATCTCAACGTACACAGCCACAGCTTCAACACTTGGAAAATCAGATGCTGTGTTTGACTAACTAGGTGGCCTGTCTTACTAAAACAGGGTCATATGCATTAAATAGCTGGGGTGCAGAAGCTCCAAGGCCCCAGATATGAAGCTTAGGTCTGTGTTTTACTTTTCTGTACCTTAAATTATGGGCAAGAAGTACTTTTAGGACAAGTCAATCTTCAACACATACTTCAGTATGTTTTCTTGTAATTTTGAATCAACTTTAAGACACACACTACTGTTCATTTCAAATCTCAAGTATAATTTTAATTCTAGTTGTTTAACTCTTGGAGTGTCTCCCAGTTAAGTTTAGAAAACAATTATTTACAGACTAGCTAGAACTTTAAAGAACATGCCAATCCATCTAAAACAAGCTGTCTAGTCTGGATGGGTTTAGTAAGGAGAAAAAGAGACTGAGGGGAAACCACATCGCTCTCTACAACTATCTGAAAGGAGGTTGTAGTGAGGTGGCTAACAAGTGATAGGATGAGAGAAAGCGGCTTCAAGTTGTGCCAGGGGAGGTTTAGACTGCCTGTTAGGAAAAATTTCTTCACCAAAAGGGTCATCAAGCATTGGAACAGGCTGCCCAGGGAAGTGGTTGAGTCACCATCCCAGGAGGTATTTGAAAGATGTGTAGATGTGGCACTTAAGGACATGGTTTAGTAGTGGACTTGGCAGTATTAGATTAACAGTTGGACTCGATGATCTTAAGAGCCTTTTCCAACCTAAATGATTCTATGATTCTAAATTCGTCATGATATTATCTAATTACTTACATTATAGTCCCATATCAAAGAAAGCATGAAGTTAAGGTGTGACATTCAACAACTAATTTTTCATTTGACTTAATAAAAGCATAAAAATCTAGTAGTTCTGTATGATAAAGCAACCAGACAGTCTGCCTATGAACCAACAGGTTGCTTCAATACATCAAATATAACCATATACTGACATCTCTATCTTAATTGCTGCCATGACAAAAACATTCAACATCAGAGAGAATGCTGCATACCCTGGAGAACACCAGCAAGCTAAGTCAATATTTGGTCAGATGTTGACACCTTATATTCCTCTCACTGGAGTGAAGGAACAAAGAAATAGATTAAAATGGAAATACAAAAGCCTGCAATGAACGTATTTGAAGAAAACGATTTTGGGGAACACCAGGGTGGGGGTGGGGGCAGGTAGGGCAGGAAGAGGGAAAGAAGAAAAAAAAAAAGCGCAAAGTTCATACCTGTCGAAAGAATCTGTTGCTACTTTGTAGAGGTAAATAAAAAGTTTGCTGCAGTGTCTTAGTGTAGGTGAGACAGAATCCAGGGATATTAGGTCATCCTCCAAAAGTCTTTGAAATAGTTGTGTATTTGAAGGGAAGACATTCAAGGGACTTATTTTTCTCAAGTCTGAGAAGCAGCCAAGTAATCGAACAGCATCTGCCAGTTTTTCATACTGGATTTCTGTTTTGAAGAAATGAGAGTTGGCTGGCTCGTAGCGCATTGCTGCAGTCAATGTGCAGAACACAGTGTGAAGCAGTTCAAACACTTGATTCTGGTTTACTTTCTCCCAGCCATTCTTAGGCGGCGAGCACAAAGATCTTTCCATAGCAACAAGTAAAGATGTGACATACACAAATCCACCAACTTTTCTAAAAACAGTTCTTGTGCGGTGACTTTCTCTCAGCACTGACAGTAGGGCCTATGGACAAAACAAACAATCAAAACAAAGAAGAAGAAAAGCAGCAGCATTACAAACAGCTTGAAAAAAGGTAGGAAAGTTTTTGTTTGATATGCTAGCAAAATTCTCATGTCATTTGTCAGAATTTGGTAACACGTGAAGTCTCCAAAGATCAATTTTGTATCGCAAGAGTCCCCATCCTCAAGAGCTTACAAAATAAAGAGTGGGGGAAAAGTAAAGCATTGCCCCTAATTTAGCAATAAGAAATTAAGGAGATAAATAAATCTGCCAGCAAAAAAAGACTTGACCAAGCCTAGAATGGAACCCAAAATCCCCAGGTAATTCCTTTCATGATAAGGCAGAGTATGGCTATTAGAAAGGAATTTACACTGCCATCATACTTCACAAACAATTTCAAACAAGAGAGGGCAAACAACTGCCTGTAGCACTAAGAAAATCTAAACCTTGAAGCATCCTAACACATCCTAACTTTTCTGGTCTCCCAGAAATCTACAATTCATAAGCACCTAGCAGCTACAAAGCCACAACAGCACTCCAAGATAACAATGGCAGCAAACAATTAGCCAAAAAAACCCTACTTAGTTTTACTCTTCCTCTATAACAAAACCCATACATCTCTGAATTGAGTGAAACTTGACTTTAAGAGTTGATGTTCAAAAATAAGCCTGAGAGAGTGAGAGAGAAACAAAAATGGGTAAAACCTTACTTGCTGAACAAATACAAAGCCACAGTATATACAGTGGAAACCAGATAGATCTAGGTACTAGAGAATAATATTCATTTATCTGTGAAATCAGGGGGTGGGGAAGCCCATCCACACAACCAAAACCAAACAAAAAACCAGCTGTCATGGGAAGTTTGACCCATATGTGAATATGGAATGTAGAAGAAAGTCTCTCTACATGAAGTAACACAAACAACAAAAAAAATGTTATTGATACAGAAAAATAGGCTAGGGGGGTGGGGGGAATCTTTTGCGAAGCACTCAGAAGATGGGTAGTCAAAGACTGTCATTCTTTTGAAGGCAGTATCTCATTTCCTGCCAAGCCTGGATAAATAGCAAGAGACACATCACTGCACCATTCCGGGTTGTCAGTTTCATAACCAAAACTTCTGAAAACAGCACCAATGGAAGACATATACAACAGGTCAGATCAAGGACAGAAACCCTGACTTTGGATGTTAAATCTGTTAGGGTACTGCAGTATCCTTTCTCTCCCCTTAAGTATCATGACTGAAACATGCTCAAAAATGACTGGAGACCTTGACAGACAAAACATGTCAAATGAATCATTTTATTACTAGCTTTCCTTTCTGTCTTTTGGAATAATATGAAGCTGCTCATCTGCCAGAGAAATATTACAGCTCCTTTTAACAGAAATGAACCTAGATGTCTCAGTTCTCTCTCGTAAGACTCATTTACTTACTACTTTCCTCAGCTTTTCTACCCTAAAATAACGGTATTATGTCAATTTACAAAAAAAAACCCATTAGCTATTCTGAGAACAAATTGCGGGTCTAGACTAGCAGTCAAAAAACCTAATGTGATAGAAAACAGATGAGAATCTTGTCTCTTCCTCTTCCACTCACAGCCTTACTTTCCTACCTTTCCACTATTTCGCTTAAGCAAGTTCTTCGGCTTTTTCTTCTACTATCATCACTATGATTTATATTTATATTAACTAATTCAGCATTTTTAACTAATTGGTAAAATCAAGTAAGTCTGCCACAGGAAAATGCATGCCAGCACTGAAAATAAACTTATGTGTTACATGCTTGCTCTTTTATCCCATGTATTCTCATCATTTTTAACTGAATAACACTCTGCCAGAGAACATTATTGTAACTGTAGTACCTCATTTCCTACCCACAGAGGCTGATTACAAATGATGATACTAAAAACACATACTCATTCACTAGCCTTCATCTCTGATTCTGAAACCTGCCATGGACAGATGAAAGAAAATAAAAACCATGCATCAAATGTACACATTTCAACTCCAGAGACAATCTATCCAATCCAATCCAATCCCCTTCTTAGTGTTTTCTTTTTAAAACAGTGCTTAGGAGCAAGAGTCCTGAGCAGTACTTCATTTACCCTTAAGATGTCCGTTTTCAGCTGCAGTTCCGTAGGTGGAGCCGAGTGCATCAGTCCCAACAAAGTGCCCATATCATCTTCTCCACTAGGTGATAACACCAACTGCTGGATGATCATCAGGGCATGCTGTCGGCACTGGGGATACTTTACTATGTTGTGCACGCATCTCGCACCACCAAACTCCCTGAAAATACCTACTCAGAAAGGGGGTGGTGGGGATAAGCGCATAAGGAGTATGAAAAATACAATCAGTAACAAATAATGACAACAACAAAACATGAAAGGTGTTTATTTTCATTTCTACAGCTTGACTGGGAGGATTTTAGCTCTATGGATGTTTAATGACTTATTACTATTTTTCCTCTCCTACCACAAACAAAAATAGAACTTGAACAATATTCTTCTGACAATATTTTTCAGTACAGGTGTTGAGTACAAAGATGGAGGTCAGTTCTAAGAATTTCCTCAATAATTCTGTTACTCCAACAGTAGTTACTCTTTTCATGCTAGAGCTCAGAGAGTCACAAGATGAAACAAAGAAAAAAATAGAGCAAACCCTCCATCTTTAGTGAAGACTATACGCTGTTTTCGCTAAGGATAGCATTTATTTTACATTTAGTTCATTGCCAAAAATATAACTAGGCTGCTTCTGGATGAGACAAGCAAACTGGGAGCACTGGTTGAGAAGCAATTCAGTCTATCCACAAGATCTGTAACAGCCTGCAAAAGTTTTCTTGTGGCAAGACCTCTCTCTGTAGAGATAAAGCCTAAGTCAAATAATGGTTCTCAAGCTTACTGGATACTCAGAAGAACCCATGTGCAATATTGATTCTGAAAACATCATAAAACCCAAACTGGAATATATATGGCACATATAGTGTTTGTTTAGTACAGTGTCAGCACCTAGAATACTGCCTGTGTTAACTATTGAAGATGAAAACAGGGTAGGTAATGGATCTATACTGCATCAAAAGGGATCATTTTCCTTGTGACCATAAACTGAAAGAGCAGTTCAAATGACCAAGCTCAGGATTAACAAGCTAGTCAGGACAATGTTTATCCTCTCTAATGTACATATACAAACCTTAGTTCCTCTATCCATTTCTGATTTCCTGCCTCCTGCTTTCTTTGATGTTCTTTGGATGAGACAAGGACTAAGGCAAAAGGAGAAGCCTCACACCCTGGGATAGTTAAGTTGGTTGCATCTTTTACAGGCAAAGCACATCTCCTCAGCGGCCAGGTCTCTTGTTCTCAGAGAGACCGAGGTAACATTTGATATTTCTCCCACTCTCAGTCAAGATTCTTGACCATCCAGTGAACCTGTCTGGGTCTGGACACCCAAATTTCTTGTTTGAAATTCAGTTATCAGTTATGCAATATTCAGGAAACCTTATCAGACATACTGGTTTAAGATCAGTAAACAAGCTTTGAGTGTGGTATGAAGTACTGCAAGGCTACATAATGCCTATTTATGCCTCTCTGTGATGACCTAAAACCTCTGCTGGCATCTGGATACAGTGCCACTGGGCTTACATCCCAGTCACGCTGCACAGACAGGAACCACAACTTCTCCAAGAAATGGTTTCTTAACTCCTCCTGTACAGCCCTGTCATACTCCTGAACCTGGAGTGCTACTGACAAAATGAGGCCCTTGAACTACCCATGAGTCCTCAGAAACAACATCTGTAGCGTCATCCCACAGTCCTGATGCATTTTACACTACCCTCTGTTGTTTCTCTGGTGGATACTCAGAGACTAACTCAGTACCAAGAAGTAGCAATGAGGTACTGAGAGCTGCTTCAAGCTTCCTAGGTGAGGTCAGGAACGGTGTTTAACAGCAGCAAAGGATTTGTCACAAGTCAGTTGGACGCTACCACGGTCCGATCATAACCCATACCTCACAGGCACAATGCTCAGTTACCACAGACCCTGACACCACACAGGTACACATAGTCCAGTTCTGTGAAGCAAGACCTGCCGCTTCTAAAATATGAGGCAATTCCAGTCCTTCAGAGACGTTACTGTCACATACTTATACCACCTCCTCTCATTCATCCTTAGAAATCAAACAATCCTGAAGTTTTGGGGGTTTGGGTTTGTTTCTCCCACACCCCACACCTCCCAATTTCTCCTTATATGGAAGCCCTCACATGTACCTTCATGCCACTCCTTTCTGACTCATTTCTAATTCTTTTCTTACATGGCAAAAACAAAGCTGAGCAATAAATGTACAACTGTGTAATCGATTCATGCAATTTATCTGTAATCTATACCAATTCCTCTCTAAAACATCCTTATTTCAGCCTAATTCACTTGCTTCTTGGTTCATCATTGAACAGATTCATCTAGTAAATCAAAGATCAAGGTTTTTTTTCCTTTCCATTGACAAGAAAGATAGCTTGGTGGACAAAATGGAAATGGCAAAGGAGATACATCTCAACTTCAGCAAGGCTTCTGGCAGTGTCATCCAGAGCGTTCTCATAAGCAACATGACAAAATGGTCTAAACGCAATCATGACAGACTGAACATATAACTAATTTAAACATCAGCTTGGAGTAACCTCTGCTTTGCTGTAATGCGTTTCTGTTTTGACTAAGGGCATGCAACGGGGTTTATCTTGAGTGCCATGAATAATGCCTTTCCTAATGGAATGAAGAACTTACTTATCAAGTATGTGGACAAAGCCAAGCTGGCAGATGTTGTAAATGCTCAGTGGGCAGAATTCAAAAGCCATCTTAGAAAGTGGTTTGAAACCACAAGCTGAAATGCAACAGAACTTGAAAACAAGTGATACAGTGAAATGGCATAGACAACACTGGAGGTTACTCCAACACTGGGCCTAAATTTAAATAAAAAAGTTTGCCCAGGCAAAAGCAGAACAGAAACAAGTTACAAGCTTTATGTCATTAGCCCAGGAACTAATGTTTAAACAGTGAGCTGTCAACCAAGCTGGACAATTTTCAGGATTTCCTTCTCAAGCATTTGTCACAGACTTTAGTATCTGCTACTTAAATGAAACCAAAACCAGAAGTAAGAAAACACCAGTCAGAATTGAGAAAAAGGAAAAAAAAAACCACCCTGCTAAAGTAAGTATGTTTCATGGCCTCCAAGGCCAGAAACTTCCTGGTTCCTTACGGTGGTGTCTGTTTCACCCCAACTGCTCATCTTCTTTGTCTAATAGAACAGACAAAAAGGGTTTAAAAACAGTTATCATCCTTTCTCAATCTGTTATTTCAAGGTCTTGGAGACAGCTTTTACTAATATGAGATACACATACTGTCTATTTCGATGTCACTAAGTCTTGGTTAATGAAGCATAATATAAACCTGCCTGATTTAGAAAAGGACACTCATAACAGAGCCCCATTTATACATACTGAATGGAAATATGCCTTCGAAAATGAAAAGCCATCTTTCACTAAAGGTGCAAGCATTATTAATCACATTTAAGTAGACATAACACTGTCAGCAGCAAACTACATGTCTAATTATATGCTTAAATTTTTCGATATACAACCTGTGTTACTACAAATTTTGTTACTACAAAGCCCTACTACAAATTATTATAGTACTGTTGGATAGTGATGGGGTGTGGTGGTTGCCTCCAGGTAAACAATAGCAAAGGAACTCAAGTTAACAAGAAATGCTATCTTGTACTCCTTTATTTTATGCACTCTAGTTTATGCTGCCTATTCTCTTTTCTGGAAAAACTTGGCAGGAGAAAAAGTGTATTTCAGTGTGTTTGATTACTTGCCTAAAGATAGAAACTCAAGACTACTTTGCTTCCAGGCAGATTTTCTGAGTTACTTTTTTATAAATATTTTGACAGCTGTCTCTCCACCTACCTGCATTTGTGTTTGATCCTTGTAGCAGTACTGTCAAGGTCTCCATAACCAATAAAGCCAGCTGCTTTTGGTCCTCAAATGAACTGTTTCTTGAATCCCCTAAAAAATAATTTCAGAAGCTAAAGTCATAGTAAAAATCACTCTTTTCTAAGATGCTTCTTGATACTTTCCACCAACACTTTTATTTTCTTTGCTTCCCCAGAGAATATGCAACCTAACCACATTCCAAAGCAAATTAAAATTTAGTCTACACATACATTCCTGGGAAAGCTTAACTATTAATCATTCAAAAAGTTAATTTATAAACAAAAGAATTTAAACAAGCTTTTGAGCATTGTGAGCTCAGTGGCTGACACTGCAGCTGTATGTGTAGTTTCATATCCCCAACTGTTGTTTCTTGAAGCCACAAAACCATACCATAGTTGAAGACTTAACAGGATCTGTTCTTGTTCAGTATTCAGTACTTGAAAAGAGAAATTCCGCACAAAAGCACACAACTACATTCACATAATTACAGTAAATGTGCTGATGATTCTACAGGTTTAACAGATGAACCAACATTGCAAGTGGCATCTTAAACACAGAGTAACACTCCAGAAAAAACACATTTTTTTTAAATTACTACAATAAGAAGCAAGCCACAACACAAGGGCATGTGCTTCCAGGTAACACCCTAATCAGATGACAGGTTGGTCCATTTATTTACAAGAATGAGAGAACTGATGTGTTTTTCAATGGAGTTGCCGACAACAAAGCTTTCTAACTCTAATCAACTGCTACCACTCACTAACAAAGCTTCAGACAATAAACCCAGGTGAAATATTTTTTAAATCATAATTGTTGGATAAGTGTCACTGATGCACACTAACTCAATTGCAGTTTGAATAAAGAATGAAAAAAACCCAACCAACCCTGTGCGTGTGTACGTATGCAAGGTACAGTCCTTGGCAGCACTCACTCTGCAGGCTAGGCAGCTAAGTAGTTTATCTCCAAGATGTTAAATTCTGGAGATAACTAATTTAAAAAAAAAATAAAAAAAATTTTTTTTAAACACTCCTAGAAAAATGTAGACCCAACTTATAAAAAAGTCTGCAAACTTGAAAACATACTCCTGTTAAGAGCTCAGATATGTGCTCAATAGTATTTTTTCAAAGCTGGGGCTAAACACAATGAAATGCACAAGTACTTTTTGCGAGGAAGAGTATATACTATGTATTGCTCCTTCACTCGCTCTTTTCATGTTAAGTAACACATATTAAACCAATACATCAAAAAAACATTTAAAAAGGAAAATATGAACTATTTTGCATTCATACAGCACCTTTCATTAAAGCTTGCCTCGAGCTTCTCACAGGATGTTAAGAGAGAAGCAATTCCAATGAGCTTTTAAGATGGCACAGCAGCCGCCAGCAGAACTCAGCCCTTGAGATACACGTTGGGACTCTCTCATTCCTCCTCTAAAGCGCTAGCCTCCACCATTCCCAGCCAAAAAAAAGACATGTATTAGTATAATGGAAGAGCACACACTACCTTGATCATTCAGTGCCTGAGTGGGATCTTTCAGAAGGGCTGCATATTTATGAAGAAGATTTACCATCACCTCCAGAAGTCCCACTTCCCTGAAGACATCCTTAAAGATGTAGTCATGACGGGTGAACTTAAGGAGTGTCTTCATGGCAATGATGCTACACTGAAAAGAAGTGCTGGATTTTAAAAGGATGCTCACACTGATCAGTTCTTTACAGGGTATGTAATTCAAGCTGAAGACAACAAATTCCAGCATCTCAAAGTATTTGGTCTGCACTTCCGGAAGTTTAGGAATTTTCTCTGCAAACTGAGACAATGTATGCTGTGATTCCAAAATGAAGTAGTTGGCATTGTCCGCCATATAAATATTTGTGATGGCATCAAGGATGATTTGTGCTAGGTAGTTGGTTTTTGCTCTCAAAAATGCGTTCTGGAGGACCGAAAATGCTTGAATATTCCTCACACTATGACCTAAATCAGGAAACAAAGGGGCATGGGAGGAAAAAGGAAAGAGAAAGTTCTTAATCGTCATAAACAATGGTACACTTACTAATAATGATCCATGCATTTTAATAAGTGCAAATAAAATAACAATACATGTCACATATAATAAAATTTTTTATTAAAACTAACTCTTCAAGAAAGCCTCTGCATGATCACTTACATTGCAAATCGTACAATCTACTGTTCATTAAGATGGCATCTT
Source organism: Astur gentilis (assembly GCF_929443795.1). Classification (NCBI taxonomy): domain Eukaryota; kingdom Metazoa; phylum Chordata; class Aves; order Accipitriformes; family Accipitridae; genus Astur; species Astur gentilis. The sequence continues at coordinate 24,680,502 of NC_064891.1, forward strand.
CATCTTTGAAACTAGCAGCTAAATGAAAGATCATTTATTTACAATAGGTAAGTAAACTGACCTACTGTTAAAACGTGCAACGGGATACAGTCCTGGAGATAAAACAAAGCCTGCCTGTCATCTACCCAGGCCATAAGAAAACTCATTACAGAAACAGTAACATGTTCTGTACTCCATAATGCAGAATGCAACTCTGTTCTCTACAACTATTCGGCAGGCTAAGTTTAGAGTAACAGCCATCTGTATCCCCTCACTCAACAGAGCAAAAAGCAATGACAAATCCTCATCAGCTGGGTTCAAAGCTAGACTACATGCATGGCCTCCAAATTATCCTCTTGCTTCCATTCTTTGGCAGTTGCCTGTGAGAAGAGAGCTACACGTAGAGAAACTCCCGCAGGGCAGTGTAAGGCTGGCAATTGCCTGTCTTCCACAGAGAGGCTGCTCTTGCTCAGGTCTGGATTAACTGGCATGAATGACCATACTGGTATCAGAAAGTGGCAGAGAGTTGGCTTTGGGAATCAGGCCTGGGAAATAAGAAAGCTTTGGCAGGGTCCAGTGCTGTTAACAATTAGGGAATTAAAATAAAGAGAAAGACTTGTAAAGCACAAGGTAGCTATAATACTAGCACACAAAGACCTCGCATCTTTAAAAGATTGGTCAAATTTCTTCTTACAAGTACCTTCCAGTTAAATAAAATCTCATCCATTTAGCCAAAGAATGCATTGTTTATGAGTGCTCCCTGCGGTCCCCAGAATTTTCTATGGGTAGATATTTTTCTTATTCTACTATTTTTATTCTACTAAAAAGATGCCTCAAAGCCAAATTCTTTAAGTTCTGTAGAAACAGTACAAGTCACAGTGGACAAATCCCACGATACAGAAAACAACTAATGGTAAAAACAATTTTAAAAAACACCCAAAACAATCAAGAGTGAGAACCTGCAATACATCCTAAACAAGCATTTAGGATGCTCTAAGAACAAAATCTTATTTTCAAACAAAATATAAGCAAACTGTTAACCTGATTCAAAAACCCTTTCATAAACAAAGAATCCTGATTTATTACCTATGCTCTGTGGAACGCTACTCTCTTTATTGTTTATAAACTAAGTTGTCCAATTTAAAAGCAAATTCAGTTACCTTTGTGTCTAGCCTTACCACCTTCCCGGCCAGTATTTCTCCAGAAGGCAACAGGAAGCTTCCTTCAAAACTAACATGGAACAATTTCACATACTGGAAGAATATTAATGTTACCTTATAAGTCACACTCATTTGTTTCTAAAAGGACATTTTTTACATGATTTCTTTACAATGAAGAATGTTGAAAAGGGGATTTAGAGTTTATTAAATTTGACAGGAACATAGGCAGTGACAGATACAACTATTTATATTCTGATTTAGTATCAACAGTTGTTCCACGCAATCAAGCAGATTAATAAATTAACTTTGATTATTATGAGGACCCCTGAAGAAACCAAATCTTAACTAGCTCTTCAGAATTCAAGAACTAAAAGGATTTAAATAGAAGCAATTAAGAAAATGAGCTAATATGGTCTTCATAAAAAAACAACTTGCCAACATAATGAAAAGCAGGTAAAAGGAACTGAGATATAGTGACAAATACCAGAAAATTAAATAAAAAAATTCCTGTGGAGACTGCAATATGCCTCTCATGTTATTTTATCAGAAGAGCTGATTAACTTAAGCAAAAATTAGGGTGTTATCATCAAAACATGGAGAAATTAAGCTCTGAGTGTGATTATCACCTTCCTTCTCTGTTTAGTGCAAAGGGAAAACAATTCACATGAACAATGAACTCTCTCAATACCAGAGAAAGGAAGTCATTGTCCAAGGAACCCAGACATACAAGAGAAACAGTGAAAGCGAATCCATTAGCCTATAAATCTATAAATGTAACCCTATCACAAAAAATTTTCTTGTATCCCTAGCATTACTAAATCCCACTAAAAGTCCAAGTGACAAACTAGGTCCCCAGTCACTATTAAATTCAAAACTCCTCAGTTACATACAAGACTTACATGAATTTTAATTTTATACTCAGACTGTGAAAAATAAGTTTATTTTTATAAAATGCTTTCTCCCCTCAGACTTCCTCAACCTTATATCCATATTATAATTGACTGTGGTTGCAAGCACACCACAGACCACCACTCCATGAACACTGGTGAAACAACAGACTTCAGCTCACAAGTTACACTTGCTTAAGCTGACAAAAACTAACAGCAAATAGGGGACAGGGAGGGACGTCAAACCAGTACATCAGCCTTTCATATCAATTTAGTAAGAGCAGCTTAAAACATGGTAAATCAAATCAGTACATCTTTCCATTATGATAATCTCTTAAAATGTCCATGTAGAAACTGTCAGTTTTGCAGTGAGAGATGTTTGACTCGGCCTTTAGTCCTCAAAGACAAAAGCTCTACACTTTCTTCTTCGGGTACCAACTCCAAAATAGAACTTTTGAGACCAACAGAACTAAGTATTTGATATGCAATCTTAGTAAAAGAACCTAGACTCAACTGCAAGTGGTTAGTGCAATATACAGCTTCTCTGTATTTTGTTGTGTATATTTAAAAAACAAACAAACAGAAATAATAGAGGAAGAAAGAAAGCACTCACCTTTGCCTGCAGGCTGTGGGACTGCAAATCCAGGTAGCAGGAAAGGTACTCCAGTGGTAACACCAGCTGGCTTTAATTCATTGACACCATACGTTGTTAAGGAAGTTATCAAATTAACTAAGTCCTTCAAAGCATCCTTAGATTCAGCCTCTTTTGCCTGTTCTAACCTAAAGAAAATACAATAGATCAAGTTAGCAGTACTAGTTTATTTCAACTCAGATCACTTTAATATCTCTTCCATTTTACGCTATCAATTTAGAGAACACACTTTTACTGCCCTGTTCCTGTCGTATCTTATGTGTTTGTCTGTTCATATTTCGTACTGTTAAGTCAGTCAAACATTATTGGATTTATGACAGCATACACTTATTTGCCACAGAAATTCACCTTATAAATCTTTCCTTGAACTCAATAGTCTGCTAAAAAGGAGCACAGACATGAAAATTTCTTTTTACATCCTCTTACAAACATGAAGCTATCGGATAGGAAAATACCTACCGTTCTGGGTTTGCGTGGTGGGGTTTTGGTACCGGGGAGGGGACTGCAGGGGTAGCTCCTGTGAGAAGCTGCTAGAAGCTTCCCTGGCTCCAAGTTGAACCTGCCTCTGGCCCAGGCCGACCCCATCAGTGACAGCGGTAGCACCTCTGGGAGAACAGATTTAAGAAGGGAAACCTGCAGCGAGTAGGGGGATTGGAATGTGTGAGGAACCCCTCTGCAGGTACCAAGGTCAGTGAAGAAGGAGGGGGAGGAGGTGCGCCGGAGGAGGTGATGCCCCTGCAGCCTATGGTGAGATGGCAGGCTGTGCCCCTGCACCTCGTGAAGGTGAACAGTGGAGCAGGTGCCCACCTGCAGCCCACACCAGAGCAGGTGGATGCCACCAAAGATGGCTGTGACTCCATGGGAAAGCCTGCGCTGGAGCAGTCTGTGCCTGAAGGACTGCAGCCCATGGGAAGGACCCATGCCGGAGAAGTTTGTGAAGGACTGTCTGCTGTGGGAGGGACCCCACGGTGGAGCAGGGGACAAGTGAGGAGTCCTCCCCCTAAGGAGGAAGGAGCGGCAGAGACAAGGTGTGGGGAGCTGACCCCAACCCCCGTCCCCTGTTCCCCTGTGCTGCTGGGGTGGAAGAGGTAGAGAGAACCAGGAGCAGAGTTGAGCCTGGGAAGGAGGGAGGAGTGGGGGGAAGGTGTTTTAAGATTTAGCTTTACTTCTCATTATCCTGTTTTGATTTGATTGGTAATAAATTAAATTGATTTTGGGTTTTTTGCCCCAAGTTGAGCCTGGTTTTTGCCTGTGACCATAACTGGTGAGTGATTCCTCCCTGTCCTTGTCTCAACCCATGAGATTTTCATTTATTTTCTGTCTTCATCCCACTGTGGGGGGCAGGAGTGAGCAAACAGCTTCGTGGTGCTTTGTTGCCGGCTGGACTTAAACCACGATGACTAGATAGTGTGTCATTAAATAAATCCGTAATTAACTTGCTAGATTATATCTGCCACTTTGAGCGTTAGTATTTTATGCTAATGAAATGGTATCTTGGCAGAAGCCTAACACTTCGAAGCACACAATGAAGCATCTTCATTAGAACTACAGACCCTCATCTTTGAACACAAGAGGATGGAAATGCTAACATCCAATTCCAACCACTGTTTCCCACCAGCAATGCACCATCAGACCAAACCCTAAAAACTGACTGCAAACCCTAGAACCATCCTTGTTTTCCTTCTACTTCACCAAAAATTAAACTTCTGTTTAATTACTTACTAACTCTATAGATCTCAGGAGAAAGCTGGGGACCACAATCTCCTATTCATTCATGCAATACAAATTATACTTTTCTTCTTGCTGACAAGTGACCATGGGAGCCCTTAGAAGCAGCTCATTCTGCATTCTCCATCTTCTGCTCAGACACGTGGCTGAACCTCCTTCAAACAGCCATTACAGAAGCACTTAGCTCACCTATTTCCATTCTACTAATCCTGCACATGCCCTGCCCTTTCACATCGACGTGAAATTACATACTTGCTTCTTTGGTCCTCACAGACCTCCTGCAATTTCTTATTAAGTCACATGCTTCACATGCCCTTCTGCATTAAGAGCTCCAAAGCCTTTCTTCTTTGCAGCTTGATGCCCAGTGTCCAGATTTCATACCCCCAGGTGACAGTCATCTTGACAATAGTGCCATAGAGCTGAACAAGTCTCTGTCAGTAGGTTTGAGCCAAAACATGTCCAGGGAGAATACATTACTGTTGTTCACCACTGACCGATATATAGGCTTCTCCAAGATGATGGTTTTTTAAACAAACTATGTTTTTATCCGAAGATCAAATAAACTAAAACTTGAAAGAAACAGCAAGAGATATGGCCATCAAAACAGCAGTCATGTTTTGAACCATCTTTCATCTCCTCTACAATACACAAATTGCTAACAAATACACACACGTTGGTGTGCACTGTTCACCTTATCCCAGACACTTCTGCAACAGTCTTAGCAAGTTTTCTAGAGCTACCCCGGGAAGAAGTGAGAATAATGCATTCCTATGCTTTTAACCTCTACTGATGTCAACTGAAGAATTTGTGTCTCTCCTTTTTCAATCAGACATGCAAACCTCTAGTCTTCCTACACCTCTGTCAGGGATCCCCCATTCTTTGATTTAAAGGATGAGCAAGCTCAGGAGAGAGTTTTTCCAAAACACTTCATCAATAGAGGATGACTTCTGCACCTGAAAATGAAATTGCTAATGACAGTGTGTTCCCCTCAAATTCTACCCAATCTCTGGCTGACAGTTTCTGGAAAACAGCCGAGTTTACTACAAGAACAATAACAATTCCTTAACAGTTGTTTTAGCTTTTGTGGCACCAAAGATAATTATGAATAATTTTAACTGTGATTAAGAATTTCAAATGTCATGCCTATATCTGACATCCACTTAAGAGAAACAAACAAAAAACCCCAAACCACACTATGTAGTAGAAAATCTAGTTCAAATACTTGGGTGCCAAAATCTAGCATCCTAGCACCCAAAATGAATGGCTTAAAAGAGGGAGATAACAACATTAACACTTCTCATCAATGGCCATTACAGCACTGTTTCTAAGCATCTTTGACCCAAGTATACTTCATAAGGTGTATACTCATAGGCATAATTTCCCAGTTTCTGTCTTGGATTTGTAACACACATATATATTTCAACAGCTAAGCATGCTTCTTCAGAACTTCAAATCCAAACAAAGCAACACAGACTGACCATAGATTTTACACAAATAATGCAGTAGACACTAATTTGCTGATTGAGAAAGAAAAGAATGAAGTTTCTTTCATGGAAAAAAAAAAATCATGGATGGATCATACATCCAAGGTTTGTTTGGGCAGGCATTTTTTGTGATGCATTAGCAGGTTAGCAGTACCTTTAATAGGAAAATATAAATTTAAAAAAAAAATATTATAGTAACATGGGAGTTCTCTCCAGCACTCTGGTATTAGAGCTTATATGCAAAAACATCTCCTCAGTACTAAGTAGCATTCACCACATTTACGTACATGATTTTTCATTATGATAGTATATTAAAACAAAACAAAAAACCCCAACAACCAAACCCCCAAATCACTAGTTGCAGTCAAAATTTTTTTTAATTCTTTCTAAATTTTTAGTACCGTTTGTTTTTAAACATCTGCTTTCTAAGCACATACAGAAACATTTAGTAACAAACCAGTACCGATGAATAAGAAGTTAAACAATGTAGTTTCATAAATAGAGAGAAGCACATAATTGCATGTTTTGGTCCTAATATCTTAATTTCATAATAACCTATAATCACTTATTTGTTCAAACCTATTCACCTATTCTTTATTAAGAAATCTTTTCAGAAAAAGCTCACAGTGATCTGTCTGCATTCCTTCAAGCACTTTTGCATACCTGAGGAGGAGGTCACAGAGGAAGTTGTATCCTTGCCATATCCTAAAATCATCCAACAATGTTTGGGATACATCACTGGAGTCTTTCAGAAAACAAGAAAGTCCAGCAAACATCTCAACTATTTCTAGGGGAGAAAGGTCATCAGACTGCTGCATGTTCTGAACACATGTTGACAAACATTCCTTTTCTGAAAAAAAAAATCACAATTAAGAAATTTAGGATTTTACTAACATTAATCACACCAAGAAGCATAACTCGTGCAAGAATCACAGCAACAGGGTAACTATTACTTAACTGTCTCTTATCACATACATTTGATATTACAGAGCACTCAAAGACAAGTAGGATTCTCAAGTGGCTTTGGATCTGAACCAACCTTTTTTTGCCAACCCCTTCCTTGCTTTTATAAGCTTTACTCTTGTAAGGAGGAGACTGTGTGGACGAATACTGGTTTTTACCTAAAAAGTTTCACCGGATAACTCAGCAGAATAAAAACACAAATATGGCAACTGTAAATAATTCTAAAAAGTCTTTTTTTCTTTTAAAACACAAAGTTATACAAAGCACTGACTTAAACTGTTACTGATGTTAGGTAAAATCCTACACATAACCCTTTACACCATGTCTTCTTATTGCTGCTCTCATTAGCATTTCTTTGGCTGGCATATTTGCTTGCTTGATAAATCTTGATCAAAGAGACATTTTGTCTCGTTCTGCATACCTCTCACACTCCATCAGTTCATTGGTCAGTTACAGAAAGCTTTCCCATATCTATCATCAGATTTTAGGATGCACTCCTGTTTTAAAGATGCTCCCTTCAATCACCTGCTACTTTAACTTTGCAGCATGCGTGAGATGAGTGCAAATCTTTCTAGCTAGACTAGTAACAAAACTTCCCAGAGATCAAATCAAAGCACGAGGCAGTGAAAGGATGCTCCTTTGCATATGATAAAAGATCTTCACTTTTTTCCTGAATATAGAATCATAGAATGGTTTGGGTTGGAAGGGACCTTAAAGATCATCTAGTTCCAACCCCCTTGCCTTCCACTAGACCAGGATGCTCAAAGCCCCATCCAACCTGGCCCTGAACACTTCCAGGGATGGGGCATCCACAACTTCTCTGGGAAACCTGTTCCAGTGCCTCATTACCCTCAGAGTAAAGAATGTCTTCCTTATATCTACTCTAAATCTACCCTCTTTTAATTTAAAACCATTACCCCTTGTCCGATTGCTACACTCCCTGATAAAGAGTCCCTTCCCCATCTTTCCTGCAGGCCCCCTTTAAGTACTGGAAGGCTGCTACAAGGTATCCCTTAGGCCTTTTCTTCTCTAGGCTAAACAAGTTCAACTCTCTCAGCCTGTCCTCATAGAAAAGGTGCTCCAGCCCCCTGATCATCTTCATGGCCCTCCTCTGAACCTGCTCGAGCAGGTCCATGTCTTTCTTATGTTGGGGCCCCCAGAGCTGAACACAGTACTCCAGGTGGGGTCTCACCAGAGCTGAGTAGAGGGGCAGAATCACCTCCCTCAACCTGCTAGCCACACTTCTTTTGATGCAGCCCAGAATGTGATTGGCTTTCTGGGCTGTGAGTGCACATTGCTAGTTCATATCAGTTTTTCATCCACTAATACCCACTTTTTTTCAGTTTTTCATCCACTAATACGAGGTAAGACAGATGTTGTCATCTCTTAAGTCAGGTTCATTTTTTTATCAACAAGTGAGAGGGAATGCCAACTGGTTTTCTTTTTAAGATTTTATTTTGCTTTTTAAAGAACCTAGAATATCTTTTGAAGCGCCAGCCTCACTCCTCTGTGGACCAAGCTTATAGGGAAGCAATAATGGTGGTAGCTGCAATATGCCAAACGACACAGTCAAAACTCAATTATTTTCTTTACTGCACTTCATAACATTTTCACATATGCACATACACCTTCTACACTCATCAACAACTGACCAGAAGGCTGTTACAGACGTAGGCAAAATACCTATCACCTTTTAAGTCCTATCTGAAATAACTTAACTGATGACTATTCTGTGCTTCCAAGTGATACTGTCCATTCACATCTTTCTGACTGCAATTGGAAACATGCTACTAAGCACAATTAAAAACAGAGACTGAAATTTTCTGTGACGTATGTGGGAGCAGGGTGACATATTTCATAAACTGTCAAAATGGTTTTGTGAAGCCTTGTAACTACTTGCTTTCCAGGGTGTGAAGAAACTGCGTTTCTTTTTTTCCAATAGGTGTATGCTGCTAAAATGTATGATGAGGATGTTAGTTCACTTCAACAGCCATTTCAATTTAAAAACTACAAATACTTCTGTGTGGTCCTACAGTCTAAAATCCCTAAATGTAATATTAGAAACATTCTACCAAGTTTCCTACATCAAATTCTACATACCTAAATGTTCACAGTTTTAAATCATTGCAACACGAGTATTTTGTATGCAAAGCTGCTCCTGGGCAGCTAATATCCTCTCCAACACTGGTTTTCATCTTGCTTTGCTCTCACAAATTCTTTGTCATGAACCAGCGTGGCAGCTGCCCTTGCTAAGCAGACCGTAACCAGTGCCTTGTAAAGATACCTGATGACTAAAGTACTTCTTATGTTAGCTACCAAAATCTGTAACCAGGTACAGAAATACCCCTGTATGCTATAGTTTCCATGCCTGAAACAGTCAGGATGCTATTTGCCTCAAAAAAAGACAGGAGATAAAATGTAATGATTCTGGCTGCTTCAGTCATTTGGTAGCTCACAGGCTGGATTAAGACCATGAGATGATTTTACTTTGGCCTTCAGGATGCACAAAACCTGCAGTCTGTAAGCTGTATGGCAAGGTGGGGAAGACAAGGGCCCAGCAGAAGAAATGCAAGCTGGCTGAACAGTCAGCCAACGGGGAAAATGTAGGGGCTGCAAACCCATGCAGCAGCCAGACTCTTCCCTGCTGTGTCTCAAAATCTCCACACTTGGTTGTGACACAGGCTCTAGGACAGGCTACATGTAAGCTTCCTAGGAGAGGAGCATCAGTACTGAGACCGCCTCCTTCAGGCATAGGCATGGGCCTCAGTCAAGCAAAGGAGAGCCTCCCTGGGTCAGGCTCTAGGGACAACATCCTTGGGCTGGGGACCACACAGGGAAGCTGGGCTGGACCACAGCGGAAAAAGCCAGTTGGCTGTTCCATCAATTGGCACTTGGAGGTTCGCACTCAAGTGTTTCTGCGCCCATACACCATGCTCCCTCAAGCATTTCCTAGTGCTTGTATTACACAGGTTTTGCTGTTATTGCAAATCAGTGGTGTTTATAACAGTCTCACCCAGCCTCCTCCTGCAAAAGCAAGATGTCTGGGAGAAAGAATCTTCTCCCAGAAAACCCAAATTAGCTCGCTCCAGTTTGCAAAATGCACCAGTATTTACCACGGGGCTTTCATGGGCTTCTAATAGCTCAAACTGCATCAGCGGAACACATGGAGCTGGCTCCTCCGCCTGCGGCTTCCTCAGATGTCTCTATACTTTTATTGCCAGCTAGAGTGGTACCCATAGAAGCAGCTGTAAACAGGACACTGCCAGCTTGCCTTGCACCTCTACAAGGGGCTGCTGCTGCTAGTTCAAACACAAGACCAAAACCAACTAAACCTCATTAAGAATTAATGCTCACAGCAAAAATAACAAACTTATGCATCTTCTCAGTGAATATTTTTTCAATACAGACAGTTACTGAAGTTACCGAAAGCCTTTCCTTTTGGTTATCATAAACTCTACACCAAAACATGAGGGGAAACTCTATCCTCCAATGTTTAATTGAAATGTGGATGAGGCGAGATTCAGCTACAAACACCTCTCTCACTACACAAGTGCTCTGAAATTTTACCTGTACGTAAATACTTACACATCCAAACAAAAAGCCTGGAAGCTTTTCTTGATCTATTATTTTCATGCCTACTTCCTAGCTAAGAAAAGTATGACAGAAGAAGAACAGGAAAAAAACAATAAATAATATTAGACGAAGACACATACCATGAATGTATTTCACTACATTGACACTAAGGCCATGACGCGATATGGTCATCAGTACTTCCCCTGCGCTCTTCCTCCAAGGCAGATTATAGGGAGGGCACCATGAGGTTATTGCACTGAATAGAAGCTGGAGATCATCCTTTTGAGCCAGTTCTTCCGCCGGGGACACAAAACTGCACAATTTTACTAGGATCTGAAATAGTAAGTCATTAAACATCTAGCATTAATACCCTGATCATTCCTATTTTTGCCTAGACTTAGTAAAAGGCGAAATATTCTTCCATTTAGCATACACATTGAAAAGGGTAAAGAACTGTTTTCCCTCTGCATGTTGTTTCTATAATTTGAATTGGAGACAAGGTTATTCAACACATGGTTATTTCAAGACCCAGTTCAGTTTAAAATAACTAGCAAAAGATTAGCAGCAGAGTTTAAGTCTCTTAGGCTGACACAGCATATTCGTATGCATACCACATTATGTCATTCTTGGAGAATCTGCCAGTTACCTAATTTACAGGTCTAAATGCTGCAGTGGGGCACAGGCTCTGTGAAGCAAACTGTTGTATCCCTTCCTAATGCAGGAAGAAGGCTATCAACAGGTTGTTGGCAGAGCAGCATCCATAACACCTTGACCAAATGAAAACAGCCAAAACGGTAGTGCAGGAGAGGCTATAGCAACACTGTAGACCTACCTAGATAACTGGCACCCAGATCTGAACTTCCAGGTTACCATAAACAAGACACAACGCAGCCACGCAACCGAAGTTACTACACTGCGCTCCTGTTTCTGCATGTTTTGAGGACATATGATGTCCATTTTTTGCCTTGTGCAGGAAAAGCTGAGGTTCCCTCTCAGAAAACTGGAAGAAAACTTTGCAAGGCTGTCTGCATCCACAAGAGGAGGTTTGGAAGCCATCTGAAACCTCTCATTCCAGCCAGCTAATTTGAGAGCACCACTTTACAGCCCTTGAAGAGGGACAGAAAAGAGCTGAGCAGTAGTATGTTACAGGGGACCTTATGCGGTAACGTTGATTATTTTTTAACTCTGCTGACTGTAACACCGCAAAGCAATTTCTGAAAGATAGCTCACAGCACATTGTGATTACTAAGACAAAAAAAAAAAAAAAAAAGGCAAATGGGTATGTTCTCATATAGTGACTGTTACTGGGCAGACAGTAGCTAGTAATTGTGGGATTAAGGCTCACCTTTATTTCTGTAGTGCGGGTAGCAAAATGCCTCTGAAATGCTATACTTACAAATCTTAGCACTGCCTTCAAATCCCTGAAGCATATGACTGCTGATAGAACTCTATGGTTTTGCATATGTGGCTACAATAACCCTACACATAGATGCATGAAACTGGTAGTATGACCACTGACCCCGTTCTAATAGTAACTGTCAGCTCCTTCTAAAAGTTTCAACAGGAGAACACATGGGAATTTCTTTGGGATCTCCAACTGAAACTTCAAAAAAGTGAGTGCAGGTCAGCTGGAGTCCCTGGTCTCCCTGGGAAATCTGGGGGATAATTATAATAGTAACTACTAGCTCAGACGGTTACCATATGTAAATTGTTTCCATATTCAGGGTTTATTTCCATAATTAAAGGGAAAATAGCGTATGTTAAATTAATTAATAGATTATTATCAGTACTAATGCGTTTTACTCTGTTTCAATCAGTAACAGCCAAAGATACCAAAGACTAGGACTAGTTAGATTAAACCTGAATAACAGTCAACATGTTGCTGCTTTTAAGCAGCTGCGCAGAAAAGCTGCATGCATTTTTGAGGGGGAGATATTTGCCAAGGACAGAAACCACAGGGGGAGTGGAAATTTAACCTCAGCTGTACTCCCAGGAATATCTGTCCTACTCAGAGCCATCAGTTTGTGAAGAATCAAGAAAGAGCAAAACTCGGTTCAAGGGAAAAGTTTCTGGACTTTTCTCACATGAAACATTTCCATTCCTCTTGAAAATTCCATGACCTATTTTACCTTTCTTACCTGTACAAAGACTTTCTGTAGTAGTGCTCGGCGCTCTGCGAGAGGTAGTTCATTCTGTGCTCCTCCAACTACCTCAGGCACATGTGGAAGGTCAAAAAACAGATATAGACATTTAACAAGCGTGGAAGGCACTGACATTGTAGTCATGCAGTCCACAGTTTTCTGGGGAAAAAGAAAACAGAGCAAAAAAACAGTTCAGCATAATACTATATTCAAAAAGTCACGTTACTATAACGCAGTTGACTCAAATGCTGGTTTTTCTTTCTTTCTCACACCTTTGGTGAGGGGTCCACATAGCAGTACAAATTCACCATCTATTCTTGAATGCCTACCTAAACAGTAACCTTAAAAATAGAATCATAATTTATTTACATGACAACAGCATCTAACAGCCACAGTTCAGAGCTGCACAGGACAGAAACAAAAACTGACAGTCTCTGACAACGGAAGCTTACAAGTTCATTACAAGACCTTTAGCCAAGCCCTCATTAGCTATCTATTCTTTGTAGCAGTCGAAATGGGAGTGGGAGGAGGACTATTTAATTTATGCTCTCACCTGGCAAGAAGGTATAAGCAGGCATAAGGAGCAAGGTAGTAGAAAACATGAAAGCATCAGTGGAAAGAAAAAACTGGTGTAGAGGCTAGCGACATACTAAACACAGATAAGATGATGTGCTGAATTATAAAGGCAGGATAGAGCAGAAAGAACAAGCCACACAGCTGTCCAGAGCTCGGCTGCCAGAGATCAGCTTTCTGATAGAGAGCAGCACCAAAAGCAGAGGCAGTAAAGATTCACGATACCACCCACTCATCACTGCCGCTGGCTTCGCTTTTCGCAACTGCTGTTGCCCTCCTTGAATGGAGAGCCCAAGTTCAAAGTCCGAGTGATTTAGGTGCTGTAAGTGACATGCATCTCATGGTGCACTAAGCAGCAGCATGCAAGAGAAGCCTTTGGGGAACAATAAAAGTGGTGTGCATAATTAAAAAGAACGTTATAAATTCAAGTTCCAAAATGATGATTTTTTTAGGCAACTGAAACCACAAGGAGCTAAAGCAGAAGTTCTGTGGCAGTATAACAGAAAAAGGATCTTAACATCGAAAGCAGAATATAGTTACAACATCTTTTAGCACGTGTTCATGCAGTTCATTATTTTATTGCTTTTGTCTCTCCCACCCCACAATTTATTTTTAGCCTTGCTGTTTGAGACTAACCTGTCCTGATGAAGCTAGTAAGTTGATTGTGGTGAGCAGCATCCAACCTCTACTTGCTTCTTCACTTTGATTGACCTCCAGAAACTGGACTATGGCACGACTTGCAGCCTCTGTTGGGGCAGAGGGAGGAACACAGTTAAAAAGATGCAATAAGAATTCAGTCTGATAGTCTGCAGAAGGGAACACGTCCTCTCAGCAGTTCCGTGCACTGAGCATGAATTCACCTCTGCAGTACTGCTTGAAAAAAGGGCTAGGCTTAGGCCTACACTCTCCAGACACACATTCCAGTCTTCCACACGCACTTGGCTTTGACACTAGCAAGGCTGCAAAAAGTACGTTTTTAGGTCATGCATCATCCTTTAAACCAGCAGACAGATTTCAGTAACATGCAGCAACTTTTGTTTGAGTATTTTGGCTTTATCAAATACAACACACTCTTCCAGAGACATGAAGTCACCATCGCTTAGTGGTCTCAGTGGGAAAAGCTGATATTCAATTTCTGAAAAAAAGCACTGCACTGAAACAACAGTACAGAGGATAATGGGAAAGACTGGAGGGAAGGAGAGGTACAGAAAGAAATAAAAAACAGGACCAAAAATTAAAATCAAGACTAAGATCAGCAATTACCGCATGCTCATCCTACATTTTTTGGAAAATGAAAACCTTAACAACTTATAGCTAATTCTTATGATCTGGGGACCACTTCTGGAATCAGATGCTATTCCCTATCAGGCAGAGCCAAAGATAAATATTCAGCCTGGTAAACAAGTTATCAGGCTTAATAAATAAATCAACAGAAACTGCAATCCTATTCACTGCTGTCTGAATACACACTTACGTTAAGAAATCTATGATGCCAGTCATGATGACTGTCCATTACCCTTAAGGGAAATCTAAACCCATTTTTCATTAATAACTGCATATCAATCATCTTCAGTGCTTTTACTGTCAACTAGGACAGAAAAGAAAGGTGCATAATATTGCTTAAAAAAGGAATTACAAAGGAATTACTAATGGACCAATAAATCAGCAACTGAAGAAAAATTCAATTTTAATCTTGGTTTGTTTGCTTCATCTTCTGTCAAGATTTCCCAGCACATACCTGTGAAGGAGTTTGTTCTAAAGTAAACACATTTTATACGGCAAAGTACTTATCAGACTTCTAGCACTGACTACACTGAAAAGATAATTTTCTGGAGCACCAGACTGTAAGCTGAGCTGGACTAGTTAACCTATGAAGCAGCTGATCCTAGAAGATGTCTACAGTTGTTCACTACGTTCCCAACAATAACTTTTCCCAGGAGAGACTACCACCATAGAGAGTCAAAGCCATCAGCCACACCAGTGAATCGACATAACAAAAAGCAAGGTGTAAAGAATCACTTTTATCAATAGGAGGACAGCTGGTAGATGAAGCAAAGTGATTGCCCCACTCCGCACAACACTTGTTAGATCATGAGTGGAATGCTGCATCCAGTTTTGGTTCCAATGCAATACAGGGAAGACAATGATCCAACAGGAGTTCAAGCTGAGGGCCACTGAGATGTTTGGGAGCTGGAGCACCAGCCCTGTGAGCGGTGGCTGAGGAACCAGGGCTTGCTCAGCCAGAAGCAGGGACAGCCTCAGGGGCACCAAACAGCAGCCTCAGTGCCCACAGCGGGGGGAGCTAGCTAGAAGTCAGAGCCAGGCTCTTCACAGCACTGCAAGGCTGCAGAGTGAGAGACAGCACACTTAAATCAAGAGAGGTTCAGACTGCATATAAGGAGAAATTTCCTCCCACCCTGAGGACAGAGATGCAGTGAAAGGGGGCCCAGAGAGGCTGTGCTGTCTCCAGCCCTGGAGGTTTTCAAGACACAACAGGATCAAGCCGCCTGCGCAACCTGGTCCCAATCTCACAGTTGGTTTGGCTGTGAGCAGGAGGTTTGACAAGAGGCCTCTCTTATTCTGTGATTTTGTCTCACAGGGAAAAAGGTCTATCTGATGTCTCACTCAGGGGGATTTCACATCACCCATGCTGGTGTCAGTTTCATTTCCTTCCAGTACAAAGAGGATGTATTTTTCCCTAAAGCCCAGAAACCCTTTTATAGTCATAATTCTAGAAAAACAGATACAGAAAGAGAGACAGATTTAAGGTAAAAATCCAGATTTGGTTCATTTGTGCAATGGCTATTTTCCCATGTTTTTGTTTTGCAGCCTTATTCCCATAACAGGTTTTTGTACAAACTGCTGGCTTTTCCAATGGTGGTGCTGAAGCAAGGAGAGGCACCTACCAAATCCCTGCACGAGACAGATAAAACAAAGCTTGGAATACCAAGATGAAAGGTAACACAATTTTTAAAACTCGCACAAATGCAGACATGCAGCAACTTACCAGCATGCTGACCTGACGTACCTGGTGGGCACTTCGTTTTCCAAAAACCATCAGTGCAAAAAATTGGCCGGATGGTTGGGTGTATAAGCAGACCAACTTACAAAGCACAACAGCCATGCCACAGCCACAGGTCCTGCACTAGAGGCATACACAAAATGCCAGAATTCCTGGCAAAAGCCACTTTCCTAAATTCTAAGTGTCAAGCATGTCTGAAGCATGTGCTGCTTCTACAATGACAGTGCCCCACCAGCCCAGCATTAGGTGATATTTAGTAGGCCCGTTCTCTTTCCATCTGACCACAGACAGAGCTAGGCAATCAGTCTGACTGTAAGGAGGTACAACTGGTACCAAACAGGGTGTGCACAGCCCCCTTTGGGCATAGTCTTCAAAAGCCATCTGTGCAACAGGGGCTCTTTTAATAATTTTTGAGAGTGAGACTCAGGGGTTAAGTATATACTTCTGAAAAAGTTGTCATGCTGCTGGCAACCTAAATGGCATAGCAGTTCAACACTATAAATAGTTTCAAAACTGTCAGTCTTAATTAAGCACTACCTAAAACACAGACAGCATTTTAAGTGCAGGAAGTTCTCTTGTCATCTGCTCTGAGTAAATTTGATAGCACTATCATTTAAGATTAATTTCTATCATCAGCACTAGTCTTAATTTATTTCTTGTACCTTTTCCCTGGTTTTAAAGTGCTCAAGTAATCTTTTCAATATAACATCCTCTCTATGTTCCACCCAGATGTCCTCAGCCCTTCAACTTCTGCAGAACAAACCACTAAATCTAGGATGGGGATATGCTAGCTAGTAAAAACAGCAAAAGAGCAAAGAGGAAAAACCTATAAAATATGTAAGCATACATATTCTGACAGCTGTACAAGCACATATGCCTAAGTTATGACCACGATTATGTGGTTACATGGTTAATACACAGTAGTCAGATTTTTCAGCATGGATTCAGTATATATGGGATAGAGGCTTGGTAGAATAAAACACCAGAATTTGTTTCATACGTAAGAGGTGACATGGGTGCTTTGCATCCTCGACTTCAGAAAAGGAGCAGATGGAAAGCAATGGGATTAGACCCATTCAGATTGCTAGCAAAAAGCAGCATTGCATTACAAGCAACGTTATTGCCTATAGCAATAGAACTAAAGGACAAATTCAGCACATGAAGCTTTTTGTTAGATGTTCTAGTACCATAAACAGCATATAATAACGTCATCAGACTTTTATATAGCTTATTCTTATCCTAGAAGGGAATATTAGTGAAACAATAACTGCATATGCCAAAGGGAGTGTGGGGGGGGAGTAGGAGGTATGGGTGGGTGTGTCGGGGGTGATAGGGAACAAGCTGAAGTCAGGGACCCCTTCTCTAATCAACCGTTCAAGAAGTCTCTACTACTTCTCATGGGAATGCCTGGAAACACAGTCAGATACCTAAAGTTAAAGAATACAAGTTGTTCCAAATGCCTAGATAGTAAGAGAGAAGTATCAACCCAAACAAAAATGGGATGGCAAACAGTCTTCCTTCAATCATCAGGAACAGTGCAGTGCTGTTGTCACAAGCCACAGATATAAAGTGGATGACGCCTCTGCAGTATGCAGAAACTGAGAGCTGCTCATCCAAAGATAAACAACTCAACTATGCCAGCATTTAGCATCACTAACCCAGCTGACAGAAGATCAGACTTTCTAGGATCTCCTGGAAAGGCAGTATATTGCACTACACTTGCCTTGCATAAGATCTAGTAAAAAGCATCAAAAATAAATTGAAGGTTAACCAAAAGTAACAAAATATGGCAGTCATTCATCAGAACTCACTCCTGATGAGTAGCTGATCGGACACTGCTTCCCTTTCAGAGCAATTTCAATAAATTCAAAACAGAATCGCCTTGTAAAGCAGAGTCACCCACAGGACAGGAAAAACATATATACATATATAAAATGGAAAAAACCCAAGACGTAGTCACAGCATATGAGACCATTTCCAAGATACTCTCTTCTCAACAGAAAAGTTAACTAACATCTGAAAGCAGCCCCTAAGTCCACTTATTTTAGCAAGAAAGATCCTCAACTCTTCAAAGAGAAGCACACGCTACAAGTAACACTATCAGGAAAACTTCAGACTTCATTATGGGAGGAGCCCCAAAGGCTACTTATCAGTAGAAGATAAGAAGCTTCCTTTAACTACCATCAGTAACTTACCCCAAATGCGAGATGCAATTGAACAAATAACACTAACTCTTGTGTATTTAAGACAAACATAAAATTAGTTCTGCTGATGTGACAGAGGTAAACTGCAATAAAAATGAACAATAAAAGCATAGTTTGCAGATCAATGCATTTTTAAAAAAGAATAAAGGTAGGCATAGTCAGAGGCAAAATAAAAACTACTGATGTAGTTTTCTGCAATGGTTAAACATTATGATGATGAATGTTTATCAATTTGGTCTCCAAAACTGATTTGAATATGAGATAATGATAGTCTTTTGGCAGATCTGTTAAAGAAATGCCTAAAGAGGTTAAAAGCATTTTCACTGGTGAAACAGTTTGAGTAAATCAGTGAAACTGAGAGGAAGAGAAAGAAGGGAGGGGAAAGACATGACAAAAAACCAACCAACTGGGGGAAAAAAAACCCCACAACAACAACAACAAAAAAACCAAAAAAAAACCCAAAAAACCAAACAAACAACCCCAAAACAAAACCAAACCCAAAAAACCAAACCACCACAACATTCAGACCATATAAACAGTAACGGAAAATGTTGTTTGTGGAGGTAGGCGGGATTAGCTGAACAGCCTAGAGGTATGGTAAAAATAAATTTAGCATTAAATAGTAAATACTGAGAGACAAATACATACAGCGAATGCTGCAAATATGGAATGAAACATTGACTGAAATCAACGAAGACGCATCTAAATTGAATTTAAAAGGTGCATAAAACAGTGATGTACACAGACTAGCACACATGAAATCATAAAAAAACCCCAAAACAAACAAACCCCAAACACAACAAACTTTTGAAATTGATCTTCAAAGGAGGTTAAAATGTTCCAGTCCTGTGGAACTGTTTTGCTTTCTCATTCTTCAATTTTCTACCCTTCTGCAGAGGTTTCATGGATTGTCCCCACACCTGACTGGGGAAGGACCATCCAGGTTGCAGAATTGCTCATCGCTAAGGGAATCATTCTGAACCTCCCTGTGTATCAAGTGTTCATATATCCTAATGCATTAAATAACGGAAGCTGTCAGTATGTCATTTGGTGTGCTTGAGATGCAGACAACATAGGACTAAGAAACCTATTTTAGTAAATGGAATAACCACTACAAGATACCAGATCACACTCAACTGCTGAAACGCTGTTAAGAGTGAAAGAAAAAGGTGTACTCTCTACTTCCTCTGTTTCTTGCTTTCTGTTTGTTGGTGACCACAGCTGGGAACCCACTGCTCGGATACCTAGGTTCACAGTTTGTACCAGGGAGGACAACTTTATGCACTTACCTTTAAGTCTGCAATGTGAAACTATTCAGTAGTTGGGATTTCTCGTGTACAAGGTACAGGTACTCACTGAAATGACAAACCAAAAGGTCCCAGGCTATTCAGCTCACATCACCTGTGGCATGCAGACAGCAGCTCTCCTGCCTACCTGCACACAAGCCACCTCCACATAGAGGACTTTGGGGAGTACACTCCACTGTGCATCAGCCTGGCCTGAAACAGCACACAAGTCCCACTGTCTGTACCAGAGGGATCACCTGAACCAACCTTCCCTGTCGCACGCTTATCTTTGCATTGGGGTCTGTGCCAAACACTCTAGGACATGCTATTGAAATATTCGCAAAATCACAGAGGAACCAGGGTATGTCTTTTGAAAAATACATGAAATAGAAGTGTTGCTTTCTCTCCAGCATCAGTAGCCAAAGTAGGCATTAGTAGCCACATTTATTCTACCAAGATTCCAGCTGTCCCTGTCCCTTTTTTAAGAAATCTTTTTCAACCGTGAGCCAGATGCACTTGCTCCCAAAAGAAAGGTTCATTTCAGAACTGAGGCTAAACTAAAAATAGATGTTTGAATGTATATTTTAGCATAGTGCTACCACAACTTTTTGATCAATTCAGACACAAAATTGGATTTATTTGTGGAAAATTTGGCAGCTAAAAATCTCAAGTATATAAAGCTATCTCAGCCATGACCCCACCATCTTCTAAAACAGACTAGATACCCCAGGGCAAGGGAAACCATGCACTAATGCTCATAGTTATGGTTATTACTGTCACCTGCAAATTATCACTGTTGTACAGCAAAGACTTAAATGTACAAGATAATTTAACTCAATTTTAACTACTTTGTTTTTCTTACTCTAAGGTTACATCCATATTACAGAAATAAGACGTGTTCAACTACAGTTTCAACTACCTACAATAGCAACATTCAGAGACTACTTCAGATAGGGTGCTGGAACAGTTACTACTGAATCATGAAATGCTGTTCTGAGAAAACTACTACAGTCTGCCAAGAATAACTGAGATATGCCTCCACGATGGCACGCATTACTCACATAGCTATTAGCATAAATATTCAAAGGCCTGATGAAAAAAAAATTGCCCTGTGCTCCATTATAAGATGGATTTAAAAAAAAAACAAACAGAAAACCCAACAACACACCAAGAGGTAAGATTTAATCATACCACATTCCCAACTGTAAAATACTGCCAACACATTTATCTTTTTATAGATAGAAAGCAAGTTCTTGTGAAATTTCTTCCCTTTCATTAACTATGTAAAGTTGACTTTTGATAATGTTTGTACGGAAAACTTGTCTCTAAAACAAGCTCCGCAATTTTGTTGACTTAAACAGAGCACTCCACACCATCAGGAATTTGCACTTGGATATTACCAGAGACATTTCCTGCATATAGTTGTTACTGAAGTTTTCCACTTTTAAAACATGCTAGAAGATATAATTACCTGTTAATAGCTATGAAGATATGCTGTATCTTTTTATTTGGTACACAAAAAGAATGGAAGTTTAAAAAAAAAAAACAAAAAAAACCAATGCAAGAGCCTTCATAATCCATAGACACAATATTATGTCTTTAACATAAAACATATTCTAAAAAGCCAAGAATTTTTTTTTTTTCCTACTATCACACAAAATGCATATCTAGCTCTAAACAACTGTTCTGGGTTTGCGTGGCAGGGTTTTTGGTAGCGGGGCAGGCGCTGTAGGGTTGGCTCCTATGAGAAGCTGCTAGAAGCTTCCCGGGCTACATGTCCTGGATGGACAAGCCCAAAGGGTTGTGGCGACTGGAGCTGTAGTCACATTGTAGCCAAATCCAGTTGTCCGCCGGTCACAAGTGGTGTTCCTCAGGGCTCAGTGTTGGGCCCTGTTCTGTTTAATACCTTTATCAATGATCTGGATGAGAGGATTGAGTGCACCCTCAGCAAGTTTGCAGATGACACCAAGCTGGGCAGGAGTGTTGGTCTGCTCGAGGGTAGGAAGGCTCTACAGAGAGATCTGGACAGGCTGGATCAATGGGCCGAGGCCAATTGTATGAGGTTCAATAAGACCAAGTGCTGGGTCCTGCACTTGGGTCACAGCAACCCCATGCAGCGCTACAGGCTTGGGGAAGAGTGGCTGGAAAGCTGCCTGGCAGAGAAAGACCTGGGGGTGCTGGTTGACAGCCAGCTGAATATGAGCCAGCAGTGTGCCCAGGTGGCCAAGAAGGCCAACAGCATCCTGGCCTGTATCAGAAATAGTGTGGCCAGCAGGAGCAGGGAGGTGGTTGTTCCCCTGTACTCATCACTGGTGAGGCCGCACCTCGAGTCCTGTGTTCAGTTTTGGGCCCCTCACTACAGGAAAGACATTGAGGTGCTGGAGCGTGTCCAGAGAAGGGCAACCAAGCTGGTGAGAGGCCTGGAGCACAAGTCTTGTGAGGAGCAGCTGAGGGAACTGGGGCTGTTTAGCCTGGAGAAGAGGAGGCTGAGGGGAGACCTTATCACTCTCTACAACTACCTGAAGGGGGGTTTTAGCGAGGTGGGTGCTGGTCTCCTCTGTCAGGTGGCTGGAGATAGGACAAGAAGAAATGGCCTCAAGTTGTGGCAAGGGAGACTTAGGTTGGATATTAGGAACAATTTTTTTACTGAAATGGTTGTCAGGTATTGGAACAGGCTGCCCAGGGAAGTGGTTGGGTCACCATCCCTGGAGGTATTAAAAAAGCACATACACAAGGCACTTCAGAACATGGTTTAGGGGGCATGGTTGATGGTTAGACTCGATGATCTTGAAGGTCTTTTCCAACAGAAATGATTCTATGATTCTAAGTCAGACTCGCCTCTGGCCCAGGCCGACCCCATCAGTGACAGTGGTAGCACCTCTGGGAGAATGGATTTTAGAAGGGAAACCTGCAGTGGGGGAGGAGATTGGAATGTGAGAGGAACACCTCTGCAGATACCAAGGTCAGTGAAGAAGGAGGGGGAGGAGGTGCACTGGAGGAGGTATAGCCCCTGGAGACATGGCAGGCTGTCCCCCTGCAGCCCACGGAGGTAAGGGGGCAAGCAGATGCCCACCTGCAGCCCATGGAGGACCCCATGCCAGAGCACATGGATGCCCCCGAAGATGGCCGTGACTCCATGGGAAAGCCCACACTGGAGCAGTTTGTGACTGAAGATCGGCCCGTGGAAAGGACCCGTGCCGGAAAACTTCATGGAGGACTGCATCCCCTGGGAAGTACTCACGTTGGAGAAGTTCGTGAAGGACTGCAGCCCGTGGGAGGGACCCCACGGTAGAGCAGGGGAAGGGTGAGGAGTTGTCCTCCCTCTGAGGAGGAAGGAGCAGCAGAGACAAGGTGTGATGAACTGACCCCAAACCTCCATTCCCTGGAGGTAGAGAAAAGCAGGAGTGGAATTGAGCCAGGAAGGAGAGGGGATGTGGGGAGAAGGTGTTTCTAAGGTTTGGTTTTACTTCTCAGTATCCTTGTTTGGATTTGATTTGTAATAAACTAAATTGGTTTTGGTTTTTTCCAAGTTGAGTCTGGTTTTTGCCCATGACCATAAGTGGGGAGTGATCCCTCCCCGTCCTTGTCTCAACCCACGAGCTTTTCTTTGTATTTTCTCCTCATCCTACCGGGGCTCCATAGTGCTTTATTGCTGGCTGGCCTTAAAGCACAACAACAATTTACCACGGAAGTCTGCAAACTATGAGTTTTAACAGCTTGTTAGTTATCATTTCTGGAGAGCAAACTGCAACTCCCTGGTCCTACCAAGAGTCACAATGCAACTGCAGAACACAGACCTATCGGGCTTTCTTATGTGAGGTCTGAGAAGGGTTTACTGACCGAAGTAATAGCCATCTTGATAGCAGAAAAAAAATGACTGCTTTCCATTTTAATAAAAACATTGGTACTCATTACATTAAAGCTTAGAAGAGTACGAAACTGTCTTCTAAGTCATTGTGGTTAAGTTTCCAAGTGGGTTAGAGAACAAGAAAAAACCCCCAAACCAACAACAAAATCTACCTCTGACTTGTGAGGTTTCAAGGATGACAACTGGATTATCTTGGAGCAACAAGGAGAGGTATGCCTTAAGTAATAAACACACAAAAATGGCCATTCTTAACAGAGTCCAACTGACTAGCAGGCATAACAGATGTTCCCCAGAAAAAAAGGTCAAATGAACACCACCATTCTGCCAGCACAGCTGTTGGACATTCACTTTCCCTAAATACCCAAAGAAAAGGCATTTTTGCGCCTGTTTACCCATAGAGAACTGGTTTTGTCTACGATATCTGTTTAGCCATCTGGAATGTTTCACTGTTAGTCACTCTACTTAAAATGGAAAGAAATTGTAATTGGCACAGTTTGTGACTCCTGACTTCAAGCATAATAATTTGCACAGTCTTTTCCAGCCCTCTATTTCCTTATTTACCACCAAATCCAAACTGAGAAGCCAGCACAGATCTTAAAATTTATCTAGTAGACAAAAACTTGATACTTCTTGGAAGCGCTCACGTTCAGAAGAGGAAATCAGGACAGCTAATGAAACATGCCTTCTTCGCACATTGTCCTCAGTTATGCAACTCCCAATACACGGTCAGGTTCTGACACGTCCAGGGTTCAACAGAACCAAATCTCACCCTGACGTTTAATAAACAGAGCAAAAGAGGAATCCACTAACATTTTTCTAGGGCTGGCTGTATTGGTCCTAACATGGGACTTGCTGTACTTTCCCATCTTATTAGCTTCCAGGCCAACAGCTAATTTAAAATGCATGTTTTTGGAATGTTAACATATCCAAGGGACAAAACACAGCACCAACAGGCACCTCAGGCAAGATACAGCAGCTGTCCACATGCATGTTCTTGGTCTCCTTCTATTAGTAAGTGACACAACTTAGCTCACTCCTCTGTCTTTGATGTGTTGTCAAGTTTGTGGAACTCTACCTTCACCATAACCCAGGGAAGAAATCTCTAGCCTCCTCCTCCTCTCTCTCTCAGCCCAAAGAAACAGAAGACAATGCATTTTCACTGCAAAGACTTCAATTTTTGAGCCTGCACAGTTGCTGTGGATGGCAGCTCATAGTATTCTGACTCATCTGAAATTCATGATGCACATCTCAAAGCCCAAACTTGTGCCCCATGCAATACCTGTGGACTTATTCGATGCTCTCCGTCGAATTTCAGTCACCATCAATCGTGAAACTTGAGTAGTAAACTGCAGGAGGTCTGAAAATTTTTCTGTCATTGTACTTGGAGGAGCATTTCCAAACACCTAAAACAATGAAAAATAGATGCATCAAAAAGTTATTCAGTTTACAAGGATCACTATGGACTACCTTCCTTTGCAAAGAAGTATTACTATGGAGATTACAAGTTTTTTGTTTTCCTGCTGCAGTATTCATCACTGTATTGGTTTTCACAGTGCGTGCTCTACGATACATTCATAGTTGAAATTAAGTCATCATTCAGGGAGGTAAGATCTGATAAATGAAGGGGAAAAAGGGAATCACAAGTTTTCTTGCAACATGAAAACCCCAGAGCCCCAAAAAACTGAGATTGCACATAATGGGATAAAGATTAGATACCAGAGTAAATTCTCCAACAGGAGTTCCGTTTTTAAGAGCAACTCTTTTACTATCTGCTGCACTTAAACATCCCACAGGGGTGAAATGCATGTACAGAACAATGCATGTAAAATCTAGAAGAGACTAGGAAGTAGAACTGCCCTGTTAAGTCTTCCCTCGCTAAACTGACGACACCAGGAAGCCTCCCACGTTGCTGGCATCCCAAGGCCTCTCTTGAGATCCTCCTGAACATAACAGCAGTAGTTACCAGGGAATATTTGGGGGTTTTGTAAATTTTCACTTAATTCTCATAAGTTATTCTTCATTATTAAACATTAATTTGGTTATTAAATTATTGAATCACATTTAACAGGGAGAAATGCGTTAACTCTGTGGTACTGCAATAAGCTACAGAACACAACATTATCTCAAAATGGATTAACTAGTTGTTGAGTTAATTTACTTTTCATTTAAGATTGCACGCAAAAAGCAGTCTCCATCCACATTTCTGATGTAAACCTTGTGTTAAAACTGTCACAGTAAAACCATGATATTGATTATCAAACAAAGCATCCAATCCAAATTCTGGTATCATTACTTGTGTCAGTGCTGAAAAAACAGAAGAGCCTGCTAAACACCTGAATGGTCTCAATACTTCTCTGCTCATTTACATCTGCAGGAGTGTCACCGATGAGCCAGGAAGCATAAAAGATTACAGCATTTTTCTAATAAAACTTTAGTTCAACATGTTATATTTGCGTATCAGAGGATGTGATCTACAGCAATACAATTGATTTGGACTCAACAGCTGCTTCACACTCAACTGGGTGACCCAGTTATACTATTACAGCTGAGCTGCTGACATACTTGACTGAGGTCACTCTTAAGTCTAGGGACAAGCAGTGAAATCTGCAATATTACAGCCAACAGGGATGCAAGATAACTGCTGTACCAGCTTACCTTGGAACCCCAAAGTTACTGAAGAAAAGTTAAAAGGCAGAAGACAGAATAACCTTTGTCCAAGTTTGACTTCTTACTCCTTTTAGTATCAGTTGCGCTGGCACATTACCGAACAGCCAAAAATATTTTTCCTGCCTACTCACGTTGCAAAGTCATGATGAAGCAGAGCCAGAAATACAACATACAAATTGAACACTCAGTCTCCTCTCAATAAAAATATTTTTCACTAAAAACGTAAGTATTTCTCATACAGGAAATTTCAACCACCATTATCAATAAAGCAAGCAAACAGGGGCCCAGACATTCCAAGCAGACGACTGTTTTTGGCAGACCAAGAAAAACACCCTTTATTTGGATTAGAGACTACACAACATTCCCAGTACAGACAATCCAAATTTCCCTAAACTTTTCACAAGACCTCCTTTTACAGTTGTATGCGTCAGCTCCCAGTTCATCCAAGAGCCTCTAGCTTCCACAACACTATAAGAAGGGAAGAGGGCCTCTCAAGTGTTCACTGGTATAACCTACGCAAGATTATCTAGACTGGAACGCACATTGGCAGAGCATCTTGTCATCATTAACTGTTTAAAGCTCTTTCACTCAGAGCAAGGAAAGACGAAAAACTAAGAGCCCTGTTACCCATCCTGAGCTTGCCTAGAGTTGTCAGCAGATTCCAGGAAATGCAGAGAGCTCAAAGTTACAGTAAAAGGTTGACTGAGCTAAACTGTTTTTTAATTAGCTGTCCCATAACCAAGTTTGCACTATTAGAACAAGCATCTGCACTGGATATTGATATACTCTTTGACTAAAGGTGGTAGTAAAAACCAAGAATAGGACATGAAACATTTTACCAGTAAACTGTCTTTTTAATAAGGAAAACCAAAGCTCTTCCAAGAAAATGTAAACAGTGTACTACTCATTCAAAACCAGCCTCTTCATCATTCCATCCACTTTTTTTCATACACTGCAAAAGCATTACTACCATGCCGGTAGAGCAATGCTTCTGCAAACACATTGAACTCTGAAAGGAGCCTTTTGAGTACTCTACCAGAAGGCCAATCTTTTGTTAATTATGCACTGATTTAGCTTTTCATTACTACGTGATTCATCATTTCATAAGCCTCCCTGAACAATGAGGAAGCAGAAATGGTCTGTAAACCCATTCATTACCAGAACTAGCAAGATGGTTTAAACTACAGAATGTTTGAGACATGCTGTATCTATAAACCAAAGTTAAGAATGCTTTAGCTCCTCTAGATTTACTGATTAATAATCCTCAAAATATCAAGAAGAAAATGGAACTGCATTTCATGCAAAACTTCTGATACCTCTGAAGACATTAAAAATAAAATAAAATAAACAAACAACACAGAAACCCCAAAACTCATACATGGTTAAGCAAGAAAGCCTCGAAATTGCTCCTGGATACACTGGTTATTTAACTGGCTGCCTGTTGCTGGCCACTTGAATGCCCATGGGAAACAGATTTACCTTCCTCCCTCTAGATCTCTGCATTTAGTAAAAATCACGCTTCTTCCAGAACTATTTCCTGGATCTCAGACTCAGACACAGACACACACTCTCTCTCTCCCCTCCCCCTCTCATCAGCCACCTGTGACCACCAAAGGGAGATTTCTAAACGTAACTACATCAAAATCACCTTCACAGGCTCAAACCAAGATAAAGATTCCATTGTGCTAATTTACAAAAACAAATTAAGAAAGTCCATAACTAAAGGGCACACAATCCAAGCAGATAAATTCAAGAGGAAGCAGATGAACCGAGATTACTTCTCCCAAACTCACACAACAGGTTACCAGTAGAACTAGGAGTAAGACCTAAGGCAACAGAATGACATTTAGGGGATATATCCACTAAAGCATGCTACCTAGTAGACTGAAAATCCTATTAATACTATAACTTGACTAGGATTAATTTGTCTACACAGCATGTAAGCAGTTCAATGTTCAACACCATCATAAGCCATACTTTCAACAAAACATCAATCTAAAAAAGAGAAAGCCAAGTTGATTTTCCTATCAAGATTTTGCATTTGAGTTTTTGGATTATTCCAGTTCTCCACAGTAGTGTATACAAGCACAAATCCATCACCCAAGAAAAGCTTCAGGAACAGTGGTGCAGGTCACAGCAGGAAAAAAAAGGAAAGCTAGATCTATACCTACTACTCTTTCAAGACCTTAACACTACCATCAAAGTTACTATTCACAATGAAGTGGCAGAGTAGCTGAGTGACATAAGACATTAGGAGAATTTAGCTCCTACTAATTCCAGTGACAAATCGTCACAGTCCTGTCTTCAAATAAAATCTCAATGCCTGAGCACAAGGGAGTAGTGAAATATGAATGGCACTGTACAAGTGGCTATTACATCTTCCTTACAGATTGCTTGTTCAAAATCCCCCTTGTCCAAGAAGAGGGATTCAGACTCAATACATAGGAAAAGGGCTAGAAGGCGATGAGAATATAGAGAATTTATCACAAGAGGAGATTAAAATTGTTCAGCTCATGTAGCCTAGAAAAAACAAGTCTGAACAGGAGATATTACGATTGTTATCACTAAATACGCATCAGTACAATAAACGCAAAGATGGGAGAAGAGTTAGACTCAAGAACAGTGCTGTCACACAAACAAGTGGGTATAAACTTGCTACAAGTAAGTTTAGTTTGGAAGTCAGATGACTCTAATAACAGCAAGCTCTGCAGAAAAGCTCTGTGACAGTCTACATGCAACTGTGGATTGTACTTCAGAAAAAGCAATAATAGAAGGAAATCTCCAACGGCAGGGGAAAATTGGAAGGATGCCAATGGAAGAAAATCTTCTGTTGTGCTAGATCCAAAGGTCTTGGGAATACAAAATAGGAGCATTCAATTCAAATAAAGAAAAGCCCTCTTGCAGATTCTCTGGCTTACCCTGTTAAACACCGGCAACATCATGTAAAGTTTTTCTTCTTGTTCTTTCTGGGTCATGTGCCGTGGAGGATGACAGAGCTCTGTGAAGAGGCGACGCAGATGCATCAAGCCCAGCGCGTTATCCTGGGGGCTACACTCCTCCTGCCGTGGCCGGCCCATGATCCTCTTCACCATATTCATCTTGACTGACTTCTGGAAGCTCCCTTGTATCCTGTTCAGAAAGGAAAATGAACTTACTGAGTACAACAGATTTAGGCATTATTCCATCAAAGCCTTTAAATATATAGCACCCTCTCTCACAGTAAGTACCACAGTGCAGTGAAGAGCATTAGCTAATTTTATATGCCAGGCATTGATTTGTACGTGCCTAGAGGATTTAAAGCCAACAACTTGAAACAGGAAAACATCCAATACTCTTCAGCACAAAGCATGACTGACCAGGCTTCGAACACCGCAAAACGCTTTGATACTTTTTATTAGATGATTTATATGATTTTTGGTGCACATTACACAGCATTTACAGCAGTGTTATCTACATATTGCTGAGTATTCTCAAAATAATTCTAGAATAAAATCAGTACCAGTTATATACTTTAAAATTTAATCAAACAAGACCTTCAAACTCTCTCAGACATTGGCTTTATCATACAGAGGCATGCTTAAATTTCCTCCTGACTTTCCTATGGCAAGTACACAAGGCTATGCAATGGAGCTATCGTTCATCTTGCACCTCAGCTGTTGGGTCTGCAGAACAACTTGGTCTTCTCCATCCTGCAGCATAAGAAACTTGTTTTAGAATCTTAGAATGGTTTGGGTTGGAAGGGACCTTTAAAGATCATATTTTCCAGCAGATGTCAGGGTGGCTGAAGTCTCCTAGCAGAATCAGGGTCTACAAGTGTGATGCTTCCTGTAGTTGAAGTAAGAACACTTCATCAATGTCCTCCTCTGGATATGCGGTCTTAGTAAAAAACAGCCATGAGGCTTCCTTTGTTGGCTTGGTCTCTAATTTTCATGCATAAGCTCTCCACTTGTGCATTGCTGCTTCAATAAAAAAGCACTGTGCAATCAATCCATTTTTTAACATAGAGGGCAACACCCGCCCCTTTCCTGCCTGGCCTCTGCCTCCTGAACAGTTTCTAGCCATCAATTGCAGTGCTCCAGTCATGATTCATCCCACCAAGTTTCAGTGATAGTGGTCAGATAACAGCTTTCCGGCTCCTCCTGGCTGTTACCCATGCTGCGTGCATTGGTACAGAAGCGTTTCAGTTTGACTGTCAACTCTCTCACCTTTTTGGCGGAACCTTTTTGGAGGGTTGGAGCACATTCGTCACTGCTCTGGTAGGTACACTCATCCACCCTGCTGCTTGTGAGTACACAAGTGTCTCAGCTGTGGACCCCATCTCCCAAGCTTATTAGTTTAAAGCATGATTCACTGAATCAGCCAATCTGCCAGCAAAGATTCTCTTCCCTCTCCTAGGTATGTGGATCCCACCTCTCCCCAGTAATCTGTATTTGCCAAAGAACCTTCTGCGATCACAGAAGCTAAAGCCCTGGTGATGACACTAGCCACAAAGCCAGGTGTTGATCTGCATGATGTGTCAACCTCTGCCTGCACCCCTATTTCCAATTGGCAAGATAAAGTAGAAGATCAGTTGGGCTTCTGTCCCCTTCACTCATGCCCCCCAGGGCTCTCAAGTCCTGCTTGATCTTGCCCAGGTTCTGCTTTACCATGTAATTGGTGCACACGTTTTAAAACATTTCACAGATATGACACAGCATCTGTATTTAGCCCTGTATTAGTCTTCAAAACAACATGGACCAAATCTTCTGAACCTGAGACTGAAGTCTATCAAGCAGGGCCTTGCACAAGAGTTGAGAGGGTCAGAGCAGATAAATCCCTCAACAGACATTGCCAATTGGACACTGTGGCAAAAAGGACTATTCTCACAACTACGTTCAAGTAAGGAAAGGAGGAAGGGGGAAACAGGGAAACAGTTTCAGCTCCATACACGAACTTAAGGAGTCCAGAAACTAAATACTCCACAGAATTGTAATGTCTACCTCTCATCACTTCAAGGCGGTTGGAAAAAAGGTCAGTAACAGCTATAAAAATTATTCAAGAGTAGAAAATGCCTTGCAGCAAGAAACTTAAAGAACTTAATTATTTAAATTATCATAGAGGTTGCCATGAAGGGTCAATTATTAAAAGGAGAAGTGATGATTCCAAAGGTGCTGTGATTAAGAGTAATGGAGGAAAAATACCCATTTCTGAAGAACTCAAACCCAGAGATTAAGTTGCGAGGAAAGACAGTATTTTGGTGCTAAAGCCAGGAAAATAACACCAGCTACAGACAAGACTACACTTTTAAAACTGAAGATAATTAACCACTAGTAAGAAACATTAACAAAAGAAAAATATTCTCTGTCTAACCCAAGAACGAAATACCTTTCTGGCACGTGTTCATAAAACAGAATTTTACTAACATGCAAGAAAAATTAGGAACCGGTGCGAATGAACCTTTTGGTATAATGCAAAAAATCAATTTATGAAACGAGAAGTCATCAAAAAAGTTAAGCTAATGTACAAGTCAGCAATTATCAGCCCATGCTGGAAATTTGCACTGGCTTTTCACATTTGAAGAAAAATGAGTACTAAATGTTGCTTTTTAGCCTAAGAAATAACACAGGTTACAGACTTCAAATCAGCATTATTCACACAGTTAAAAAAGAAATAGCACAGTTTCTGGAAGTGTTTCCTCCAGAAACCCACACCTTTTCTCAAACTCAGTTTGGGAACTCTTCTCTCACTGTAGTAACATGTAAACTAACAGAATACCGCACCTGAGCTCAAAGAGCCAAAACTTCCCTGCCTAAGCAGCAGGAAATATTTTCTTTTTCATAAAATCTTTTAAAGATAGTATTTTAAATTTCTTTTTATGATTCATCGAATGCTGAGAACTCTAAATCCAACACCCAAAACATGTCATTGAATCCACCACTGCTGTAGACTTTTGCTAGCGCAGCCAATTTTTCTTTTAAATCTTACTGCTTTATTCAGCCTAAGTGCACACCTAGAACAGGAATTTGCACTGGTTCAGCCACACAGTTGTAGTTCCAGATCTAACAATTTTCTTATAGTCAGAGAAGTCTAAATAAATGTTAAGTACTATTTTCCCAGTGTAACAGGAGCCTACTGGGACAGCTTCTCCAAGATGTAATCTGTTTATCTCCACTGGGGCAGATGACAAAAGCAGAGAACAATTAAAGTAGTCCTCACTTTCTCAACACATTCATGGCCCCTCCTGCCTATTCAGCACTACAATCATGTATTCAACCTCAAAGTAAGAGATAGGGCAGAGAGGAGGGGAAAATAGATGTAACATAGTGTAAATAACATCCAAATTAATTTCATTTTGTTGTTTTAGGGTTTTTTTTCCAGAAGTAACCAAAAGACACTACAAAATTGATATATTCCACGTGTGTACTCAGTTCAGCTGGAACTCCACCCCACCCCCCCCCAAAAACCCAAAAACCAATCACCACACCAAAACACCACAATGCCATGGAATTTCAGGTTTCTGGCCCAAGGAAGCCCCTGCGACGCTCAAGAAAATCTTCCTAGAAGACACTGCTTTGAGAGTATTCATTACCTTGATGTTTTTCACAGATACAGAGTCCATGTTGCACTGTACAAAGTGAAGATAGGGGTAATTACACTGACATTTACACATGGAGATTTTTCCCACATGCTGCTTTTCTTTGACAATGTTATCAGCCCTCTGGATCAGCTCTTCTGACAGTATTTTCCACTCATTCTCAGTCTTCAGAATGATGTAAAGCCCACCCTCAATTCCACTGCAGATCAACTTGAATATACGCAATATATTAATTTCAAGCAGAGTGGATACTACTTGTAGAATTATTCCATAGCTGAGTCCTACTGTGTTTCTGTCCTGCTAGAAAAAAGACTAGCATGGGCTTCATGCAACGTCATCCAAAATACATCGTACCTGAAATCTGAAAGAATTTCTGCAATTTATTTTTGCCAGTCCAAATACAGTGATATTTTTTTCTGATTACCATAGCGTAGATTATCTATGGAAATACAATGAAGATAGCTGTGGACTCTGGGAGCTCCAGCATTAGGCCCAAATCTTAGACATGTGAAAAGGATTATTCATGGTTTACAGCAGGCAAAAGTTTCCTCATTGTAAATATTCAGTACTAGAACTTACTTATCCTAAGAAAATATTGAGATGTTTAAACTCATCTAAAATAAATAAAAAGACCTCAGCAAACCAAACAACTGAAATCTTCAGAGGAACGATACCTTAGAAATACTACGCCAGAACACTACACATGTTTGCTGAGTCAAAGAACAGTGGTATGTTGCTACTATGTCCTGTGTAAATATTTTGACTGAGGTTTTCTTTGTTTAAGCTTAGGCCTGCAAAAGAGAAAGCAGTACACATTTTACTACAAATGAAAAATACCTAGAAGAAAGGACCTTCCTATTCTACTAAGCGAAAGCACCTGCACAGTCTTCACAGTCAGCTGTAACCACCACATGACCTGAATTAAGCATTAAAGGCTGGCAGTCTCCTTAATGCCAAAAATGAAAGTATTCCAGTATTTTCAGTAACAGTCAAGTCACCTGTTCACAACTACTTGCTAATAGCACCTGACAATCAAGTGTCCTGCACAGCAAAAGCGTACAGGAAAAGAACCTTAAGAGAAGCAGCTCACAAGTTAGGGAACAGTTGTCTTGTAATTGCTTGTAGAACTTGAATTTGGCCTGCCTCTGCACATGCATTACAGTACAGTGTTAAATTGCACGCTCACTTCCTATCGTCCCCCAAAGGACCTCCTGCCTCTCTCAGCATACAAGCTGGACACAGCCCTCGCTTCACAAACAGCTGCTCAGTATTTTGTTACTTCACCCCTCTGACCGTGATGCTACACCTTGGTTACTGCAGCCCAGACTGAAAGCCTGCTGTGCACACACAGTGATGCATTTCCTCATGGGTTCTTCTGTCCCACTCATCACTGCCAGATCAGAATGCCTCACA
Source organism: Astur gentilis (assembly GCF_929443795.1). Classification (NCBI taxonomy): domain Eukaryota; kingdom Metazoa; phylum Chordata; class Aves; order Accipitriformes; family Accipitridae; genus Astur; species Astur gentilis. The sequence goes on from NC_064891.1 coordinate 24,714,676, forward strand.
GCTATTAAATCAACTTATTTTCATAGATCTGCCCCACAGTACAGGCATGTTAACAGCCTTAATATACACAAAATAAACAGACACACACACTAAAATCGGTCATGTCTAGTAATCTGGATATCTAGTTTAAGAAACTTTGGAGAGTAGCTAATCCTATGTGGCATCTTGTAATGGTTGACTCTTTCTGCTTGCTTGCACTGTATCCCTTAGAGACCAGCTGATGTCCTTCTCCCTGTCAACTTGTGATCTCAAAGCTAGATGCCCAGTACACAGAAGATACAATTAGAGAGCAACTCCAAAAGCCTCATGAGGAGTTTTGTGGAACAGGCAAGGACAGAAGCCGGTTCTCAGGAGAGGAGGCTCTTTCCTGCTTCACATTCCCTCTTCCAGCACTTATAGCCTGGTGCAGCCACATGTTCTTTACTGCATGGCCCTAATGAGTTACCTTCCCCAACAGGTCCAAACAGGCACACTCCTCATAGGGAACCTTTGAGTTGGATGGTCCAACTGTTGAGTCTTTGGCTTTTTTAAGCTGAGGAAGAAGTTAGAAGTTATTTTAAAGAGCAAACTAAGCAAGCGGAAGCTCTATAACGCAGCCTCACAGTGACAGGCACATGGTTTATCAGGAGGGTTGAAGCAGTTCAACCCACTGCATCCATCTTCTAGTACTTGAGATAAAAAGGTGAATTAATGGCAGCTGCATATCATCACGCTCTGTATGGACCAAAACTAAAGACACTTGACGAGTACATTTCAAACATGCACAAAGACAGCAACAATAAAAACACTGCTCTTGTAAAACACATTACTGTTTTCTCTTAGTGGTAGAAGTAGAAAAGTCTCCCTGTGAAGAGAAATGAAGGAAGCAGTAAAGGCACACCATGAGCATCCTTACTTAAACAATCCCTTTGTTTTCTTTCACTGGCTGTCAGATGGCTGCATATTTTCCCATGACCATAAGCAAGGCTGACCCAGTTGATCATCTCTGATATAAACCCATTCTTCAAGTTCTTAACTTTTCTGTTAAATGTACATAGGAATCCTACAAGATGAACCCATGAGATTCTCAATTAGTTTCACTGGAGTTAGTTCAAGAGTTAAGTTCTACCCTTTAAAATAATATTTTAAAGTGTTTCCTACTGTCAGTGGAAGCTGTTGGACAAACAATCAGAAATTACATTACATAAAACACCACCAACTTACAGAGCTCAAAACCAGACACCATGAGAAAAACATAACACGTACACAAACTCATTAAAACAAGTTAGGGTATGGCAATGTATGGGAAATAGTACTAGAGCTATCAAAACATTAGTGGAGAAAAAAAAAGTAGACAGAAGCTGCATGAGACACACTTATTTTCACAATAGCTATTATAGGTCCAAGCTGTGCATCTAGTTCCAAAAGGGTGTTAGTTTAAAAAGCAGCTAGGTAATTATCTGCTTTGTAATTACAGTCAAGTGTTTCTCCAGGCACTATATTGGTACTACATCAGTAGCTTAGCAGTGAAACAGGAATCAATTTCTCTCTTTGCAAATTATAATGGAACACCAGCTCACCACCCCAACTATCTCAGGTGCTACAATGAATCACAGAAGTCCCTTAGGATCAGCAAATTCCACCTGTTACTTCCCTCCACACTATGTCTGTTATTTCTGTCCTGATTTTAAGATTCCCTACCCATGTTGTTAATACTAACATTCCGAAGATGATCATCAATATGCACTATTAAAAAGGATATTTTCTGGCCTTCAAAAGAAATAATACAGAGCTGTTACAGACCTAGATACACATCCATTTGTCCTTAGAACTGAACAGGAATAATAAATTCTCTTTGTAGGCAAAAACATCAGCAGGAGAAGAAGCAAGGAACATAACTACTTCCTCCCGTTCCCCCACCACCAAACAAAACCCGGCTACTTACACATAAAGAAAATAATGCACAAGGAAGCTGTGTTGCTGAAAAGGAAGCCATCAGCTCTCCCTGATGGACTGAACTAGCACACGCTCATTTGGGGAGTATCACCCCGTCCCTGTAAGACAGAGCCTGGAGGAAAACCAGAGTGCCAACTCAGTAATAAAAGTGCCTACTCCTACACTAAGTTTTCCTCTTGTTAAACAGCTAGTCATCTGGTTAAAACAGGAACTATTTCATTGAGAAATCCTCCCAACAGGAAAACACCATCAACACCCACTCCAATACTTTGTATTTCAAAGTATTATTTATTAAGGAAGGTGTGCAGGCAGGGATTTGCAAGGTCACACTATTATTTCAGGGTTGTGGCTTTTGTGGGTTTATTTTCCTTTCCACTGAAATATTTTAAAACTTATCTCAAGGAACATTATATTATCACCTGAAAGCTTAACCTTCTGGTTTTTAGATGAATGTAAGCGCAGAGGCTAACCAAATGAAATATGTTTTGTTTCTACAGGTTGAAGAGATACTTAGAGGTGTCTCTTTCAGCTCACAGGTAGTGTCCAAACTGGAGAATTCAATGCAGTTATTTTTCACTTTAACATCTCCAAAGAAAGCGGGGTGGGGGAGTGGAGGAAGAAAAGAAAAAGGCTTGCTATCCTAATTCAGGACATTATTTCCTGTTCTCTGAACTCAAATCAGTTGAGTATTTAAAGATACAATTCCTTTGTTACTTGCAACATTAGAAATGCTATTCTTATGCTCAGTCTGACCTTAATGCCTTGACATCGCTGCAAACAAAAATTCTTAATGCTTTAACAAATATGAAGAACTTAAGTAACTGGTTAGTGAGAAAAACACAGATATAAAATACGGACTATCAGTCTTCTTTCTAGGTCCATTTCCCACAAATTATTCATGATAATGACACATAATAGCAAGTGCTGATAAGAGTAGTTTTCCTGTGGTTTGTACCCTCTTGAAGGTTAATGTTTTATATTCAGTGAAAAAGAAGGACAACAATTAAGTAAGAGTGATACTTTTGACCTATGCTGCAGGGATGGAGGAAAGCTGTCTCACTAAAGAATAATAAAGTACATATTTCTTATTTAGTATTAACTTAAATGAAAATTAACTTCAGTTATATCAAGTTTTTGCACTTCATTTTGTTCAAATAAGAAAATTAAGCACTGCTTTTTACTTCTGCATATAGCCTATTTTTTCCTGACTTATTAGTGTATAGGTTATGTCTAGAAGATAACCCTATCATTGCATTGTATAATGCTTTAATTAATAACTACAAAATCTTAATTCCCAAAGTTACTTCTGATACTTTAATATATATTTCCAAATATACTTCCAATATATTTCCAAGCTACAAACATTTATTCTGCCACCTCCAAATCATAAAGCCTGTAAAAGAAAGTATTAAATCCTACCACAGCTGAAAACAAGATGTAGTGCTTCTTCAAACCACAGTTAAAAGTTGCATCAATTTTCTTTGCTTCTATTTCCATACACAAGAAGCACAGACGACTTTTAAGATCTCAAGTGCAAACCCACCATCCATTATGCCCTTGCAACTCAAGGGCCTACTTCAACTTTATTTTTTAGTGCAATAGCACAGAACAACAGTTACCTAGCATGAAGGACTACTGATGCACATGTGGAAGTAATGGATGTGACTAAAATCATTGTTCATAGGTATTTATGGACAGTGCTCAAAACTCCTAGCTGTACCAAACAGGAAGGAGCTACAAGTCAGTTTTACAAAGAGCAAAGAAGAGCACGTGAGGAAGCAAGCACTTGTTTCACCTTTTCATTGCAGGAGCAAAACTGTCCACATGACATCTAGAATGTGATTTTTGGCTGGATGCCGATAAAATTGCTTCCTATATCTTTATTTAGCACACATTAGGATCTGCCACCAGCACAAACACAATTCTCAGTACTGCTTTTCTAAAAGCAAGCCTTTAACAAGACTTAAGGACTCCTATTTTTCAGCTCAGTAATAAACTGATAATCAAGATAAAGAACTGCAAATGCCCACAAAGCAAACTGCCAGAAAGCTCAAACATAGGTTATTTAGACTGACCACATATATTCATTTAAGGTTTCTGCCTTTGCATTTTTTACTCTAAATCTATTTCAAGTAAAATGAAAGGCAAATTCTCATTGCATGTTGGACTACCACACACTACCCCGAGAACCAAAAGGTAATTGAATAGATACACCCACCACTTGTTTAAAAGTGGCATTTGAAAAAGGTCAGGGAAATTTCATGAGTAATTTTCACATTGCAGAAGCCAAATAGCATGTAATAAATATTGCATTAACATCCAACTAAGAGGTGCAGAAAACCTCATCTTTGAGGTATCTATAATAGTATAGATGGTTCTTCACAAAACAAGACCAAGAAATACAGTCCATCCCTAAGCCTACCTGAAATCCACATTTAACTGCTGGGTTCTACACAGCTTCATGTGCGAATTTCAATGCTAAGTCTTTAATCACCTCATCTGCATATAAACACAGATGTCACCTCCAAAAACCAGTTTGGATTTGCTAACCATGAAGGAAGTCTGAAATCCCGTACTTCAAACTGTTCAATTCCACGGCATCTCCTTATGTTGGAAGAAAAAAAAAAGGTATTATTTATGCCAGAAGAAGGTTTTAAATCATTTGTGCAAGACAAAATATATTGCCATTGCAAGGCTGAGGACCAAATAAAACTCTTCATGTGTAAAAGAAGCCTTTCTGCTTTAGGAGATGAGGAATGGTTACTCCAGAAAAAAAAATCTTAACTTGTTTCATTAACCCTAATCATGGGTTACAGTAAAGATTAAAGTAGTGGCTCTATATAGGTATTATGTTAGAAAGGAGAGACCTGCGTTAGCACGTTCAAGTTTGTTCATAGACATTCAGGCTCCAAGAAACTATTTGCTCATGCTTGTGCAATCATACCACTATGGCATTTTTTCCACTCCTTTGACCTGTTCCAGTGTGGTCTCAAGCTGGCAATCCAGCCCTGACTGCAATGAAGTCTGAACTAGTTCTGGGCATACAAGTCCTCCTCTCCTTCAAGGAGCGCAAAAGACACTATTTACCAGAGAGACGCGGTAACTGAGCAGAGAAAAATGTGTGCAATGCAAAAATCCTGACAGGCAGAAGGAAAGTCCAAGCTGGCTGGAGCACAGACACAAAAGATAATGACAAAAATAGGAGAAATTTCTCCACTGACATGTATTTTTGGAACACTCATTTATGGGAATGTTGTGCCTAGTAAGTTAACGAGTTTCAGACTGAGGGAATAAAAATTCTGGTTTTCAGTGTTCTCAGTTGGCATACATTATAAACTCAGCAGATTACTCTTGGAAAGAAATGTCTACCAGATTAGTGTTAATTTGGAATTTTGTAACTGGCCACTCTTGCAGGTGGCAAGCTAGCTGGCAAGACAATAGGAAAGCAAACTCAAATTATCCTGCAAACCTCAATACTGCTATTAACACCTACAGCTGAAAAACATATTGGAGAAAAGCAAGTACTGAAATATCGTTCTGGTTTTGAACATACGCTGCAAGAATTGAAACATCTCAGAAACATTTGCACTTCAGCAAAATAATCTGAAATAGAGGAATTGATTAAGATTCTTCAGAATCAAACATTACACCAAAAGCTTATAAAACAAGTAATCTATGCAGTGTCAGGAAAAGTTTGCTGAACACTATAAAGACAGGTAACAACTGGTTAAAAAAACAAAAACAAACCAGAATGGGCTATTTGCTTCCTCAATATTTTTGGAGCGCAAATTCTAATTAGTGAGTTCTTGCTATGTTGCATGGTAAAATATCTTGAGCATCTTTGAATGCCGTTTTTCTTGGGATTTTTTGTTTTCAAAAGGCCTCAATAAACTGATTTGCATTAATTGGAAAAACAGAATGCCAGTTACAGTCAGTTGGGAATAGAGCAGAACTGAAATTTTACTTTGCCAACCTGAACTGCATGACAATGACTAAAGTATGCCATTCAGGAGAGGAAATGCTGCTAAGAAGCCCCTGGAAAAAAAAAAGGGGGGGGGGGGGGGGAGCAGGACGCAAAACAACAAACAAATAAAAAAGCAAAATAATCTGGGATCTGAAGAGATAAGCGTGTGCTTGGTTGGCATGCAGACATCAACAAAGGCATAGGGAAAAAACACTGTTCCAGAGGGTGGCTTTTGCATTAGCAGTAAACAAGCTAAGTAAAAAAACCTTCCTAGAAAAGTTGTTCTACTAGAAACAACAATGAACCATTATTAGGAAAGGGGAAGAGTGCTTTAGTCTGTTTGCCTTTCCAAGTAACGGCGGGGTGGGGGTGGGGTGGGGGAGAAGATGGGGAAGGAAATCTGCGAACTTGGAACAGGAGACAGGCTGTCACATCTAAGCAGTAAGGCCACGTACGAAAGACGGTAGTCCCAAACAGCACGTTCATTAATGACAATAGTGAGTCTAAGTACAGTTCTGATATTCAGCTGAAAAAGCCACCAGATTTATTTTTTTTTAAAAGGAGTGTGGTATTATGCAAAGCAGGTCCCCGTCTGTTGTGGTGGTGGTGGTTGTGTTTTTTCTTCCCAACAGCAATCTAAAGAATGAACTTCCCCCAGCCATGTAAAACAGCCATTTATATACCCAAAAGAAGAATATTTCTTCTGTCTTTAGGAAATTTACATAGAAAAGAGCAGTAAGTAGAAGCCCATTACCTGTAAAATTTGTGTCCATAGAGCTGCCCTTGTTTCTAACATCCTGGATAAGAAAAACAAAATAATGATCCTACCAGCACATGCTTGGCTGATGCAATAAAATTCCTCTCTCTGCTACCACCTAGTCAGAAAGAGTGCAACAGCAGCGTATCAGCATTAAACCCTGGGCACAAATGCTTATTTCTGAAGCAACAGGAAGTAAGTAAGGGCGAATGATCACAACCTCTTTCAAGTTGCATGTTCATAGTATTCCTAAGTGCAAAACAAAACGAAACAGCCCAAGACCTTCTAATTAGCAATTCAGACCAGATACGTATGGAAAAGCAGTACACATCACCACTGCCTTTTAAACAATAACAGATCTCTTCCAACTACTGCATTATTCCACTGTGTGTTTGCACCCAACAGGAAGCTGTTGAACCTGACCACCCCCTACACACCCCCACGCAAAGGCCCCTCTGTGAACACCATGTGGAAGCCGGGCGCCACAGACAATGGCATTTAATGGACTACTCTTGAACTGACTTTTCTTAGATGAGGTTCCCCTACACTGAAACTAGGAAGGCATAAAGACATCCACTGAGCTCCACTGGACCCAAGTGCTGCACACCATACAGCACAGAATCATAGAATCATTTAGGTTGGAAAAGACCCTTTCAGATCAGAGTCCAACAGTTAACCTAACACTGCCAAGTCTACCACTAAACCAAGTCCCTAAGCGCCACATCTACGTGTCTTTTAAATACCTCCAGGGATGGTGACTCAACCACTTCCCCGGGCAGCCTGTTTCAATGCTTGACAACCCTTTTGGTGAAGAAATTTTTCCTACTAGCCAATCTAAACCTCCCCCGGTGCAACTTGAGGCTGTTTCCTCTTGTCCTATCACTTGTTACTTTGGAGACGAGACTGACACCCACCTCGCTACAACCTCCTTGCAGGTAGTTGTAGAGAGCCGTAAGGTCTCCCCTCAGCCTCCTCTTCTCCAGACGAAATAGCCCCAGTTCCCGCAGCCACTCCTCATAAGACTTGTTCTCTAGACCCTTCACCAGCTTCACTGCTCCAGCAGGATGCATTGCCACTGGGAAAACCAGTAAAGATTCCTATGTTTCATGTCACTAAGCAAGTATTGTAACGATAGGGGGAAAGTACTGCCTTTCCTTCTCACCTTCCCTCTCTTCTACTCCTCCTCCTCCTCCCCCACCCCCTCTCTTGGGTGGCAGAAGATCCTCTGGGGATAATTGTCACCAATTGAAGATGAGACTGAGAAGGGTCAGTCTGCAGCCTTCAAACACCACACTGTGCCCTGTGAACTTGAGGCAGAGCTAGGCTTCACCTTGGGATTCCAGCCCTGGCTTTGGAAACAGCTTCTCCACATTGCACATGGGGACACTTCTCAGGAGCCTTGCAGGGAGTGAAAAGTAAAGACAAAAATAGCTGATTGTGAATCCTTCCTTACAGAAAACAGCTCTAGCTCCCCACTAACACACAAAAGACACTGCTGCTCCCAGATGACCGGGTAGAGTCTGTCAAGAGAGCTACCAGGCTTGCAGAGGAAGACTGGGACAGAACAAAGGCAGAATACAGTTCTGATTTAGAAGGACCCCATCAGAGCCACAAGATTTCCATCCCCCAGCAGCTAATGTGTCAGATAAAAGATTAAATAGAAAAAAAAAAGAAAAGAAAAAACCACAACAAACAAACCCCAAACTGAAACAACACAAACACAAACCTACAAAGACGACTAAAATTGCAGACTTTTAAAGCAATATTAATTGCTCAAGTGAATGCATTCTTCCAGTTCTCCCCAATTCTTCAATCAAGCATTTAGCAGTGCTGAAAATTTTTTTCTGGTGTTCAGTAGCACACTTAATAAATGACCAGAGTGGGTGTAGATATTCTTGGACATTAAAGCTGGTGTGCCTCATACAGGAACAAAGCAAATTTTCAAAAATCCATACCTATTTAGCTTACTTTTTACTGTCAGTTATGGGGTTGGCATATGTATTATTTACAACAACTACTTTCAAAACTATTTTTGTTTTCCTCTCCATTACCCATGTTCTACTCCTGCCTGGCAATAATGCCAAAATGAAAGTTGTGTTTCACAGTAAATAAATGCTTTCTCGACAGAACTTTACGCAATATACTGCAAGATTAAATAGGATAGCTAGAAATCCCCCAAAAGTGAGCTTCTCTTATTCAAAAGAGAAAAAAATCAAGCCTAGAGCATTCAGAGACAGGCAAATTACAATTTTAATATGCTGGGTTCTTCTCCAACTTTGTTACATTTCCAAGAACGTTGTCTAATGTAAGTCGATAACAAGCTTGCTTCAACAGCAGAACTACCGCACTTGAGAACAGGCTTGTATTAGCTGTATTTTGAAAACTACGCAAATGACAAACTAAAATCAATTATTTTCTCCCTTAGGTGGAATGACAAATGTAATCTACCTATTTTTCACTTATTTTTGTACAGCAACATCCAAAACACAGATAATTATGTACAGTTGCATTACTTACATCATTCAAAATATCACTATATTTTGACTAAATCTCAGCTTGTCATTTGGTTCAGTTCATTGTTATAACAGCAAGTACAACCCCAGAAGAATCTGACAAGAAGAAGTACAACTTCACAGAAGCTAGTAATGAAATTAAAGGGGGGGGGGGGAGAGGGGAGGGAGTAGCATGCTAAGAAATACGAGTAGTTTGTATTAATTTAGGTCTCATCCTACCTCGAATTCTTAAAGTTCAGTGCAAGCATCGTAGTTTCCAAATCCTCTCCTCGTAAGATATTACTAATAGGAGATGGCAAGGTCCTCTGCCTACAAGCCACTGCCAGCGCATCGCTAGTAAACATCCTTCCGGCAGTCAGGAGGACCTCCGGAGCTTTGCGCCGCCATCCCCCAGCGCCGGCTGTACCAGCGCTCAGGCTGGTTTGATTGTGGAGCACAGCTGGTCCCTCCTGGCAAGCACAGGGATGCGGGGAGGAACTGCGAAGCTGAAGGGAAGGGATTCCTCCTTCTGCCTTACAATACCCAGGCCACAATAACTGATAACAGCTGCTTTACAAAAATAAATCAGAATCACACAAGCAGCCAAATGAGATGAAAAACTGCATAAAGACATCTGGTCTGCAACACAGTCACTGCAAATGAGAATGATGTATCACAGCTTACAAATGAATTTGTAAGACAGCATTTTTCCTACTTATCTCATAGAAAAGTAAATTTGTTTACATTTCAGTTACAATAGAACTAATTATTCTGGAAAAATAAAAGGAGTACAAGAGACACTTCTTAGCAGAATCTAGATCAGATGCAAGGTAGGTAGGTTTTCCCAACTTTTAACTTTTCTGTTGTTTTTTTTTCTTCCACCACTTTGAACAGTTATTCCTCAATCTACAGGAACATGTCTTTGAGATTTCTCCCAGGCAGCTTTTTGAAGTTATAATCAAACAAGAGAAAGCTCTAAACCTAGGTTTACTGAGCCTCCAGTTTGTTTCAATGCATGGGACCTAGAGTCTTTCCATGGGACTGCCTAAGGCTTGTCTTTCACAGGCTATCACTTACCAGTAGTAGTAGCTCTTCCAGTACTCTCTATTGTGGATGTAAGATGGGGCACAAAAACATTCACAGCATTTTTGCTATTCCAATTACACCACTGGCGCACCAGGTCTCTGCTGCTAAAGTGTATGTATTATCAACTTAATTTGTAGTTTTGCTAGAAAAACATTTGCTAGGATACCAAAGAGCAAGAGCCATACTCCAAGAAGTCAGGAAAACAACAGTAGGGATTACAGAACCAGAGAGCAGCATCTCCACAGAATTAACCTCAATAGAGAGAATTTTTTCCCTCGCTATGTTTCACATCCATAAGAGACTATGGCATCACCAACAGACAGGAACATGTCAAAGGCAGTTTCAGGCGTTAATCTATCACTAGCAAAAATTATTGATCCAGTGTAAAATATTGGTGCTTACCCCAAGGAAGCCAGCAAATTAATCTTTCACAATAACCTGACAACTATGGGGAGTGCACTGTGTACGCAAAAGCACAGCACACAAACATCCCTTTCTATCACAGGTAGCTTAAAACACCACAGTATGTCAGACTTCTCTAACACTATCCCAGACGACAATTACTCCCATATTTCATATCTTATTCCACAAAAGCTCTTACATGTGGTCACTTCTCCCTACTCATACTTTTTCTCTCTATGGCAGACTAAAGGAACTACTACAAATAAACAAACATTAGACCGAAGTCCTGAAAGGAAAAAAGGCTTGAGGTGCTGAGGGAAGCACTGATATCTCCTCCAGCAACCTAGCAGAAAGAATACAAAAGTTATTTTTGCCTCATGTATATCTTCAACAAGCCAAATAATAATCCACATCATGAACACCTCAAGCACTGCTTCTCCCCGCACCCCCACCCCCCCACCCCGAACCTCACACAACCACTTAGACAGCAGCATATGTTTTGGACTGTGCACACAGAAATGCAAAATGAGGGGCTGCAGGAGCAGCCTGCTTTCAGAGTCCAGGCAAGCTGCTTTAGCTGCATTACAGTGACCAAACAGAGGGAGGCAGCCCTACTGTCAGCTGCCTAACTGGATCTGTTGCTATGCCATCGGTGGAAAGACAGGGAGGAGACACTGCTAGAAGCCTGCAAGAGCAGCTGCCTATTCCACCTTGCCTAACCTCCTGTTCCCCTCCGGCACAAGAAAAAAACCCTGGGACTTTCCAAGAGCGTTGCTAACCTTCCACATGTGTAACTCTGTGGTGTCCTAAAACCTCAAATCCAGATACACCATTTTTTAAGGTAACAACAGTTTCCATTCAAGTACTAGGTTTCAACGCTGTAATTGTACTAAAGGATAGGAAAGTACCACAAACAAAAGTGTTCGAAGAGGCCCTCCAACTCAGTAAGCTCAATATACTTAGGTTATATACACTGACTGAGTTACTATGGTATAGCCAATAAATATTGTGTGAGTCAGGTCAAACGAACACATGCAAACACTTAACTTACTCCAATTACAAAGTCAAACACCTTAATATAAACTCTTGGTGGTGCCCATACCGCCTACTCCCAAACTGGCATCCTCTGCACATTTTGTAAGCAGACTCTACTCCACCACCTAAATCATGGATGCCATTATTGATAAATCCAGGCACAGCAAGCTAGTAAGGAAGCCTACTTCAAATGCCTTTCCAGGTGATCCTGAATCGCTGTTAAATACTCCTCTGAACCATTTTTAATAAATTTTGCTCCTGCAGTACAGTGATTTAAGGAAGATCCCATTTAAAAAAGAAAATCACTACATGTATTACATTCAAATGAACCTTCAAAACCTTATACACTTCAAGTTGTATCACTTCTATCCCTCCCTACCTTATGAATCCAATTCGTCTGTCAAGGAAGCAAACTAATTGGCTTGATATAACCTCCTCCTTGACAAATTCATGTTGGTTGGCTGTCTTCCCTTATCTCATTATCTTCTATGTGTTTATAAACTGCATCACGACTTTTACTATTGTCCATGTAGCTGCAGACAAGTCATGCCACAGCTGGAAAGAAACTCAACATGGCCCCACAGAGAGTCCAACCAAGTCAAATACAGCAGGCTCAGGTCAGAAAGGAATATAACGACAGCAGCACTAAACCCAAGCTAATAAGCTCTGCCAGTTCTTGCATGTCCTTGGAACTGGAAGAACAGGATGCATAAAGTGCCAAGGAAGTATTTCCTACATAAGTATCTGAACAGCAGATCATGATACTAATAAAACAGTCTTCACAGATTCACAAAACAGTCCGCATTCAACAGTCTGCTTGTCAGATTGCTTTTACTAAGTCAAGAGTGAGACTAACAAGAGAGAAAAGCCCTTCATCTTTTTTTATTCCCCATAAAGTAGAATATATTTAAAAAAAAAAATCTAAACACAATAGGTTAAAGGGAGCAAGGTATTTTCTATGAAAGTAAAAAACGGTATATTTCTATCAGACCCCTTGTGGACAGAATTAATTTTTTTTTGTTAATGAATAAAACATTGGAGACTAAAGCAGCAGCACAGAGCTAGAATGAAAGCACTGATGTTGGAATGCAGGATTTCATACGGAAGGATGTGTTTTGGGGGTTTTGTCTTTGTGTGCTTTTGTTAAAGTGATACCTCCCCTTGAACATTTTACAACCCTCAGTTTTATAGCAGATAAGATAAAGATGGTGTTAACATATGAATAACTAAAGCTCTCCATAAGAAATGGCACCACTTACAAGAACAGTTGTTAAGCACTACATGCCACAGAGCTATATCAACTAGCATTTCCTTGTAGTAAGGGGTCTTTTTCCACTGGATCAACCCTTCACTTTCTGTGTCTGTGATGCATTGCAGCATTTTTTCCACCGTGTTGTGTGTTTTTTTTTCTCCAAAAGGCTCTATATGTTAAAGGCTGTCCTAACAAAGCTTGGACATTACTATTCAGTAGCTACACCACACACAGCTATGCTTTTAAAGTAAGCTAACAAAGATTAGACATCCTTTACAGTAACCAGGCAGGTTTAATAGATTTTAACTCAACTGCTGCTATGGAAATTCAGTTGCTTAGAAGCACTTCAACATGCCTACCTCTTCTACCCCCCCCCCCCCCCGCCCGCCCCATCAGATTTTACTTGCTACATTCATTTTTCATCAGCAAAACAAAGCACTACTGAATTTCATAGTTATATGAGCTTTTTTGACTTCACTAGTCAAGAAGAAATCAATCCGGTGATAAAGCCACTTAATCTTCTTTAGCTTCACAAAAAATGCAAAAGTAGACTAGACTGAATATTCTACTTGCAAGAAGCTGCCTCTTGTAGGCCATAATATTTGTAGTAGGACTATACAGCTACTGGGAGAAACACTCACAGCAAGCAGTCTACCCAGCTTGTACATAATCCAAAGAAACTAGAATACAAAACTGAAATGCAAGTCACTCGAGGCAAAAGTGGAGATAACATTACCTTTGTGTGGATACAGAATGGACCTCTCGTAGCCTGTCATTCTACTGAAAAGCAGGAGTATTATTCTCTCAAAGTAAAAATAAGAGACTTGAAAAACTCAAAAAAAAAATCATGTGTTATGATCTCATTTATTATGATCATTCTCACCTCTTTTTTTTTTTTAAGCCTATCAAAGAAAACCTCCACATTTAACGCAGCTTGACTCTGAGCATGCATCACACCACACAACCTTCTGTGAACACCCAGCTATGTATTTCTACAGCATCTACACAGACAAACAAAACCCTAAATTTTGTTTGGGTAGAGTGATTTTAAACTGACCACGTTCTGACAGTGCCTGAATTAACTCTCTGTGACAGGCAAATGAACTGCTTCACACAGAATTTATTGAAATGTGCACCAATTACAAATCAAAAGGCAATTTCTACAAAAGCTCTTAAGCATCCACATCACTAACCTCTACAGCATTCTTGGCATCAGGGCAAACAGCTTCAAGAAAACAGGGCCCATTCCTTTCTGAGGTTTCTCTTCAACACCAAAGCTGTTCTTTCACTAGGTAAAGTAAAAGGGAAAAAGGTTAGAATATAAATGTGACAATAAAATCACAGTTTTGAAATGGAAGGGAAGAGCAGTCACTCCTATGACAACTGAACTTTCACAAACCTAAGAAATCTTTTAAATAATTCCTGGAAAAGGAGTTGTAGCAAACAAGAAATCGACACACAGCATTAAGCTTAAACAAGCATTGTCTTCCCAATTAAATGATACTCACTGAGAGCACATGAATTACTACATGAGTTACTATAAAGTGCAAGCCCAGTAATTAATGCACTGACAGCCTGTGATCAGCAACTGCATCCCTCCGAGGAACTAAGTGATTTCTCATCATTACAGCACGGCAGTAAGAACTAAGCTGCATTGACCCCAACCCAGCTGAGCAACAGTGAAGCTACTGAATGTGCGTAGCTTTCCCTGGCCTCTCCCCTAGTTTTTCTGCCTCTTTTTTCAGAGTTATAAAATGCTTATCTTAAATTTGCAAGTGGACACACACAAGCCAACAAGGGGCACTGAGTTTGAGCTCACTTCAGCATGACTCCACAAATCCATCACGATGAGATTCTCCAGCTAACCCAAGGCAGGTGGCAGAGGCAGCAAAAACAGCACTATTCGCTGTTGGACCTGGCAAACAACTAGTACTTCAGTGAAATGCTGCACCTCGGTTAATTAGCCATGAGATGGCAGACCATTATTTTACCTCTCATTCCCATCGGCACTAGTGGTAGTTCAGGTGTTCCTACACTACAGTGCACTATGCAGTACAGGCATGCCTAAAGTAACTGGGTAAGCTTTATAATACAATTCACATTGTTTGTTGTTTTATTATTTTGTATATTAAAAGGAGCAGGGAAGATTTGGGGGGGGGGGGGTGGAATCGACACAGGACAAAAAAAGGCAGCATAGTATCAGGTACCTTAGAAAGGCTTTGTGAGAGAGATGGCACTAACATGACAAACTTGCTCAGGGAGATGTTGCAGCGCTTAATAATAATAAAACATTTTCTTACAATGTTGTTGCATGCACTAAACACTTAAGTAATGCACCGGCAAGTGCAAGAGTTCAGCATTAACAGCTAAAGCAAGAAGTTGCCTTCTAACTCCATCCTCCATGACCATAAAATCCTCTGCTACTCCTGGGACAGGGAAGTGAAGTCAATTAACAAAGTACACCATTTGAGACTCTCGGGAGGTTTTAAACTATGTTTATTTTGTTGTAAGACTAAGGGCCCTTGCTTGTTGAGTGAAGCCTGCTTTTAGAAAGAACACTGGTGTTTTAATCTAGGAAATTGGTAAAGGCAATCTGAGCAACAAACTAGAAAAAATATACCAACGCCCCGCAGTACACAGGATGACAGGCTAGCAAGTTTGATTTCTAGAGGGATCCCTCCACACAGGCACTTCATGTGCTCACCCCACTAGCATTCTCAACAGCATCTTTGCTACTCCAACTCACCCACCTCTCCCACCCACAGGCCACACAGCATCCGCTTACAATTATTTTCTCAGGAGATTAGCTCCAGCGACCTACCTGCTGTGGTCACCCTAACTAAAATAAGCTAGATAAACTCGAACCAGCAGATATCCTAGAATCCAGCCTCATGTGTTGCTGCATCCATGCCCATGATGCATATCATATGCGGTATCTTAGATGCTGCTTTGCCAGTGCGAAACTCCAGGTTCATACCAGGTCTGGGTGACATACCGCAGGCCCGTGCTGCCACGCAGAATCATCAAGCCCAGGGAACCACCCTACAGTATCCTCCCCTTATTCAACACGACGTGCCCTTGGCAAGCCTTCATCCTCCACTTCTACCCATCTTGTGTCCCCTCACTTCCATCTCATCGTCATGCAACTGTTCGTGGGGAAAAATAATGAGTCAGCAGCCAGTACCAAATACTCTGTGTGCACAGCACTTGAAACCGTAGAAACTGGACCGCGAAACTCAGAAATGCAAGCAGTAGGGTGAGCACTTTTATTTTTACCTCTACAGAAGCAAGTTAAATATTTAAACTAAGAGGATAAACAAATGGCCCTTTTGTGATAGGAACAGTTACTGGGACTAGCTTGGCAGTAAACCTCAACACAAATAGGGAATTGTAGTTTCTGCTCCCTTCAACTACATTTCACTCTATTAAGAATTTTATTGTATCACCAACAACCTCTCAGGTTCAAAACGATAGATTTTTATTTTTAAATACAGACAATGGAAGTCTCAGGTAGGGGTTCCAAATCAGATCAGACTGCAATTAAGCCAAACTTAATTAACACTTACTATATTTGCAAAGCTCAAATGACCAGTTACACTGCAAGTACTCAAAACCCACAAGCTTACTTGAGCAGAAGTCAAAGGGTAGTATCAGCATCTTCTCGAGCCAAAATTGTAAAAAACACCCTGAGGAAGTGAAACCCTGAAGACGGCTTGCAACCTTCTTTCATATACTTTCTTTACTTGGTCTAACAGAAACTAGCTACAGTAACAAGAATGAACATTGTGGGAGCACCAAGGAACCATGCCTCCAACCTGGTCTTTTGGGACCTGAACCACCTAGTTTATCTATATTCCCACAGTACACCTGGAATGCCTTGTCTCTAAGTCTTGATTCCCCCACATTTACCCTAATTCCTTATTTTAAGTTTGTTAGGGTCATAATGGCTTGAGAAATACTTCATCAAAAGCATCTGCACAAAATGAGTTGTTTTGACTCGCAATCTCAAAACCAATTAACACGAGGCAGGACAGGAGGTGCTGTTTAAATATAGTTAACAAGATCTAAAGCCTTCCTTGGTGCCAAAACCAAACCACTCTAACTCTACTTACATCAACCAATTTTCAGTATTGCCCAAGTTTAAATTCTCCCTGTGGTTATCAGCTGAGTGACCAGAAGTGGCTGCAAAGCCAATAGCACACCTCTTCTATACTATAGCAATGAGAAAAAGGAAGTTTTCAACCTTGAATATCCCGGAAGACTGACATCCTCCAAAGAAATATAACTAAGCTAAGTAACAAAAAAGCTTAGTTTTGAACCCATT
This sequence comes from Astur gentilis, assembly GCF_929443795.1. NCBI lineage: Eukaryota > Metazoa > Chordata > Aves > Accipitriformes > Accipitridae > Astur > Astur gentilis. The sequence continues at coordinate 24,731,923 of NC_064891.1, forward strand.
GGTCACAAACAGCAAAACTCTGGAAGCACCCAAGACAGTTCAAGCAACACCAGTCTCCTGCATCCCCCAGCCCACTGAAGGCTCGGAAGCATCCCAAGCAGTAATGGCAGACAGCATATGTCCTCCAACTATGCTACACTTGGACAAAACCCCTGCTGCAAGTTCTGAGAAAGGACAACCCTTTCTGGTCAGTGCCAAGGGGGTGGCATAGCTTGGTTACCTCCCACTTAATTGAGTCTTTGCTGTAAAGGAGAAATGCCTCTGGGAAATATACTGGTATGTTAAACACTGAAAATAAACCCCTTCCTTTTCGTGCCTGAGGAAAGGATCTATGTTTTCCAAACAATCAATACACAAAATTTACCTTTCCTAGAAGATTTCTTGGGCCATTCACCCTCTCTTCATCTGACCTAGGCTCCTGACCCTCCACAGGGACAATGGACCTCCTGGTGGCACGCAGGCACATAAGGAACTCCATGGCTGCACTGCCTACAGGCTTCCTTACCCATCTCTGTCCACTGAAAGGGTGCAGAAAGGGCAGACTGCAACTTTCCAGACATGCAGTGAGAAGACATGTAGCACCTTGCTCTCTGGCTAATGGCTTTCCCACCTGCAGATACCACACTATCCAGAGGCTGCTGAAACCCATAATAGAAGAGAAGCATAGCAAAGAACCAAAGTACCCATTTTGTATTAGGTGTCTTCTCATGACCATTCCAGAAGCATATCAAGTGGCAATTACCTCATGAAAAAGTAAAAGACAAGTAACAAACATAAAAGAGTTGCCGTGTTTCCACTTGCTGTGCAAAACAAATACCTTCATGATTTCTCATCCACCAGAATACATCTGCACTGATGTACAAGTGTCATGTACAGCGTGTGATTCAGCAGATGCCAGCACAACTGAGAAGCCATGCTGCTGGCTCCCAGCATTGAGTCACTTCATTTTCATGACCCACCACTGAACTCTGGCAGCAGCCACATCTATTATTTTCCAGAAATCAAGTGTCATTCAGAAAACAAGTTTCAGTCACCAAAAACACCCCCACCCATGGCTTACATAAAGCTCCCTGCTGCACTGAAGGGCCTCCTTTGGTTCAGAGTTAGAACATGTCATTTGCAACTATTTTTTAAAAACATAGTATTAGGTTGGCCAGCTTGAGCATGACCAATAAAAAACTAAGTGACACTTCACAGCTGTTACCACCAAGTTTAACAGACATTTTCTTTTTCAGACAAATCCCAGTCTACAGGCATTTCTGGAAGAGTTTATTTATGTATTTTGTATAATTACATAAGATTATAAAAAATATTTTTCCATCAGATAAATAAAAGCTTTTTGGTTTTTTTAACTGCATAATACACTGGGTCAATATATATATTATAATAAATGCACTTTTTTATTATAAACATTTTTTGTTAAGATAAACAATACTCAGTCAACTGAAATTTGACTACTGCTTATCCAAACATTCTTCTTCAGAATTGATGCTGATAAGTTTAAATCAATTTCTAATACTATGTATGTATGATCTGAATAATTTCTCTTAGCTGCCATTACTTCTTTGACCTTGTCATTTAAGTAATTTGCTTGCTCCAAAATAAAACGTTTGCACTCCTGCATCCCACCAGGTATTCCACCAGGGGTTTTGTTAGGTGTCTATTTTTATTTTGACTGAGTATCTCAGTACTTCTAGGCACTGTTTCTACAGTTTAACAAATCAAATAGAATTTGATTGCTACCCTTACCAGCCATCCCACAAAAAGTGCTGAGTAACAAGTCTCAGCAATGACAAACCAATTGGTTCCTGCAAAGCAGCAAATTGATGAAGTAACACCATAAAAATCTGCTTTTTTGTACATCTCATTTCTGAAAAAGAAATACAAATGCTATGCAGACTTCCAACTCAACTGCATTCCCCTCATTTAAGATATTTTGCAAGTATTCCCCTGTAGATAAACTATGTTTATCAAGTTTACACATACCATACTGGTGCCACAGAATATTAAAAAAATGAAAGCCCTAAAACAGCATCAGGTTTCTTCTGTGCTACACACCACAGGTATTCAAGAGAAAACTATTCAGACCTAACCAGCCATTTTCCTACCTGTTTTCATGTTTTGCAAAGTTACTTACATGTTATATCAGAAAGAAGTCAAGGAAGACATTACATACAAAGAAAACGCACATCAGTGGGAGCTGAACAAGGCATTGATGTTGAAGCCCAAAACAGTTGTTGCTAGGAATTACAGTAATTGAGTGCTAGTACTTATTCCATGTTTGACAGAGATAAGATCCTACTTCTAACTGAAAGAAATCAAAGGGATTATAAACATTAAGTGACCCAAGTTCAATTTCTGCCTTTTCTAAGTAGAGATGTGTGCTTAGCACACGTTCTCTATATCACTGGTGCACTTCCAGATGCACTACAAGGGACATGAAGACAAAGCCCATCTTTAGCCAGTTGAGGCAAGAGATCAGGACCATATACCAGCAAGAGCTGATATCTGAATTCACACTATTTCTGCTGTACATAGAATGTGAGAAATAAATACAAATTTAGGCAATACCTAAAGGAGGGGAAAAAGGGGGGATGAAGAAAGAGGGGTGTGGGGAAAGGGGGAGGGGGTAGAAAGGAAGATATCCCACTCTGTGAGACAACGTGCCATGTCCCATGCCAACCCTCAAAACATAGACACCTTCACACTCAACAGGAAAGGGGAAGACCCTTACAAAAGGGGTCATAATGACAGATCATTACAGCTACCTTACTAGATACTAGATACTTAGTAGAGCTATAAGCAATGAAACTACAGAACCCTTGACAGATATCTCGAGCAACATGTGCTCCAGTGCCTTTCAGACAATAGTCCCTTCTTACTCTGAAAGAGTCTAGTCTTTAATGGGTTGCATTTCAGCCAGATTCTTCTCAACATAGCAAAGCCCTGAGAAGATACATATGCAAAGTGCCAACCAGGTACAATAAAAGGAGACATCACCCTAGAGAAACTGCTCGAGCTGCAACTGCATTCACATCTCCTCCAGAAGCATCCTATACACAGAGAGGCAGAACACCAGAAAAGAACTTCAACAATTTGGCACTGGGTAGAATTTAAAAGCAAGGGAAGTTGAACACCAACAACTCAAGCTTTTTTTAAAGCAAGACAATGAAAGTCAAGGAATTAAATCTAGTCTCATTTACTGCAGGCAAACTGTGTTGGAGAGCCCAAGTCTTGCTTCAGTGTTGCCGCAGTCATTTGGAAGAGTCAGGAAGACTCAACGCAACCCCCGATTTCTACGCCACTGAAAAAACGTGCTCCATAAACTGTGCTTTTATGTTAAGTCAAGGCCAAAATTAGACTGAAAAAGGAACAAGAAAATTATCCTACATGCCTGATGTTACTTCACTCTTTAATTACTTCCTAATTAAATTTGCATGTGTCATGGTTTAACCCCAGCTGGCAACTAAGCACCACACAGCCTCTCACTCGCTTCCCCCTCCACCCAGTGGAATGGGGGAGAAAATTGAAAAAAGTAAAACTCGTGGGTTGAGATAAAGACAGTTTAATAGGACAGAAAGGAAGAAAATAATGCTGCTGCTGATAACAATAATGGTGATAATAATAAAGAACAATAACAATAATAAAAGAATTAGAATATACAAAGCAAGAGATGCACAATGCAATTGCTCACCACTTGCTGACTGATGCCCAGTTAGTTCCTGAGCGGCAATCCACCCCCCTCCTCAGCCAACTCCCCCCAGTTTATATACTGGACATGACATCACATGGTATGGAATACCCCTTTGGCCAGTTTGGGTCAGGTGTCCTGGCTGTGTCCCCTCCCAACTTCTTGTGCCCCTCCAGCCTTCTTGCTGGCTGGGCATGAGAAGCTGAAAAGTCCTTGACTTAGTAACAACTGAAAACACCAGTGTGTTATCAACATTCTTCTCATACTGAACCCAAAACATAACACTATACCAGCTACTAGAAAGAAAATTAACTCTATCCCAGCCAAAACCAGGACAACATAATAGTAGATATTATCAAAGCATAAGTTGATGCTCCAAATGGAACTAAATGTTAATTCCCCCTCCAAATGAACCATCAAAATCATGTGCATTTAAATAGGTTAGTAAAATTTATTTCAAGTTGTCTTCAGAATATTCTCATCTACTGTACTCAATCCTCAATCTACAAAAGTCTTTGCCAAGGATGCATTAATCCACAATCACCCATAAACAGTGTTCTGCTCTTCACTGAAAAGAAATGTGCTTCTTGTAGAAATAAATCACTATCTGTCAGCATTAATCTCAAGATGTTCTCTACATAGATAGGCTGAACTGACTTGCAGGTTACCTGTGACATAAAATTTTATTAATTGCTTGCTAAGAAGCATTATCTTTTTACATAGAGATTTTCCAATTAAGTAATTGGGTCTTAATGTTACAGCACTGTGATTCCTATCCTAGAAACACTGGATGTTGTTTACATGTAGGTACAGAATGATATAGGCTGGAAGGCGTTTATGAAGGTCACGTGGCCTACCCTTTGCTCAGCACAGGGTCAGCTTAGATCAGGTTGCTCAGAGGTCTGGGTGAGTTCTGAGCATCTCCAAGGGTGGAAATCTCATTAACTCTTTGAGAAACCAACACCAACACCAGTGCTTGACTACCTTCATGGTGTAAGTTTCTATCCTAGTTGTAATTTACCTTGTTGCTGCTTACATCCAGTGCCTCTCATCTCTGTGCATCTCCAAGAGGATAAGGATAGTCAAGCTTTCTACAGTGGTCATCTCTTCTAAAATAAAGATTTGTCACCATGTACATACTTTGTAAGTTGATCAAATATCAAAAGACAGGGCCTTTAATCAGACCAATCAAATACACATTCAAATAGTGAGTCTGTATTGTTTATACAAGCTATTATTTTATTTATGAAAGAATAAAATAAACCTTCATGAACACACATACTATTTTGCTTCATCAAATCAGAAACAAAAACTAGAACAATAGAGAGGGGTTCTCTGTTTATTTCAGGAAGCTAGTCCTTTAGCTCTCCACAGGAATGAATAAAACCCCCTAGATACAGAGAAAAACCCTGATTATCTATTATCTAAATCACTGGTATCTAAAATTCTGAAATCCAAAGGTCAGATACCTCCCTGGAGGACAGATGCTCTGGCACTCCGAGTGAACAGATCAGCTGCCTTGATAATATTTGGAGGTTTACAACAGAATTTTAAGTACTATGTTCAATTGCCTCGGTGGTAGGGGATGGTTATTTTTTTCTTTTACGAAGAGAAGTGCGTAAGTTGTTCCTAATAATACCCTCAAAAGTAAATAAAGATTTTTTCCCTCTCAATTAGTGTCTACATGCTAGCTTGCTCAATATAGCTACACCCACTGATGTTATATTGCATAATGTAATCAATATATCACTATGCTATCCCTGTCATTAATTCCAAGCTCATATTCATTTTTATTTAATTAATCACAAAGTTACAATTTCCTAAAAAGGACTGAAGGCTGACCTATATTAAAAGGTGCCACAGGCTACTGGCAAACCAAAGACAAAGCCAGTCTTTTCACAGCACTGCACAGTGGAAGGACAAGAGACAACAGGCATAAATTGATACAAGAGATATTCAGACTGCATATAAAAAGAAGCTTTTTTCCCCCACCACTGAGGACACAGAGGCACTGGAATGGGGCCCAGAGAGGCTGTGTTGTCTCCAGCCTTGGAGGTTTTCAAGACACATAGAATCACAGAATCATTTAGGTTGGAAAAGACCTTCAAGATCATCGAGTCCAACCATTAACCATGCCCACTAAACCATGTCCTGAAGTACCCCGTCTACTCACTTTTTGAATACCTCCAGGGATGACGACTCAACCTCTTCCCTGGGCAGCCTATTCCAATACCTGACAACCCTCTCAGTAAAAAAAATTTTCCTAATATCTAACCTAAATCTCCCTTGCCACAACTTGAGGCCATTTCCTCTCATCCCGTCTCCAGCCACCTGACAGAAGAGACCAGCACCCACCTCACTACAACCCCCTTTCAGGTAGTTGTAGAGAGCAATAAGGTCTCCCCCTCAGGCTTCTCTTCTCCAGACTAAACAACGCCAGCTCCCTCAGCTGCTCCTCACAAGACTTGTGCTCCAGGCCCCTCACTAGCTTGGTTGCCCTTCTCTGGACACGCTCCAGCACCTCAATGTCTTTCCTGTAGTGAGGGGCCCAAAACTGAACACAGGACTCGAGGTGCGGCCTCACCAGTGCCGAGTACAGGGGAACAACCACTTCCCTGCTCCTGCTGGCCACACTATTTCTGATACACGCCAGGATGCCGTTGGCCTTCTTGGCCACCTGGGCACACTGCTGGCTCATATTCAGCCGGCTGTCAGCCAGCACCCCCAGGTCTTTCTCTGCCAGGCAGCTTTCCAGCCACTCTTCCCCAAGCCTGTAGCGCTGCATGGGGTTGTTGTGACCCAAGTGCAGGACCCGGCACTTGGTCTTATTGAACCTCATACAATTGGCCTCGGCCCATTGATCCAGCCTGTCCAGATCTCTCTGTAGAGCCTTCCTACCCTCGAGCAGACCAACACTCCTGCCCAGCTTGGTGTCATCTGCAAACTTGCTGAGGGTGCACTCAATCCTCTCATCCAAATCATTGATAAAGATATTAAACAGAACTGGCCCCAACACCGAGCCCTGAGGAACACCACTTGTGACCGGCCACCAACTGGATTTCACCCCATTCACCACAACCCTCTGGGCTCAGCCATCCAGCCAGTTTTTTACCCAGCAAAGATGTATTGGTTTTGTGTGGCAAGGTTTTGGTAGAGGTGGGGGTTACAGGGGTGGCTTCTGTAAGAAGCTACTGGAAGCTTCCCCTGTGTTCGAGAGAGAGCCCATACCAGCCGGCTCTAAGACGGACCCACCACAGGCCAAGGCCAAGCCAATCAGCGATAGTGGTAACGCCTCTGTGATAACATTTTTAAGAAGGAAAAAAAAGTTGGGGGGGGAGAAACAGCCGCTGGAGTGAGGAGTGAGAACATGTAAGAGAAACTACCCTGCGGACACCAAGGTCAGTGAAGAAGGAGGGGGAGGAGATGCTCCAGGTGCCAGAGCAGAGATTCCCCTGCAGCCCGTGGGGAAGACCACGGTGAGGCAGGCTGTCCCCCTGCAGTCTATGGAGATCCACAGTGGAGCAGATCTCCACCTGCAGCCCATGGAGGACCCGATGCCAAAGCAGGTGGGTTCCCGAAGGAGGCTGTGACCCTGTGGGAACCCCGCGCTGGAGCAGGCTCCTGGCAGGACCTGCGGATCTGTGGAGAGAGGAGCCCACGGAGCAGGTTTTCTGGCAGGACTTGTGACCCCGTGGGGGATCCACACTGGAGCAGTGTGCTCCTGAAGGACTGCACACCATAGAAAGGACCCATGCTGGAACAGTTTGTGAAGCACTGCAGCCCGTGGGAAGGACCCACGTTGGAGAAGTTCGTGGAGGACTGGCTCCTGTGGGTGGGACCCCACGCTGGAGCAGGGGAAGAGTGTGATGAGTCCTCCCCCTGAGGAGGATGAAGCGGCAGAAAATAACGTGTGATGAACTGACCGTAAACCCCATGCCCCTGTGCCGCTTGGGGGGCTTGGTAGAGAAATCCGGGAGTGAAGTTGTGCCCGGGAAGAAGGGAGGGGTAGAGGGAAGGTGTTCTGAGATTTGGGTTTATTTCTCATTACCTTACTCTGGTTGATTTGTAATTGTCCTGGTTTCAGCTGGATAGAGTTAACTGTCTTCCTAGTAGCTGGTACAGTGCTGTGTTTTGAGTTCAGTATGCGAAGAATGTTGATAACACTGATGTTTTCAGTTGTTGCTAAGTAGTGTTTAGACTATAGTCAAGGATTTTTCAGCTTTTCATGCCCAGCCAGCGAGAAAGCTGGAGGGGCACAAGAAGTTGGCACAAGACACAACCAGGGCACCTGACCCAAACTAGCCAACGGTGTATTCCATACCATGGGACGTCCCATCTAGTATAGGAACCAGGAAGGGAGGGGCAGGGAATCGCCGCTCGGGGACTGGTGGGGTGTCAGTTGGCGGGTGGTGAGCAATTGCCCTGTGCATCATTTGTACATTCCAATCCTTTTATTACTACTGTTGTCATTTTATTAGTGTTATTATTAGTTTCTTCTTTTCTGCTCTATTAAACCGTTCTTATCTCAACCCAGGAGTTTTACTTTTTTTCCCGATTTCCTCCCCCATCCTACTGGATGGGGGGGAGTGAGTGAGCAGCTGCATGGTGCTTAGTTGCTGGCTGGGGTTAAACTACAACAGTAATAAATTGAGTTAATTTTCCCCATACTGAGTCTGTTTTGCCCGTGATGGTAATTGGTGAATGATCTCTCCTGTCCTTATCTTGATCCACAAGCTTTTTGTTATATTTTTCTCTCCCCTGTCCAGCTGAGGAGGGGGGAGTGATAGAACGGCTTTGGTGGGCACCTGGCGTCCAGCCAGGGTCAACCCATCACAAAAGAGTACACTCGTCCAAGACACAAGATGCCAGCTTCTCAAGGACTATGCCATGAGAGACAGCATCAAAGGTAGATAACATCCACAGCCTTTCCCTCATCCACTAGGCAGGTCACCTGGTCATAGAAGGAGATCAGGTTGGTCAAGCAGGACCTGCCTTCTGTAAACCCATGCTGGCTGGGCCTGATCCCCTTCTTATCCTGGACTTGCCATGTGAGTGCTCTCAACACAAACTGTTTGTCCTGGTTTCAGCTGGGATAGAGTTAACAGTCTTCCTAGTTGCTGGTACAGTGCTGTGTTTTGAGTTCAGTATGCGAAGAATGTTGATAACACTGATGTTTTCAGTTGTTGCTCAGTAGTGTTTAGACTATGGTCAAGGATTTTTTCAGCTTCTCATGCCCAGCCAGGGCACAAGAAGTTGGCACAGGACACAACCAGGGCACCTGACCCAAACTGGCCAACGGTGTATTCCATACCATGGGACATCCCATCGAGTTTAGGAACTGGGAAGTGGGGGGGACAGGGAATCGCCGCTTGGGGACTAGCTGGGTGTCAGTCAGTGGGTGATGAGCAATTGCCCTGCGCATCATTTGTACATTCTAATCCTTTTATTACTACTGTTGTCATTTTATTAGTGTTATCATTATTAGTTTCTTCTTTTCTGTTCTATTAAACCATTCTTATCTCAACCCAGGTGTTTTACTTCTTTTTTTCCCCGATTTTCTCCCCCATCCAGGGGAGTGAGTGAGCAGCTGCGTGGTGCTTAGTTGCTGGCTGGGGTTAAACCATGACACCTGTGCTAACAACCCTTCCTTAACAATGTTCACAGAGAATCATGGCACGACAACATTGCAGTGGTCCTACCTGTAGTCAAGTCAAGTCCAGGGTACTGCTCAAAAGCAGCTGCCCTGGTGTCCTGGTTTCAGCTGGGATAGAGTTAATTGTCTTCCTAGTAGCTGGTACAGTGCTATGTTTCTGAGTTAGGTATGAGAAGAATGTTGATAACACTGATGTTTTCAGTTGTTGGTAAGTAGTGTGTAGACTAAGTCAAGTCTTTTTCAGCTTCTCATGCCCAGCCAAGAAGGCGGCTGGAGGGGCACAAGAAGTTGGGAGGGGACACAGCCAGGACATCTGACCCAAAGTGGCCAACAGGGTATTCCATACCATGGGACATCACATCTAGTATATAAACTGGGGGAGGGAGAAATCACCGCTCAGGAACTAACTGGGCATCGATCAGCAGGTGGTAAGCAATTGCATTGTGCATCATTTGTATATTCCAATCCTTTTATTATTACTATTGTCATTTTATTATTATCATCATTGTTAGTTTCTTCTTTTCTGTTCTATTAAACCATTCTTATCTCAGCCCACAAGTTTTACTTTTCCCGATTTTCTCCCCCATCCCACTGGGGGGCTGGGGGGGGGAAGTGAGTGAGTGTCTGTGTGGTGCTTAGTTGCTGGCTGGGGTTAAACCACAACACCTTGTGAGCTACCTTTGACCCATTTGCATGGTGATGTACTTCAGGTAACATTTTCATAGGGACAAGAGCTGACCTTGCATCACATTAGCTCTTGCATCTGTAAATCTGTGGGTTTTGTCCATCTGTGACATGGAGAAATTGCCCCACAAATAACAGAGAGGTAGCTGTGCTTCCTAGCCAGCTCCTCTAGCCTACATGCATCTCCTCAAGAGTGTTCTCACCCAAAAGCCTGGAACAAGGCTTCACAACATGCGCAGCACCAAGCCACTTGCTCAGTGCGTGTTGAGTAAAAGGAAAATCAGGGCAGCAGGCAAAGAGGAAGCAGCCAGACAGGTAACTGGCCAGCCAGGCTGCACACATTTCCCACCAGTCCTTCTGCCCTGGGCTAAGCACACTGGTTTTAGGCTGCATACTGCACAGCTGGTGTCCAGGTATTCCCAGGGATCAGAAGAAACAACTTTGCAGAGTTTTTATTTCCGGCTTTCCAGCTAGCTATTTCTGTTCTACAAGAACTCTTTTCTGGTCAGAGACCTTGGACTCAAAGCCTTGAAGCACATGTATTCCAAGAAATTGTTCCCTCTCTGCTAAATTAAATGTTACTGTTCTCAGAAGGTCTCTGGGTCACATTTCTTTTTGCTAGAGAATTTTGCCAGCTCACACAGAGTTAAGGCAATAAGCAGCCTGACCACCAAAAGTACACATCAGTATATATTTAAACTTTTATGAATATTCTAAAGATTCTGTTCAACATTGCAGCCAAACAAGATGAAGGTGATGATATACATAAATCCTAATACTAAAGGTTTACTTATTTATTCTATCACATGCTAGAGCAGGAATCTTCAGCTCCCAGAGTCTGTTTCCAAAGCACACGTACAGCTATAAAACATTCCTGTAGCTGTTGTGGTGCTAGCCATCTCATTGCAATTTGCCAACTTTCACCTCTCAGAAGAGTGCTGCAGAATTCCAATTCTCATCTTGCAAAAGAGTCTTTTTACTCAGGTCCTTGAAGTCCCATCGGTAACCAGTCATTTGTACTGAGTTTGCAAGGCTACCATATACTAGGACAGCTTTCTCGAAGTCTAAGCCATTTCTAACCTAACTGAGATAACAAGCCACGTTAGAAAAGGAACATTAAGACAACAATTTCCATAAGTGACTATTTTACTGCACAGTTTACCAGTTTCTGATGATAAAGGAGATGACACCTTATACCAATAGCTACCTGGAAACAAAGAAATCCACTGAACTACTACTACCATCCTGATAGGAGAGAGACCTTCTGAATATTGTCCAGGATTATTTACCATGTTCCTGAGAGAGATTGTTCTGCAGACTGCTTGTAAAGTCTTTGCAGCTTTGGGTTCTGCCTTTTTGGCAGCTGCCAGGGATCTCATTTTGAATCAAACTCTTCCTGTCTTGACTGGCTTAATACAAGTGTTAGAAATAAAATTTTTAAAAATCCCAACAAACACCAACAGACTAAAACTATACTGAATATCCCAGTAACTGTTTCAGCCTGCAATATGAAATCAAAGAGTGTCCAAAGTAAAAAGTAATCATTTAATTTAGTGACCACCAAGTTGAAGCCATTTGTCGGGGTCAGACCACCCCATGCAGCTCATCACTGGCACTTAATATACTAAGCTAATTGATTTTTCCTTTTTCTTGAACCAAAGAGAAACTAAGGTACTGCAGATCAAGTCCTAAAAAGAAATGAAAGACGTGTCTAAATGGAGTCACTGTTAAAGTAATCTGCAAAAATTATGAGCAGGTACTTCTTTCTCCTATTCCAGGAAGTAGCACTCAGCACTTGAAACACACTAGTCTGTTTCTCAAAAGGACTTGACTTTACAACTGGGAAAGCTCAACAGAACACTCAGTTCACGGGCTTTAATTTGTTCAGGCATCATAGCTAAATTTTCATTGTGTGCTTATTTAAAATATTTCCAGACAATGGATCTCATGCTGTTAAATTCACATTTAAAATTCAAACCAATGTTCCTCTAGTGTCTCCCCAGACAATGCCTTCATTTATCAGTTAGTTCATTCATTGCTTTTTCCTTTCCTTTAGTCTGAGATGTTAGATCCAAGAGAGGGATCACAGGCCAAAGATATCTCATAATTCACGCTCCTGATGATTATTAATCAGATTCAGACCACTAAATAATACCCATTTTAATCCTCCAATTAACAGTGTAACTTGATGTATTGCCTGGCAATCCTAAGAAGTTGAAAGCGGAAGAATGCAGATAACAGATTCAGTTTTCAATGTTTTCTTTCTGTCCAAGCACGTATTCCACACAAAGAGAACTTGTCGTGCCAAGACTTCAGACACGAAGTCTTTACACAAAAAAAACACAAATGAATTAAAGCTTCCCTTCAAAGCACAAGATCTGTAAAAAGACTCAGTAGGAAGAAAGTTTCAGATCCAGACCATTTCAAATGGGTAAGTTTTAACACACACAGGGAAAAAAAAAAAGACACTGAATGACTTAAGTCAAGGAAATGTCACTTGCCAACATGAAATTGCAATGTCTCTTCAGTCATACAGTAATCTCACTACTTGAGTGGTCTGTATGATCAACCATGAGAAATATCTTAAGAGAAAAGTATCAATAGATCATAATTTTAACTCATTTTCCACAGTTACCCATTTCTCCCTGTTACCATGGGCACAGAATCATATATTCATTAGTAAATATTTCTAACAGATTTGTAGTTATTGAGTTTGCATATGCATGAATTTTAAGTTTCTGTCTGGACTTGTGTTGTGGTTTGGGTGGGGTGGGTTTTTGCGGGGGGGGGGGTGTGGTTTGGGTTTTTTGCTGATGGAAGGAGAGGGGACAACATTTAGGTAGAGGCATATAGCAACTACTTGATGATATAGTTTAATTCTTCCTTCCCCTTAACACACTCTTACTCAACTTGCTCCAAATACGATTTGAAGAATCTCTTCTTCCTCTGCCTGTAAGCCACAAACAATATCATTCTTCTACAATTTCTTCCCTCTACTATCCATCTGGAGTATTTACCAAATGAAAAAAATCCTACTACTCTTATACTAAATGCAATCTTAGTTGGTCACAATTATTTTTCCTATTGTGAAGTTAAAACTACTCAAAAATTCTGCACTAGAAATATCAGAGTAAATCAGAAAAAACATGATTCTGGATAAAATTATTTGTGCCATAACCAAAGTGTACAAAAATATGTCCATAATGAAAAAACCTAACAAAACCAACCCGATACCATAAAATTTCATTACCATTCTAGTACATAAGAAACAAGAAAACATGAAGTAAAAAGAAAGCTAAAAACTGGTGAGGTATAAAAGCTGCATGCTAACACTATTTAAAAACTGTTGTTTATTTCTGTTCAGATTTATTTTTCAGGAAAAAAAAAGTGTCCTTACCTTACAGTTAGTTTGAAAAATATCATTAAAGACACCAGCTAATCAATTTGATGACTGTAGATTCCTACCAATTCTGTAAGGAAATGTCACGTCTGGCTTGCTGCCCACATCATTAAATAATCATAATAAACAAAAGTTTGTATGGTTGTTATTTTGAAGGAATCAGGCTTTTCACAACACAGTCAGAAGTATTTAGGTTCGCTATGATGAAACAAGGAGAACTGCTGAACACTGCAAGGTACCAGAATAATCGCTTAAGCAAGATACTAGACCTGTATGCTTTTTAACTTCCAAACACCACAGATTTTCATATGGCAACCCAGGTCTGTCAGGAGATCTCAAGCTGGAATTAAGTTTCTTTAAAGAGACCAATTTCAGCAATAATATTTTGCTACCTTTGCAATGAAACATCACCACCTTGGTTCCCTTCCTGATCAAGACCTGAAGTGTAAACAGCCTTTAAATAGTGTGATCAAGTACTATTCTTGATTAAAATTCTTCTCAAGTCTCTCCTGACTGGGTAACACAAATTCTCTTTTAAGAGAATTAACATTTCATGGATATGTCCTTCGTAGTTAGTTATGTAGAAAATCCAAACAGCACTTAATGAAAGCCATTACAGACTAATCAAGAAATTCTTCAAGAATATTACTAAACTTGAGCTGCTGTTCATTTCCAGTGTGTTCCTAACACCACCATAAATTGGTGCCAACCCTTACCTGCAACTTGATAGAAGTACATGTAGAATTATCATTTTCCATTGCCTTCAACAGAAAATGAACTCTCCAACAACCAAACTCAACAGTGCACTAAAGCTCAAAAAGGGAGATTTAGGCAACTGCAACTTTGAAGAGAAAACACCAGATTTAAAGGGGGGGGGGGGGGGGGGGCGGTAAAAAAAAAAAAATTGTCCAAAGCAGCAAAGAAACATCTTCCTCCTAAATTGTTCAATTTCCAAGACATCAAGCTCATGTGCTGACTATTTTGGAAACCGGTAGTAAGAAAAAAAAAACTTTTTAAGTTACTAATCCATACCAGACCTTGTCAAACACACCACTACAACCAGAGAGTCACATGCTAAGTTATGCATGTATTCATTGAAACTGCTAAAAAGTGGTTAAAACTTTCTTGAGGATTGCAGCACTTAATGCTAGATGAATCAATTGCAAGAACCACATGTACAAAGCAGAGGCATGGAGGCAAACAATAAACACTCCAGGAGCACACTGATTCAAATAATCACCTTTTTTCCTGCAGCAGACAGAACAGACATATATTCCTTACAAATCACTCCACTGTATTTTTTTAAAGAATCACTATTATTTTGGAATTCAAATAAATTCATGGGCAAATTCCTGAACTAACAGGTTTGTATTTCAAAAAGCATCTGACATACTTCTCAAGTCCAGGTTAAACTGTGTGTATTAACTTCCACTTCACTGTCATTCAAGTGTTTGTTTTGGTACCTGGAAATACTGCATACACAAATCTGACAGAGACGCTTTATGCAGGGTCATAACCTGATGTTTTCCAAAGTGTTTTGAGGCAGGCCTTCTATGACCTTTACAAGTTAGCTAGTAAGTTACAGACTGATTTCCAAATTCCTTCCATTACTTTATTAAAAAAAAAGAAAAAAAAAACACACACACACACACCCCAAAACCCACAGCCATTTCATGGCCAGAGATGACAATTCCCAAAAGTCACAGAAAGGCAGCTTGGAGAAGAAGTTCTGAGGTCACTGAGAAGAACTCTGGGATTAGGACCACAGAACACCTCAGCCAAGAATGTCTTAAGAGTGATTTCAAAATTCTCAATTAAGTTACGGGCCTTATACAAGCATTACTTTTGGGAACTCCACATAAGACCAGGGCATCCCCACCACTATGGTGACAAACAGCTAGCCATGATATCTAGCTATTTTCTTGGTTTGGAGATATTTTTCCAGAAAAATCTTTGCTATCGTTCCCTCCTCATCATTACTTTTTGGGCTTTCCCAGTAGCAGGAGCTCTGATAAATTACAACCACATTTGTAGTGCCAGAACTGTGAGGCTGAGGTATGAACTCTAGCAGAGTCTTCACCAACAACAGAAATAATCTAATAACTCAGTGACAAAAATGGATTGAACATGCATAGCTGGGTGAGGCTATACTTGAGAAACACAGTATCTTCTAAGCCAGAACTCAATGTTCCTGCCACGAGAAATTGGAGGGGTAGAGGTACAAGTAGACAGGACTGAAGTATACACGTTACCCATGCAAAATAGAATGTCTTCTGTATGCCTAGTCTATCTAAAGCAGATTGAGGCATATTGTCACTGAAGGAAAAGTAATTCCAACAAAAATAGCTCAGACCAAAAGGACCACAATTTCTTAACAAATGACAGCACTTTCACAAATCCTAAGACAATCTTACATCTCCCCAAATACCTGATCCACAGTACAAACACCACGAACAAGAAAATTCATCCTTTGCATTCCCTACAACTTGTTTAACATAGGACTTACAAACTAAATAAGGACCTTAAACCCGTATCCCCAATTTATTTCCTGATACAGGACACTAAGCACTAGAGCCTATTTATGACTGATACAGATTACATTTGACATGGAAACGCAAGCAGTGTAGCAAATAGTGTGGTATCACAGATCAACTATTATTTCTCATTTATTGGAACTTGTATATGGTATACTCAGTTCATCTGTAAGCAGAAAACAGCATTGCAGTCTAGAAGTCTACCATTCCTATCACCCAGCACTGTACAGGCAGGTTTCTGAATGTTTATCACAGATCAAAACAGCCTGCCTACAGTTACTTAAGCTCACGGGAAGCCACGTAACCTGAAATGGAAACAGCATGACATAAAATTGTGAACTGAAAATGAAGTGTGAATAGGGTAAGATGTACAACATTTTTACAGTATATCAACCATCTTTATTACACTGCAGTGAGATCATTTGGCTGTAAAAGCATGAGATTTACAACTACCTCATTTCATACACAGGAGTACATGTTATATGGTGATCCCTGGGGGCCATAGAGGGAGAATTAAAATTTCTCTCAAGCCCACCCTTTGAAGAAGGAAGGAAAAAACCCATCGCCCCAAAACCCCAGCTTTTTACGTGCCTCTAATCATGAGAACATGAACTCATAACTTTTGACCTTAGCTGCAAAGGCCATTTGCAATAACATTTCATTTAGATCCAAGCAAATGCCTTTTCTTATATACCCATAAAGTATCAAGAAATGCTTCTTCTCATGAAAAAAAATCATTTCTCTATACATTACATACTTCGCATGATATACAAGGGCAGTTTGATTTTGCAGCATACTGAATTGAATAATAAACCCAAATGAGCCACTGTCTCACTGGCATTGGAGAACGAAGGAAACAGCAACACAGGAAAGAAAATAACTTGTTCACAAACTAAGCAGGGGTCGCAGGAGGGAAAAAAAGAAAAGGAAAAAAAAAAAGCAGCAACCAGAACACAAGCAGCTGGTGCTTAGGGACTAGGAAAGACTTCAGCTCCACAATAACAGGATCAGTTGCATAATCACTGCTGCCTGAGAAGTTACACAACATCCACCCTTCTCCTCATTAGGAAAACAAATAAGCAACAAAAAATGTCCTTTTAGCACACAGCAGCTAATAAATGAAGGACCACATGTTAAATCCTACTAAAGAGAAGGGCCTCTGTAGTTTCAAACATTACTTTTTAGCTTACTGGAACATAAACATTAAATTCTATGTTAACCCTTACTAAAAACATCTTATTTCCCCTAAAAGCAACATGTCCTAATGGCAGTGCCAAGCCACAAGAATTTACCACCTGTCTTTTCCAGCCCTGCTCTTGGAAGACATGTTTGCATTGGAGAAAGCTGTCTCTAAGGCTAAGTTGCATGAAACATGACCTCTCCTGTTGCTGGAGAACTTCGTGAATTCTGTGGCTATCACAACATTTGAACCGGAATCATAAACTACCGAAAAATCCCAAACACTAACACAGTTCTAATTCTACAGTTGGATATTTTGCAGATACTTACAGCAGAACTGGCAAAATATTCGTAGGAGAAAAGAAGACAAATCAACCTACAAGGAACCACACATCACTGAAGATCGAGCAGGAAAGAGGTTTTCCTGAGTGGTTATGTATTGTGCAGACCTGTACGCTGTGGCATTGCACAAAGAGTGAAAGTGTGATTTGACTCAAGCGTGAAAGACTGCGAAGATACTGCATGCTGATTAAGAGGCAGCTGAATTTTAGCTTGCCAGTACAGAATCCATAAAGATAATTCGAGCCTAATTATAGCCCTCTCGTTAAGAACTTGGACCAAAAGAACAAAAGTTTTATCTCCTCATCTAAAATTTGCATTTCTCTGTGATTATCTCTTTTCTGCTCTAAGTCTTGGCCATTTGGTTCTTCTTACCTCTGGGTCAGAAGGTTTATATCTTCCCACCACAAATTCGGCTCACAGCCCAATGCTGCTGCATTGCAGAGTCAGCAAAGACATGATGCAGCGATATCGCTGAATTTCTTTTGATGTGGAAGTACATGTCATTACAGCCAAACCCTGAGAGCCATGCAGATGAAACTCAAGAGGACCCATGGCACTTCAGAAAAAATAAAAAACCATGACAATGATGCTAAGATGGCCGTCTTGGCCATTCTATGCCCTGTTGTTATTTTCTAGCTAGTGTCCAGAATATTGCAAAATTCACTGATTGTGCAAAGACAGAACCAACGTTCACTCTTCTGCTCATCCCTACAACTCCAAGCATTACCCACTGTGCTCAGCACAGACCACTTCCAGCAACAATTGCAGGAATCAGCAGCTCCCCTTGAAGAGAAGCAGAAATACCAGGATCTGTATTGCAGTGGAAGCACAGATCAACTTAAGAAGAAAGGGAGACATCTAACATATACTGCCCATAGGCCACCACTCCAGCCTGTCAGCTCCTGGGTAAGTAGACAGACAAGAACAGAACCATCTCTAGTCAAGGGAAAGAGAGAAGCTGCTAACCTGAAAGCCTACACAAATGAACATGCTGGACACAACACACATTGATTCTGCATATCCAAGATATTCAAAGACCAGCAATTACAGAAAGGCCCACTCTTCTCTGCTTAACTCACCAGCCCTGAACTTCCCTCAAGAAAATGATACAGATGCTATTGTGCACACTAGCCTCTTGCTGTCACTACACCTGCAGCAGTTTGTCTTGCCCAGCTGCGATTTCTGAAGCAGTGGCCAGGCCACAGCAGCATTTCACTAGCAACCACCATAACAGGAGAGCAGCACATTTCAAACTCTACTTCCCTCCCCTCCCCCCCATATCAGGGATTGCTGCAGATGGCAATAATACAATCCTTAAAGCCCCTTATTGTGAATATGCTACAAAGCCGCATAGCTTTATCTGTAATGTCCAAGCTCTGAATTAAATAAGCCACTTACCTTTCCAAATGGTTCTGCAACAACTCAGAATTTTGATTAATGAGTTGCTCTGCACCAAGTGCCCCTTACACCAACTTCATCAGCAGTCCCCTCACTCCCCTCCAGGCTCTCTGGCAAATGCTGTGAACAATTCTGACATTCAGAACTCAAGCAGGAGTCAGGGGAGCCATTTTACCTGTTCAAAGAGTAAAGCAGCTCCAGCCCACTCTTCAGACACTACTGTACACTAACCCGAGTGCAACTGAAGCAGCTATAGTGGATCAAGAGTGTGATGCCCTTCCTTGTTGAGAAGACAAGGAGATCTGACAATCCCACCCACCCCCTCCATTCTTTTCGGTTTTGGTGCTAAGGAAGGAGAAGGAGAAAAGCCACAAGCATTGAGTGCTCCAGGATTCCAACATGCAATATCTGGCACTGTTCATAAATTTACTTATGAAACAGACACCTAAATACTAAAAACTAAGCAAGTCAGAAAGGTCACAGCTAAGCTTCCAACGCTACTAACTGTGCCTCCCACTTTCTAATGCACAGGGAAATGGTTTACATAAACACATGTGTCTTATTAGTAAATTTACACATCTAAAAGATAATCAATTTAAATGACTCGCTTTCTAGATGTCTAGGGTTGCTCTATCATTGATGATTTCCAATTAAACACCTCTCTGGAAGTATGGTCTTCAAACCAACATCTAAGGTAATGGGAATCAAGTATCTGCAAAAAGCAATTATTTCCTCCCAAGGCTACAAAAGCATCCTACATATCTATATTGATATTGGACAGCTGGCTCCACACGCTTAGGAGAGATGAACTCCACCCTCTGTGTGGCTCAGTTGATGAGCAGTTTCCTTTAACTCAATCACACACTATCAAATACCCCAAGTCTGTAACAACCTTTTTTTCAATGAAGAATGGATGGACAACTAACTTAGATTCTCTGCAAAACCATTCCTAAGCCACTAGGCTTTTTACGTCCAGGTAATTTGTCTTTAGGCTTTGCAAATATAATTGAGACTCATTCTGGGTCCCAAAAAATCTTCCCGATTAAATTAAAAATATCTCTTTCTTCAAAGGGGGAAGAGAGAAAGGAACAAACTAGAAGGAACGATAAAAACGGAAAAGAAAAAAAAAGCAGAGTAATGATAAGCAAAGTAATTATCAGTGATGTGGAAAAAAAAAAAAATCACAAAATTGAGCGGGTGAATTCTGGATGCAGGAGGAAAAAAAAAAAAAGGAGATACATCCAGAAGACATGAAGGACATGCAAAATGGAAGACAGACTGCAGTTTTGTAGACACACAAGCCCTGAAAACTTACTTAAACCACTAGAAGCTCAAACTCACATGTTCAAATCTAATTATACCTACTTTACAACCCTAAAGCTTAGTTTGGGAAGAGGTCAAAAAAATTAAAGTGGCAATAGCATAAAGCAATGAAAATAATGGTTTAAAGGGAAAAACAATGACAATTAAAAGGCTTTTGCTTGCTTTGTCAGTAGCATACTCTAGGAAGTACCAAAGCTTACTGTGTTTTGGCCTAAACACAAAGATGAACATACCATTTCCTAAACTTGCCAAGTCTCAACAACTACTCCCCTGCCCAGCAAAAGAAACAAACATAAAACTTTCATCCTTACATCATCCCAGTCATGGTGATTTAAGAAACAAACACAAAGAAACAAAATTAGGATTAATTTATCTTGTATAAAACTGAAGTTCTTTAACTCACTGATCACTAATCCTATGGACAAAAAGGAGTCAATCCAGATTCTCTGAATCAGAAACAATTATGCTGATCCCAAATTACCTGTGTGTGTATACGCTGAAACATAAATAACAGCAAAAGATTTAAGTCTACAAAAAGCAATAATATTTGAAATGTCAATGATACCCTGGATTTAGATGAACTGAAATTATCAGAAGCAATTAAGGAAAAAAATCTATTTAGTTTTCAGTGTATTCTTCCTTTGATTTTTAGTGATAATTAACAAGATCTCCATATTAAAAAAGTAGGGGAGGCAGGTTCTGAGAAGGTTCCGAGTGTATCAGCCCCATGCTACTATCCATGGTTTCTCCCCTACTCTGAAGCATTTTCAGGACGACACAGGAGGAATTCTCTGTAGCAATCTTTTTCCAAGCAATCTTTTGGCACAAATCCAAAGCATTTGGTTTAAAACTGAAGCCCAGCAGACTGTATCAGCAATGGACCTGTAGAAAGTCCACAAAACAGTTTTGAAAGAACAACTGCCTTTCAAGGGCAGATCAGGAAGGACGTACAATAGAGATTATGACACACAAAAAAAGAGCCCCCCAAACCCCCAAAACCAGTAGAAAGGATAAATGAATGCTCTAGCAAACCAGCATAAACACACACACACACACACACACACTCTCCCTTGCATGCTCTCGTGAGCAAAAGCTCTGCGAGAGCAGAACATCAAAACAAACCAAAAAAGGAAAGCAAAATAATGCATTTGTTTCATTTAAAGCACTCCCAGGAGCAACAGTAGCATGTGTGCCAGACTTACTGGAACAGACACCACAAGAGAAACACTAACTGTGAAACAGAGATGGGTCACTAACCTGGGTTCTTTTACTGGTGGCAAGCTGACACATTCCTTCCGCCTGCCTGTCCAGACTTGTCAGCGTACTGCTTGGAAGCGGCTGAAAAACTTAGTGATGTTGATAATGTAGAGTGTACATTTGGACAGCACCTCCTTCTCTATCAACTGGTGGTGACACCCAAAGGAAGAACAATTACTCTACCATCCAGCAAGAGGTGCCCAAAAGGGACTACTAACAAAGGGGCAGCGCATCACTAACTAGTGAGATGAAGGAAGTAAGGAAACAAAGAGTAGGAATAAAAACTCAGGGTGACTGAAGAGCAAACAGTGTCAGAGGTGGAAAACAAATATTCCCTCCCCAAATCCCCAAACTATTCCCACCAATTAAAGAGCAGGGACGAAAGCTCTGTCTACATCCAAGTAAGACTGACTACTGTTATTTCCTAAGCTAAAAGAGGATGAGAAAGAGAGTATTGCATCATGACTACAACACAGTTTTCTTAGGCTTGCAGATCCACTAGGATAGTTTCTCTAGAAAGCTCAGAAGAGAAACAGTCTTCCAAGAACTACCACAGCACAAATGGCACTGCTTTGTCTCCACCTCCATCTCCCTGCCCTGTTGACAACACAGCCAGCATAGAGGAAGCCAAAAAGAAACAACCTGTTTTAGTACTGGGAGGACCTCATATTCTGAAACCATCTGACATGTTTAAGCTGGGGGGGAGGGGTTGTGCGGAACCCAACAACAAAACACCACACCACCAAAAAACACACACCAAAACAACAACAATAAAAACACAAAACAAAAAAATCCAGAAAACCAACTCCCTCCAAGCTGCTGCCTACTGGGTGATGAAATTTCTACCATTTTGAGACAGAATTGTAAGCGACTACAATAATGTTGTTTAGATAAGCTATATCAGTTCAGATTTTCCAGACATCTTTTTCAAAGACATTTATATTTGCTATCTCACCTACATTATTAAATCGATCATTTTGAGATAAATGTTGTCTCCTTGCATGAATATACTCGTTCACTACCAAAGCTGGCATGTGGTGCTCAGCATCATTAAACTGATACCTTCAGCTCAGCAACTTTGCTTAATCACATTAAAGGTACACCAGCTAATACAACCAATATATTAACAAAAGCCAATAATTCATCCACCTGGATGAACACATGGGGGGATATGTGGTAACTACTGACTGACACTGTTATTTGGATCTCTTTGTAAAAAAAGCACCTTCTAACATCGTCTATTTTAGTACAAACACACAGTTACATGCTAGGAACCAGAGTGGGAAGAAGGGATCGGAGTACATGAAGCACAAATTCCAAAAGGACAACCAACAATCCCATGGCAATATGAGTTACATGACCCTTGGATTCAGCAGGAGGCACCCCCAAGTTGGGGAAGATGGGTGGGGAAGGAGAGGAGAGTTTCAAAGCAGGCAAGAAGTATTACTCCATATACCAGAATGCCGACAGAGTACCCTGAGACATCTAAAGGTCACGCTTCTTAAAGGACCTTAAGCTCAAGAGGGCAATTAGAATACAAATAATGACTACCAATCACTTAAATATATTTTTTTTTATCACTGAAAACTAAATTTATTACTGAAGGTCAAGAGAAAGTTAAAAAGAGACTGGGTCATCTTCTCTGTACGCAAATTGTATTTACATACCACAGGGCTCTTTGACCTAGTGGATAAAGGTATTACAACACACACTGGAAGGTAAGCAAACTCACTTTCAGTCTGGAAACAAAAACATCTTAGGAGAGTGATAATTGGCCAGGAGAACAGATTGCTAACCATGTAAGATTTCCGCCTAACTCAGAGCCATTTATTACATGGGACATCTTTCTAAGAGAGATGCTTCCATTCAGCTAAAAGATGTTGCAACCAATGCAGTGACATGTCACTCCTTATGTGGAAGGATAATCATGTCTTACTGTAAAAACCATTACAACCATCCAAAAGATCAACACTGAAGTACCACATTCTTCAAAAGACAGTTGTTTTTTAACTCAGAAAGGACACCACAGAGTGAAAAGATGTCAGGCACTGTAATCATACTGCTCCAGTACACACATTCTTCAGATCCTGCTCTGGAACGTGCATGTTCTCGGTCCCTTTCTCTCCTCCTCCTTTTCCATGCCTTTTTATTGAAAAAGATTTAATTTAGACAAGCACAACAAACAGCAGGTCTTAGGAATTCCATCTCAGGACCATTCATTATAAATGGTATAAAGAAGAGTAAGGAGCTTACTAACATCAAAATACTTAAGCATAGCAATGAATAAAGAAAGGGAGGATGAAAACACCACTTTCTGCAAGAGAGACATAAGGAACAGTACTAACACAATACATATAAGCACATACGAATGGGTCCTGCCATTTACCATCAGTTCATAAATAAAAGGGGAAGACACTGAAAATTGGAAGCAGAAAGCAGAAAGTCATGAAGATAAATTAGAAGAAACTCATGTAATGAAACTCTACCGCTTTTACTGAATTTGCTATAATTAAGGAAAAGCACTACTCCTCCACTGGACACAATGAACAGTGCCATACTTCCAACAAATGATGTTTTATAAACACTACTATAAAGCCTCATGTGTTGAGGAGACCAGTCACTTAGGCAGCAGTTTCCCCTACGGACAAGTGATTTCACCTATCAGCCACAAAAACTGTCCTTCTTCCAACCTGTCAATCTTCTGGGGCTGGCCAGCATCAGACTCACAGCTGCCCGACAGGCCACGAACAACAGCAAGGCCCATGCTCCACATACCACCCTATATTATTGCCCTAATGTGCAAAGCCTAGAAATGTGTTTCTGAGCACTTAAGCAATCAAGTGCCATTATTCTCTCTCCACACAGTTCAAGCATTATTCTAACAGTACCTGATGAGAGAGCTGGAGGGGAACAGAAAACTTATTTTTTTACCCTAACACTTAGAGTTGCAGTGAACTGGTCAAAAAAAAAATCCTCATAACTTGCTTGCCAGACTGGTTTTTGTTCTCTTCCTACTTAATTGTTGTTACCAAAGAAACTGGGGGAGAAGGGAAGGGGATCTATTTTGCTGGTTTTACTTTTTGTTCGTAGATTTTACTTGTTAACTGGCAAACTGGTCACGGCTATGTAAGTAGTCATTAACAAGAAGGGGAAAAGAAAAAGGTAAAGTATTCTTGGCAAAAGAAATCTACAAAATTCTTCAAGGTATCTGCAGACAAATACCTCTTGCCCAGTCTAAAGAAATAGCAGCAATACTATATTAATGAGAATATAACAGACAAATAACAGAAGTCTTCATCAGACCTCCATTTTCTTTCCAGGTAGACAAAGCTACCTTACTGAAACAGTTACACCAAAAACTACTCAAGGAGCATTTTCATACGTTAACAAGAAAATGCAATGCTGTGTACCTACTATGATTTTTTTTTTTCTTTAAACATCAAGACCATCCATTAATCCCAAGCAATGCAGTTCTTCTAAAAACCTAGGTTATTCAGAGATTTCTTTTTTCAAACATTATTTAATGCTTTAACAAGAAAGTATGGCTTCTGACCAATGTTCTTGCTATGTTCCAAGTTGATACAAAACTTTCGGTCAAATCGGGGTGTTTCTGATAGAGCTCCTGCCCCCCTCCCCCTTATTAACTACAGGCTCATTTCGTTGAACATATAACCTGAGCAAAGTAAAATGGTCAAAGGACACTTATTGTTTATAATTAATTTGTTTAAAATCACAAAAGCAGCCTGCTATCTCCTCAGCAGAGGTAAGAGCCTTCCGCATTGCTGTGCGCTGCCAGGACCTCACGTCCACTGACACCAGTCACTGCTGCCCGCCACTCCAAGAGCAAATGCAGCAGAAGTCTAAGCAATAGACCAGTTATAAGCCCAATGGTGAAAAACAGTTACATATCCCATCAAATAACAAATGATCTTACTATCTTCAGTACCACATCAAAAAAAGAAAAGGAAAAAAAAAAAATCACCCTCTGCCTAACTGCCATAGTGCTTCACAGTGCACCTGAAAGATTCACATGTCTTCATTTGATGCTTAAAGCACATCAGAAGCTCACCCCACACTCACCACCTCTTATCTCTTCCTGTAAAAAGTCAGGCCTCCAAACCCCGTGGTCCCAACTAAAACACCCTAGCAAACGTCCTGCTTCAAGCAGGACTAGATGTCCCTTCCAACCAAAATTTCTCTGATGCATTCAAACTGTCGTAGGTGAACTTAAGTTTTAAGACAAGTCCTTCCCCCCCAACTCATAATAAATATCAATATTCAAAGACAGCAGTGGTTAGTCTGTTGAACGCAAGCCTTTCCCTACCATTAACACCAGAATAAACCCTTCAATGTGGTCCTGATAGGCTCTCTGCTATATGGGTTTCTCAGAGCACCACAGAAATGAATTTTAGAATACATGACAAAATAAGACTGCTAAAAACATCTGGGTTTGTTGGGCATTCGGGGCAAGGCCCAAAACATAAAATAATTTTTAAATGCATTTTTGGAAGGGGCAAGAAGTTTACCATGCCTATTTAAGCACACTTTTAAGGATAAGTTTGCAGAGGCAGGCTGTGAAAGTGAAAAAACCTGACATCCATCCATCCCTTCCTCTCTCTCCACACCCACCAGAACAGTGTTAAACTGTAGCTGAATCCTGTGTAACTTAGTACAACTATTCACAGAAATAGTTATAAACACGTATTTCAAGAAAGCTCCTGGAAGTAATCTTCATCCTCTTATAAACAAGCCACTATTGGTTTCTGGACATGGAACATTTCACCCTCCATCATACAGATTCACATGCTGGTTAACTTCTCTGGTAACTTAATGTGGAGCTACCGGGAAATTAACCAAAATAAAGAAATGTATTTCAATTGACCATGATCCTCCAGTGTTTGAGGTGCTCCACTTTCCTAGTCAAAGGCAGCATTGGGAGGAGTACTACAGAAGGCAGACAACAAGCATGTCTTCTAAGGATCTCCACTTCACCACCACAACCTTCAGCTTGATGCAACAAGACAGACCTGAACTGAACTCCACACAACATGAACACCTACTAACGATGGTATCCCTTCATTATTTTTTTTAAACAATTGTGTTGTGCTATTATGTTTTTGTTTGAAATGTTCATCCTTACTCAGGCAGCAAGTTCAACTTCACTCCTTAATAGATGATGGAAAAGAGGATGGGCAGAAAAGAGGAGGGGAGTTTTCATCTTTCATATTTATTCTGCCTGTGCCAGAGGAAGCTAAACCCTCACTGTGGTATATTCTCTACTCAATCTGTGCTACTTCAGGGAAACATCAACTATATTGATCTCCTTTTATAAAGAAAGATCACAATTTAAAGACACTTACAGCTAGATGAAAAACATTTTTCCAAGTACATTATTTGCAATACGCACACACCTCCTCTGCTTCCATTTATTAAAAAGAAAAAAACCAAAACCAACAAATAAACCCACAAACCAAAACCCAAACATTTTGATCATTGTGTGTATTTGAAGCATATATATACACACACACATATCTGCTTTACTGAAATAAAAATAGGTTATAGCTTTAGGTGGTTTAACTGATCAGTAGGCTATTCCAAGTCATACCAAGAAACTGTACAAGTAACTAAGAAGAAAAAAAAAATCCAGCTACTAATACAGCATATCCAGATTTCTGTCTCCCCAAGTACAGGGACTTCACCAGTGAAACTGCAAGGGATTTCAAACAGAGAGCAAGGAAGCTTTTCCCCTCACCACCCCCAATCCAACACTGCTAGGAACATGGTTATGTTCCTGGTAAGAAACTGAAAGCAAAATATTTCTGTGTCCAGAAGTTACTACAGTCAAAGTAAGAAGTGTTGCTACTGTGCCTTTACACTCTCTAACAATGAAAAGCTTGAAGAGGTACTCCCTGGTTACTTTACAACCCGCTCAAAACCTAAATTAAATATTCTTCACTAGCTTATCCTTACCACTCAAAACTGTGAAAAAGAAACTTTTGCAAACCTAGTTAACAACCAAATTGGCATCCTCTTAAATCATATCCACAGAAACTTTGTTTTTACATTTCTGTTGTGGCTCACTGCTCAACTACTACTGACTCAAGTATTAGCATTTAATTTGTGATGCAATTCCAAAACTGTTTCTATGCCTATTCCACATGACTGTTTATAAAGAATGTTTACTTCTGCCTGTTCCGAGATGCATCCTTTCTTCTGCAAGTGTAAAGAAACTCCTAAATAAAATTAATTTCACTCCTCTTCAGTCACTTTATCAGACAGGAAACCAGTGATGACAAGAGTATTGCCAGGTCTGACCACATCCTTCTCAATCTCATCATATTTGTGGCATCCCATCTCTGAGCATTTTGCCACGTGAAGATTCCAAAAATGTTGTAGCCCTCACAGCTGTGGGAAAAATTTGACAACTGCATGCTCAAGGCTCAAAAATCAAAAACGAAATCCATTTATTTTGTGCTTTTAATGCTTTAAAAGCCGTAACTTGAGTCAATCTCACAACTGAGGGCCTGCACAGTGACATTTCAACTCTTTGGTTAGCAACCCCAAGAACATCAAAAGGCTCAACTTTTACATTAAGAAATGCACTCGTTATCTGCTTTGTCTGCCATTCTACCATGCAATACATTCTGTACTCTGTGCACTCACGCAAACACAAAGCAAGGCCTTGATCTCGTCCCTGGCTCTCACATGAAGACCCAAAGACCTCCATAAAACCCCATAAGTAAGTAAGTCTTGGCAAGACTACAACTGCAGAGACAAGGCCTAAGACCATCAGTTGCACTCCGAATGCTATGGAGGTGGTGAATCTTAGCACAAAAACAGTAGATAGCAGTCCTATTATCATCAGCCTGCAGTGAAAGCACTCTTCTCTCCTGTTCCAAAGTCAGAGCACTAAAGCCCACCCTCTCCCATTCAATGGGGATTCAGAAACTTCTGGCATTAAAACAGACATGCACAGGAAAACCCAAAGTCCTGTAAGTTTCTTCCACTGTCAGAACAGTAAGGTCCTGGTTCTACAATAAGACAACTCTGACAGATACACAGGCTTACAGCATTAAACATGAAGGAGCTGGGAATTCCCAGCTCTTGGTTCCCATTACTCCTTTGGCTGTCCTCAGACAACTGCTTTCTTCCTTTTTTTCCAAAATTAAGGATCATTTCTGAGCTTGTTGCAGTAATTCCATGCAACACTTGTTCCCTGCTCTCCGCAGTCTGGGTGCAGGACCTGCTTAAACTAGTATCACCACTGAAGCCTCCAAATCATACAGCCAAAGGAGGAGAAAAGAAAAAAAAAAAAAAAAAGGCAGCTTCCACAAGTACAGTCCACCTACTACAAACAATTCAAAGGCCAATACCTCACGCCAGTCTAATAAACCTCAGACAAAAGCTAAGGCTGATTATCCCAAGTGCACTTCTATCTGATTAACCTTCTTAACAATCTTTATCCTGCCTATGGCATTCTCCACAGTCCTTTTCCTTTTTGGGATTGTCCATCATCCAAGCACTTGAAAACTCTTTTAAAAAAGTTCTGTTCCCAAGCCAAGTTGATATTTTGTTGTATTTTTAATGAAAAAAGCACATGTATTCTCTATGTGTGCTTTTTTTTTTTTTACCTTCTAGACTCCCTAAGCATTTTCCTAACCCTGCAATTTCTCTATTACTCCAACCTCAAATTATACCAAAAAAAGGATATACTTACAGTGCCAAGTAACCAAACACAAAATTTAGGAAGCCCGTGGTGTACAAATGCCCTCTTTCTATTACAGCTCATCTGTGAGTTAAGATTTTGGTTCTCAGCAAGAGCTAGAGGCAGCAAGCAACACTACTTATCATTATGGCATTGAAATACAGTCCACTTTCTGAAGTAACATCCCATCAGGTGCCAGTTTACACAAATCAAACCACCCTGATTTGAATTATACTGAGATTTTTACCATGTCTTCATTTGAAAATAATAAATCATCAGGCAGTGTAAGAACATAAAACATCATTCACTTGCACCCACACTCCACCTGGCAGAATGATACTTCGAAAAGTAACAGCAAGACAATCCAGGTAGAGCCAGCCTCTAATACCCAATGAATGGTGATATCTCTGACAAAATCAGTAGTGAAATAGAAAGGCAGATTAACATTTTTCTCAAGAGCTCCTGATCCACCTTCTCACTGAAGTCACACTATTACAAAAAATGAAGGACCCTAAAAAACATCTAAGCAACATGCAGGAATATCCTCCCTTTCTAGCCACCTGCCTGTCTCATCAGGTCTGAAGGTTTTGCTTTTCTCCATTTGATGATTTGACACAACTGCTTTAAGTTAAGCATCAATTTTGGTAACTCCCCCCCTATTCTGAAACCCTTGACTAGAAAGCCTCAAATGCACATCCAAAACCAAAACTTGCATCGCCATTAGAAAGAAAATGGATGATTCAAGAGAGGGAATAACTTCTTTCACCAACTAGGAAGTTCATAGAAAAAGTTACTGGGGAAAAAAGTAGACAAAAGCCAACCATAAATGGTCTGACTTCTCTAAGATAGGTGTCTTAGAATCAAAGAAAGAAGCTTAAGTTAAGCATGTAACTGATGAATACCCACCCAACCTGAAAAAGTATGAGTTTAACTCTTACATACTTTCTTTCAGTGTAATGGACATTTCTCTACAGCAAAAGAGAAAGGGATGAAATAAGGCATCCGGAAAATCCTCTTCTACCATGCGTTTTCAAATTTATTATTGTCTGTACACTAAGGTAGCCAACCTGCTCAAAGCTTTTTCCTTGTAGTATTGTAATAAAATGCGTGACATGGAAATAGTATCTGTGAAGGTATAAGAACTAAACATTTTTTTAATGCATACCTGATTGTTATAATTCAGATGCATCCATCTTATCTTTCTCCTACATTTATTAATGTTTACCCAAAAATATGAAGCTATGTGTCTTTGTACCATTCAACATCCCTTATTGTTCATTTCTTCCACACAATTCACTCCTTCCTAGCGTAACACTGTTCTATTGCTTTTGAAATTCTAGAAGATACTTGTTTTGCATGTGCTACAGTAAGTTCTGCAAATCTGTTCCTATTCTGCAATATGACAGAAGCATTAGAAGTCACATGCTTAAGAGAAGCAGAAATCCATCACAGGACATTGATGAAACACCAAAACCGGCAAAGCAATCAAAACTGTTTTCCCTCAAAAGGGAAAGATCCCAAAATATGACATGTAGGTCTCACTGGAATAATCCAACTCCAAAGAAACATCAAACAATTTTTTCCCAAATCTCAATACAGACAGTTCTACTTCCACACTCACAGCTTTGCTCAACAGGTGGGGAAAGAAAAGAGAAAAAGAAAACAAACCACACCATAAAAAAAGCAAAAAAGATTCCCTGCTGTTATTAAAAATTCCAAATACATTAGCACAATTGTCAAAACTTATGTTGATTGCACATTTCCACACAGAGAACAAATCAGAAAAGTTTGCCCCAGAGCTGTTCATGGGGGGGGGGGGGGGGGGGGGGGGGGAAGATGCATGTCATCTTCACTCACAAAAGACTTATGGGAAAATAAAAATAAAAAATAAAAAAAAACCCTCCTGTACATTTAGAGCAAAGCAAATAGCAAAGGAACAAGACCTATTCTTTCTTCTTTGCAGCCAGTGGACTATGCTGCACTTCACGTCTGTTCTGGAAGCCTCGGTACCAGCCAAGAGCTCCTAGCAGGTGTAAGCCAGTTCCCCCCAACAGTGACACAAGCACCTGAGACCAAAGCCATGGCCTCTTCACCAGGCTGCTGCTATCTAGTCCTCATGGCAGTCATCAAATCCCTTTTTGTAGCAGCTCCTAGAGAGAGGAAGAAAAAGGTACCCAATGTGTGAAACCCTATTTCAGCTGAGCAACTAGCAATCTTTGGTACTTTCTGACTAACCCTAACGAAAAAGGAGGTATGTTGAACTAGGCGATGGGCATGGGGAATAACCGACCACTCCCCAATACCCTTCAGCTACCTCAAAGACCAAGTAGAAAAGCTGAGTTCCTGCAACTGTTACAGTTATGTATTTAAACGCTTTATAGGCATGTATACTACAGTCCAATTAGCTGAAGATTGTCCCTCCTTCACCATTCATACAAAAATTCCTTTTAATTACAGGTAACAAATCAACATAGAGGGTTTAAAAAAGCCACTTTGAGTCAGAAAATGCTACACAATACTAACCCAACAGTTTTATACAGTATTTCCTATTCCTCCTTCACCTGTTAAGCTCTGATACAGTATTAGCATAATGATTGAGCAAGATACGCAACAACTGTGCTACAGATCATCTAACTTTGTTTATCCCCATCATCCAACAGGTGACCCAAACACAAAGAGTTTGTAGGTACTGTGTTATCTTTTACTGTCAAAAAAAGGAAGGTGGTGTATCCACTTACCTATAATATCACAGAAGAACAGGGGACTTGACCAACAAGCAAAAGCTTGCACTACTGCATCATGAAACACAGGTTGCTTGCCGAACAGATGCTCTCAAGGCTAGATCACCAATAATGCATATTCAGTGCTGCAAACTTTGCAGTGCTATCACCCGAGCCAAGATGCTGCCCTCACATCTGCACCAATGACTTCAGTTAAAATGTTACAAGCCACTAGCAGAATTTCATACGTAACAACAGAAGCTTTGGCAATGACAGCGCAAATAGGAATACAGTATACAGCAACACTTTCTGTACTGTCTGTGGGACAGACAGTTAAAACAAATGTACATAGGGGACTTATAATTATGTCCTGTCTTCTCCTACGCAGCCTGGACAAGGTGTGAACAACCCAGCAGCAGGATATCTCCAATAGAAGATAACAGGAGCTATAAAAGAGTGAAACTGTTTATTACAACATGAAAACTAAACCAAATTACAAAGTTAAAGAAGCAAGCTGTTCCAGGAGACATGACAATCTTATGTCAGCGTGCCTCAGTCCCTTCAATGCTGAAGGGTACATGAAGGGTTCCAGTTATAACTCAAGTTGTAGGTCCCTCAGGACACATAAGTAACATTTAAAAAGTATTTTTAAAAACAATCAGAGTTGCCAATAACTCAAAGAAACTAATAGCGTAAGTATTTGTCACAACTTAGTACAGCATTTAAAATGCCCATTGCAATTAGCAACACCAACACCAACAAAAAAGAGAGAATCATGGAGGAAACCGGTGAAGTTAAAAGCTTCAGTATTAAAACCATGAAGAAATCATTTGTTTCCCCCCTACACACATACCCAAAAATTGTACTATGGACCACCAAAAGATTCTATTTCCCATTTCAAAATGCAAGTTTCATTCCAGTAACTATCACAAGAATAGACTTCCACAGTTCTAGTTGTCAGAAAGGCAAGCACTACGGGGTAAATTGTGACTAAGATGCATGGTTTCTTACAGCATACCATATATGCCCTCTCCAAAATCTGTTTATTTTGGACAAATGATACAAGATTTCCTCACAGCAGGAAGTGCTGCAAGTCAAAGGCCACTGCTGAAACAGTATTTCCACTATTTTGCAACAGGAACTTAAAATAACTTAGAAACATGAACGAAACTGCTAATCAACATCAGCAGATTTGTCCTTCAGCAATCTAACAATCAGAGGGGGAACTACTGGCCTTTCTTTACCATCTTCAGCTTAGCACATCTTCAGGAACCCCAGCAAATCCCAACCCAACACTACAAAACAGTTAACGTTAACATTTGGGAAGTGAAACACCATGTTCCAACACAAAAGTTTCCAAACAATCTCATGTCAGTCCTGAACATTTCAAAGGGTAAGCAGAACATCTGCCCACACTCACCCCATACTCTGCCTGTGAAGCATCCCAGAAGTTTTCTGTATGCTAAAAAATCCAACTGAACACTTGCAGAAAACTATGAAATAGTTAAAGTAAGACTGGCAAATGTGAAACACGTTGCTGAATTCCTCTAACAGCAACAGACACCAGTACATCCTGAAGACCTGCTCACCTTGTACACTTCTTCTGGCAGTTTAGCTCCAGTAAACCAGAGCTAAATACCAAGGTTTTCATACCCATCCAGATGACGGTTAGCATACCTTCTCAGCCAATTCATGTAGCAAGATGCAACAAGACAATGTAGCCTTCTGAACTAAATTTGTTATTTCCGGGTTGAAAATATCAAGAATTATAATAATTTTGTTACTTAGCATATCACTGTGTTGAAAGAAAGAAATGAGATTTCCTTTCCCATAGTACTGATACCACACAATACTATCATGCAACTGATCTTGATGCACCTAACTGCAAATAAACAATCAACTGGACACACTAACCCTTAATTAAACCTTAATATAGAAATGTTGTAACACATTTTAAATGGGTGCTGAAGATACTAAAAATCACAGCAGCATTGTGCTTAACTTGCTTCAATTTGAATCACAAAGATGATCAGCTGGCTAAGAGCTGCAATATACTTGTAACCATATAACCCAAACCATACTATATATTTATTCCAAGTCTAGCCACCTAAAACTGCCCAGCAAATTGGAAAAGCAAACACATCCAGTTTCTAGCAAGCACATACCCAACTGAAGAATACCATTCACTGACCTCTCGTCTACCACGACTGATATTTGAGGCATTCTTCTACCCAAAACATGTTGCTATCAATGGTGCTGAGTATTCCAGAGCTGGCTCCAATTGAGCTCAAGAGACCGACATCACATAGTGTGGAGATACCCACTCATAAGTTAGGTTACCAGCACTTGACCAGGCTCATGGAGCAAAGGCACAATGCCATATAAACATGGATGCGTGCTTCTAGTACCCAATGCATTCTGCTTCATAAACATGCCTGCCTATAACCTAAAAGCATAGAGATGCCTGCCTATACCCTAAACCATAGAGAAGGATTTGGCTGACTTACTGTAATTGACCAAGTCACATAGCACTAAGTTTCATATCTGCAAATGAAGCAAGTCTACCAACACTGCATAGGACAGGCAAAATACTGCAGAAACACCACTTCAAGCAAACTGTGCAGTTTGTTCACATAGCCTACTTCAAGATACCACTAGCTTGTCACCAAAATGTGCCAAAGATGCAATCAAGCTGGCTCTCTGCAGAAGCAGCCTGGATCCATGGGAGTCTGTGAGCTCAGGCACATCACACAGCTGTACAGCCATAACTGGGCACAGGGGCATGCACAAGCACCAGGCAGCAACACAGCTCCGGTACAGTTTATGGCTTAGCTGATAATTTCTGTTCACTACAACATGCAAAATTTACTTTTCTTGACAGGAAACCTACCATTTGTTTTCCACAGGAAAATTTCATGGTCCAATACATGGACAAGCACAGACCTTGTCACAAACCTATGGTGCCAAATAAATAAAATTCAATCATTAAAATAAGGCCAGGACCTGCAAGCATAGCTACACTGAAATCTTGGGATTTACTCTAGTTAGCCAAGAAATTTCAGTTAGATTATTCATGAAACTACAGGTCAAAATACATAATTTAGTCCTCTGCACTATTTCTTTCATAAGTCTCTCATGCAGGCATAGATAAGCACAGCTAGAAAGTATGGTCCTAATCTTTCAAGGTGAACATCACACAGGGTCTCAGCACCCAGCACTACTGACTGGCCTCTATGCAAACCTATTCATCTATGTGGATCGCCTTCCAGAACTGCAGGACAAAAACCACGTTGAAGACAAGCAACAGGTACCTCAGCACCTCCACAACCCCCCCACACACACCATGCTCCGGACCCCCCGGGAGCCACAACTTCCCAGTCCCCGGGGAGGCACCTGGGAGAAACCCACCAGGTACTTTAACTTGAATGTCCCTGCCGCACCACGGGGTTGATAGCTCGATGACTGCCGCCAAAATAACTAATTACGTAAAAAAAAAAAGAAAAAAATTAAGGGGAAAAAAGCGACCCCCCTCCTCGCCTGCGAGCTGGGCGCACTCCCCGCGCTGGTCCGGGGCGGCGGGCAGCCCCCCCCCCCGCGGCCCGGCTCCCCGCCAGCCCTCCCACTCACCCAAGGCCTGGGGCCGGCGGGCCCCCACCCGGGGCCGGGTCTCCCGCGGGAAAGCCGCCCTCCCCGGCCACAACAAAGGCCGCCGGAGCGGCCCAGAGCCGCCGCAGCGCCCACGGGGCTCCGCCGTCCGCTCCGGGCTCCCCTCGCCCCCCCCGCCCCGCGACCACGCCAGGCCGGGGACCCGGCACAGCCCCTGCCCGCCCGCCCCCCCCCCCACCCCACCTCAACCCGCCGGGGCCGAGCCGCCCGCCCGCAGGCAGCCCTGCCCCGGGGGCCACGACCAGAGAGCGGCCACTGAAACGAACATTAAAAAACCGAGGGGGAGGTCGCCCGCGCAGTGACAATGATCCATCACCCCCGGCACCTGCGCCGCCGCCGCCGCCCCCTCCTCCAAGCCGGCGGAGGGAGGCGGCCGCCCGCACGGCATCCCCGGGGAGCGGGGCGGCCGCTGCGGCCTGCGGCCGGGCCGAGCCAAGCGGGGCCGGCGCTCCGGCAGGGACGGGGGCCGCAGCGGGTCTCCCCGCAGCGCGGCCAGGCCCGGCGGCGGTGCAACAAAGCGCCGGGGAGCGGCGGGCAGGGCCGCCAGGCACACTCACCGGGAGGTGGCGGGGATCTCCGTCGGCGCCCCTGTGCCCGGCCCGGCCCGGCGGGCCGGGGAAGGGGCAGCGGGCGGTCTCTCTTCTCCTCTCCTCTTCTCTCTCCGCTTCTTTCCGCGGGCACGGCTCGGCGGGGGGTGGGGGGGGGTTACGCGACGGGGTGGCCGCGGCCGGGCGGTGCGGGCCGGGCCGGGAGGGCGGCTCCCCCGCTGCGGCCCGGGCGGGCTCCGGCGGGAGGTGCCGCCGCCGCTGCAGCGTCCGGGCGCTGGGGTCGTTCCGGCCCCATCAAGGCCGGGCCGGGCCGAGGGGGCCGCGCGAGGCGGGGCGAAGGGAGTGGGGCCGCTCTCCGCGGCGGCTGGTGGCCATCTTAAGTCCTCCTCCTCCTCCTCCTCCTCCGCGGCGCCGAGTGCCCCCTCCCCGCCCGGCTGCCAGCGCTGCCTCCTCCCTCCGCTCCTCCTCCTCCTCCTCCTCCCGGCTGGCTGCGGTCGCCGCCGCTCCCGTGGCCCGGCGAGGCCGCCTGAGGAGAGTCGGTCTGTAATGGCGGGCGGCGGGAGCAGCCCCTCAGGCACCGGCCCGCCGCCTCCTCCCCTCGGCGGGAAGGCAGAGCACCGAGGGGCTCTTCTCCTCACCCAGACCGGGTGGGCTCGACAGGCGCACAGACCCCCTTCTTAGTTCTGGGGCTTTTCACAATTATGTTACGTTTTAGAGCGGTGGGTTTCCCGGGCAGACGCTTGGTGAGTTTGGTTTCTCCCCGCTCTCTGACAGAAATCCCGCTCTTCTAGCACTGAAAGCTGGTGTCCTCTCCCCTCTGTCCCTGCCACCAGCCCCGAGGCCACAGGCCTGAGCAGCTGCCGCGCTACCCAGCCTGCCGAGAGGAGAAGCCGTCCCAGCCAGGAGCCAGTGTGTGGGACGAGAGGAAGGAAATGCAGGTCAACGCAGGAGCAAAGAGGCCGCCTTCGGGTTGGGATTGAGGTGCTTTCCCTTAGCTTTTCGTCAAGTGTACCTCTAGAGAAAGTCCACTGGATATCCCTAGTATCAAGCACAAAAGTGGAACAGACGTGTGTGCTGGCCAACCAATTTCATCCATACGATTCAAATATTTAAACCCAGAAATAGTTACTCTTTTCCTAATTAAGCAAGATGTTCGGTTAAATTGCCGTGGCCAAAGGACTCCTTTTTGTCAGAAGGACAAAGCACCAGCACACAGCACAGGGGGTCACTGCAAACCTCGGGCAAGCTTCATCCACCCAGAGACTCCTGGGGAATGGTGCAAAGGTGTGTCCACACGTGCGTGACCAGATACCCTTCTGCCTTTTTCCAGTCACTTATAAACTTACCTCCTTCAAGAAATCAGCTGCTAACAGCCATTCACCCTCTAGCACTTTTGTTTGGGGTATTTTTTCATTTACAAAATCCCTTCTGAAGTCTTCACTGAAAAGACTAAATAGCACTTTGGAAAATCTGGCTGCAGGGGTAAAAGCTGCAATAAAGAATGCACAAACTATCCGAGGCCTTTGTGTTTCATGGGCAAATTATCACAAGCACCAGAAACCAGGACCATTGCCTCTTGCCTCTGCTAGGGGGTCTTATCAAATGAAGCAGTGTACTCTGCTGCACTTGAGGATAATTGGAGTAAATACCATTTATCCAGTCTTCCTTCTCTGGCCATTAGCATCAAACATGTAAATCCACTTACATGTTTTTACTGGCTGATGTACTGCTGTTCAGCTGGCAGTGGAAATCATCCTGTTCCCATTTAGGTGGAGGAGGCCTCTGCTTAAGACTCAGGGACGTCTGGAGCGAGCCTGACTCTAATTCAGCTGGTAAGGAGCACTCACTGAAGACAAAAGTGTAACTCCAAACAAATCCTACTTCTCCCAACTGAAAAACAAAATAAGCAAGGGCAAGTTTATAACCTCCTTGCCTACACAATACAACACTGTCTTTACTTGTTAAAGGCGTCTTTAGACACCCCTAAATTCACTATATTAACAGGAGCAAGATTTAGCCCAACTCAGGAGAACAGCCCCAGCTACAGTTTGGGTTGGAATGGGGGCAACTGGCCCTTTGCAATACCTATATTTTTTTTCTGTGCAGGATAATCAGTGAAGACTCGGCACCAAGAGAGAAATCATGCACAGTATGTCAGCCATAATTCTATCATAGCAACTATAATACATGATCAGTGACAGAAGCTCTTAGTTGGTATTCTTGTGTCCCTGGAAAAAACGTAAATTTTATGCCATGTGCATCTTGTTTTGTCCTTCCTAACTAAATGCCTACTTTTCCTCAATTTTTGGACGCAGACTGTATTAACAACCTCTTCCCCAACCCCTCTCTCTCTACCCAACCGCTGTTTGCAGCCTCCTCTTCCCACATCATATGTGAACAGAAGTAACCATCACTGTCTGCTATGGAAAAAAAATACGGTTGTCTACAGCTAAGGCCATATGAGAAACGTTACAAGAATAGGAAGGGAAAATGAGGAGAGTCAAAACATGAAACTATGTATATTTGCTTTCAGGGGATGCCTTTTGAGGGCACTCACCATGTTTTGTATATATCATGGAGTAATGTATACACAGAAGGAAAAGTATGTGTGTTGAGTTACATTCTGTCACATAGAGACTGAAATAATTTGCCCTGGAGTGAAGGCTAAGCTTGAAGTCGGTGGAGAACGTGCGCTACAAAACAATCAAGGTCTGTATCTGAGTCCATTCAAAGCTAACATGCATGTTTCTTTGCACATTTGAATTTTTACAGGTGCCTTCTCCTCAGTAAGCCATGCCAGTCTAGAAGCAAAAATGCGATGCACAATATTAGGCAGAATTTGGCCCCATTTGGTATGTTTTTATTCTGGACTGCAGCAAGGGGAAGCACCAATTTCATCAGCATGTTCCTACAGTTATTTCACTTACTGTGCAAGATGCAGTCTGTGAATGGTACATAGCAGTTACACTTCACAAAACAAACAAATCTTCTCTCTGTAATTTATGTGTAGGAGGATACTCGCATCTTTCATATGTAAAGGATTAACAAGATCTGTCTTAGCCAGCTCTACTGAGTGAGAATCAAAGCTTACAGAGATGGTGCTGTTCCTAGTTCTTTATTGGTAGAGGTAAACTTAGTGAGAAATCACAAAAATCCTCCAGGATGGCAATGGGAGTTGCACAAACAGCTGTATGCCAGATACAAGTTTTGCTGCGTGCCAAGTTATATTGCTTTTTTCTTCTTGTGCAGTTAATGCTCATTGCATTCCTATTTGTAGTCCCCATGTTTCGGTCAGTTGTCACAGTTCCAAAATAAATAATGGCTGTAAGAATCCATACTGAGTGACACCAGAAACACTTTTAACCTTCTCAACATCTCCTCTCCTCTTGAAAAGCTCATCACAGGTACCTGCTTATCTTTCTCAGTGAAGGAGCTAGTTAGTAATTACAGTGCTATAGTTAGACAAAAGACAGTATTTACAGTTAGTTTTTCTTCCACTTTGCAAAGCAACTGTGCACAAGGGATTGCATCAATCATTAAAAAATGTGGAGATATATTTCAAATTCTTTGCCTCCTTTATTAGAAGGTAAAACCAACACAATTGGCCTTCAGTGGTGCAATGCTGCTCAGCTTTCAGGTGCATTTATTTCATGTCTTGGGCAGTAAAGCTACATCTGTCCTGATTGCATGTATTAGCAAATACCAAGGTACAGGCAAATCCAGAACTGGAAAGAAATTGCTGCAAGAAAGGGAAAGAAAATTGAGGGAATTTTAGCCTTTTTTTAAATTAGAATAGTTTGAACAGAAGAAAATAGCACTGTTTTCTAAATTTACGCAGCCTAACATTTTCACCATACAAGATTCTTAGGACTTCCTTTGAGAAGTGCTCTCCCCTCCTTCCTTCCTGCTTGTTTATAGATAAATTTTGGTATTAAATAAGAGGAAGGGTGGAGTTGTGGAGGGTCTAGTGTCCCTGTCCTGTGACACTCATATTGAATTTGGCTTAAATCTGAAAAATTAAGAAAATAAAAATCCTTTGTCACATATGTTCTTCAGAAAAATAATGGGCTGCTTGTCAGAAGTTAATAAATTAAACAATCCACAAATAGTCTACCGCTGAGCTCATAGCATTTGTAAAGCATTAACAGAGTCACCACAGCAGAAACACCAGCAATCTGATGGAGTAACAGTCAAAGAAAGCAGCAGCCAGGGCTACTCCTCCTTCACCCTCTGGGGCCCAGCAATCCAGCCCCATTTTGGATAAATAGCTTTCTTCCGCTGCCTGTTGATGTTAGTCACATAGTTCAAGTAAACAAACATTTGCATCCCAGTGCTGCAGATTTAGAGTTCAAAGATGGATTATTTATGAATAGTTTGTTACATCTGAACATAATGTGGGTGGGTTTTTTTTCTTCTATGACGAAGCCACTGATAAAGCAGACTTGAATTTATAAGCAAGAACATGAGGATGAGGGGAAGAAGCAGGAAGAAGAATGGTGCGACAACAGAATCCCTGGCCCACAAAGTTTTAGGCCACATCTGTAACTGTAAAAGAAACCGTAGCTTGCAAACTTAAGTTCTCAAAAATCCCTGCCCTGCCTCGGATTATTTGTACAGAACAGAGTTCTTGCTACAGAGGTTACAAGCCTAGTTGCACATAACTAGTCATACATAACTGGTGTACAATGAAATATTATTTCGAGATTCAAAGAATAAAGAGTTGATAGAAAAGAACACATGCAAAACTTGCTTGTAAACAAAAATAACATTGTGCATGCCTGTACGTGGGAAAGAGCGGTTAGTTAAACAGAAAATCAAAAACCCCTGCATGCTACTTAATAAATATGGAAAATTTAGAGCTCGGAGCCACGTTCGCTGGGTCTCAGTTTTTACGTGCCTGTATGCTAATGATTCTTATGGACTCTTAAGGCCTGCACAGGCAAAAGGCAAACCACAATTTCAAGGGCCTGGATCGCATCCAGGCCACCTGAATGTGACTCTACAAGTCCGATGAAAGTAGGAAAAAGAGCAGGTGGCGACAGAGGGGATGCCGTTCCGCTGAGGTCCTTGTGG
Source organism: Astur gentilis (assembly GCF_929443795.1). Taxonomy (NCBI): domain Eukaryota; kingdom Metazoa; phylum Chordata; class Aves; order Accipitriformes; family Accipitridae; genus Astur; species Astur gentilis. The sequence continues at coordinate 24,773,096 of NC_064891.1, forward strand.
CTTACCCAGCCTCAAAGCCTGATGATCCCAGGAATGAATCCGAGAGGATGAGATCACGCTCGGAGTGAGGGAAAATGCTGCCATCTGGTGCCTCTGAAGAAATGTTTAAAAAACAGTAAGAAAAGAGGGTTGTCTTGGTGATATGCTTGACCTGCAGTGGTGTCAATGCTGCCGGTTCAGTCCTAGAGACCTCTGGTTGTCTTTTTGTCGTTCAAAGGTGTTACCGTTCTGCGTGGCATACGAAAGACTACCTTGTGAAGGCATATGTTGAATCTCAAAAGAAATAGTCTGAAAAAGCACATTTTACAGTGGTTTGCCCACAAGGGAAATATCTTTAAGTATTAACATAGTCTTTAAGGCAGGTGATTTTAGGAAAGATGGTTTTAAACAAAGTCCCTTAGGTCAGAGCATAACATAACACCCTGTTTATTTTGATGAAGTTATACGTATTCATACCAAGAGACTGCAAAATGCTCTTCTATCACAAATCCTATATGTACATATTTTATTACTGTATATTAGAAGAAACTTGAAATCTGTACAGTACATCTGAAAAAAAGAACCCAGAAGCTGCTCTTTGCTATCAGGTTTTGTGAAAAAGTTTAACAGAACAAGGATTCAACAGGTTTCTTTTGCGGAACTGGCTTTGACCTTGACAGTCACTGCACAACCTTTAATGCCCACTATTTTATCCTGTGAGCATTGCAGATTATTCTTGGTCAGTACACATCAGAAGCCTCAGAGGATACAGGTCAAGACACTAAACGCTGCCTAGTTTTATGATTTGCTTTTTACTGCAGCCTGTTTCGGATTGTTGATACAGCCTCAGAGGATGTGCAAAACATGTACTGAGACACTCCATGGTGTTAGAATGAGGGAGTGTTATTTTTGTCTAAGATATTTTAATTTTTACAGGCTTTCACAGAAAGCCGTAATGGTAGCTTGGAGAGATTGAAATGACTGATCAAATAAAACCCCATACATTGCTCTATTTTAGATGTAGCGGTCATAAAGATAGCTCTATCTGTTAAATTAAATTTGTTTGTCCCTTGACTGAGGTATAGGAAAAATCCAAGGTGCACAGGTCAACTTCCCACTGGAAGAAAACTGAGTGAAGTGGGTTAGATACCTTATTTATTTTTAAACACATCATTTTTGGAACAAAACGGTCACAGAACCTCAGGCATGCAATCCACTCTCACAGATAAACAAACTCCCACACCACCATCGATTTCCTGGGAAGATACTCTAATCCAAGAAAAGCTTCAAGCTCATGGAATAATCCAAGGACCAGAAAGTCTTCCAAAAGGTTTCTTGTACAACTCCGCAGAGCAAAGAGAAGGAACATGTTTACAAGCAAAGGGATTTGTAAAGCTCTAACTAAAAGGGCTTTCTCATAACTGCCTTAACATATACTTTCCCACTACAACTAAAGTATCTGATTTATTAAGATGCAAATTCAGTGCTAACTTTCTCTCTTCCAGTGAGTGACTGATGCAACTAAACAAAACTCTTGCTACCACAGGTTTCTGTTATGTATATCTGCAGACAACCTGAGTCTGTCACGGCACAGACTTCAGTAAGTACAGAAAATTGTGAGACCAAATAAAATTTAGAACACCCTAATTTCCTAAATCACTAGGGGACTGCTTTTATTCCAGCTTTCAAAGAGCAGACAAGTAATTAACAAGGAACATGTTAGTTAAAAATATTTTTTATTACTTACTGTTTACTATTATTTACCATGCCCTTTGAAAACAACATGGCAGGTTAACCCTTTGGCTAAATTACTAAAGTTCTGTGGAAAAAAGGAAGTTACTAGATTAGCTATATGAAGCTTGATGTCACTTCAGAAAGGCTGTTTCAAAAACTTTTTGTTTCCACGGTAAGCTACTTCTTCCATTTAATTCCTAGCCTTAATGTATTTACAACCACTTTATACACATTTGTTCCTAAACCCCCTACATTTTCATTCAAAATGGAACTAGATCCTCCTATGACTAATGTTGCATTGGAAGAACTTGGAAGTCCCTTCCTCTTCAATATCGTTAGAATTGCTTGTGTGTACATGGAGGGAGTCTGGAGCTTTTAGATGGGTACAGAGCTTACTGTAGAGAAGGAGTAATCTCTTTGACAGTCTCTTGCCTGTGAACAAATCGGGCAGCTTGAAGCCCTTCTAATATTATTAGCTATGTCATATAAAACTAGTTTTAAGAAACAACAAAAAATCTTGTCAGTGCTTGTGGCAGCCTTGTTAACAGCAACTTACATCATCAGTCTCCCTTCAAGTCATAGTCTGGGAAGGGCATTTCAATTCAAACATAAAAGCAGTGTGTCCTCTATCTCCAAGTTGAATAATTATGTTACATCAGCTAGGTGATCCAAAGAGATTTCTCATTAGCCAAACTATTGACTATTCCAAAAGTAGATGATGAGAATATTCTGTGGTAGATTGCCAGGTAACTAAGGGCTGCTTCTGAGCAAGCCATGTGAAACATGACTGGAAAGAGCCCATGCTTTGTCAATAGGCTTAAACCCAGTATACAGGGTCCACATCTCCACTGGATCATTCTTTAGGAGTCTGCCTATTGAGAAAAGTGGAAAAACCAGCAGGTTAAAATAAGCATGACATCCAGTGTCCAGAGAACTGACATTGTAGTCGAGATAAGCTACAGCCTTGGTATATTTGTGTGGACTCAAGGATAACAAAGCACAGTTCATGCTATCTATAATCAGAAGTTACCTGGTGCTTTTCAAATGGCTAGATGTGTTAGTCTCTGAGCCCATGTTACCACAATACCATGCGATTTCCTCAGAACCCCAAATAGTTTCCCAGAATATTCTAGCTATTGGTCTACAATCGTCGCTCAGTGTACTCATGCATTGCAAAACCTCTATTGCAGGGTTAAGAAATAGATTTAATGTGTCTTAGCTTTTCATTGATTTATGCAGACTGGTACCGATAATTATCTGTCAGCAGCATAGTACATCTGTACATCAGCATACGGTACTTTAAACATGTAAAAATGACACTTTACCTTGAGACACAAGAGGAAAGAAGAAACCCCTGGCTTTGTATGGTTTCATCGTTTTGGCCAACCAGCTTTTGCAAAAAAGGTTTTTTAATAGGCAAAATGAATGCTTAACCAAAACTTCTGGAAGAAGCCATGTACGAATGTCCCATGGCAAAACTACAACCAACTCAGTACTTGGGTGTCAGCTTCCTTATGCTCTTCGTTTAATTTTTTCATGCATAAATACTGCCTAAAAGAATGGGTTTTTCTCTCAACACCCAATTGCTACTATCAGATGTAAAATGTAGGCTTCTGAAAATGAACTGAAGGCCCAGCTGCAAAGTCTATAAATGTACCTCCTGAGGCAAGAGAAGTGGTTGCGGCTTGATGTAATGCACTGTCTTGGTTTAATCCCAGCTGGCAGCTAAGCCCCACCCAGCCACTCACTCCCCTCCCCAGTGGGATGGGGGAGAGAATCAGAAAAGTGAAAGTGAGAAAACTTGTGGGTTAAGATAAAGACAGTTTAATAGGTAAAGAAAAAGCTGCGCGTGCAAGCAAAACAAACCAAGGAATTCATTCGTTAAGTCCCATCGGCAGGCAGGTGTTCAGCCATCTCCAGGAAAGAAGGGCTCCGTTATGCATAATGGTTACTTGGGAAGACAAACACCCTAACTCCGAACATCCCCCCGCCTTTCTTCTTTCCCCAGCTTTATATGCTGAGCATGACGTCATATGGTCTGGAATATCCCTTTGGTCAGTTGGGGTCAGCTGTCCCAGCTCTGTCCTCTCCCAACTTCTTGTGCATCCCCAGGCTACTTGCTGGTGGGGTGGTGTGAGGAGCAGAAAAGGCCTTGACTCTGTGTAAGCACTGCTCAGCAATAATGAAAATATCCCTGAATTATCAACACTATTTCCAGCACAAATCCAAAACATAGCCCCATAGTAGCTGCCATGAAGAAAATTAAGCCTATCCCAGCCAAAACCAGCATACCCACTTCTGAAGTTCAAGCCAGCCACACAGGTCAGTCAGACAGGACGGGGTTTGGACACTACCTTGCCAGATGTATATTCACCCCAATGATGTCTGTAGCTAGTGTGAATATTTTATTGCTAATGGATAACATGTCTGAAAATAAGACTTGGGTATGAAAGACAGCAGTTTCCCTGCACGATTTTAAACTTACTTCTTCTTTTTCCTTAAATCAACTGATCAAGAAACACACAAACTAGCTTGCATATTTATTTTAATCCTCTCATCTCTTCCCCTGCCTCCTTCTCCTCCATCATGTGATCATTTCTTCCTCAAAACACCGGATAGTTTTGTACATTGTCAGCAGTAAGAAAACAAGTGCAGGACTCTCTGAAATTTGATGGGGCTCTGACAGAAGACATTCCTGAGTGTTATTACACACTTGCTGTCACTGCATGTGCCACCCTCCTCTCTCAAAACGTCCAAAGAAGGCTTCTGGAAAACAGTCCCTTCCCACAAACTCCTCCTGCTGGTGTTCCCTCATTTGGAGTGCAAATCTTTCAACCGATTAGCTGTCTCTCCCCGTCATTTCCTCTTGTCCCCTCTGAAGAGAAAAACTGCAAATCCTGCACCTGATTTTACTTCCACTTTAAGGCACCGATCAGAAAGGCATGGGGATATACTCTTGTCATCGGCAGAAAATGCTGACTATCACATCTGAGCAAAGAGAGGACAGTTCCTGCAAAATCTGTGTTCTGGGAACTGGGAAGTGGCCAACAGAGCTTGAAAAATCTCTCTTAGCTGGCTAATAGGAATATTCACTACATGTGTCTAAAACATTACATTTTCCAGCAGATGCTACAGGAAGTAAATCAAGGTAAAGGAGTGATATCTATACGGAAAATAATGAATGTCATATTCAATAGCTTCTAAACGTTACAGAGATGGACCCGTGCAGACAAGACTTCAGCTGTTTCTTCTCCATGTCACCTAATGAAAGATCATGCAAGGAGATTTTCCTTTCCCATTTGAAGGAAAGCCACAAACCACCTTTTTGGGAGAAGAGGACTGTCCTTAGCTTAGCTCTTCTTGTCAAAGCCAAAGAGGTAAGAGCTAATGCTTGCAGACACAGTTGCTGCAGTAATTCTATTCTCCAGCTTCTTCAAGAGGTGCCAATCTTTTGGCCACCCAAAGCCTCAGTTATCCCTCATAAGGAGGTCTTTGATCTAGCTTTTTCTATGATTTATGACACAATATTGAATTATTACCAAAATGACTCACCTTCGGGCAGAGATAAAGACTGCAGGAGAAAACGTGCTGGACTTCAGCCTCTGCGATACAGAGTAACTCACCAGTTACAGATGCTTATCTTCTCATTCCCCTCACCCAGGAATCACAGCTGGTTCTTAAACATACCTATTACAAGTTTGAGGAAAAGACTCCCATGAAGTGGTCTTTGGTCCAGATTCCAGTAGAACAACTAGTGAAAAGGCAAAATGAAGCAAATTTAAACAAACTTCAGGACTAAAGCATAGAACGTCCTGAGTTCACAGCACAATTCATACCAAGAACTGAATTTGTGGTAGACTGGCAGTATTGAATTAATTTAGGGGACTTTAATATTTATAAATGATGCAACCTTAAACAGGAAATATTAATCGGGGGGAAAAAAATCAATATAATTTTAAGTTACAGGATTTGTTTTTTCCTCTATGACTGTCTAAAGACTGGGGGAAGACAAGACAAAACAAAACCCTCAAATTACATTGGCTCACATGCCTCCTAATACTCTGAGAAAGGAATCACATTTCTGTGACAATTTTCCAGTAGTAAAATAGCTTTTAAATTCAAGGTGAGATTGCTTTGTCAACAGGACTTGACGGTATAGTTGTACCTGCTGTAGGGGATTGTATTACGTGACCTACAAATGCTATTCAATTCCTGTTTCTCTGTCACACAAACCACCCATCAGATTTACCTAAAATTGAAAGGTGACTCAATCTCCCTATCCAGAAATAACGTTGACATTTTTTGCATGAGTGTAAGCTGTAGCTTGCACTGTGATGATAAACTCCTTCCTGAGACACCCAAGGAAGATCTCTACCATGTAGGAGTTTCCATCACCATTCCTAGAGGCTTACTGAGCAATTCACATGCTTCCCACGTACCACATTTCCACCATCTGCAGCTTGCACGTGGTTTCCAGATGTCCTATCGCCACTAGCAGCCCTTTGTAAGGCAGCCTCCAGAGCAGGGCTTTCTCCCTGTTTCCAGGGCAATGCCAACACGGCCACATTGTAGCCCCAGCACACCAAAACACCATGTCCAGCCTAGGCAGCATCTCGGCACCTTCTCACCACCAGCCAGAAGGCTAAACTCAGGCCAGACTCATCTTGCTTTAATTGCACAAAGCTGCTTAGTTTCTGATTTAGAGTCGCACCTTGCTTTTCTGCCTTTTGCCAGTCCATTTGGCACATTCGGCCTTTCCCGGTACCCCACGCAGATTTTCAGAGCTGACTCTGCCCTGTCCCCCCGGCAGCAGCAGGCAATTGCACACACCGCACCTGGAGAGGCTTTTTCCCCTCATTGCCCTCCTGCAGGTGCTATAGGGGTGGGATTGCGCTGTTGCTGCGCGTGCATGCCAGCTTATGGTTTTTTCTGCAGGGGAGCAGTGATTTGGAGCAAGAGGAATTGTGTCTAACAGGCTGCAGAGGAGATTTTTTGGAGGTACGTTGTGAGGGGAGAGAGCTGCTTGAAAGAGCCAGGTGCAGGGAAGGGCACAGAGCTTTTTTGGGGGGGTGGGCTGTTTTATAAGTTGAGCAAAAAAATGGAGGTGGCCTGAAGAGTATCATTTGTGTACTTGAACAGGTCCAACTGGGCTTTCAGCTGGGAAAGGCTGTGTGCTCCTTCCGAGGGCCAGACACAGCACGCTGGTACATGTGAGCAGCATAGATCAGGGGAACAGATCTCCAATTTGGTTCTTTTGCACAACTGCTTTCATTTTGGGTCATCTCAATCCATATAGAAAAACCTTCATCTGCTTCTTCCCTCACCCCCTTCCCAAAATATACAAACTGCTATTTTTTTGGCTCCATGAGCAGGTGAGAAGCAGAAGTGGCCAATTCAGAAAGATGGTCTGCCCAAAATTGTAGGAGATATTTGCATGCTATTGTGAAAAAGATGTGGCACCTGGATATATTACTTTATTTTCAAGTTGTTGCACCTACAAGAGTCATAATGTAGATATTTACTTGATGTTTTAAATAGCTACTTCCAGGAAAGTATCATCTTTCCCTCAGGTTTGGGTTTTTGGTCTGTGAAAACATCTAACTTAGGCATTACACGTCCGTCTCTCAACTGGGTGGGTGTTGGATCAGGTGCTCGTGTCTCTGTGGGAACACCGGGTGGGTGCACTCTGCGAGGCCACCCTCTGTGCCATGGGCTGCAGGCTTGCCTTCAGGGCAGCTGGAACCCGAGAGTGGCACCTCCAGCACCTAACGTTCTAAAAAAAGATAAAGCCATTTTCAAGCTACTGGCTCCACTTTGAGGCATTTTTTTGTTTGGTTGGGTTTTTTTACAAAGCCTTGCAGAGGAGATGCCTGGCATGGTCTGTGTTTCACAACTGAACAGGTGAATCCTGCAGCAGGGCTGCAGGTTGCAGACAGTTTGCAAGGGGGGGGGAGCTGTCTGCGTGTAGGAGGAGGGAATTGGTATCTGCTCTGAAGCTGCAAGTAGCTTCTGGAGGCAGCTACACAACCAAACTCCCTCCTCTCCTCTCTTCTACTTGAAAAATCAGGCAGCCTTCAAAAAAACTAGCCTGGGTTTTATGGAATGAAGGGCCATACTCTAAAGACATTGGGAGGAGGTACAGCATCTAGCTTGGTCCTTTCAGTCAGACAAAAGGAGATAGGTTTCATCTGAACTACCAAAATATATCCTAATTTGGTAGTCCCAGGCAAAAGTACTGTTTTTCAAAATATTGCATTCAGCTGTTAGTCTCTCAGGATCCATGTGAATGCATTTCATTTCTAAGTTTCTCCTTAACTTGTCTCTCAAAAGTAGGGATTGCTGTAGGGATTTTTGCTTTAGTGTTTTGTGTGTTTGTTTTTAAACACAAATAATAAAAAACTACACAGACAGCTATATTTACAGCCTATCTGAAAAGGCATAAAAGTATAAAATAACCTATTTACTAACTGTTAGATAGAGAACAAAGATTAATGCTGATAAGGTTGAATTATAACGCATTTTCCAAAAAAACAGTTACTGAAACAAGAATGTGAGAACCAGGCATAAGCAATGAAGAACTTGCACAGCATTTACAAAAATAAGTTGCTATATTAGTCCTCTGTAAAACAATAGTTTAGTCCTCCTCCACTCTAAAGTATACTAGAACTACAGTCTGAGCAAACATAATATTATTAACCCAACTGTATTCTCACTTAGGTCAAGTTTAATCAAGACTTGTCTTAATTCAAACAGTAATATCGCATCCCTGATAAAGAGCAAGTTAAACCTCCCCTTGCATCGAACACCATCATGTTCCCAAGAGTTTCAGTGTTAGCTCAAGTTAATTATGTTTAAATTATTTCCTGGTCCACCGATGTAAAGATCATCATCTGACCCCTTAGAACAAGAGCAGCGAATTAAAGCTTTCTGCCACTTAGAGCAAAGCCTGCCTTATTGCACCCTCATGGTGGAGTTTACCTGCCTTAAATTTTAACTCTGAAGAGATACATTTTTTAAAAAATAATCATTGCTTAGTTATATTGTTTGGCTTCCTACCTCTTAAAATTCTTCCAGGAAGGTTTTCAAAGTCCTCACCTTTCAAATACCTTTGTCTTGCAGTGGCACAAAACCAAAAAATTGCTGCAGCCTTCCTTTATGCTTTTGCTCATGGCTTACCACATTGAACTTACAAGCTACTGCAAGTCCTCAAGCTTTTAAATCTAGAAAACGCATTAGCTGTTGTTAATGCTTTCGCCACTAGGTTGGTGATTTGCAATTACCGCTTACTCGAACTTACTGGTGTAACAGCAAGCTTAAAGGCAGTAGCAAAGGGGGTCAAGTTGGTTTTCCTCACTGCCTTGACGGACGTTAAGTGCAGGCTGGGTCTCCAGTGAGCTGTCATACTTGGCTATCACAGACACAACTGAACATAAATGTTCACCTGTGGAAGTTTTCAAGCATAGGAGTAAGTGTGTAAATCGGAAGAAATTTCTAGCTACAGCACAGTTAAAGACAGAGAGCTTCCAAGGGAGGCAATTAAGAAAAAACCCTGCATTTCTTGGGCAGCATTCCTTTTTGTTTGTTTTTAAATGAGCCCTTCAAAAAGGGAAGGGGCAGGAGTGGAACAGCCTGAATAAAATTGCTCTCATTTTAATCTGTTTTACAAGGGAGTTTTCAAAGTTTTTAGCCTAGGAGCATCCAAATTATCAGGCAATTGGGACTTCTTCCACATACTGGGATTATACAGATGCTCCAGCCACGAAACCAAACCAAACAACCATGAAGCAGAAGAATTTGTGTGAAGTTAGTGTTATTGAGCCACTGTGGATGAATCATCCTTGTGTTAAAGACATGCCTAATCTCTGCACAAATTAAAAAGCAACCATGAAGTACACAAGGGAACCTTGTCTGAATCTGACAAATGCTCTCTTCTGAACTTCTGCGGTATGCGAGTTTCTACAGACTGTAAAAAACTAAATAAAAAAAGCATTTAAAGCTTTCTCCTAGAGATTTACAGTTTGTGATCTGGTGGCTAGGAATGATGGCACCTGCAGCAGACAGGCCATTCTGTTGTCCTGCTGCACGCGGATCTTCACAGAAAAAAAGCTCATAAGCAGCAGATGTCTACAAGCTATTTTTTTTTTTCTATCTTACAGCCTCTGTTCAAAAGGGGTGGTATTACATTTACTGTATGTATACCAGATTGAGATAAATATGATAACTTCAATGCTGACAAATTATTTAGAAGAGCATAGAAGACATATACCATGTTGTTTTCTAGCCAAAGCTTCGGAGGACATTGTCCTTGGTTTGAAGTAAGGTCAAATACACCAACACGTACAGACTAGCGCTCTTTTTGATGCCACCCTAGCAGAAGCAGGGTTATCTACCAAATCTTACAGTGACTTATTAGATTAGCAAAGATCCTTTTGGTTTAACGGTTAGCGCAGTGGAGGCTTGTGTCCCCACTCAGTGACATTCTTGGCCTTAAGAGCTGTTATGAATGTCAGTCTCCGGGCTTCTTTTATAGTTATGCCTTCTGTTTCTCTTGGGATAGGAAGTGTTTGTAAACATGTATTTTTGCAACATGAAATTACTTTGGTTGCATAATGACTATAATTTGTCAGTTTACAACAGAGGAAGCTAAGGACAAGTTTACATTCTGCTTTTGAAAGTACATCTGGCATTAGAAGAGGTGAGGATGCTGCAAGCTAAAGGAAAAGCTTCCCCTCGCCTTTGTTCACTTTGCCAAGTGGCCTCCCTGGTTTTTGTTTGAGGCTGAAATTAGCTAGCTTGGGACTGGTTTGGAAACATGTCTTTGCTGGAGACAAGAGGGTCATTCAAGTGTGGGAAAAGCTATTTAATAACAAGGCATTAGATCACTTTGAGCCTAAATGGAAAACCTAAATTTTTCCTTTCTATTTACTAGGTGTATTTAGTCTTGAAGTACTACTGATTGCATGGGGGCAATTTGGTCACTTTGCTCAAGTGTATGGGTGTAAAAGCTCTTAGGAGAAAATCCATCAGGGTAAACCGAAGGCTTTCAGATCAACATGACGTGTTTTGATTAAGCCGATTCCAGTTAATGTGAAAGCTAGAGTTAGCGGCCTTTGCTGCATGTTTGGGAAGCCATATTCTTGAAATACATTTGAAGTTACTTTTGCTCAGACAAACAGAAAGGTTATGGGGGATTTAAAAACCCAAATTCAGATTTGTGCGCTGCAGGATTTCTGCTCGGCTGCTAGCTAACCCTGAAGGTTTTTGAAAACATAAATGCCTACACACTTTCCAATTAAAGCTCCCCGTGTTCACCAACTTCTGCTTCTGGGACTACTCAAAACACAGGTCTCCTCCAGCCTGAGGATTAGCCTGCAGATCCACACTCATCCCAAACACACCGAGCCTGCATACGGAGCCTTCCACATCCCCTCCTCTGGAAGTGCTTGGCATGCAGCATCTGCCCATGCCAACTTTTTCCAGGAAGGAGCAGGAAGACGTGTTTGCTTCCCAGCACAGAAATGGCACTGGGAAATGGGACCGAGAACTGCAGCTTTGGACGTGAATGCCTTGCCCTTTAGGATAACTAAACATGTGTTTTCCTCCTCAGACAATCTCCACATCAAAGATTTCTGCTACAAAGAGCCACTGTGGGAGATAAGGAGGGTCTCATTCCTGACATAGCCCAGAGATGCTCTCAAACCCAGCAAGGAGACTGAACCCTGAGCTGGGCAGCTACTCTTCCACTGCTGTATGCTGCAGTAGACATGGAGAGGTGATGGCTGCACCCCTGCACCTCTCCTGGGTGTGGGGGGAGTGATAGTTCTTGCTTGGCTCTCGAGAGAAGAATTTGTTCTCTCTCTTCAGCAGCAGGTACCTCACTATAAATCACGGTAGCAAAAGACACGGTACTCTGACCAGAAATTTAAGGGTCTCTAGGACGTAGACAAAGTTTTCTGCAGCTGGCTTTGCCAGCAGCCCCCATTCTCAAATGCCTAATTCTTACAAACATTTCAAAAATTACCTGATGCCAAGATTATCCTGAGGTCCCCGAATACATCTGGACATCCAGCCTTCTAGCTCCAACACGGTGTACCCCTGGTGAAACTGGGAGTCTGCTGACATACAGCTTTGCCCGGTAAAACCTGTCCTTTTTGTCTGTGACCTGTGCCATGGCCGGCTGTCCTTTGCTGTGCTTGCCAAGGAGAGCCCGCTGCAGGGCAGCCTTCACCCCCAGTGAAGGCTGGTCTCCTGGGGAAGCAACCTGAGTGGAGATGGTGAACTTCAGCAGGGCTCATTTGCTTGGGTGTGGACCTTCCAGCCCAGACAGTCTGCATACCTGCTGAAGCCAGCATGCTTGGTCAGCTCTTTTTATCTGCTCTGGTCTCCTCCATCCGATAACCGTTCTTCAGCTTCCAGGTTCTCCTGTTTGTTTTGAGAAAAGGACTCAAGAAAACTGTACAAATGATGGCTCAAAGGAGTAGAGAAGATCCCATGACACAGAGGCTTATACCCCTGCCAGTAAATTGAATTCATTTTTCCCTCTGCTGTTGCTCAAACATCTGGCTTCAAGACTTTGAGCCTTGACAAAAAAAATTGACACATGGCTCACTTTGTTGGTGTTTGCAGCTGTTCCACATCAGGTCTGGGAATAAAATTAATAGCATGTAATTGAGCCAGCCAGAAGTTTTATAAAGCATTTCTTCTGACAAGAGAGGGTTAAACACACTCTTGGAAGTACAGTAAAAGACTCATCTTCAACCTGAGTTTCAGCTAGCTTCAAATGCCACTGTACTCAATGTTTTGAAAACCTAGTCGTTAGAGGTCCTGAAGCAAGAGTTCCCTTCTAATCCCAAAAGACTGATGTGTTAGCATCTCCTCTCCCAGTGAAACACAGGTGGTATAGGGAAGCTCCTCTTTTAAAGCACAGCAAGGTGCTTTTTGCTGCTCACATCAATGAAGTAAAAGCCAGTGGTCACCTAATGAACAGCAAACAGGCCTCAGGTGGAGACTATGCAATGTCAGAAGCTTTGTCTTCTGTGAAGGAGCTCAGGCTTGGATATTTATTCAACTCCATACATATTTCCTCTGTCCAGAAAACAACTATTTCTTGAAAATAGATTTGAAAAACTGCCTCACAAAAAATAAATCATTATAAGGAACTGCTCAGTAAAGCTACTTGCTGCTAGAAGGTTTATGAAAGAGTCACTTCACGCACACAGCATCCATAGCACTCAGAGCAGGCTTGCTGATGAGGAGCAGTGCCTCCCACATTTAACCAAGGCACAAACTGGACACTCCAAAGGGCTTAAAACTGTTAAAAGTATTTCCCTTATGGAAAACCAAGCTAGACATTGTCTCCCCTTACTAACCCCCACCTCCTGCTTGCACCCCTGCCACAGCCACACCATTCTGGTCTGGTCTTCCTGTCCAGTCTTGCAGGCAACCCTACATTCACCGCAGCTTACGCCGCAAGCTACAGTTCTGTGAAGACTTGACATGGGAAGCAAGGAAAGGATATCACATGCATCTGAGCACCACAGAAAAGTGCAGTGCACCGCACGTTCTCCAGGACTTACAGCAGGGTTTGTGCCACACACAGGCTTGCATGACTGGAGGACAGTGGGCAGTTAAATGGGTAATTCTGGTCAGCAACATCCCCTTTCACCCATCTTTTTGCACTTCTTCCTTTGCTCAAGCAAGGCAGAAACCTCTTGGGCAACTACAAAAATGTAATGGGAAAAAATCTGGGTGAAACCTTGTTCTGTTCAGATCTCGGGGTTGAAAGGCAGCTATGCAAGGAGCAGGCTTTTCAAGGTCAACACGCATAGTACCGACAGTGAAAATTGGCTGAGGGTCCTAGGGCTGGCAGTTAGTGGCTCCAGCACACGGTGTGCAGAAGGGCGTGAGGAAGAGAGGTTGCAGTAGCAATAGAAACATCAGTCCAAGGATACCTGCTAATGCACAGATTGTCTGCGTCACCTCTTTTCAGATCATGGAAACCGATCATAATGCTAGAAACTGCTGACTAGCTTTTAGCAGATTACTCTGCACTACAGAATTAGGGTTTCCAGAACACTGCCTGTTTTAACAGCATACCTGGTCGTCTTGGGTTTTTCCTGAAGCCCACACCCAGAAAAAATACCTGGTAGCAGGACATGCTGTTGCAAACTGGTTCAATCTTCATTGTTAACCCAAGGAAATAAATCAGTAAGAAAATGTGGAGTAAAACAAAATCACAAGTTATTCAGGGCAAACTTTGCAATGGGCAGCACTGAGCATCAGCCACAGTACTTGTTCCCGTGCTCTGCAATTCGGCTGCACGGTCAGCTAGCTGACCATGTAGTCCTTGCTCCTGTTGGTATTAATAGGAGACTGGCTGGGATGACATGCCACAACTCTCCAGACTGTTACAGCTTCTCTATATTTAAGCTGGTTATATGAGGTGGTTTTTTTTTTTTCCATCAGGGCAATCATAATCTAAGATTGCCTCAGCTAAAGGGCTGTAGCTCTTTTCAGCACTGAGCAGCAAGAGGCTGCATCTCTCAGCAGCTCTTTTAAGGCCACCCTTGGTCATGCAGTCCCAGCCCTCAGCATTTCCATGTCCCCTGACAGGGGAAGAGCCCTGTGTCTGCCTGAAAGCCACAGTGCTCTGCAGAGCTGGCTTACACCCAGCATAGTCTCCCTGGTGTTCCCTGATGTTCACCAGCTGCTTGCTTTTTGGCTACTGAAACCCCAGGAGGCTTCAGTGCAATAAATCATCTTTTCTGTGACCATAACCACTTCACCTACTAGAATTATGAATTTTGTCGTATCCTGATGAGCATGCTGCTAGCCAGGCAGGGAGGTGCTCCCTGGAAGGGGTCAGTGCTCTGCAGCGTGTGTCTCTGCAGAGCCAGTCCTTCCAGGTGTGTCCATTTGCAAGGAGGCTGGAGGTGGAGGCTGAAGGGAGGACATGGAGGAGGAGGAGGAAAATAACTAGATGGCTAGAAGCATGGCAGGACATAGTATTGCTTTTGTCAGTCACTGCAGGACTTACCTGCAGAGGTACTAATTTGTGCCTTGTAAAAATCACAGGGGATATTAGTAGAAGGGCTTTGGTTCCTGAAATCTTCACATTTACATTAGCAACTTCTGCATTTAATCCAAGTGAGGTCAAATATGTCCTTTTCCTGAAGAGCTCAAGCATTTGGGATTGCAGACTTCATAAACATCCCTCTGTGTGAACACAAGCAGTTGTATGCGAAACCGGCCACTGAAGCCCTGGTACAGTGGCAGCAAAGGTGTTGATTTTACTGTACCCAGCAGGGCTCCCCCTCACAGCTCTGGCCCTCCTGCTGCAGTGTCTTTCACCAAAGCTGCTTTCATGGTCCAGGCTTGCCCGTTCTTTTTCCAAATTGTGCCTGCATTACTATTTTTGCTGAGTTGGCAATCTTGTCCTATCTAGTCATAGAATCATAGAATCATTTAGGCTGGAAAAGAACTTTAAGATCATCAAGTCCAACTGTTAAACATTGCCAAGTCAAGCACTAAACCACATCCCAAGTCCTTTTCTGCCGGGCAGCTTTCCAGCCACTCTTCCCCAAGCGTGTATGGGGTTGTTGTAACCCAAGTACAGGTCCTAGCACTTAGCCACATTGAACCTCTGTCGTGGTTTAACCTCAGCCAGCAACTAAGCACCACGCAGCCGCTCACTCACTCCCCCCTCCCCCCCCAGTGGGATGGGGGAGAGAATTGGAAAAAAAAGTAAAACTCGTGGGTTGAGATAAGAACAGTTTAATAAAACAGAAAGGAAGAAACAAATAATGATAATAATAACAATTATACTATGACAATAATAATAATAAAAGGATTGGAATATACAAGTGATGCACAATGCAATTGCTCACCACTTGCCAACCGATGCCCAGTTAGTTCCTGAGCGGCAATTCTCCCACCCCCTCCAACCAGTTTATATACTAGATGTGACGTCACATGGTCTGGATTATCGCTTTGGCCAGTTTGGGTCAGGTGTCCTGGCTCTGTCCCCTCCCAACTTCTTGTGCCCCTCCAGCATTCTTGCTGGCTGGGCGTGAGAAGCTGAAAAGTCCTTGACTTGGTGTAAACACTACTTAGCAACAACTGAAAACATCAGTGTGTTATCAACATTCTTCTCATACTGAACCCAAAACATAACACTATACCAGCTACTAGAAAGAAAGTTAATTCTATCCCAGACAAAACCAGGACAACCTCATACAATTGGCCTCAGCCCATCGATCCAGCCTGTCCAGATCCCTCTGTAGAGCTTTCCTACCCTCAAGCAGATCAACCCTCCCTTCCAACTCGGTGTCATCTGCAAACTTACTGAGGGTGCCCTTGATCCCCTCATCCAGATCATTGATAAAGATATTAAACAGAGCTGGCTCCAATACTGAGCCCTGGGGAACACCGCTTGTGACCGGCCATCAACCGGATTTAACTCCAGTCACCACAACTCTTTGAGCCTGGCCATCTGTCACATCCCAATTTCTCAGGATGAGGTCTCATGTTTGCTGATTCTTAGATCAGGATTAAGGTGAAATGACACCAGGGATCCTTTAACTCACAAAGCTCAACTTTTATTCACTCACAACAAGATTTGGCATGCTCACCACCAAAATTGGTACGCTCACAACAAAAATTGGCATGAAACCATGTCAGTAAACTGTGTAACATGTGCTAATAATACATCACCAAACATATACTACAGGCCTTGCTTATTTGGCGATAAGTTCAGGGAAGACAATAAGGAGACCCCTTCCCGTTGAGTCACGAGGTTCAGAGTAGACCCCCTTGCTTTCTAGACTCCCTCTCAGAGAAGGGCCTAGGGGCAGCTGGATCCACTCAGTCCCAGACTTGGTCAACAGTTTATGTCTAAAGGGATGAGGTGTAGGGATTACAGAAGAGGAGGGAGAGAGGTATTTCACCGGTCCTGGATTCAGCATTGGTTCAGTCAGCCAAGGGGTCCAGTTCCAGTAGGCTTACACATGCGGAGCTTCAGTTTGTGTCCTTTTATCACCCTTGCCCCTCCTTCGGGCGGGCACTCCCACTCATTAGGCCAATTAGGTAGCCTTTGGGCTGTGGGCTTGGGGGTTGTTTGGGGCGTAGCTTCCCCTTCCCTGCAGACATGATCTTTTGAAATACAGGGTGAGCTGCCCTGTTCAGGACACCAGAACAGGGAGCTGTGCACCCTCCAGCAGGCCCTCCCCCTCCTGGTGCTGATGGGTGCTGATGAGCTGCTTCTCACCTGTGGTTCCTTGCTAGGCAGAGGTCGTCCTTATGCAGAACTTGCTCCACCACAACGTTTGAGACATTAACTCCTTCAGTCTCTCACACCATCCCGCCAGTTTTTTACCCAGTGAAGAATGCACCTGTCCGGCCACGAGCAGCCAGTTTCTCCAGAATGCTGTGGTAAACGGTGTCAAAGGCTTTACTATAGTCCAGGGAAACACATCCACAACCTTTCCCTCATCCAGCTACATCCCTTCTCATCTAGTACGTTCCTCTTTGCGATGGCCTTTCACTACTTTCTCTTGCGTGTTCCCTTTCAAGTCATCCCTGCCCCAGACTGACTCCACTGGGGTGATCCAGGCATCCCTTCTAGGCTGCGTGTTTAAACCTTCCTCTGATCATTCTGTTCCCTTGAAGAAACTCAGTCTGTTTGGTGTGTTTCTTGTAGTACCATGCTTCAGCACGGAGCGGCCACTCCAAATGAGCTGAGCAGAGCTCAGAGAAGGGTTATTTTGTGCATCCTGCGTATTCCTTTCTGCACCTACAAACCAGGTGGCCTGCTCCAGCTGCTGTGGCTGGAACAACCAAAACACAACGGAAAGCAAAAACCACCGACAACAACCTTGTGATCCCACTAGCCCTCAAGAAAAAGGGCGGGAGAAGCAGTTATATGGCACCTACTCCTTGCTTAAGCGTTGCTTCCTTCTCCTTGCCGAACTGTCCCAAATAACTTCTGCGTTGTGCCCGGGTGCTGGCAGCCCCCCTGCCGTGCTTGTGTCACTTACAGATGCGGTGACGCTGCCCTCCCCCGCCATTGTGAAGGCTCCTGCCTCGCCAGGCCAAAGCCAGAGCCCAGGCATGATTTGGGGTCCTGCTGCTCCGCATAGACACTTGGTGAAATGCTTGTGGAAAAAGGAAAGGCTGTTTCTTTGGACTACGCGGTCTGCTTTGTTTGAAAGAGGGGGGAAAAAGCAAACCAAACCCGCCAAGTTCAATGGGAGGGATGGCCACGTATTGTGGAGGGAGGGCTGGCTGCAAACCTGTGCGGTTGGGTCTTCAAAGCGAGGCTGTTTGCGGGTGACACGTGCTTGTTATTTAGCCTGACCCTATTAGGGATGTTTGAGTCTTACAAACTGAGCCTAAAAAGGGAGACCAACAGTTAGACAGGAAAAGGAAAGTCAGCAAAAAAAAGGGCTGTACTCAGTCCGGCCAAAGGTTGACCTGAGTGTCCACACATCTGACCATAAGGAGATGGCAACAAAAGCATAAAGCCAGAGCAGTTATTTAGGATACTCCAACTACTATTCTGGCCTCGTAATTTTCAGCTCATCAGTGTTACCTATTCAACAAACCTCAGTGTTGTCCAAACTTGTCTCAAACCCATGTAAATATTATGCATCCAGAAGATCCTTTGGCAAGAAGTCCTAGAGGTTTTTCTGTCAGTTGGCTGAGAAGCTGTCACCTCAACAGCCATTGCGCCTTGTCTCACTGCCCTGCCACATGGCATGGAGACCCTGGTAGATGTCTGCTCAGCCCAAGCCATCCCCTCTCACTTATCCCCCGCACCCCTCCAGGAGCCTCCCTATGTCGTGGGGCTCAGCCCCTCCTCCCCACCGCAGCGCATTGCCTTGTACAGAGGGGCAGAAGGCAGAAGAGGATGGGGTCTGCCCGCTGGTTACCTTGTGTTGCCACACTTGCACTGAAGGAACTCAGTGTTCAGGGTTTCACCCCAGTCCTGGCAAGGACTTGCTCTGGAGCGGCAGTGCCTCCCCCCCCGCCATCTTCTGCTTATGTGTTTCTCAGAGTGGGTCTCTCTGGCTGTGTTCAAGATAAACACGTTTTTCTCTTCCAGTATGTGAAAACCAAATTAATTTGCCCGGTGTATGCGATGAGCTCACTGGGTGCAATGTTTCCAGAAAAAGTAGGGGTTTTATGCTCCTTGACTAGAAGCCTGAGGTCCAGCCAGGTTTAGAACCCAGTCACTTACCCAGGTGAGGGCTTAAGAAGACACGAGGGAAGGGCTTAGGAGATATACTGAGGGAAAGCCCCGACTTCTCCAGTGACCCAGCACAGACGGGCAGCTCACAACCAGACCCACGCTGACACAAGGCTTCTGCAAGACAGACAATGAGCAGGATCAGGCCTCCCTTGCCAGGCTGTATATGGTCTGGGGCAGGTGTCTGAGAAAACCAGGCAGCAGGCAGGACGCTGTCTGCTGGGCTCAGGTATAAATCAGGTGGATTGCAATATGGTAGATGCGATACCTCAAAGCATCACTAGTGCCAGTTGTGCAGGGGTTGAAAGTTAGCCTGCAGGATGCTGTACAAAGAAAAAGTTGGGCACAATTAGATTAAAGGCAGACATGTTGGGTTTTCACCTTGATTTTCTTCTTCAAAACAAATATGAGTCAACTGTCCAGAGGCTTGCCTGCATCTTAGCTGCTACAGGAAGAAAGGACCTGGCTTGGTGTTTTACAGCGCTTCCATCTGAATTTGAAGTCAGAAACTTGTTTCGGCGCAGCTGGACATAGCACAGCACGGAGTCTGGCAGAGCTTGCTTCTCACTATCTCGGGATAGCCTACATTTGGCAGGTATAATAGTTTGTCACACCAGAAGCAAGGTCAAAGTACGCAGAGCTACACATGCTCTTCAAGTACATACAAACGCCAATGATTAGCCACAGTTAGATAGTTGATATAAGCTACTATTGGGCAATTAGAGCTCTCGCTATGCTTTCTTTAGAGGTGTGCACAATTCCTGCCAGATAGATAGCACAAGTATTTAATTTCTTGTGATCAAACAGCAGGGTCCTAACAGCAGAAGTCAAAACCTATCCTCTTGCTCTTAAAGCTGCACATGAGATATTAGCTCAAAACTTGATTGCCTGGTCACTTGGCATGGGAGCAACAACCGCTTGAGGAAGCAAACTGGCTGCTATTGCACCTTGACTTAGGCAAGTGCAAGTGAACTGGTGGCACTTAAATGGGGCTGAAGCTTTATGCCTTGACTTCCCTATGAGAAAGGAGTCATATTCACTTGCAAAAGATATGTCTGTACTAATGAAATCCTAATAATACCAGTCTTTCTCACCTGTTCCTTTAGAGATCAAAATGTGTCCCTGTAATTCACAGAACAAGCATCATTATTGGGGAGTCGGTGCAATATGTATGCAATGAAGAAATCATAATGTCTGTAATATTCTGTGGTACATTAATGGTTGGAGTTGAGAATCTTAAGGGTCTTTTCCAACCTAAGTGATTCTATGATTCTATGTTTATGAGCGATACATTACCACCTGTTTCTGGAATCCTGTCAGATACAGGACTTATGTCTAAGTTTATGCTATTTGAAATTACTGAACTATCTATTTTATAATTGAGAAACTATTTGCAAGAGAAAGAGCAATTTGTACCTTAGCTACGTGCAGATTCTAGTACAAGCTGGACAAAGGGACTCTGCACAGTGTGGCTTAAATGTTATGTAGGACAACTGAAGTCAACATTTTTTAAAAAAAAAAGTTACTAATTCCCTCTGCTGCAACTGCACAAACAAGGATTACTTTGGCTGTCAGGCCAGTCCACTGCTTTGCTAGTATCCCTAAAAGCAGCTCCTTCAGACTGCCTCAGCGAACATGCCTTGAAAGTGTTCTGCCTGTTGAAAGTAAAAATTTCCAGTTTCTGTGCAAGTAACAGTCCAAAACATTGTCTAGCAAGAGAAAACCCAACACTAACTTTCCCCTTCCTTTCCTCAGAAGAGCTGTGGATGCAGACCACAGGAAAGCTCCCTCTCTGCTTCTCCAGTAGTTTTCTAAAGGAGGTGCACAGCACAGACATGATTTGCTGATTGTGAGTGTTTAACAGATGTTGCAGTCTTCTTTATAACTCAGAAATGAGATGCATTTGTTACCTGGTTGGTTTGAGGCTGCAGGAGGTGAAGGGCCTCAGATCCAATGCTTATAAGGGAAGGAACAGGAAAGCAGGGGAGAGGCAGCTGCCAGCTGCTGCCCCATCGTGCACGGTGAATACTGACAGGCCTGTGCCAGCAGCTCCAGGAATAACGAATGGGAAATGGTGTTCCAAAATAAGACACTTTCACAACCCCTGTCATCAAGAAAACTGAAAGATTACTCATGTTTCCAGAGGCAGAATGTGCCAGGGTGGGAAGAGGAGTCACTAGGTTCTCCCTGAGCAGGAGCTTTAGTCTTGGTGTTGCCGCACCCTCCCCTCTCTGCCATTTCTTTGCAGATACCTGGAGTGGAAGCAAGAGGGACCAGCGGTGGCTGGGAGCAGCAGTACTGTCCTTGTGACACAGTGGGGGCCCAGACACCAGAGAAAGTCTTGCCTGGCCATCTCAGGAAGCGTCCCTACAAATGGAGCTTGCCCCTTGAGCAAGCGCCACGCTCACCACAGCGCTTCCAGTTCTTTGGTCTAGCCCAAGTGAGTGACCTCTCTTACTGGTTGTAAACCATGGCGAGAACCAAGAGAGCCAGGATCAAGTCTTGATGCCTGTGGCAGCCTCTTCTAGCTTCTCACTGGTGTGCTGTAGAGGCTGCGGGCAGCAGCCACGAAAGTAGCAGCTTCCTACACGGAGGGAAGTAACTGCAGAGAGCAATGAAAGCATCGCTTTTCCATTCTGTCAGCTCCAGGTAACTGCAGTAGCCACACTGCATTGCACACTGTGCCCCAACCACTTGGGGGAAAGCACACGATGGTGAAGTGAGCACCTTTTGGAAAAGATTAGAAGTTTGCATGTCTTTGGAGATGAGGCACGTCATACACGTTGCTTGCAGCAACAGTCAAGGATGGTCTGAATTCTTGAGGGGCAAAAGGTAGGAAATGAATAGCAGGCTTTGCTATTAAGAACACAACTTTACGGAATAATATAAAGGAATATAAATTCTTGTTAAGAAATCTACACCCACTGTGCATGCTATAGGAAATACAAGACAGGAGGACTTCTGTCCTAGTTTTATTTTTTTTTTTTAACAACACCTGCTTCAATGAAAGATTGAAACAGTCAAACTAAAACAGACATTATATGCTCATACCATTTACAATATTTACATAATATACATTTTTTTTTGCTCAACAGGTAATTATAGTGCAAGTGAAAAGAATCACTGGTGTAAAAAGTTAAATTTTCCTGCTTGAACTAACAAGTGGGATAAATGCACTTCACAGTAAGCAAGCGTAGTTGTCACTTCACAGTGACAGGTCCTGCTGAGTTTTATTTACACCAAGCCTAAGCCAGAAAATCGATGAGTGAGTTCACAAGTGATCCCTTCTTCATTCTAACATCGTACATCAGAATCGCAGCGTTGAACTTTCTACTGTGCAAATAGATAGCAACTAATTTCAAATGCTGTTGTATTAAATGCTAAAATATATTTTAACTTCCTTATTATACATGCTATAAAATTACACTAAAAAGTTCAAGTTTCCAAAGTAACAATTAGCTTTCTATATATATAGTCTATATGTAACTTTTTAATTTTTAATTTTTATTTTTTTTTTAAATACCCAGGATAAAGATATACCAGCTTCAGTATAGCTGTGGTTTTTCATAAGCATCTACCAAAGTACTGTACATAACCAAAGCCTCATCTAAAACTTAGTTTTCCAGGTATGCTACTTTGGTCACCCTTTCGTTCTCCCTCCCCTTCTTTTTAAAGTGCCTTTCCACATGTCTCACTCCCTGGCTGTGCTACCTTTTAACCTCAGGCTATGCTGCCCTTCTGGCAGAAGGGCTGAAATTCAGTCCCCTCCAACTAATGAGCCAAGTCACTTGGCCAGACGGACAAGCAGCTGGCAATATTTCTCACCTCTTGGAGTGTTCCTTCAATAGAGTACTGCAATCTCCAGGTCAGACATAATTTAATTCTGTCAAATACCTGACATGAACAGGAACTACTTTAGACCAGATTTTGTTTCATAGCCATGTACAGGGGTGCTTTTCCATACACAAGCTGTACTCACACTACTATGGCCTAAGTGCAAAACAGAGTGCACGGTGGTCTTAGCTGCATGGTTCAACAAAAAGCAGTCAGATTTTACAGATACACCTTATCACCCACCCTAGTTATTTTCTCCATGGTTTTATCCTCAAGTAGCACCACCCATTTAAAATTTTCACCTTTTTGATATATATATATACACACCCTTTAATATTTTTTTAATATATATATATATATACACACACACACATATATCTGGCATCGGTACGTTCACCACAGGAGAAACTTATTTACAGTTAGTCAGAAAAATTAAATTGTATCAAGTTACAGTATACCAAAACAAAATTGGCATTTGTGCTTTCTGTTTGTAGAGGAGTAATTTTTGTCATTTCAAAAAAAGTTTATCTTTTTATTTGCATCAAGACGTCACATGATGAAAAAGTTAGAAAACAGCTAGGATTGAGAATTACAGAGCATCAGCTTTCCTCATATGCCCCACTAAGTCTACAGAATAGCCACTTTCTATAAAAATTCTCCATTCAAACACCTATGTGGTTACCCAAGCTTGCTTGAGGATCTTCTTAATAAATAATAACACAGAGCAGAAGAACCATGCATCCTGTCTTGCACTGTGCACATTCATGAGATAAAAGTTTCTGCCTTCACTGAGTAACACATTAATAGAACAGCAGTTAAACTTCACTTTTTACTCAGGACCTCAAAGTGCTTTTAAAAAGAATGAAATACCCCCATTCTACTTGGTAGTTAAGAGGCACAAGGAATAAGGCTTGAATTACTGTCTTCAGACACTGACCAGGCCGCGGAAACCCAGGGCTTAAACTCCAGATTCTCTCCAATCTGTTCACCGGGTTGGAGAATCCCATTTTCTCAGGTAATCTCTACTCTTGGATGTAGATGCTTGTTTATAATCTGTAACATTAACATAAAAAATAGTGGCTCCACAGCCCAAACAGCCCAGCTGTACTTCAGTAAAGGTAGTTCTCTCTTGAAAGCATGAAATAGTTTCATAAGAAAGCTGTTTGATTAAAAACAGAGCTAAGTTTAACCTTCATAGCAACTTAGTAAATACAGGTAGTCTGATACAGCAGGCATAAGTAGCTCTTTCACTGGGCTAACAAGTATTTTCTGGGCAGTTGTAATTTCAGCACAGGGCTACATAAAAGTGACCACCTGCCTCATCTGTTTATGCTTCAGTAACCACAGGAGAACAAAAAAGTATTGCTAAGATATACAATATTAAATAACTCATTAAAAACTAAAGGTGAATTTATTTTTTTTTTAAAATACAAGGCCTGTCAGGCTGGGCGCTGAAGGCAGACTGCTGCCATCCACTTCAGGAACTAAAATATACAGCATGTGTACTGTTACTTTGCAAGCATTTTCATTGTTTTAGGAGTAAGAGATCTTCTGTGTCCTAATAGGAAGTCATAGCATTCACATTCATTTCAGGAAACATTAACCTCTGGCGGACCACAAACTACTCTTCCTTTAGCTATTATCTATGTGCACGTTTGCAATGCTTTTTCACAGGCTTCTTGTAAATGGAGGTTTCTTCTAGTCCTCCGTTTTGACAAACTACCCTCTCAGAGATGGCTGCAGGATCCCTTTTTCGACGAGGTGAGATTTCAGGGTTTTATACACGCTTAGTTGTTGCTCAGGCTGAAGTATCAACAGCTGTTTCAGTAATTTGCTGGGATTTGGACCCCTGCCAATGAAAAAAGAATATTTTTTTTTGTGAGCAGGAGCTCTAAAGAAACTTTTCAACAGCTTTCCATTTTCCTCTTGCTGCACAAACAATGCCTTCCCTTTTTTGGGGACACCAAGTTACGGATTTCTCCCAGTCTATCTCTTCAGGATGCATGGGCGAGCATTACTGGCAAAGCATACTCCTTAGCTCAATTTGAACAGAAACTAAAAAGCATTTCTTGTATTTGCTGTCAAATGGGGATATTAAGAAAGCTTATGACAAGTAAGATTCACTGATTCATCCTTAATCACTATAATCAACATTTTTCATCAACAGATCTTTTTTAGTTTAGTATCTGTTGCCAGATAAGTTGTGTACTATTGAACTAAATGGAAAGTTGACTAAGTCGGTAAAGAAAACCACAAATTAAACCAAGCTTTTCTAAATAACAGCCTCATTTTCAGCTAGTCACTTATTTACAATCTACTTCTAAGATGGACCAAATACAAGGCAAAGTATCTGTTGTTAATTAGGTATCTAATAATTATTTAGCCATATGCATTTACAAAACTAAGGACATGTATCAATTTGGACATCCACAGCCCCTTGATCCCCTCCCTGCCCCAGGAACTAAAATGACTGACTGTAAGAGAATTGTCATTCCCATGATTTCTTCTTGAAAGCTGGTGGGGTTCAGGGAAGTTGAGCAGTATTTTTAAGTTGTCTCCTCTCATTAACCATAGTGTTTTCCTCTTACACAGAAAATCCCAAGTTAAGTGACTAAGAAATACTGAAACTTAGAGGAAGAACTGCAGTCTTATAACCTACAGGCTCTTCAGGAACCACACAGGGAAAGCAGATGCTGCAGCAACCCTCCTGCCCAAAACCCCATCCTTATACCTCCCTGTAAAGGAGGTAAATTCTAGTAAAACTTCTAAGAGGCTGTTATGCAAAACTTTCTGGTATTTAGGGTACACAGGTTACCTTTAACAGTAGTCATAGAAACGTTAAGGCATAGCTTGAACCTGGCACAAATCCTAGGCAGTGACATACGTTTTCTTAATAGTTCTGTATTTGAAATCATTGCATAAATCGGATTTTGAAACCTGCAATCTCTGCTACGCTAACAGTGCGGGACATTAATCATATGAAGGAACTATGGTGCAGCTCCTATGCAAGCTTAAGCAGTTAATATTGTAAAAAGCTCATACCTTATGAAGCTGGTGATATAGACATGAACAAAAGTGGCCATCAAGTACTGACAATCAAAGCGATCCATTATCCCACCGTGCCCAGGGATTGTATCTGCGAAATCCTTTTGGGTGTGAAGGATGGGGAGAGCCGGGGGGGGGGAAAATCATGGTCAGTGATTCCGATGAAACACACTCCGATGTATCGCTTGACAGCAGCACATTAAGGCCGCAATTAAGCTACAGTTTCACTGCATTGAGCCAAAAAGTGCAAGAGCCTCCTTTGCTAAAGTACTTTTTAACTGCAAAGGTGAGTCAAGGGGTGAGAAGAAAAAGAAGAGATGAAGCACCCTGTCCGTAGTATCACACAAGAGGACAGTGGTAGGTCAAGTGCAGGTTTGCCAGTACTGAGTACACTTGCGTGCCTATACATACTTCATTTTATAGCAAGCCTCTTAAGCTAAAGGCTGTCGTCTCTTGCCTCTGCAGAATCTAATTCTCCTCTTTTTCACTTTTATTGCTTTATCCTCTACTGGTAGCTGCCGCTGAAGCACTTGTTACCAGGGAATATATATTTGCTACAAGAGAAGCAGTAACCTGTGGACTCTTTCCACTGTCTAACACAGGCTTTGCAAGTCATACTGCCCATTCACCTGCTGTTTTTTTCACTGGTCTCTTGGTAACCATAGTTAAAAACCTCAATGTGTGCATACACTATAAATATAATTAACTGAATCAAAAAACCCTGTAGTGAAAAAATTATCGCTACTTAAAAAAAAATATTTCTGATCCAAACAAAGCTCAATACACTACCTTTGTGTTACCCAGTCTTGTCTGTAGAACAGGTTTATCAGTCAAACTACCCACATATATCTTTTTTGTCATCCACACTCACTTGTGCACTCACTAGGTGAAACCCCTGACCTTAGTCATGTGGGGCGGCTGCCAGCAAGTTAAACCAGTCCTGTGCTGGTGCCACTCCAGCACTCCAGGGCTGAGCAGGCATGGAGTGTCTAACCTAACCTACGTGCTGCCTTCAGTAATGATTCCACAATACCCCTGTCTTCCCGACAGTCCTTTTGTCACCACCTCGGGGGCCAGAAGTATTAAAAAAAACCCTACTTTTTAATGTTCTACTTTAAGAATAAGTGCTGCTTTTCAGAAGCATTTTTTTCCCCCAAAAGCCCTTCTTCACACAAAGTCCTTTGCTACCTGGATGTACAGGTACAACAGCGGATGAGGCTGTAGCTAGCAAAGTGCTGGACAAGCTGCTTGGACCGGCATAAGAAAGAGGGGTAAGTACAAGCACATGTATGGGGGTTCAGCACAAACAGAGAGGTTTATATGCTTCCGTACAAAGCATGTGCCAAAATTGGTGGACAAAGGGAACAACAAGAAGAACAACAAGCGGCAGGATAAGAATTACAGCAGTCCTACCAAGACATAAAGAAGGTCAGAAGAAAATTTGGGGCTGCCCTCTTCCCATACTCCTGCTGCCACTTAATACCAGCCAGGGACAACACTGCCACAAGCGACAGCACACACCTTGCAATAAACAGAGGTTAGCATGTCACATCATTTGCCAATACACACTTTTGTTACAAGGCGGCACTGTATTGGCAAAGGCAGCCAAACATCTCACGCTTTGGTCAACCTGACAAGTTAGCATCTGAGTACTACACAAACACTATTGGTAAAACACAGCCAGCCACAATCCAAAGGGCAAACGGCAGTCGGTGCTTCTTAGGCATCTACAGATTGCCTTTCATGTCAAGTATAGTATCTCACATCTTGCTTCTCTAAACCACTTCTGCAATGTGACTTGGATGAGTAATTATCAATCAAAATATGAAACCAAATTATTCTTAGATTTCCAACACTAAAGTCACATGTTGATGATGCAAAGTTTTAAGAATAACATGTACATATATCTGATAAAACTAAGTACTGCTGCTGATGCTAAAAAACAGCTCAAACATCATCGCACCTTAGTAGAAACACTAGGTACTACAATGAATGATTAAAAAACCCAAACAAACCCACCAATTTATCTAATTCAAAGAGAAAACCAAACAAAATTGGCTTACAGGAGTCGTTACATACCTTGATTTTGAAAGCTCTTTTAAATCCACTGGCAAAGAATCCTCCAAATGGCCCAATTAATGAGGCAAATGTTGACAGTGCAATGCTGTGCATCTGAAATGGGTACATATTCACTGTTTCCTACAAGAAAAATGATTAGCACTGTATTTCAATATGTTTGCTTGTAGGCATTTTAAGCTTAAATATTTTTAAATGGGGCTCGTACAGAGCAAATTTCTGCAAAGCTCCAGTTTTCCTGACACAAACTAATACTGTAGAGAAAGGAAAAGTAGACACACTGCAGAAAGCTGCTGAACGGTCTGGTCATGTGAACAGGATGAAGTATTTGGGGTTGCTGGAGCAGCTGACTTTAACAAATGATGTGGTTTTCAGCCAATCCTTTAGCTGATCATAAAGAACAATACTACTAATCCCGTAACGTATGATGGGACTCTCTAGTCTTTCCTGGCTCCGCTTTTCCAGCTCCATTTCCTGTAAACAAAGGAGCTTTCCACAAATTCCTAGTATTGCTCTAGTAAGTGACCCAATGCTCTCCACAAACTTGTCACCTTCACGCAATTCACTGTCACTTCTTTCAAGTGCTCTCACAAGATAGATATGAATTTCTCACTAGTCCATCATACTGTCACCTTTGTGTATGTACGGCAGTAATGGGAGATAAAAGGTTTACCCCCATTAATACTTTTTGGTTTGCATTTAAACAGATATTTTTCCTCTCAGCCTGTTCACAGACTTGAAATTTGTTTTGATCCTTTCAAGTTCTTACAGATAAGAGAGACTTCATTGGCAACAGGTATCTGTTTTCCTTCCTGACACAGATTAGGGAAAAGGGGGGGGGGGGGGGGGGGGGGTTGGTTGGGTTGGTTTGGGTTTGTTGTTTTGGGGTTTGGTTTTTTTTTTGATTGGGGTTTTCTGGCTTGTTTGGGGTTTCTGTTTTGGGGGTTGGTGATTTGGGGTTTTTTTTGTAACTCAGCTTTGAGCACTTTCAAGTCAATGGTACAACCTCCAGCCTTTGAGGGAATGCTATGCTGGCCTCATCCCTAAGGGCAGAGCACACCTCGCCTGGAAAGTCTTGAAAAATACCATCTGTAGCTGAAAAATCCTGTACGTTCTGTTTCTAATTTGTATGACAGCTGGCCAACACCAATTAACTTCTTGACTAGTTTGTGCAGTTATCTTAAGACACCTTTCTTTTAGGCTAAACTATTCAGTTGGTCAAACAGAAAAGTTTATGAGTTGGAATTAAGTCAATTTTGTTGAAAGAACATCTCAACATCTTTTGACACCAAGCAAAATGTCTTCCAAACATAACATCTGGTCATACTTCTGAGAGAGAACATCAGGAATTGAGTAACAGAGGGAAAACTAAAACCAGGCTGTTGCCCAAACAAGTAGATTCAATTTTACTTTCTATAAAGTGCTAAAACTAATTCTCTCCTCAAAAGGCTCGTTAGAGCCTGGACAAAGTACTCCAGAAGTGCCCATGGAACTACAATCTCTATTTAGTGTTAACTGATAGCTCTCTATTAGACTGGCACAGAGCTGGGCATTCCCATCTCATTGTCCTTTACCAAATACACAATATAGCTGGACACAGTAAGATTTTTCTCTGCTCAGTCCACATCATGCTTTTCTGCAGAAAAACCTTTATTAAATTTGCAATCAATGCCACAGTCCCTGAGGAAACAGTAAATTCATTTGGTGTGAAAATCTAAGAGTTTATCCTAGATGTAATCTTGCTTTTCCAAGTACCAACTGTAGCCATTAATTACTTTTAGTCTTAGGTTTGGTTGCTACAGTTTCCAGTTTGTGCTTTCTTCTTGTAACCACATCAACTTTTCTCCTTCAGTGTTACACCCATGTAACCACAGGTAACATTCATTGCCTTCCCCAGTGCTGTGCACTCACTCTCTGTGCTGAGTCACTGCACAGGAGAGGGCAGCACTGCAGAACCCGCTTGTTCTGCATTCATCCCAGTCACCTCCTCATTGTCCTAAAGGAAAGATAATGACAGACCTCTTTGTTTCTCTTTGGTATTCTCTCCCTGTTGGAGTGCCTCTGGAGCCTGTGACTTCGGAAGCACTGCTTTGTATGGTAGGATAATTGATGACCTATTTCCTGACAGGTAAAGATACAAGAGCTTACTTTAAAAGAATTTGCAGGCTGGGTGTGAGGAAAAGGGTTGGTGACTACATTACTCATACTACTACTGGAACTATTACTGGTAGTCCTTTTTTACTCAGCACAGAAATAATGGGATTAACACACAGGATGGTACGTGGTGAAGAAAGTACAAGTCTAATCCTACTAACAGCAGTCACACACTAGCTGAAAACAGAATGAACTTCTACAAGATTACTTAAGCTTGCTACTAATTTGGGCCATAACAAGCCTTGGCCCACTTTCCACAAAAATGTAAAGGTTGCTCTTCAAGAATAGGTTTGTCTGCAAAAATGCTTAAGTGACATCCATTGCCAGCACAAAGAGAATACTGGCCACAAGAACACAGGTGGGTTTCCTTGGGTTACTCCAGCAATGCATTTAAATTCTGCTTGGGTGACCACCTCCCCCGTCTGAGCAACAGAGAGGCTCATGGTACTGATTCAGTTCTTACCCTTCAAGCCTTACCAGCATTCATATACCTTCTTAAAAAGGTTTGGAAAACCATTCAAGCTGCAAAGTACGATTTCAATTTTAACCAAAGCCTTGATTTTTTCCTTACCCATCCCAACACAGCCTGAAGCAATGGTGGCACAGAGTACTTCTTCATCTGAAAGAGCTCTGAAGGTTCACACTCTGTCACAAATCTGTTGGTTTCGCTGTTATATTCCACAGGGCAGACAAAGTACTGATGTTGAGCCAAAAAGTAGGAAAACTGAAAAGAAAACAAGGACTCCTGAAATAGGCATTTGTTGTTACAGTCAAAAATCATACTGTAATGGATGACTTTGTCATCACAAGCTGAGGATAATGAAAATCTTTTTAATAACAAAGAGACCCAGAATGGAGTAAAATTAGCCTGTTTAAGTTAGAGAATGCCTCAACAAGGCAGACAAATGTGGACGTTCAATGCACTTAGTGATGATTTCCCAACTTGTTTTCCTTTTCATATCTCTCAAATTCATCTCTACTGGATGTTTCTGCATTATGAAATCCCAAAATGTTAGCCACTCATCATTTCTTTGCAGTTCACTTCTCCATTAAAACTTGAACTATTGCTTCTACCAAGTTTGGCTGTTACGAGTTCTGCTGACCTTGGTGATAAATTACTTACCAGAAGAGTTACTGTATGCTGTTACTATCTTCTGTGCACATGGTCAACATAAACTACTTCTCAGAAGGAATGTCATTATAAAGTATGTAATAAAAAAATACTACTTTAGAAAGATAAATAATGCTATCTATAAACTTCAATTTCAAAACAGATGCAACTAATAGATAAACCAATTCCAGCTATATTAACAGTAATGGCAGAAATGGTCACTATAACCTATTCAGGAGAAGTGCAAGCCTTGCCTAGCCTTTCTAGCTAGTTACGAAATGGCAGAATTCTCTAGCCAAAAAAACCCCTAACTCTTAGGTTTTCAGCAGTTTGAGATGACCAAATTTGTCAGTAATTTTAATTCAATAAAAACATGAAGTTGAAGACTGAACCTACACAAGGAAAGTCCTGTGTTTACTTACAATAAATCCAAATACAACTGTGGAAAAGAAGCCTCCAATGAACCCTTCCCAGGTCTTCTTGGGAGACAGCTAGGCACAAAAGAGATAGCGTTAGCCTCATCAGTTCCATCACTGAACCCTTTTTTACTCTATTTCTGGAACTTGTTTGTGAAAATCAAGCTCCTACTCGGTTTTGCAAAGATATGTGTGAAATACTGAATGTTAGCAGCCGCAGCCGCTGAACGTGACAGATAGAGAAGTATGGCAAGGACCTGTCCAAGACAAGGAGGGAAAGTGTCACAGTTTGGTTGGTGCCACTGGGCAGCTTGAGGGAACAGAGAGCTCCCTTCCCATCTGCTGCTGCTGCTGTCTGGAGGCTGCTGCCTGCCTCTGGCCACAGCTGACCCTGATTAAGCAGCTGAGCTCCTTCAAGCAGGAGACTTGGAAACCTTCGTGAGCATGCTATGGCTCTGTTAGAGACCTCTGCTAGCAAGTGCACATTTAGATAGCAACAGAAGCCTGGGCGTTAGACAACTACTGCTAGGGACGCCCCTCGGGAGACACTAGCTTCCTACATACAGACCGGCAAACTAATACAGCAAATAACTGCAGGCCTCAAGAGACCAGCGTAGCAAACTATTTTCTTGATCAAATTCTATCACATTTTCAATTTAGGAGCAGTTTAATATCAGAACCAAGTAAATACCCAAAAGTTAACATGGCAACATCATGAAAATAATAATTCATGGCTTTCTGTAGGGTCTTGTATATTCTACCAGAATAGGAAGATTACTACTTGAGCCCTTCCCAGTGCTACGTCAGCAAGGTCAAATGAGGAACAGGTGTCTACGACTTAGAGGCTTATTTCAAATTACAGTTTCTGTACAGTAAGTGTGCAGTTAAACCTGAATATGAAATCCAAAAATGTAGCAATCATAAATGATGATGCAATAGACTTGAACTTTATTATACTGCAATGTCAATAATACGTTCACATTAATCCCAGTTTCCACTTACAAATCTTCAGAAACAGGATAGTCAATTTGTTTTTTTAGCAAAGATGTGTATCATGCAGTACAGCAGAAAGTATTTTTTCCATGAACATTGTTTTTGAACAAGTATCAAAAATGCTATAAATTGTAAAAGGTTGTTAGTGAAGTGCATAAGTACATACCTTAATTAAAGGAGTTCTGCCAAAGAAGAATCCAAAAATGTAAGCGGTAATGTCATTGCAGATAACACTTGAAATTGGAACCAGAAACCTAGAGAAAGACATTAAAAGTTTCATGGATAAAAAGAAAAGCTGCCCAAACCTAAACACAGGACAGAAATTGAAACAGCAGCATTTCTTTCTGGGAAATTTTTCTGCAGTATTTAGAAGGAATTACATTTCATAACGTGCTCACCTTGTTGCGCTATGACCAGCATATTTAGCTATACTAGTTTTAGTCTTCAGCCAATCAAGACCATTACAAATCCATGTTAGTTCAAGTTAAAATATCATTTTGGTGCATGAGCTTAAAATATGAACAGGCTGGCTTTTTCCTATCAGGCTTGAAGACTGGTACCACAGTTAAGAAGAAATCAACAGATATAGACATGTTAATGTTATTGGTAACATCAAAGCAAGCAAATTCCTTGTAAAGTTTAATGATACCTAAATTTTAAAAAGAAAAGTTTTCCTTTTTTTCCTCTTCTCAGTTTGGAGCAGCCTGTGTTAGCTTTCTAAGTGTTCTTTGCATGCAGACAGCATGTGAATTTGTTACTCAAGTCTGTTAACCTCTTCCCCCCCCCCCCCCCCCGCCCCTTTTCGAAGCAGGGATGTATTAATAAGCTAAAAGTCAGATTTTGTGGCCATCTGCCAAATTGCCTAGCACCAGTGGAAATATGAAATAGTAGCTTAGCAAGGCAACCAGGTTCAGTCTTTGGCACATGATTATGCTTTGTCAAAGGCTTTGGGTTTTCTTTCTAACTATGAGCACATCTTTACTGCAATAATCTCCCCAGTTGTACATATCAGGAAAAGAAAAAGGAGAACATGCAGTATTGTGTCCTTGGAAGAACACAAATCATCTTCCATGTGCTTCCTCCTTCCTCCTCTTGTAATTTACCCTGTCCCTAAAGAAGTGGGAGGTGGGAAAACATACCCTCTCTTTCAGGAGTGGTGTTAAGTAATCAAGTTTAACTGCGTCATTAGAATTTAATATATCACTGGAAATGGGGCATTAAGATGGCCAAACAATATCCAAGATTTAAACTCTTAAAATATTTCAATTAATCTGAATTTATCTGAACAGGGGAGTGAGCAGGGAGGGTGGGAGAGAAGGCGGCAAGATTGGCTATTTCAAATTAAATGGTCCAACTTCAATAGCTCTGAGCAACCTGAAGCTCCCAAGTAACTGAAAAAGAATTGCTGGATATTCATCCATTCAGGGAAATGCTATGGAAACTATTTCACTAAGCATGCAAGCAATCCTGTTCCTTGCAAGTAAATGAAGTGGTTGTTCAAAACTACCATATTTGTGGCTGCTAACCTAAAGAGGTTTCTCCTTCCCCTCCTGTATCCTTTACCTCATTGCTCCCAACTCCCCTTCCAACTAGACTTTAATGGTCTTTTAATTTGTGCTGCTTTAACTGTTCCCACGATTATTCCATAAGCAGATCTATGTAAAAGAACCAACCTTTCAATGCAGTAGACTTACAAATCAGTTTATTACTGTCCCCTTACCAGATCATGCCTTCAAAGAGATTTTGGATGACAAGATGAGATTGAGTTACAGTGATCAGCAAAGTGACATGAGTCCATGCGAACTGTTAACAATGCAACAACACAACAGTTAGTGAAAACACCGATCCATACACCTTGATAAATACTGGCATGTCAGCTAGAGGAGCTACTTAGGAGCTCACAGGAAAGACCAGTTCTAGTGATAATGCAAGAGATGTGTGCATACAGTATATCACAAGTTACCTGGCTTTCTGAAGCAAGTACTGAAACTTTAACAGGTTTCCCCATCACTTACCTCCACCCGGAATTTTTTAACATGCAGTTTAACATCTGATTTAATAAGACATACACCTTCAGCATGAAAGCAGCAAAGAAATGTAAGCAATGTGATATTCTGTATATACATATAACAGACATGTTAGAACTGTAACAATAAAATGGCAATGAGCTACTCATGAAAGAGTCATGTTACACAGATGTGGATATCTCTCATAACGGAATACCAGTCCTCTTATGAAACATGAAAGTTCTCAGGATTAGCAAAACCAAAGTGTTAATTTTTCTGCACATGGTCATTTAAACAGTTATTTTCTTCACATTAGTGTACATATTTGGTGTTTATTCCGTAGCACCAGTGTGCAATAAACTGGTTTCCAAACAGCTTACCAATAAAGATTCTCAAATAGATTTTATTTTCCAAAAACTTTTAAATCAAGAACTGGTAGTTTTTCCACAAAACACCAAATTTAAGCACTCTACATGTCTGGGCAATTTAACACTCAGAGAATTAAATAAGTAGGACATTCCATCATCTCATGTGTTTTCCTATGGCAGCCAGCATCTACTTCCAGTTAAGACAACTCAAGAAGGCTGAAAGGGGGGGGGGTGCAAAAACTGACTAAAGGTTTCTGAAAATATTACCTGCTGATTAATTAAAGCATCTCTGCAGCAAAAGTTTTAGTATTTGTACAGTGTTATTGGAACACCACCTAAACATGGCCACCAGAGATGAGGAAAAGGCTGAGGTACTCAATGCCTTCTTTGCCTCAGTCTTTAATAGTGAGACCAGTTATCCTCAGGGTACTCCACCCCCTGAACTGGAAGGCAAGGATGAAGAGCAGAATATACCCCCCATAATCCAGGAGGAAATAGTTAGTGACCTACTACGCCATCTGGACACTCACAAATCTATGGGACCAGATGGGATGCATCCGAGAGTACTGAGGGAGCTGGTGGAGGTGCTTGCCAAGCCACTCTCCATCATTTAGCAGCAATCCTGGTCAACAGGGGAGGTCCTAGACAACTGGAGGCTTGCTAATGTGACACCCATTTACAAGAAGGGTCAGAGGGAGGATCCGAGGAACTACAGGCCTGTCAGCTTGACCTCGGTACCAGGGAAGATTGTGGAATGGTTCATCTTGAGTGCGCTTACATGGCATGTGCAGGACAAGCAGGGGATCAGGCCCAGCCAGCATGGGTGCATGAAAGGCAGGTCCTGCTTGACCAACCTGATCTCCTTCTATGAGCAGGTAACCTGCCTCGTGGATGAGGGAAAGGCTGTGGATGTTGTCTACCTGGACTTTAGTAAGGTCTTTGACACTGTCTCTTGCAGCATACTCCTTGAGAAGCTGGCAGCTCATGGCTTAGACAAGTGTACTCTTTGCTGGGTGAAAAACTGGCTGGATGGCTGAGCCCAGAGGGTTGTGGTGAATGGGGTGAAATCTAGTTGGTGGCCGGTCACAAGTGGTGTTCCCCAGGGCTTGGTGTTGGGGCCAGTTCTGTTTAATATCTTTATCAGTGATCTGGACGAGGGGATCAAGGGCACCCTCAGTAAGTTTGCAGATGACACCAAATTGGAAGGGAGGGTTAATCTGCTCGAGGGTAGGAAGGCTCTACAGAGGGATCTGGACAGGCCGGATCGATGGGCCAAGGCCAATTGCATGAGGTTCAACAAGGCCAAGTGCCGGGTCCTGCACTTGGGTCACAGCAACCCCATGCAGCGCTACAGGCTTGGGGAAGAGTGGCTGGAAAGCTGCCCGGCAGAGAAAGACCTGGGGGTGCTGGCTGACAGCCGGCTGAATATGAGCCAGCAGTGTGCCCAGGTGGCCAAGGCGGCCAACGGCATCCTGGCCTGTATCAGAAATAGTGTGGCCAGCAGGAGCAGGGAGGTGATCGTCCCCCTGTACTCAGCACTGGGGAGGCCGCACCTCGAGTCCTGTGTTCAGTTTTGGGCCCCTCACTACAGGAATGACATTGAGGTGCTGGAGTGTGTCCTGTCAAGAGAAGGGCAACCAAGCTGGTGAGGGGCCTGGAGCACAAGTCTTGTGAGGAGCGGCTGAGGGAGCTGGGGCTGTTTAGTCTGGAGGAGAGGAGTCTGAGGGGAGACCTTATCACTCTACAACTACCTGAAGGGGGGCTGTAGTGAGGTGGGTGCTGGTCTCTTCTGTCAGGTGGCTGGAGATAGGATGAGAGGAAATGGCCTCAAGCTGCGGCAGGGGAGGTTTAGATTGGATATTAGGAAAAATTTCTTTACTGAAAGGGTTGTCAGTTATTGGAACAGGCTGCCCAGGGAAGTGGTTGAGTCACCATCCCTGGAGGTATTAAAGCACATCAACAAGGCAGTTCAGGACATGGTTTAGTGGGCATGGTTGATGGTTGGACTCAATGATCTTAAAGGTCTTTTCCAACCTAAATGATTCAATGAAAACCAAATGGCTACTCTCCTTGTCTGTCCAAACACTGTGTTACCACACAGTGGATACATGTCTTCCCTCTGTTTTCCTGCAGTTCTTAGGTAGTAACACCCTAATGTTTTCTGGGCAGGCACCAAGTCATATGACTGACACCACTTTTTTTTCTGCCTTCTTTCCAGAAGGGGAAAAAGGGGGAGAGAAAAAAAAAAAAAAAAAAAAATTTAAAAAAATCATGGAAAATTTACCTTGTGCCAATCTGAAGACAAGGACTTATTTTGTAGGTTAGAAGATAAAGACCACCTCCCCTAGAAAAGCTGCATCTCCCTGTCAGGCAATTTCTCCCACAATCACGGTAAATTTTTTTTGAGTAAAAGATTTTTTTGTATGCTCATACAGGGCTCAGCTAAGTCCTAGTCTAGGATTAAGGATCCTCAATGGTAAAGTGCTACCTAAAGCACTGTGGAAACAGAAGGGTTAACTGCAGTCCCAGAGCTTTAGGAGATCTCTAAGGTTGCACAATGCTCTGACTGGTCAAGTTCTTTAAAGACAGAAGCTGTACTGCATTACTGTTTTACTGTTGCTTCTAATCATTCCTATATATAGGAAGTGGGGAGGTTCAGTGGGACTTTTGGGGTTTGTTTTGGTTTGGTTTTGGGTGGGTTTTTTGTGGTTTGTTTCTTTTTACCTGTGATGTTACAAAATCAGTTTTTGACCTATGAGATACACATAAGAAAAAGGTTCATGCTCTTGCTTAGCTACTATGTTGTTTATCAGGTGGACAAATAGAAGAGATGAGAACACCAGTTTCTTTCAATAGGTTAACGATCTATTGAGGCACAGCAGAGCAGAAGACCAGAACTGCTGTTAAGTGTCACAGAATAAATCTTCCACACAGGGGTTAAGATCAAGTTCCCTTCACAGTACTTCAGTGAGGCCTCTACAAAGTAACCCTTGAGTCACAAGAACCACTCCCACATTATGCTGAACTATATGGCTTCAGACCCAACTGGGAGGGAGATGCACACCCCTTTCTCCAGGAATCTCTTTGGTATCAGCCTAAGGAAAGTGTATCACATTGTATATGCACAAGCCCTCACCCATGACAGCTTGTATTGACTGAAAGGTCATATCCCGTGATATAATAATAAGCTGCAAGGTGAACAGATAGCAAACAGCCCAACACCACTTAATTTCATGTTACTGTCAGTTTAAGCACATTTTCCACACCCTTTTCCAAGCTATTTTATGAACATAGGGACATGACTGTTTCCAGTGACATTCATAATGTGAGTGACCACAGCAAAGTGGGTAATACACACCATGTAAAACTGCAGACGATAATGTTTCTTCACTAAACTCAAAACAAACATGCAGAAGCCTGTAAAACAAAGCAAGTGTAGTTTGTACCATCTTATATTTAATTACACTAAACTGTGATATACCAGTAATTCTCTTCCCTTGAAGCAGCTTTTAATCCCTCTGCAGCTGGGAGTGTTTGCTTGTATTCAGTTAAGTGTACCTATAGAATTATTCTCATTAGAGCACAAGATTTAGTTAACATCAGTAAAGAGCATCCATTTAATTACAAGGCCCCATCATAGACATCAATTTTTAGGGGAGGAGACCATCACCTTTAAAAAACGCTCAAAACACTCAAAAACCAGGTTGACAAGCTGACTGAAGGAAACGTTCTGGGGGGCTAGCAGAGCCCCTGGGACAACTTTGTGTGCCTGTAGGGGTCGGAGGCCCTCAAAAGACCCTTAACACTGGGGATAGACCTTCAGTGACCCCACGATCCCAATGCGACAGCTGCTAAGGGGCTCTGCTGCGCTCTGCCTCCTGCTTTTGCTCATGACTGGTTTGTCTCATCTCTCTCCTCACCGCCCTTCAGTGGTCATGAGGCATTAGTTAAGTTAGTTTCCTCAAGCCAAACCCAGCTGAAAAAAAGTCAAGTTTTGCAAAGCTGGTTTCAATTTTGCGATCTAAGCACCCAGTAGAATTTTTATCTGGTTTTAAAAAAAAATTAACGGTAGATAGACTCACAGTTCATCATGAAGATCAGGTTTCTTAACATATTTTACAAGTATTTGTAGCATAGCAGTCTCCTGTCCCTTAGGCCAATCCGAGTCTTCAACTGATTTAATTTTAGGCTAAAGTAATATTAACTGCATTGCTGAAAACACTGTGGACTATATTTACATGTTCATAAAGCAATACTCCACAAGACTGCCAGCTTATGTCTCTTCTTCCTAGAGACGAGACCTTTAAAAAGTCTTTCTTTGGATAAGGAAAAAAATCTATCCATGAGGCAAGCATCTGAATATCTTGCAGACAAAATAAAGTCTCAGTCATTTTGAATAATCAGTTTAAAATATATTAGTAAATCTTATTGCTGTAGACCTCCCAGAACTCTTGCACAATAGAGCACCAACCCAGCACAGCGATTACATATGCAAGTCATCTCCACTGACTGCCAAAATAGCGTTCACGTATTCAGGTACTGAGCCCCAGTTCTTCATAAATCGAAATTACTTAATGCTAACTTCTCTTAAACACTATTAGCTCAACTTTCTGAAGATCATCTACTTGTTTAGGCTGCTTTCTTCTTCTCAGTGAACGCAAAATTTATATTCATCTTTTCACAGGAAAAACGGAACTGCAAACACCTAATTTCCCTGAACATCAAGAGGAAAAAGAAACTAAAAGTGCATAAAGTTGGGGAACAATTTTTTTTTTTTAAGAGAAATAAGCACAGAAACAAATGCAGCACAAAGTTTCATTCTTGCAATTACCTTCACTTACCCGTTAAATAGAGCGCAAAAGATATAAACCTGTGGTAACGAATTAGAAATTGAAGCTGTTCTCTTCTCTGAACAAATGTAGCAAAGTAATCAGCTACAGTCTCTCCATAAAAGAAGTAGTTCACACAGAGCAAAAAGTACCTACAACATAAAACAGCTAGAAGTTATTTTAACAAAATAATATATATTAATTATCATTCTTAAAAACAAAACAAACAAAAAAACACAACAAAAAACACCACATAAAAGGAAAACCAGAAGGGTAGAAAAGACATGTGATAAAAATAAAATTCAAATATAAATCCAGTCTTATACTTTTGGGTTAGTGCCTCCTCTGATGAGCCAATTTTTGTAATTTACTTCTTCTAAAGCAACTGCACTAGAAAACCAAGCACATTTTGCAGGGTACTGTTGGAAGATTTGTTCATCCTTAACTACAGTATTGAATACTCCACACCTATGCAAGTTCTTTTCAGATATTCTAAAAGTAGAGAACAAGTATCCGCTATCATCGATAGCAATTCTGCATGTTCTTTTCCTGTATGCTAACAAGGGTAGTTTATGGTTTCTGCCTTACAAACAGGAAAAAAGGTACTTGCATAACGAATCATCTGAGGACAGTGAATCTGACATGGGGCTTAAGGATCTGAAGGTAACTAAACCTGTCATCTGGCCTGAAGACCCTCATCTGAAAGTTACTCCTGCATCTCCTGCTCCACTCCACCATGCACTTTGCCTTTTAGCTTTCTTGACCGACCAATAATCTCACAGGGTTAAATCCATCAACTAGCTAGTAAATGCAGCTATGACTACCAAGTTTTTCAAAACAATTTTGTGGGAGTGAGTCCACAACAAAGGTTCAACTGAGGTGAAATGTCACCTTCAGACATCTCTTTTTGAACGATCTTCAAAGAAATTCCTTTCAGTCAAAACAGTCAGTACACAAGTAATTCTGTCACAGGTTTTCATACAAGTTCAGTTACTCAGCTTCCTAGAGTTAAGTCACAAATGGGATCCTCAAATGCCAAGGCAGCACTCAATAAAAACCAATAAATAGCAAATCCAAAACCACTAGGAGACGCAACATACTAGGCAACATGCTCTTCGGCTTATTACCAAAGTCAGCCACAGAAGATATAAACTTGTGATTCAAGACTGGATCTCCAGATAGTCTTAGAATGATCCATACTCATTCTCTTCCCCCTAGCAAATGTTAACACTCACTTTCCAAGGCTTCACATGTCTAAATAAGCCAACTAGTTGATGTTCGGACAACTAACAGGATTCTCTCATCTCCTTGAGATGTCTTGGTGTTTAGTCTCAGTGGCAAGATGTTGGACTGAAAGGAGCTTTGATGTTAACTAGTGTGGCAATGCAGAGGAGTTGATTTTTGTGCTCCGCATATGAAAGTGACGGTGATCAACTGCCAAAGTAGGCTAAGTGGTAGAGCGCACACTTCCTCCTCTAAAAATTTGGGGAAGACCACAGAATCATTCATTCATGAGTCTGCTCTAGCTGCAGGACCAGAAGCCATGGAATAAAGCAGACTATAGATAAGTCCCCCGGGTAACCCAGGAGTGACCAGAGGGGAACTGATTAGCATTTACAGAAGAGACGACAGCTGGAATCCACCATATTACACAGTAAAGTTGCTTCTAGAAGTGAAGAAGAAACATGGCAAGAGACAGGGAATAACCTAGCTATTTCAATTCCTTAAAAAACCAAACCCAACATGAAACCAAAACAACACAACGTAAGTCATGTCTGAAGCATTACGTCCTTAAGCACTTTAGAGACTACATGTGCCCAACAGCTTACATAATACTGACTCCAATCAAAAGCCTTTATTTTTCCTCCCAGAGCTCAGAAGGAGCTGATGTCCCCAGTTCTATCCAGCCTTATATAAGCTAGACATTGTCACAAGTATCTGGGATTTGCCAGAAAAATTAATCTCATCTTTTGGCTTTCAGAAGATCCCCCAACACTGTATTTATGCAGTCCTGTGATTAAGTGTATGATTGGAAAGGATTTAAAACTTGTATGTTATTATTTTAATTCTTTGTGTGTGTGAAGAGGAGCCTTTAAGATACCTGTTCTATATATTTCTTGTGCAAGGTTAACAGCCAAGAAAGAAAAAAAAAAAAGAAAAAAAGCAGTTTAGGTAATACATATCAGAAAATTATTTGGCTATGCACATTTTTAGATAGCTTACACATGCTCAATTCTGTCTTAAAGCATATATGCATGCATACATATATGGGTACATATATACATATTTATAACAAGGAAAAAAATTGAAGTAATAAAAGGCCAACTGACTTGTCCAAGTTCACAGGTGGAAGACAAATACAGAATCCTGTATTAGAGACAGATGTCAAGTTTTATGTCTGCACATGACCTACAAAGCTATCATTCCACCATGACAGGATATGAAGAACACGAAGATTTAAGTTTCACATCCCTACTTATTGATGTTCTTGCTTGCTACTCACCAGCTGAGGGATCTAAACCATGGTAAATCGTATGAGTGGTAGACTCTGTAACCTATAGTAATGATTTCGTGGTAACACTTCACTTGGATGCTTAAGACCTAAAATAAGAAAAATAAAAAGCTATGTAAATATGCTGCAATTGTTTCTTAAAGGCGGTAAGTAGTACTGCAACCTGCATTAAGGGGAGGAATTATTCTGAATTCAAATTCCACAGAAAACAGACAGCTTTAAAGCAAGTCCAAGGAAAACTAAAGCTCCATCTAAACCCCCCCAAAACCTCAAAACCCCTAGGTATGCTGAGAAAAAACACATTGGGTTAGCTGCAAGAATATGCTCATGAAACAAGGGAAAGCTCCTGACTTTTCATTAAAACAGTTTGGCAGCAGCAGGTCAAAAGTACTTCCTGTAAAGAAGGCTCTTCTATTTCTTTTGGCTAAGTTTTATCTTCAAATTTAGTTTAAGAAATATTTTCTAGCCCAAATGGAAAAAACTAGCTGTTCAACACAACTTGGACACCCAGGTCTTCCACTTGCAAGCATCTCATTAAGGGCAATTAGCACTGATGATTAGAAGCAAAGCTCGTCTAACCCAGGTCTGAATGTCACACCCTCCACAGTCTTTATTTTGTTTTGCTGATCTCACTACTTCGGCGCTTGCCCATGCAAGTCTGGTTGTATGTCCTGTAAGTCTTTGGGCTCCAAAGGACTCTCTGCCAGTCCTGTCTAATCCACAGTCACCAAGCAAATTGCCCTGCCCTGATATCAAATATTGCCAAACACAGGTAATCAGTAATCCCATGCAGAGGCAGGAGTAAGAACCTACCCACACCAATCGCGCATGTCGGCATGCTAGACTTTGAAGTATTCTCTTACCACCTGCATTCATTAATAAATTTCATCTTGCTCAACCTGCGAACACAGTCTAAAACAGTCTTACGCCACCTCAGTGAGTTAATTTTGAAGCTCCCCTATCTCATGTTCTTTCTTCTACTTAGCCTACGTTAAAAAATTTAAATGCTATACGCAAGAGCAACATTAAAGGATTGCAACTTACAGTGGAAAAGGACACTGGGGTCCAAAGGCATGGAAGCTTGTGCCTGTTACCTTGGTAGTAGCCAAATGTAAAACATGCCTCCCAACTTTTTAGAGGAGTCTCAGGGCTTGTCCTCCAAACTTCACTGATTACCCCTCCTACAAGACTCTGAGCATTTTCAGTCTCAGTATTAAGATGTGGCTTTAGCATGACAAATCTTGCTTAAATACAAGCTATTTGATTCCAGTGAAATGAAATTCAGCTGGGTTTTTCCTCCATTCTTCCTCTTACGTAGTCTCAGTTGTCAACTTTATGAACAGTTTATTATATTGGAAGACAGAGGTTTTGCTTTATGGCACAACAGAGGAAGAACTCTATTCCGATGCTATACTAATTACTTTTTGGTTCATGTCTTGTTAGTTTTGCCCATGATTGCAATCTCAGAGTA
Organism: Astur gentilis; assembly: GCF_929443795.1. NCBI lineage: Eukaryota > Metazoa > Chordata > Aves > Accipitriformes > Accipitridae > Astur > Astur gentilis. Next base: position 24,816,869 of record NC_064891.1, read on the forward strand.
CACGATGAATATACCAAATCACGCTGCAAATTGATTTGTTCTTTTTTGTTCCTTATCATCATTTTCAAGCGTAACAGACTACTAAAGGAAAGATTGTGAAAAAAATCTCTCTCTACAATGACCTACACTTTAAAGGGGCTTTTTTTGTTGTTTCTTCACACACACAAAAAGAAAATCCTCCACCAATGAAACAATGAATTACTAGTTTGCCATGTCATTCACCTGAAAACAGGACATATAAACCAGACTAATTCAGATGTAACACAGACCGTAATACTTGTGAAACAGCATTGCAGTCTCTCAGGACAATACAGGCAAAAAAAGGGAGTTTATGAGCTTTGGAGGAAGGGGCAGGCAACTCAGGAGGACTACAAGGATGTTGTGAGGTTATGCAGGGAGAAAAATAGAAGGGCCAAAGCCCAACTAGAACTGGCTACTGCCGTGAAAGACAATAAAATTCGTTTCTATAGATACATGAGCAACAAATGGAGGGCTAAGGACAATCTCGATCCTTTATTGGATGCAGGGAGAAACATAGTGACAAAGCATGAGGGAAAGGCCGAGGTACTTAATACCTTCTTTGCCTCAGTCTTTAATAGTAAGACCGGTTGGTTTTGGGGTACCCAGCCCTCTGAGCTGGAAGACAGGTCCAGGGAGCAGAATGAAGCCCCCATCATCCAAGGGGAGATGGTTAGCGACCTGTTACACCGCTTAGACAGACCCAAGTCTATGGGGCCAGATGGGATCCACCCAAGGTTACCGAGGGAGCTGGCAGAACTGCTCACCAAGCCACTTTCCATCATTCATCAGCAGACCTGGCTAACCAAGGAGGTCCCAGTTAACTGGAGGTTAGCAAATGTGAAACCCACCTACAAGAAGGGCTGGAAGGAGGATCTAGGGAACTACAGGCCTGTCAGTCCGACCTCAGTGCCAGGGAAGGTTGTGGAGCAGATCATCCTGAGTGCCATCACATGGCACAAACAGGACAGGTGATCAGGCCCAGTCAGCAGGGGTTTGTGAAAGGCAGGTCCTGCTTAGCAAAACTGATCTTCTATGACAAGGAGACCCACTTAGCTGATGAGGGAAAGGCTGTGGATGTTGTATACCTGGACTTCAGTAAGGCCTTTGACACTGTTGCCCACAGCATTCTCCTGGAGAAACTGGCTGCTTGTGGCCAGACAGGTGCATTCTTCACTGGGTAAAAAAACTGGCTGAACAGCCAGGCCCAAAGAGTTGTAACTGGAGTTAAATCCAGTTGGCAGCCGGTCACAAGTGGGGTTCCCCAGGGCTCAGTATTGGGGCCAGTTCTGTTTAATATCTTTATCAATGATGTGGACGAGGGGATCAAGGGCACCCTCAGTAAGTTTGCGGATGACACCAAGTTGGAAGGGAGGGTTGATCTGCCTGAGGGTAGGAAGGCTCTACAGAGGGATCTGGACAGGCTAGATCGATGAGCCGAGGCCAATTGCATGAGGTCCAACAAGGCTAAGTGCCGGGTCCTGTACTTGGGTCACAACAACCCCATGCAGTGCTACAGGCTTGGGGAAGAGTGGCTGGAAAGCTGCCCGGCAGGAAAAGGACTTGGTGGTGTTGGCTGACAGCTGGCTGCGTATGAGCCAGCAGTGTGCCCAGGTGGCCAAGAAGACCAATAGCATCCTGGCCTGTATCAGAAATAGTGTGGCCAGCAGGACTAGGGAAGTGATCGTCCCCCTGTACTCATCACTGGTGAGGCCGCACCTCAAATACTGTTTTCAGTTTTGGGCCCCTCACTGCAGGAAAGACATTGAGGTGCTGGAGCGTGTCCAGAGAAGGGCAATGAAGTTGGTGAAGGGTCTAGAGCACAAGTCTTATGAGGAATGGCTGACGGAACTAGGGTTGTTTAATCTGGAGAAAAGGAGGCACAGGGGAGATCTTACCGCTCTCTACAACTACCTGAAAGAAGGTTGTAGCGAGGTGGGTGTCAGTCTCATCTCCAAAGTAACAAGTGATAGGACAAGAGGAAACAGCCTCAAGTTGCACCGGGGGAGGTTTAGATTGGCTAGTAGGAAAAATTTCTTCACCAAAAGGGTTGTCAAGCATTGAAACAGGCTGCCCGGGGAAGTGGTTGAGTCACCATCCCTGGATGTATTTAAGACATGTATAGATACGGTGCTTAGGGACATGGTTTAGTGGTGTACTTGGCAATGTTAAGTTAACAGTTGGTCTTGATGATCTGAAAGGGTCTTTTCCAACCTAAATGATTCTATGAATACAATCCAAAAGGTTTTTCACAGGATGCCATGAAAAAAGTAAAAGCACATCTTGACAGTTAAACAAACTTAGAGTCAAAAATCAAAGCAGTTACCCAGAAGTACCAATTTCAGTGTTTTAGAAGCCACATCCCTGCCTGTCACTTGCCATGACCATGAAAGACAGTTAAACCATTATTAAATAAAAATACCTGCAATAAAAATGATGGAAAGAAGCAGTAAAGTCTGACTGGGTTTGCAGGGTGTATGATTATTACTATTATTATTAATAATAATAGTTTCACTTCATAACCTAAAAATGCACTTTATCTCTGTACCTTGGAATGGGATGTAGCTCCACTCTACAGATAAACCCAAGGCCACAAAGCAGCCCCGTAGAGAAGTAGCGAATTAACGGAGCTTGCCTGAGGAAAGCCTTTCAGTGCCAGTCACAGAAAGAAGACCAGAGCTGCCTGCTTTCCTCAGCCTCAAAAATGAAACTGTGGTGTCTTTCGGGGGTTTTTTTGGTTTTTTTTTTTTATTATTGTTGGGGTTTTTTTTTCAAAACAAACCTCAAAGTATGTAACAGCAGGTGATGGGAACTGGACAGTAGGTGATGGGAACTGGACAGTAGGTGATGGGAACTGGACAAGGAAATGGATGACAGTAGTTTAGTAAACTTCAAGGCAACAATCATTCAACTTCTTAGAGTTACTTTAATTCCTACTTTAAAAAAAAAAATTAATTACAGCATATAAATCCTTAATCCACAAGGCCTAGTTGTGAATCTGTCCAATGTTTTTCAAAAGTATTTACATTTACACAAATAATAGAGAAATTGCTCTAAATTGTCTGTGCAGTTTGCTTCTAGCTGTCTTAGGCATGATGAATGAAGAGATCAAGTAACTCTTGTATGGCAGAATGTATTTAAACAAACTTACCAGAAGCATCAGCATAAATGATCCCAGGTATATGATCAGAAAAAACACAGAAATCATAGCTAGAGTGAGAATTCCACGAATCCACCAATTTTTCCATCTATTTAAAACAAAAAGAATAAAAAGCACACAGTTATAAATGAAAATAAATGCCACTTCCTTTACTATCTAGAGATTAAAGTGTATTAGAAACAGTGGGAGTTCCAGAAACTTTCATGCTTAATAAAACACCTAGCAAGAAACACAGAATCAACCAATTATCCAACTAAACAGGGTACACAGTAAAAGGAATTAAAGGTAGCCACCTTTCTTCTTCCCCCATGCTCCCCCCATCCCAAATGTCATTTGCAATTAAATGGATCAACCCCATATTGAAGCTGCTGTGAAAATACATCAGGACCCTCAAAAAGCATCACATAATCAGCAAGACTGATGGGCGCCCAGCCATGTAAAAACTTACATAGGAAAGAAAGGCTGCCAGGTAAAAAATCATATGATTCTTTGTGGAGTAACAGTCAAAAAACCTCAGGTGATCACCAACTATTTTGCCAGGTAGAGGGTTATCTATTGAAAGAGTCCTGTGCTTTTGTAAAGCACTGGAACCAGGACAGGAAAACGTCTGACAATGAGGGGTCAAACTAGCTGTGCACTTTTACCCTTATAGATCTTTGCAGCTGCTTGTGGCTACTTAAGGAAATCAGAATAGAAATTCCTGTTACCATAGAATCATTTAGGTTGGAAAAGACCCTTTCAGATCATCAAGACCAACTGTTAACACTGCCAAGTCCACCACTAAACCATGTCCCTAAGCGCCGTATCTATACATGTCTTAAATACATCCAGGGATGGTGACTCAACCACTTCCCCGGGCAGCCTGTTTCAATGCTTGACAACCCTTTTGATGAAGAAATTTTTCCTACTAGCCAATCTAAACCTCCCCCGGTGCAACTTGAGGCTGTTTCCTCTTGTCCTATCACTTGTTACTTTGGAGATGAGACTGACACCCACCTCGCTACAACCTTCTTTCAGGTAGTTGTAGAGAGCAGTAAGATCTCCCCTGTGCCTCCTTTTCTCCAGATTAAACAACCCTAGTTCCGTCAGCCATTCCTCATAAGACTTGTGCTCTAGACCTTCACCAGACATGCTACAGCACCTCAATGTCTTTCTTGTGGTGAGAGACCCCAAACTGAACACAGTACTCAAGATGCAGAATGCCTTCTTTGAGAAAATAAGAGTTGTCTTTAAAAAAACCCAAACAACTGGGAAGTCTTTGCTACTGGATGGTTTTGTTTGTTTGTTTGTTTTTGTAATTTCTAGAGTAACCAAAATGTTATTTCCCACACACACACCCACTACCAACACCCTGTCCCCAAAGGCCACTATTCTGAAAAAAAATCAAGAGCCTAGTTCATTTCAAAAAAATAAATTAAAAAACCCTCATCACCTGCTCCACTCTGCCATGAAAATGTTTCTAGTGGTCAAGAGTCTGTATTTTATTGTTCATATTACTTTTCAGTAAGTTTTTCTCCTCTTTTGCCTGTGTTTTTCCCTTCAGGAATTTTGCCTCTAAAAGTACACTGAGCCAAATAATCATAAGTTACCGCTGAACACTGAAAACCCTACTATAGCTTAAAGAAATTCTGCCTAATGTTCCATTTTATATCAGTCTTGTGTTTCATTGCTGCACCAGGAGATACACCTGATTCAGGGGCCACTGTTAGTTTTGCATCATACTCCAGTTTTAATGTAAACTTCAACTATATCAACGTGATTTTCAAGGATGTTATTCATCAGCAGGTTAATGGCAGCTAAAGCCACTTAACTGGATTTGCCCTAAGTATCAGAACAAAGGCACAATGGGCTTAATCATAACAGATGCTTTATGTTCCTCTATGATGTGGGCTACAGAATAGCAGCTTGCTCCTAGTGGCATACGTATAGCGAGCAAGACTTTTAGAAGAATTCAGCTTCCCTTAAGAATAATGTTAAAATACCACGTAGTAACTTCAGGGTGTTGACAAGCATAGCAATGGAAAGATAGCTTCAGTAAGAAAGACAAGCTCCAGAATCTAGGAAGCCACTATTGTATCCTAAATCCCTACTGGAAAGCTATGGATACTATTTCCTCTAAAGGCCAAATACAAAAAGACACAGTATTTCTGCGAGTTACAGTGCAACTGACTCACGTTATGTATTATGACAACAGCTCTGGTGGGACTGCTAGTTACTAAACTAGTGGGTCATTTTGAATCTAGCATTCATAAAGCACCAAGAATTTAATTTTGCACTCAAAGCACCTTTGTGCAAACACTCCAATAAAGAATTTCAAGCATGTGAAACAGGAAAGGTTTCACCTGCGTCTCTTAGTTGCAGGCTTTGAGGTATCAGCATGAAAGTGCCCTTTGGAACAAGTCTAATTTGGAGACCTAAGACTTCCACAACATTTGACATGGTAAGAGAACTCTGAAAGTGATAGGAACTAGATACTCTTCGCAGTGTGATGGCAGTAGAGAATGTCACATTCTGCTCACAGCTGTGCAGTTTAGAAACATGCTTTTTGAAACCTGGGAACAATATGTTTGTTTATAGCTCCCAGACATCACAAAAGAAACATATAACAAATGAGAAAAGGAGCAAGTAAAAAACCTGTAGTTTCATGCTGCTATTGGAGATACCTACTGGAGATCTTTTTTTTTTTTTTTTTTTTTTTTTTAACAAGCACTTGAAAGTTTTTAATTTAGTCTGGATTGGAGGTCCTTCCTCTGACTCCTGCAAGACCCAAGTTGCATCTAAAATATACATTGTATTGGTTTGCCATGTTGAACATAAGTTGTATATGATACCAAAAAAGGACCTAGTAAAATGAACGTGCGTATGTGATCTATCACACACCTAAATGCTCTTTCATTGCATTAGTGAAAAAAATGTAATGCAAATTGCCACCTCCAAAAGAGTTTGACTGATCAAGTGTTGTAGAGGGACTGTATAAAAAATTATACTAGGAACTTTATTCGTTAGCCTCCATGAGTACGCAGGTCCCCATGATTATCTGTCTATCTATACACATAAACACACCCTTGCATTTGCTAGCCCTTAAGCTCCTGTGAACAGGGGTTGAAGGCAGAAACCTAGGTTTGAAAGGAGATAGCAGGAAAAAATTAAACATTGTTTAAAAAGTATGAAAATAAAAGCTATATTGTATTTAACTGTAAATAAAAATTATTTAGAAGTGGAAATGCTGTCACAAAAAGCTAGCAAAGCTCACCGAGAGAATTGATACTTCTTCCCTTTTCATTTATGCACAAATACCACCTACCCTTAACCTTGGATATAGGAAATCAATTTATTATAACCCCTGGAAATAGTTGTTCTAGATATCAAACCCAATGACTATTCTTTAGCCCATTTTATTGCAATGCTCAGACTGAGAAATGGCAAATGTTTACGTAAACCGTAGCTAAACATTGCAGCAGCTGACTTGGAAATGCATGCAATGGGCAATCTTCAGGTATATGCAAAAAATATTACACTGAAGGGACTATAAAAGCATAAATGAATCAATGATATCCAGTAAAAATTTATCCTTGAATTGTCATGTGTATCATATGATATTTAAAACTCCAGTACAATCTGTAAGAATTAAAACTGCAACATAACCTGTAAGAATTTGAGCCAGCAGCTATCAAATTTGAGAGCTGTTTGTTTTACCATACCTGGCAGACAAGCCTGACAAAGCCCTTTTGAGGATTTCTGGAGTGCTGTCTGTTGGTGGAGGAACATCAGGAACATCTGAATCGCTTCTAAGATCCAACTCACCAAGTCTTTCTTCCAAATCCACTTCCTATAGGGAAAAAAAAAAAAAAAAAAAAAAAAATAAACACAACATGGAAGATTATCATCTCAGAAAATAGTATTCAGAGCCATAAACATTACTTTAGGAACTGATAATATCTACATTACTTTCTAAAAAGACAACAATGCTGTACTAGTGAAACTGTAGATGTTGTAGGAGACAAATGTATTCCAATAAATGTTTATAAGAAGGCCAGTACTCAGATGTTGTGACATTACCTGTTGTGCTCAAGGAACTTCACATTCTAGGCATTTTTTCAACCCACGTACATAAGCATGAGGATATATGTTTCCAGAAATACTACAGCTGACAGAGAACACATGAGTTTAACAGAAATCCCCAACCCTCTAACACATTCCCTTACCTACATCTCAAACTAACCTTTTATGGAATAAGGATAAGGGTCTTCTGGTGGTTTACTGTCACATTAAGAAAAAAAAGGAAATGGAATACATGAAAAAACAGTGCCTTTGTACAATGCAAAGAGGTTGCTAGCGCAGTCTCATACAAAGGCATGCTAGGACTTGAACCCTCTAGCTCGAAAAGAGTGACCCAAAAACAAACTGTGAAGTCACCAAGTGTCCTATGGACACAGTATTACTCAGAATAATTTCTTATATGACTCCAACACTGCAGTCGTTTCTTCAGTATTCACCAATGACCACTCAGGAAGACATCATCTAGACAGACTGTGTGTCTAACCCAAATGCAAAATAGGCAGTACATATTTTGGTGACAATGTACAAATTGCCACCAATGGTCAGAGTAGACTGTCATGACTATTTTTCCCTCAGTTAAAGCCAACACTAAGGGTGGTGTTGATTTAGTTCACTCGTCATAACGTTACAAACACAACTGCAGGGAGTCAGAAGGCTGCGCTCAGCCCTGGTGCAGCAGTAAGGCAGAGAGCTGTCTCTAGTTCAGTGCCTGGCTCTCTTGAGACCTGAACTTCCTCCCGACCTCCCTGACTTGCCTCACGTCCTTACAATCCCAAACAGCTTCCAGCCCGCCCTGCCACCTCAGGTTCATCAGTTCTTAACAGCTCTTGGGACTGTGAAGTAACTGCACTTGAAAACTTTTTTCACCGCTGCTGTATTGCTATTTCTCAGCCCCCCTCTTTTTCCAACTTCCTCATCGCAGATCTTGGTTCTTTCTCCTTAATCTACTTCCATGAACATGACTGCTTTTCTTTCCTACTTTTCCTTAACAATATTTTCTTCCCTTGTTCTAAGTAGTTCGGGCATTTTGGAAGACAGCAGAGGTATATCCTCCCTCTTGCTTCCTCCACGAGACACCACAGAACTAAGGCGGCCTCCAATCCCAGCCATCGCGAGGTTACTCTGCTTACAGGCCATAGCCTTTTCCTCTCAATCCGTTGGCCTTTTCCAGGAAGCTACACTTCACTGTAAGCATTGCCTCAGTGACTGACCTTTGCAAACGGCCCTTGATGCCCAGAAGCTGCGCCGCAGCGGCGGCGGGGAGGGGCTGGGGGTCTGGTCCCGGCCCCGGCCCCGGCCCCGGCCCCGGCCCCGGCCGGGAGCTGACCAGGGTGCTGCTGCGGGCCGGCTCGCCCCGCAGCCCCTGCGGCGCGGGGCTCTCCCCTCGGACCCTCCGCTGGCCCCAGCCACCCTCCACGGCGCTCTCTCCAGGGACGCTACTCCGAGGGACAACACCATCCTCTTAATTTTTAAGTTGTTTTGACCTTTTCAGAACCCGAGACCGTGAGCTGGCACTATAAACATGCGCAAGGGAAACGGGTAGCGACGGGAAAAGCGATTCTGTTTTTTTAACACGTTAGGCCTGTGTTTTTCTCATTCCTTTTATGTCCCACACACGTGCCCAAGACGAAATTCTTGAATGGATTTTACATCATTTGCTTCTTTGAAAAACATGATCAATGCTTTCCCTATTCCTTGAAACCCCAGAGTTGAATAATTATTAGGCGGACATTGTCTATAACTGATACAAGTAAGAAAAGCAAATATGCCAACTGTGGTCCAGACTTCGGAAAGTCTGTAGAACACCTGAAAAAGCACATAAATAAATAAAACATTACTGTGCTTGCAACCCTGTTATTCAGAGATGTTTCTCATAGTGTTGTACCATAGCTGAGGAAATCAACTATAGATGAGATTGGGGGATCCCAAAGCCATGTTCCAACTACTCTGACAAGTGCTGGAGTGGCAGCAAGCTATCTGTACAGTTCTAGAAGACACTACTCACTGTGCAGATCATAGGCAGTAATGCCAGCCCTAAGACCATGACTTAGTGCCTTTATTATTTATCCCTGCTTACACATAGCAGAGGTGTTCTCTCTTTTAAGCACTCTGAACTAAGAATACCCCAAAATTTTTTTGTTCCATTTTTGGGCTTTTGGTATTGCAGAAGATGTTTCCATACTCAACTGGTGTTTAAACATAAAAAAAAAATAAAATAAAATAAAAATTAAAAATTCATAACTAGTTTTATCCCTCTGATATTTAACACACAACTGTCACTTACAGACCTCATCAGAAGCAATGTTTTAGACTTGCTATTTCCAACATCTGAATTCACAGGTGCGTGGCATTTTTCAGAGTATCTGAACACCTTCAGGAAGGAGTCTGTGTTTATACAATGTGTTTTTCAGTAGCTCATGCTTCATACTGCTGCTACTGGGAGCTTGGCTGGTGCAACCTGCAAGCTGCATAGAACTTGGTGCATTTGGTCATCTTTTAGCTTTACATTGCTACAATAACCAGTGGGAGACAACCTCCCAAATATCTTCAACTTCCCTTTGTAACATACCTCAAAAGTTACTTTGAATACTTTATTTTCCATTTAATTGCTATAATGGCCACAACCATTTCCTGAATAAGGCGTTTAGTTTATAAAGTCAGAAGCCAAAGAGGAAGTTGTTCACTAAAACCTACTTAATTGTCTTCTGCATCATGAAGTACTTAAAGAACCCCATCACTGGGGGACAAGTCTTTCCTGCTAATTGTTTTCTTAATTATTTTACATGATTGATTATAAATGTTCCAGTTCATAGCCATGAATAAGAACAATCATTATGGAAGTAAATACTAAGCTAATCACTATCAAAGTCCTCAAAACAAAACAAAACAAAAAAACACCCAAGAGTCTTGCTACTTCAGCTTGACCTTGTAGAAGCAGTTTTGGAGTTCAATATAAAACCAAGCAGCCCTTTCCTCTCCTGTTCTTCAGGTTTGGGATTTGGCCAAGCTGAACACACAGTAACAACAAGGTCCTGCAAGGGGTATTAATTGAAATGCCATGGGTTTCATACCATCAGCAGGTATTTACAAGGTTTTCAAAGGTTAATTGAAAACAGCGTTAAGTTGTACTGTCCTAAGTGACTAAGACACCTTTCAACCTCAACTCCAAATTAAGTGTTTGATCGAGGTGTTTTCATTTTTTTTCCAGAGTTCTCAAACTGCAGGTGACAGAGCCTTGTACATGCAGAATGTGTGCCACTCCCATCTCCTTGATTCACATCCCAAGTGTCTGTAATGGATAGATGTTGCAATAAGGTCACTGCCTTCCTTCTCTTCATTTGAAGGCACATGTTCATTCAAGAGAACCTATCTGATCAGCTCATAGAATACAAGTCCAACAAGGCTGAGATGATGCAGGTCTAACGACTACAGGGAAGAAGGCAAACATGACAGTTATTCACACGCTACAAACAGCTCAGCGCATAATAAACATGCCTATCTAACACACTACAATGCTCGTCAGTTTTCATCATTTCCAAAGTACCGCGAGACAAAGGTTTCTTTAGTCGCAGGGGTTTGTTTTGTTTTGGTGTTCTTAAAGACAAGACTTTCATCCTTAAGCTAAATCTTCTGTACAAGACCACAAATACTTGGCCATACAAAGGAGGAATTCAAACAGTCAAGAGCCTGAGCCTCCTTAACAGGAGTTCAGAACATGTGACATCTTGCCACAAATTAAGCTTCCATGTGGATTTCTGCTTGCTGGCTACTTTGCAACAGCCACCAGAATACAGCCATGTGTCATGCAGAAAAAAAGAGACATGTCAACTTTTCATCATCTAAAAGGACATAAGCATCTGAATTGTTGTTTTGTACCACACGTCCTCCACTACAATTAACACATGCCGAGTGAACCACGCACACGAATTACTCTAGTTACAAAGGCACTTGCAATATTTTACTTGTACTGCATTTTTTCCAGGACACAATAAGGAACTCCCAAGTAGAGAGCAGCTATGGTTTTTCTTGGAGAACGCAGCATATACACAAAGAGCAACTGAGAAAATGAAGACATTTTCCAACATCTTATGTGAAAAAAAGTTAGCAAGCAAACAAACTTAATTACTGTCATTTTACCTGTGTGTTACTTAAGTTTTCCCCTTCAGCTTTGACTTGTCTGCAGTCTGTCCCACAAGGTTTACAATGAAGTCAATAGTTCAGTTAGACCACATTGTAGCATATTTAATTAGATGTACCTTGATACCTTCCCCTGAAGTCAAGATATCAAAGTGTCAGAAGATCCTGAATAATGAAACCTTTTTTTCCGAACTCTTAAAGCCTGACATATGCAAAAACACAAGTGAGATAACTGCACACACTGAATCAAAGACCAAAACCTACAGAACCTTTACTGTCTGCATTAGTACTAATTCACCACTTCCAAGAAAACAAGAGGTTCGGAAATGGTCAACTGTCCTGGTTTTAGCTGGGATAGAGTTAATTGTCTTTCTAGTAGCTGGTATAGTGTTATAGAGGAGTGCCCGGGCCCTCCTCACCGGAGCTGCGCCGGTGCGGGAGACGGCAGGGGCAGGCCTGGGTGCGCAGCGAAGTGGGACGCGTCCCTGCGCAAGGACAAGCAGACCCTGCTGAACCTGACGAGCTGTCCAGAAATCACCCGTCTGATGAGACTTGCTACAGTGCAGCGTCATCCTGGCTCTCTGGTCCGGTTCAGATGATGACAGCATTGGAGCACTTCTCAACTCTAGCACGCTGCTGTCGGGTGATCAGGAGAGCAAACACTACCTTCACTTCCCAAAGCCTGCTGTATTCCTCTGGCTGCCCTGTTACAGTGCCCATCCCGCTCCACCATGTTCATATTTGTCCTGGTTTCGGCTGGGAGAGAGTTAACTTTCTTCCTGGTAGCTGGTAATAGTGTTATGTTCTGGATTCAGTATGAGAAGAATGTTGATAACACACCGATGTTTTCAGTTGTTGCTAAGCAGTGTTTAGTCTAAAGTCAAGGTTTTTTCAGTTTCTCACGTCCAGCCACCAAGAAGGCTGGAGGGGCACAAGAAGTTGGGAGGGGACACAGCCAGGACACCTGACCCAAACTGGCCAAAGGGATATTCCATACCATGTGATGTCACATCTAGTAGATAAACTGGGGGGAGTTGGCCTAGGAGACAGATCACTCTGGGGAACTAACTGTGCAAGTGGTGAGCAATTGCATTGTGCATCACTTGTTTTGTACATTCCAATCCTTTTATTGTTATTATTATCATTATTAGTTTCTTCCTTTCTGTTCTATTAAACCGTTTTTATCTCAACCCACAAGTTTTACCTTCTTCCTTCCAATTCTCTCCCCCATCCCACTGGGGGCGGGGGGGGTGGGGTGGGCGCTGTGTGAGTGAACGGCTGCGTGGTGCTTAGTTGCTGGCTGGGGTTAAACCACAACATTAGTAAAGAATGCAAACAACTGGAATTTTAAAAGAAGCATGAACACACACAGATCAATCTCTAAAACTTTAACTGACTTATACGTATTAAGTATTTGAATGCCAAACCATTCCTTTTGCTCCCAAGGGCCACAGAGTATTTATGAAGGCACCATGACAAGACACTCTTAGGACAAAAGTGTCCAGGGCAAGCAGCAGCAAATAAGAAAGGGACAACCAAAAAAATCACTCCTGCATGCCACAGGACAACGCAAAGAAACAACAAATTTATGAAATGGCAAAGCCCTACAGGGCAAAGGCATGTTCAAGGGAATTTTGAAAAAAAGTCATCAGCTCAACAAGCTAGTGAGCAATTGAAGACACCGAGACTTGCAGAGCTTGGGAACTTCAAGAAGGAACTTCACAAAAGGGCATACCGTATTGCTTCATACAAAACCAGGGAAGTTAACTTTTATTTGAAATGATATGGATGTAGAAATGGCTACCAGTTGTTTCCAGTTAGTGGTAAAAACCTGTGCAAATGAGAAAAAACCCAGCTTCACATAAATTCAGTAGGAAATTAATATCTACGCACATAGTAAGCCTAACATGAGAAGTATCAGATTACATACTGAAAATAGGACTAAAAGTAGAAAAGATAAAACCTTCCAGACATATTTAATGTTCGTGGAGTTCTTCAGCAAACACAGAGCATTTCTCCACTTGGGCAAATGAAGTACTTTAAAGCATGTCACCTTTACATATCTGGAAGTCTGAGTTAATTGGGTCAACAAGAGCAGAAGCAGCACAAAGCAGTTACCGTATGAAAAGAGACAACCAAGTTTTCTCCTTCATTACAAGTGAGGAAGAGGGTGATGTTTCTGAGCTGTGTACCAGGAAGCAGCGGAAACCCACCGCATCATGGCCATCCTGAGTAGTTATGAACAAAAGAACGAGCTTTGGGTCCAAATACGCAATTACCACGCCAAATAGGTCATCTCAAAATGGCCAAAGGATAATAAGCGATCCACTTGTTGTAAAGGTCAGACGAGGTAGAGCAGAAAGACAACCATCTAAGAAGGCGTATAATGTGGCCTCTGTGAATCCAGATGACCAGATGCTTCCCATCAAATCACCTACAGCAGACATTACCTGTATACTCATATTCAAAACAGAGACCCAAATTGTGACCCATTGATAGAAAACTCAGTACAAAATGCTGGTTTACCTTTATAGTTACCAACACTGAAGACAGCTTAATATATATAATTGATCCTTAACGTTACTTGTGAGCCACAACAAGAGTCACCGGTGCTATGCACATTGCAGATAGGTTGGACAACTCTTAACAGGAACAAGAAGAGTCCCCCAAATAATCCATCAAAAAGTCTTCTGTGTGGTGGAAAAGGCTTTCCATATGTAACAGTTCAAGTAAACATAATAAATGTAGGTGTATTGAAATGTATCTCCTGTAACCGACATCCTAGCTGCATACACAACAGCAGAGTCCTTCCTGTTCAACATATCTGAAACTGCATGAAACACTGGACTGTTGAGCAGCTAAAGTAATACGGCAGTGGGCCTATAGGCAAGCACAGCATTTTCATCTCTGGAAATCACGCAGGTAAACCAAGAATAATATTAGCAAGTTTTAGGTGCACACTTTTGAGATCCAGCAAAGTAGAGGCTTTGAAGAGGAAGATTTCTTTGAAGGCAGCTCACTGCGCGCCTCAGAAATGAACTTAGCCTACAAAATAAAGCAAACCTGAACAACGCTACAGAAAAACAGCTTTTTGAGCACACTGCTACAGGAAATCATGTTTAAAAGTTAATTCTCATCTAGAGACGAATACTCTCTGCACAGCTATAGTCTAAACATTACCTCATTTGATCGCAAGCCCTCAACGCAGCACAGTACTGCAAATTTTCAAGTTCATTGGCTTTGAGTTCACGCAACCAAAGCGCAGAATAAAAACCGACTATCGACTTTCACTTCCCAGTTCCTTGCCACAACACCTAAAGCAGACTGCACACTCTGCATCTTCGAATCCATGCAGGTTTAAATAGTCACCGATTCGGGAGCCCTCCACCATGTATTGCAAACTCAATGTAGCCATCAGAAAGCTTTTTTTTCTTCTTTTTTTCTTTTTAATTCCAGTTACCAAAATGAGAACATCTCTTTCATTTTATTCAGACAATTAGCAACCATGATGTGCTTAGCTTTTGTAGAGATAAGCCTTAACTCCACAGCAAACAAAAGAACAGCACTGTGGCTGTTTTGCCACTATAATGAACCTGATGCATAGACATAGTATTTCGAAAACCTCCTGCCTTAGCAGAAATGTTATACTGTAAGTCCTTCCCGGGCCAGAGGTGAATGCCTATCACTTAAAAGGCCATAAAACAGAAACAGTTTCTGGGCGAGTGCTGACACAGCCTTTAACCGGCACAGATCACCATTCCGGGTTTGCTTCCGTGCTGCCACTGCACAACCACGCTGAAGCTCGCTCTTTGCCTGGCCCAGCTACTTCGGCAAGGGGTGAACCCCAACACGCAGCCTCACAGGTCAACGGCGTTCAGCTTTTGCTGCGGGCCCGGAGACGAAACGGGACGCTCTCCTTTCAGTCTCGCCGGGGGGGGGGTGGGGTGGTGGTGGCGGCATTGGGGCAGGACACGCGTGGGCCCCTAAGGCCGGCGCACCGGGCGCTGAGGCCACTTGGCGCGCCGCCCGCTCCCCGCTCCCGCCGCGCAGGACGAACAGCAGTGCTACAGCGCGGGGAGGGGCGGGGGAAGGATGGCTTTCCGAGGCGAGGGGCGCGGCGTGGCGCCCCACGCGCGTCGCAGTCGGGGCCCGGCTGATCCCAGGGGGGTTGAAGGGGGGGGGGGGGGGGAGGTTGGAGGGGGGGGGCGGCAGCGCCGCTCCCCGGCCCCCGCCCCGCCCCTCCCCGCGCGGAGCGGGAGCGGCGCGCGCCCGCGCACCTGCCCCAACGGCCACCGGCCTCGCGCCCTCACCTTGTCGCTCCCCGCCTCCTCCTCCTCCTCCTCCTCCTCCTCCTCCTCCTTCTCCTTCTCATCGGCGGCCGCCCTCCGCCGCCGCGCCGACATCGCGTCGCGGGAGCCCAACGCCCACCCAGCGGCGAGCGGGCGCAGGCGGGGCCGGGCCAATCGGGACGGGGAGGGCGCGGAGGCCGCGCCGCGGAGCCCGGCGGCCGCCGCCTCCTCCTCCTCCTCCTCCTCCTCCTCCTCTTCCTCCTTCTCCTTCTCTGCGAAGCCTGGCGCTATACCCCCCCCCCGGGGAGGGGGGCGCTCTCGCTGCGGACGCCGCCGCCACAGCTCGGGGGCGAGGCCGGACCCCACCGCCCCGGCAGCGGAGAAGCGCCCGCGTCCCCGCGGCGGCGGCGGCGGCGGCTGAGGCGGAGAAGGCGGGGCGGTGTCGCCCAGGTGCGCCCGCCGCTCCGCCCCCGACACTGGCCCCGCCCCCGGACGGCGCAGGGGGCGGGGAGGGGCGGGGCCGCGCACAGACTGGGGGGAGCGCGGCGGGGGGGAGCGACCGGCCCGGCCCGCGTTTCTCCCGGCCCGCGGTTCGCCCGGCCCGTTCACCGCCCGCCGCGGTGGTTCCCGTCGGCCAGGGGCCGGGTGGCTCGTGCGGCGGGCACCCGCAGCCGAGGCGGACGCCCGGGCCGCCACCCACTCGCGTGCCTCCTCCCGCGCCTCCCCGCAAAGCCCTGCGACACGGGCGTGGACCTCAAGGTTGTTTTCTCCCGAGTGCCCCAACGGCCCCGGGCGGGCATGCTGCGTGCCTGCTGTCCATCGGTGAAATCCCCAGGGAGGCAGGGCAGGCATCTCCACGCAGCTCTGTGTGGACGCCGGTGCTGCAGCCCACGCGGGCATTGCTGGTTGCCTGTGGAGCCCTTTGCTTTCCTCCGGGATGCTTAGGTCCCCCCGCTGTATGTCCGTGTGAAAAGGCAGGTTCGGTGCACGCCCCTGCCCCACCGCGGCAGCACGGTGCCACCGGCTTGTACCGAAAAGTAACGCACCTGCCTCAGGGCTCACAGTCAAGAAAAACGCTCTGCGAGGGCAGTTACACGCGCTCCGTAATAGATTTTACACTGCCAGCTCTATCTTCTTCTTAAAATAGCCCCTATTTACTAGACAGGCAACCCCAGGAGCTGTGCGGGGAGCGGCTGTGAAAGGCACACGGTGCCCGGGCCCTCCTCACCGGAGCTGCGCCGGTGCGGGAGACGGCAGGGGCAGGCCTGGGTGCGCAGCGAAGTGGGACGCGTCCCTGCGCAAGGACAAGCAGACCCTGCTGAACCTGACGAGCTGTCCAGAAATCACCCGTCTGATGAGACTTGCTACAGTGCGGCGTCATCCTGGCTCTCTGGTCCGGTTCAGATGATGACAGCATTGGAGCACTTCTCAACTCTAGCACGCTGCTGTCGGGTGATCAGGAGAGCAAACACTACCTTCACTTCCCAAAGCCTGCTGTATTCCTCTGGCCGCCCTGTTACAGTGCCCATCCCGCTCCACCATGTTCATATTTGTCCTGGTTTCGGCTGGGAGAGAGTTAACTTTCTTCCTGGTAGCTGGTAATAGTGTTATGTTCTGGATTCAGTATGAGAAGAATGTTGATAACACACCGATGTTTTCAGTTGTTGCTAAGCAGTGTTTAGTCTAAAGTCAAGGTTTTTTCAGTTTCTCACGTCCAGCCACCAAGAAGGCTGGAGGGGCACAAGAAGTTGGGAGGGGACACAGCCAGGACAGCTGACCCAAACTGGCCAGAGGGGTATTCCGTACCATGTGGCTTCATGCCCAGTATATAAACTGGGGGGGTTGGCCTGGGAGGCGGATCACTGCCCGGGAACTAACTGTGCAAGCGGTGAGCAATTGCATCGTGCATCACTTGTTTTGTATATTCCAATCCTTTTTTTATTATTATTATTGTCCTAGTATTATTGTTATTATTATCATTATTAGTTTCTTCCTTTCTGTTCTATTAAACCGTTCTTATCTCAACCCACAAGTTTTACTTTTTTTTCCGATTCTCTCCCCCATCCCACTGGGGGGGGAGGGGCAAGTGAGTGAGTGGCTGCGTGGTGCTTAGTTGCTGGCTGGGCTTAAACCACGACAGTATGGCTACTGACAGTCTAGCCGTGGCAACAGCCAGCTGCCCCAGAGCATTCCCATAAAGACACTCAGTCTAGATGTCACCTCAGTGTCCACATACTGGCTTACTGTGTCTGTAAACAGCACCTCTTGCAAGGCAGTGTCTGGCTGTGTCTGCTGTCATTTATGTTACCCCCATGGTGACTAGTTTCACTGAGCTTGATTGGCTTTATTTCATTATTTGGTTTTATTATGTAAACAACAGTATTATTATTATATCCCTCTGAAGGTATGCTTGGCATGTTTTTAATGACAACACCATGGTTCGGGAAGTTAGAGTGAGCTGCTGTGAGTAGGCACGGATTGTGGCGTTGATAAACTGACTCAGACCTTGCTGCCGAGAAGCACGGACCCTGCGGTGTTCAGGAAGAACAGCCGTTTCTGTGAAAATGTTTTACCCCTTCACAGCTGACAGTGTCAGGAGGTAGCATGCCTGCAGCATCCCCAAGCACGTGCAAAAACCTGGTGTCCTAAGAGAAGGGCTGCTCCAGCAGAAGGCAAACCAGAGAGCCAACACCAGACCAGACAGGCCACAGAGGCACAGTTTCTGCCGTTGGGTCCTTCATGGACAAAGGCGACAGCAGCAGCTCACTGCAGATCAGCGATAATGGCCACGTGGCCTGGATCCTCCAACGCTTTACTCATACTAAGTATAATTTTAAATGTGTTTCTCCAGAAGTGAAGTATTATAGGGGAAAATGGAGTCAAAACTCAGCTCTCCTTCCTGAGAATATGCGAGGGTGGGAAACAGCTCCCCAGCAGGGAAGAAACCTAAACCATACAGGGTAAGCTGGGTGCAGAGTGGATCCCGATGGGTAATGAGGCATCCTTTCCACTGTCTCTTCTTTCAGTATGTTTCTACTATTGAGTTTTCCCTTGCAAGCGTTTCTCCAGCAAAGCTTTCAGAAGAAACCACGGTTTCCCTTACTTCAAGCGCAAGATGTGTGTTTACTCTGTTGGCCCTGCAATGCAAGTAGCTGTCTAGAAGAAAGCATAAAAATTGATTTTCTCTGCACAGAGAAAATAAGAAGTGGTTTGTCTGGTCTCCGCAGCTTTGCCACCCATAGTGGCTGCGGGGCGTGGAGCAGACATCCAGGCTGCTTTCCCCAGCGCGCAGATCCCATACGTGGGTCCGTAGCCTGGGATGGGGTGGACGCTGACTGCCCTACCGCCACCATGGAGCAGCCGGGTCTAGCTGAAGAAGTATATGCCTTGTTACAGACCTTCCCGGTAAACCTGGCCTAACAAATACAGGGCTGAGAATGATTAGATGCTACGCTTTTGCCACAGAAAAGGCCCTTCTGTGGTCAACAAGACAGAGACAATGCTTCAATGCCTGCGTAAAGGTCATTAAGCATATCTTTATGTCCCATCCAGAAGAGGAGTAAGAGCCTCCATTTCTCCTACATCTTTGCTCCACCCTTAACCTAAACAGTAAAGGGGAAAAGAATTCACCTAGAAAAGCTCTGAGGAAAAAATATTTGTTTAGCAAATGGTGTGATGGAAGAAAGTAACGATAATGGCAAAGGAGGAAAAGGTGAAGTACTCGAAACGTATTAATGAGCAGATGCAAGAAGATGAGTCACTGCATTCCGGGAATAAGAGAGAGAGCAAGCAATGAACAACTGGTGATGGTGGGGTGTGGGAATGAGCAATCTTCTAGGCAGGGCCACCAGGAGAGAGAGAATTAAAAACAAGGACCAGGCTCTGGCGGGAACCCAGTCCCAGCTTCGCTCCTTCTCTCTCCCAGCAAGGTGCTCCTGCTGCTGCCACGCATCTTTTCACCCGTGGAGTGCTCAGAAATGTGAGGAGGGTCAGCAAAACAGCTGTATTGCAGCAAAGCGTTTCAAGCCTCTCCAGCCCAGAGAAAAGAGGCAAGGGGCTCCCAGAAGAGCTGCGAGGCAGCTTAGAGAGCAAGCAGCGTGTGGGAGCGTGGTTGTCCCACTTCTCGGTCACAGCCCCTTGCAGTCATGGGAGCCCAGTGTGTCTCTTGAGTTGCAGCTGGTTAGACTGGTTGGGTGGGAATTTTCCAAGTCGACACCCTGTTACTCAGGTTCCTTTGGGGCAAGCAACTACGCTGGCTGGAATGTAACATCACTTCTCCAAATGTTGTGACCCTGCGTGGTTTCACGATGTGTGGCAGAAACCTCTATGTTCTCTGCGCAAAAAGATATCAGCATCTCAGCTGCCGGCTTTTCTGATATGCAAATATTATCACCTCTCTTGTATGGAAGTTCAGTATCTTGATGTGTGAGGCCTCAGAGGTTTTTGTTGCTCTGTCTTGCCTTTGCCTTCTCCTCGTATTCCCACACGAACTTAGTGGCTCAAAGCTGCTAGCAAACGACCCAAACCTCAGCGACCTGGCGCAACGTTTTCTGCAGCGTGGGAAAGCCCCTAACAAGCACATCCCTGCACTTCCCCCGGGGACCCAAAGTTAAGACACATCACCTACCACAGCCACGCTCCCCTCTGCCTCACGCTCCGCTGACCCACAGCAGGCAAATCTGCCTCGCCTGCTTAGCCGGGAGCTGCTTCTGCTGTGTGCCTCGACCTACGTACGGAAGGGGGAGTTCTCCGCAGGCAGATGCAAAACTAAAGCCCTGACATTAAAACAGTTATATAAGCCCTGCGTTAAAGCACTTACGTAAGCTGCATACAGCGTCCTGACAGAAGAGCAGCTGGCTGAGGGCTGCTGTTGTCTCCGCTGGCCAACAGAAAGTCGCTTGTGCAAGGAGAAGAAGCGGAGCGGGGCTGCTTCGTTGCTGCTGCTGCGGGAGCAAATGGAAGGAACCGGTCCCCTCTCTGCTCGGAGTCTGAGGAACAGAAGGTACTTGGCTCAAAACGCATGCTGGAAAGAACAGCACGTTTGCAGACGTAACACTGAGGAGCCCTATTGCTGTCAGTCTCGGAGACAGAAGTTCTTTGCAGATTTGGGGGTTTTTTGGAACGGATTTCTACTAACGCACAGAACAAGTGAGACAAGTGGAAAATGTCGATACCTGCTGGTCAGCATAGACAGCAATGTCAAATGATGTAAACAATGGCTTGGTATCCCCTCAGATAATATTAATTATGAATTATATTGTGATGTGCTGCATTTAATCAATTTATAATCTTTCCCCACCCCTAGATCATTATAAAGAGGATAATCCCAAGCCAGAAAGAAGCAGGGAGAACAGTGATACAACAGCCTCAGATCATGCTGAGTGTTTGTTCTCCAAAGCACAAGGCAAGCTATTAATAGCCTGTGCTCCCCTGACAAAACCGAGAGCTGCAAAACACTGCCTGGCGCTGCCTTGAGATGGTGCGTGGGAGCAGGACGCTGGAGCCCAGGTGCTCGGAATATGCTCAGAGCTGAAATTCCAGGTCAGAAGCTCGTTATTACACAACATGTGCACTCGGAGACGAATCCTCCTCCAGCTCTAAGCACTAGACTCAGTTGCTGAAAAAAAAAGGAAAGCCGCACCAGAGTACAGGAGGGTATGAGTCAACCAAGAGACTGCTTTTCTCCCTCTAAATGAGTACAGCATGAGCTCTAATACTGTCTTGCTGCGTTTAACATGGGTCAAAAGCCAACGATGCTTTGCCAAGGCATCCTAAATAGAGCATATATATCCATATTTTAGTAATTCCACTGACAACACTGAATTGTTCTTTCGTGTTTAGTTAATATGTCATGTAACCTGTTTACATTTGCTAGTCTGGCATAAAAACATCATAGGCCATGGTATTTGTGGTTGAGAATTACGTGCTTATTGCTTGCACATTTGAACTTTATAAAAAGTAGGCCACTTGTATGCCAGAAAAAACAAAACAACAAAACAAACTGACCTCATTATTTCCAAATTAAGCACCAAAGTCTGAGGAACATAATCTAGTGACCACTGTGAAAGGTCTGGCTGCAGAAACCTTAGCCCCAGGCAGCTGTCACCTTCTCTTTGGTCCAAGTGGCTGAGTGTTGCACAGCTACCGAGTTATTCTTGATCCTTTCTTCCTACCATAATCCCAGGGATGCTCTTGCTTTTTCTGAAAAAAGGGTTCGTATGCGGTGGGTGTTTGGCAAGCTGCTGCTGTTTTCATGTAAGATGTGAAATGAATTCTTGAACTTACTTGTTGCGGCTGTCTGAACATGCCATGAATCTGCAACACACCCTTCCTGTGTGATTTCACATGCACTGTATGTTATATTACCCACGCAGATCTTTAATTTTAATAGAAACCTCTGTTTGTAATACCATTATTTATCGGCTTGCAACTCTTCACTGCTGGCAGGGGTACCTTTTGCAAGGAGTGTGTGGGCATGGAAAAAGGTGGGGACAAGCCTGCTGAGGAAACAGACTGGCTGATGCCGGGGGTAGAGACTATACCTTTGCAGCTCCAGCTGGATAAGGCTGAAGGGGTAATTGTTTAAAGGGGCTTAAGGCACCACTCTGTCAAAACCAAGTGACTGCCAGAGAGAAAAGAGGAGCTGGCTCCATTCTCGACAAGTCCCATGAAATGTAGCACTGACAGAATCAGCTGTTCCTCACTGAATTCACTCTGAAGTCTTTGGAGAAACTAGCTTACTCCCTGGGTGTTTTGGGCAGGACTAAAGAGCAAACCACTCTCCACGAAGTTTTATAAGATGCTTTTTAAAAGGCCTCACTAGATACACAACAGTTCCTTCGGGTGACTCCACAGCTGGGGCTGCTGCACAGCTGCTCACCAGCACCTTCAGAGTGGTACCAGCCTGGTAGAGACTCAGGGGGTGCTGGGACACCTGGTCCCTCACAGGACAAGGTCAGGAACCCTAACCCACAGCCTGCAGTGGCCAGGGCAGGAGGGAGGAAGAGGAGACCTATTGCCTCCTACACAGCCCCCACCGCTCTGTTTGGCAAAACCTCCCTGACAGGAGAAACTTGGTCAAGCAAACTCATTGTGCCCGGAGCACTGCCCAGCGGTTTCACTGGAGGTGGAGACCATTTATGTTAACGTAGGTATGGTTGGCACCAGCCTTAACATCGCAAGTGCCTGCATGTAACAGCCAGCTGTCTTCATCCACAAGAGAGAATCCCTTCTGCATGAGCTCAAGGGGACTGTGCCTGCGCCCAAACTTTATTTTCCCTCTTCAGTCTCAGGTCATCCTGATTCTTGCTATGTAACTAAGACGACCACAAAGCTCTCTGATGTCTGGGCTCTCAGGGAAGGGGCTTTCCTGCTGCACTATGAACAACCCCCATTTTGTCCTGTTGCAGCAGACACGTGCTCCCCCCCATGCTGGATACGAGGCTGAGCCTCAGTCCCATCAGTGGGTATTATTTTACCATCTTCTTACACCAAGGCAAAAGCTGTTCTGCAGTTTCAGCAACATCTTCTCCCATTCTCGGGTCGGAGTAATGCTTCCATGTGAAGTACTTGTTTACTTGATTTGTGGTGCACAGAGCACAGCTTGCACTTTTCTCTGCTTTCTGTCACTGGATTTGCTCCCCTCCTTTTTATACTGCTTTCAAGAAGTTTTATGGCATTTCATTTCATCGAACTCTAGTATTACCTAC
The DNA here is from genome assembly GCF_929443795.1 of Astur gentilis. Taxonomy (NCBI): domain Eukaryota; kingdom Metazoa; phylum Chordata; class Aves; order Accipitriformes; family Accipitridae; genus Astur; species Astur gentilis. Next base: position 24,840,241 of record NC_064891.1, read on the forward strand.
CCTATTACTTTTCAGTTCATATGAAAAGTTCATCTAAGGTATGAGCAGGCATATCACCATTGATTTTTAGCGGTTTATGAAATATCACTCTGGTTTGCCAGCAATACCATCTTACTGTCTTATCTCAAGGGACAGGCGGAGCATTATGGCACACTCAGAGTGTATTTTATAAGTGGCAAGCAGTCAGCAGGATGCAATTAAGCCAAGTATTACAGTCACGATCTGGAAAGGTTGCCCTGTAAAGTCCTGGTTTGCTGCCATTTTGTTGTGGTAGTCTTCAGATTGAAGTACATCTTGTGCTTTACAAAGGTGCTCCTACATATTCACTTAGGTGAATTCTCCGAGAGTTATCTTCTGGTGGTATAGTCATAAAAATACACTAGAAATTACTAACTGGTTATTCCTTTGGCATCTTTGCCATCTTTCTCCAAATCCTGTGGACTGGAATTGTGTTACACAAAATTCTGAGCTTTTTACTAGGGAGATACAGGCTGAGAGAAGTGTCTTCCCCTGGCCTAAAAAAAGCCAAGAAAATGTGAGCCACAAAAGACAGAGACTCATGGCCTCTTCTCTTTTTTAAGTGTTCAGGATTGTGGTTGAAAGACCCTCAGCAAATCTTGATTAGTGACTTGTGGATGTGTGCCACAGCACTCCTGTTCCTGATCTCATTTCTCCCTAAGTTGCCAGCACACACAGGCACAGCTGTCGGCAAGTTCTTCTTGTGCCTCTTTTTCTTACCTGGAGGTGCCAGATTTATTGGAAAAGTACTTGATCCTGATCAGACAGCTTCTAGAGACATGCTCTGTGCACTAAATGGGCCAAGAGAGCTGGGGTCAATCAGCCCATCATCCCCCAAGCCCCTCAGCTGGCTGCCTGCCTCATGCTGAGATCACAGTAAAGGAGGGATCTGCAACACCAGAAGGATCGGGTACTTGTTGCCCAAAAGAGGCACCAGTTCTGCTTCTTAGCATTTTTGGCTCCCTCTGGGGTTCTGACCAAACTGGCCAGTCCTCAGTCAGGTACTGCCGGAAAAGCAAGAGCTGAAATGGGAGTGGAGAGCAACTAGAGCAAGTGGCTTTCTACTGCTTCTGCTGTTGTGCCAGACAGCTGCCTGCTTATCTGAAGCCTGCAGTGCAAAACCAAAACAAGAGAAAGCAGTGCAGGACCATATCTTCAGGCTCACTCACTCCCTCTTCAATCCAGTTTTTTTTTTTCATGCAATTGCAAACTAAAGAAATTCCCTGTTCACCAATACAAGAAGACTTACTTTCAGCCAGCTGCTGTACCAACATGCTCAGAAGGTGCTTTCCGAACAGCATCCTTCACACCAACATGACGGCTAACCAAAGCTAATAGTGGAAGAAATTATTTCAAAATAGCTGTCGTGGTTTAACCCCAGCCAGCAACTAAGCACCAAAAGTAAAACTCCTGGGTTGAGATAAGAACGGTTTAATAGAGCAGAAAAGAAGAAACTAATAATGATAATGATAACACTAATAAAATGACAACAGTAGTAATAAAAGGATTGGAATGTACAAATGATGCGCAGGGCAATTGCTCACCACCTGCCGACTGACACCCAGCTAGTCCCTGAGCGGCGATTCCCTGCCCCCACCCCCCCTCCCAGTTCCTAAACTAGATGGGACGTCCCATGGTATGGAATACACCGTTGGCCAGTTTGGGTCAGCTGCCCTGGTTGTGTCCTGTGCCAACTCCTTGTGCCCTGGCTGGGCATGAGAAGCTGAAAAATCCTTGACCATAGTCTAAACACTACTGAGCAACAACTGAAAACATCAGTGTTATCAACATTCTTCGCATACTGAACTCAAAACATAGCACTGTACCAGCTACTAGGAAGACAGTTAACTCTATCCCAGCTGAAACCAGGACAACAGCAAAACGTCAAGAACATGCCTGGTGGTATAAGAGACAAAAATCCTGGGTATCTTACTGCAGCCAAGCATTCCCTGTTGCCCTATCCCCAGTACCACTAGAATTTTATGCCAGCTGCAGAACATGACTCCTACTGACACCACTGGTTACGACAGATGAGAAGGAAAGCGTGAATGTGAACAGGAGCAGGGGCCGGTAGAGATAAGCGAGAAACCTGTAGGAAAACAACAGTTTCCTCTGTAGAGCAAGAAATGGCAGCATGCTTTATCCCAGGAGTCTTTGGCAATGCCCCTGCGAACTGAGTTGGGAAGTTGGCTCCGAACTCTCATGACAGGAAATTGCCCCTTCTGGCTGCAAGCTTTGGCGGTCTGCGTCTCCTAGAGAAAGGAAAGCACAGGGAAAAAACCAAAACCCTGAACAACTCTCCTCTCCTAAGGGTTTGGCTTATTAGAGAAAAACCTGACCATCAGCCTTCCTGCTTCCGTCAGCAGCTCCCAGGTTCCACAGCATTCGCCCTGCCTTCCCCATCATCACACCTCTGGAGAGCAGGTCCAGCCATCTTGCGCTTCCCCACGGCCACAGGGCCAGACTGGCAGCCATGAGTGGCTGCGTGCCTGCCGCCTCTGTCGAGCAAGGTGCTTCGTCCTCTCCCCTGGAGAATGGGGTTGAGCCTGGCAGAAACCATCACGCCCCTGGTGCCTCCGAAGGTGCCACTCAGCTCTCGATGATGTAGCACTCACAGCCCCTGTAACAAAACGCCATGCTGTTGTTGGAGCTGGGGAGGTGACCTGGAGTTTGCAGGGCTGGATGGTGCCGCACGCCAATGGGGGGGAAGGAAGGAGGGAAGTAATTCCTTTCCTGCTGCTCAACCTGCTGCCGGGCTGCTCTGCTCCAGCAAATCCCAAGGAAAGCAATGGTGCACACCTAAAGCAATAGTGCAGCCTCCAGCCCTGGCCCCACCCAAGAAGAGACACTCTTGCCCCTTCTGTTATGGCACAGCAGCTTCTGCTGGCGTGGGGCAGGCAGAAGCATCATGTCCTTCACGATGACACAAATAGGTTTCTATCTTCCCTTCTAATAAAGTTACAAAGCACGCAGACGGCCTCTGTGCAGGACATGACACGGTAAGGTTTTATGGTGGTGGGAAAGAGAGCACAGGGTCTGCTCTGCTGCTCTGCTGGGGCAGAGGGACCGGCCCAGGCAGTGCGTAGCGACTCCCCTCGTTATTTGCCCGTGGACTGAGACTAGCCGGCTGCTTGTCCTCTTGCCATTGGTATGTGCCAGGCCAGGGCCAGCACGCCCAAGACAGCAGGGCTTTGCTGAGCCAGCCTGGGTTCAGGGCAGAAGTGAGCCAAGGGGCTTGGAGCAAGGGAAGCTCCACGTGACCTAAGTGCGTTACGGTGATTCACAAGCAAAGAGCTTAGAGGTGGCAGTACGGATAAAGTTCATTATTGAGATAAAGGCCCTGTAGGCCTGTTGAGGTGGTTTTCCAGCAGGCCGTGAGAGAGAGGCTGAAAGCATCCAGCTTCCACCTAGCTCCTCGTGCCCTTCCCTGAAAAGGGCTTCTCCCTCCCAGCCTTGCTCCTCAGGAGGCTCGGCCGGGAAAGCCGTGCGCTCGAGGTGGTCCTTGCGGCTGCGGGGCTGGAGGAAAGCTTGCCTTCGCCGGACCCCTGGCCTGGGTTGGCGTCACCGGGGCTGGGGAGGGATGGGGAAGACGGGGAGGATCCGCCTTGCCCTGGGGACGCAGCGCTGTGGTTTCCAGCGCCGGAGAACCGGCGGCGAGCCAGAGCCGCCGGCCGGGGAGAGCGCTCCTCGCTAGGTGGAGCTGCCGGAGCGAGCACGGCGCTGGGAAGCCAGCTGCAGCCCCGGGAACCCGCCGGCTCCGCGGCGACCGGCCGGAGCTCCCCGAGACGCGCCGTGCCCCAGCTCTGCGCCCTGAACCCTCCCGACGCCTGCACACCGCGATCCTCCTCGACGTCTTGTTACACCGGACCTGAAGGGAAGCAAGTAAGGTCTTTCCTCCAACGAAGTCGCCTTACGGAGCGTACCGCTCTCGGTGATTTTCTCTGCCGTTTAGCCCGAATCTGCTAATCAATGCAGGCCTGTCAGCCTTCCATGTGGTGCAAAATGCTGAAATACGACTTTCTAAAAACCATAAAAATATGCACATAATGATAGCTACTGCCGCTGCTTTCTCCCTCCCGTCCCCATTTAGGTCATCAATTTAATGATTTCCAGTTCCCTGACACTGGACCACCCTGTGCCAACAATTTCTAAGCAAAGCTCTCTCTGCTGATTTCCACGGGGGGCTGCTTAAAGATCGATAGCCAGCAATGGCCTATCGTACATATATTTGTCTCACGGAGTGAAAGAAACTATATAAAAGCTCCAGCTACGCCAGTTAAATTTCCATACGTTTTTGCTGTTAATGTGAAACCGAAGTAAAGCCAGACGTTAGTTTTAGCCTTACAGCATACCTGGTTATCCACATCAAGAAAGTGCTCACATTAATGCCAGGGTAGTGCCTGGACCCACACCCAACAACGGCAGCTGGGGGGACACTCGCTGCCCTGCACGTGCTTGGGTGGCTCGACTGGGGCCAGGGGATGATGGGTGAGCTTCTGTTGGGTCTAAATTAGTATCTTTATCCACACCGCATGGGCACATACACTGCACAGCAGGAAATTTCTGTGCAGCAACGTACAATGGAAAAAAAAAAAGGAAGGTAACTGTGGAAGGGTGGCACCTTCACAGCCCTTAGGCAAAGATAAACGAGGGAGATGGAGCACCAGTGCTCCTTGCCCCTGCTGTTACACATCTGGCCTACAACACTGTCCATTTCAGCATGACTGTGAATAACAGGTTTCTAAAATAGTTTCCTTGCCTGTGTCTGATCAGCCACGTGCATCCAGTCCTCATGGGGTTGCTCAAGCCCACCTGGAAATGGAGCAGGCCACTCAAAAGCAATCACGCTGCAGACCGAGGTGGGCAGAGGCAGCAGCAGTCCCCAGCGCTGCTACTCCCATTTCCAGTGAAAAGAAGGACCATCCCGACTGCAAGGACTGCAGTCCTTCGCAAGCACGTGGCTAGAGGGAAATACCTTGTCTGAATGCCACGGCACATCACAGGCACATCTGTGCCAGCTGCAGCTCTCGGTAGCACCAAACAGGAATAGGCAAACGTGGCAATGTTGAGAAATCTGTTGCACGCTAATTAGTTAGGATAAACGGAGACCTGGCAATCAGTAATACCGCACAGCTATTGCTAGCAGGGCTTTGGAGCCTGGATGCCAGCGGAATTCTGGGTGCACCTGCAGCGGACCCCTGCCACCACATTAAATAGATATACGTCGCTTCCGCACAGCAGCGTTAACAACAGAGGTGGTGGGCAGTCTTTGGAGCTATAAGCCGGACAAACTTCAGGTAAGGCTTGTACAGGCGAGAGGGGAGCGTGCAGCGAGGGCAGAGCCTGAGCAGGGAAGGGGTCTGGGGGTGGGAGAGGCGTTCAGGGCAAGACTGCGCCAGGAATGGTCTCTGGAGAAGCTGTGGATCCCGGACAGATGGACGCTCTGCATTTGTAATCCTCTCCTCCTGGCTTTTCCCCAGCAGGGGTCAGGCTGGACCAACGATCACAAATCAAAAGTAAGAGCAACTACTCTGCTCCAGCATCAAATATTTTCAGTGCTCCAGAAAGGAGAAAAATATTTTGCCTTAGTGAGGATATGGAAAATACTTGCACATCTCATTTAAGAAAAGCAAAAGAAACACTGAAATGGCAACAGAGGTGACTGTAAGCAGCAGCCTGCAACACCCTCCTAGTCCTCGCAGCTGTCTTAAAAAAGCAATGACCAGGTCCTGTTTCTACTCAGTCTCATTACAGTCTCAGCCTCCGTTCCCAGTTATTCTGGATACACTGCAGTGTAAATGGAAACAGAATTCGGCCAGGATGTGGGGACCACAGCGTCAGAGCAGCAAAGTGACATAAGCGTGTCCTCAGAAGTGACTGGAAGACCCCGGGGAAGGCAAGAGCTCGCAGCATCCACCACCGGCTGGAAAGGGGAAGCTGTTACCCACAGAAACCATTCCTGTGCAGTCAGACAAAATGAGCAACACAAAGCAATACCAGTCCTAGGCTGACATCTCCAGCACACCCCCCAGCTAGAGCTGGCAGCGTCTCATGGCCCTTGGCGCTCTGAAGAGCAAACCAGGCGGTCTGCAGCGGGGTCGCCCATGAAGCCTCTGCCTTTGGCTGTCGCCAGAGGTCTGCAGGCAGACACTCTGGGACAAGAATGCTAAAAAGCAGGTGAGATGTATCCAAAGGCCTGGCTCCTGAAAAAATTTCTGGCCAGCTTTGCCTCAGTTTATCGCCTAGTGAGAGGACACAGAGGATGGCATTTCATGCATGGAATTTTAATGATAACTTTATTATATTTTAGCGTATTATTGGCTTGTGATTTTGTAGTCTTACAAGAAATTTCCGATTCCATATCTCCATTAAATGTCTGATTCATTTTCTTGGCTCGTGGTAATGCCTCAAAGCTACATCACTAAAGAATCAGTGCTCTGCATTAGATAAATATAAGACCGAGTCTGATTAACCTATTAACTATTTTTAATTAGCTTTTACTGTTCTTCAGCTATTCCATGTTTTTGAGGAAGCAGAAAGAGAACGAGAGCCCGCTGCTACTATAGAGCTGTATAGAGCTAGCATATGGACCGGGATTATTCATCATCATTGGCAGGCACTCTGCTGTAGGGAATCTTGCAACAACATCACAATTTTCCTGCTAGACCGAATGCCATAATGGACACATTTGCAGCGTGAATTATGGGCAAGATAGAAAAAAATTAAATCTTTATAGCATTTTTATGCTCTGTCTTCCTTTTTGGTAATCAGATCTTGATTAAGAGTTGGAATTAGCACCCAGAAGAACATTAGGCTTTCCTGGCTCAGTTCCTTTCCACCATGTAGGGCAGGCAACAAATGATTCAGTGGCTTTACAGTGCTGCTACAACGGAAAGGTGTCTAAATACCTATCCATCACTTTAAGAAAGTAACCGACTGCTTGCTTGCAAGGAAGAACACACGGTAATGGCAAAGCAGTTTATTTGCTAAATAAAGCCATTACTCGATTTAGTTCAGACAGACCCTTCTCCCAGTCACGATGACTTCCCGGGGCAAAAGCTGGGCAAGGTGGGGTCCCTGGCATCAGTCCCCGCTGCTGGAGGGCTGAAAGAGCTCTGGGCAAACCCTCCCTTGGAGGCACAACCCCGGGCACAGCTGGACACCGCAGGTGACACGGGGCAGCAAGCTGCAGTTCGGGTCCCCGTCTCGTCAGCCTGAAGAATATCTGACCCCGCTATGCCAAAGCACTTCGGACCTTTTAATTTTAGGTGTTCTCATGGGGGGGGGGGGGGGTTGGTGGGGTTTTTTGGGGGTTGGTGTTTTTTTTTTGCTTTCAGGTATGCTAGGACCATTCCAGCCAACGTGAATTTCAGAGGCGCAGCTGCTCCAGCACTCGTACTCCCTACGCCCCGACCGAGCAAACAAGTTAACTGCCGCTTTTTCTGACAACGCTCCTTCTGTATACCTCCTAATCCATACCTCCTCTTGGCCTCCGCTTTGTGCGGCCGGGGTCTCCATCGCAGCTTTAGCCCCCTGTCCCCTCCCCGCCGCCTCCTCCGGCCCTTGGTCCCTCGCTGCCCGGGATCTCTCCGCAGCCGCTGCCCCTGCCGCCCTCCGGGGGGTCCCTCCCCGACACCCCGCGGCCTTTCCACGGGAGCTGCTCTTCCCCCGCGGCTTTGCCTCCTTTCGGGTGGCCGCTCGCCCCCTGCCCCTGCTGCCCCGTCCCGCCGGCCGGGCTGCTCGCTCCTCCTCTGCGCCTGCACCCCCCCGCTCGCTCGGCGGCTACTCTCTCTTTTATTATTTGACTTGGTCGTTGCTTTAGCTGCAACGAGGCGGTGAAGCGCTTACGGTGAGCCCTAGTGAATTTGGCGAAACGCGGCCGGGTATTAACGTGCAGCCCCCGGCTGCAGCGGACCCGTTCAGTACCCGCCTGTGCTCAAGGAGTAATTCGGCGGCGGCGTTTTCAGGCTGCGGTTTGTTCGCCCCGTTAGCGACGTGTGTTATTGGGGTGTTTTTTACTCCCACCCCTGCCTAGCGTACTCACGGTGCCCCCCCCCCCCCCCCCCCAGCATAGCGCCGTCGGAGTAACTTTCCCTGACTAGGGGCTGTGCTTAGGGAAAACAAAACCTGAGTCTGCAAAGGGAACTAAATGCCAATATTTTCAACTGTTTCTGGGTCGCAGTTATTAAAGCCACGGAAAGGGGGTAATGTGGACGGCTGGTTTTGAATCCGAACCGTTTCTCAAGCACGGGTCAGCCCTGTTGGCGCCACCTCACCTGTGCTGCTATTTTTAGGAAAGAAGTTGCACGAGGCGGCCCCCAAACAACCGCTCTTTTTTCCAGACGCCGCCCGTTCATTCCAGAAAGAAGGAAGGAGAAGCAGTTTGTGCGGGAGGGGCTGTTTTGTTCTGCTTTCCCTAGAAAACAAACCCAGAGGTGCCGGGCAGCGAGCTCCCGCTTCGGCCGGGAAGGACGCTGGGAGCGAGCGGAGCTGCCGGCGCCGCTGCCCGCCGGTCGCCGGGCGGGGGAGGCTGCGCCCGGCGCTGGCACCGCCGGCTGCCCCGCAGCAGCCCCGAGCGGGACCGCGGCCGGCAGGACCGCACTGCAGAAGCAGGCGCAGGGCGGCCGGGTCCGTTCCCGGGGACTCAGGCCCCGGTCCGTCCGTCCGTCCGTCCGTCCCCGCCGCCGCCAGCGCGGAGCCGCCGGTGAAGCTGCCGCCGCTGCCGGTGGCCGCCCCTGGCAAAGCTCCCTCGGGGCGCTCCGAGGAGGGAGGCAGCGGGCCCGGGGCGGCGGGAGGAGCCCCTGTCCTCCCCCGCCCCAGCCACACCGGTGCAGAACCCCGGCCTCCGCACCGTCTTCTCCGCAGACGGGAGGAAAAGCAGCTCCCCTGGGTGCTGCCCACACAGCGGGGCCGCCCCGCGCCTGCCCCGGCGCTTCCAAACGCCGTTTAATTTTTCTCGCCCCAATTAAAATGCAAATCGGTCACTTTCAGAGGCAGGGTCTCCCCCTGCCCACGCCCGCTGCCCGAGCCGAGCCCGTAGGCGCTGGCGGTGCGGGGCTGCCGCGGCCGAGCGCTCGCTGGCTCCTCTGAAACCGGCAGAAAAGGACCTTTTTGGTTTTACTTTTCGAATATTTGAGAAGTGACCCAAGGAGCAAAAAAAAAAAAAAAAAAAAGCAAAGCTGGAGACTTAAACGTGAGCTTCTCGGAGGCGCAGTTTGTGTGGCTGTGCAAAAGTTACGGCGAGGCGAAATGCTGCTGTACGCGCCCTTTCTCCGAGTGTATTTTTTCGCGGCTTTGTAACTTAAACTAGAACAATTCCGAGCAACAGGGGATATTTAGAAACAGAAGCAAACACCGTCGCAGGTCGAGGATCAACATGCTTCCCCTTTATCTAAGATCCGTAATCACAAAATCACCCCCCCAAACTCACACCTAAATTCCACACCAGCCCCTTTTTCCACGCTCGAGGAAATAGAGCTCCCCAGAGGCACACGGACTCGGGCACAGACAGCACAGGGTAAAAACGGTTTAGGGTGATTTTGCACCGCTCTTCTCTCCGTGGGACGCTCTTTTGGGGTCACAGGGGATTTTTTCCGTTCCAGCCCCAGGCGACGGGAAGAGCCGCGAGCAGTCGGGGGCGCCGGGGACAAGTGTCGAGGGGGCCCGTTACCGCAGGCCTCGGGTGTACAACACCGGCCAGTGGCCGGGCAGGAGGCACCGGTGGCCCGGCGGAACGAACACACAGTTCTGATGTGCAGCGGGTACAGAGAGAACCCACGCGGGTCCAGAACCGTGCGAGGAGGGCCGGGCCGGGCCGAGCTGTGCCGCCCGCCACCGGCCCGCTGCGGCCGCACGGGGGAGGCGCCGGGGCAGGCCCGGCCGGGAGTGGAGCGGCTCAGCTCCCCGGAGTCATTCCCGGGCCAGAGACAGAGAGGGTGAGAGAGAAAGAAAGGAAAAAAGCAGATAGTAGGAAGGGAGATAGAAAGAAAGAAAGAAAGAAAGGAAGGAAGGAAGAAAGAAAGAAAGACAGAAAGAAAGAAAGAAAGAAAGAAAGAAAGAAAGAAAGAAAGAAAACAGAGGGAGCAGGGTATGTGAAGAGAGAGAGAAAGAGGGGAGAAAAAAGAGAGAAAAAAGAAAAAGGAAAAAGAAAAGGAAAAGAAGAAAAATAAGAATAAAATCAAAAGAAAACGGGAAAAAGGGAAAAGGAAAAGAAAGCCTGAAAGGAAAGGGGAAAGGAAAAAGCAAAGTAAAAGGCAAAGCAATGGAAAAAGGAAAGGAAAAAGTGAAATGAAAAAGGAGAGGAAAAAAGAGATGAAAGGTCAGGAAAAAGGGAAAGGAAAAAGGGAAAGGAAAAAGGGAAAAGAAAAAGGGAAAGGAAAAAGGGAACAGAAAAAGAAAGGGAAAAGGGAAGGGAAAAGGGAAGGGAAAAGGGAAGGGAAAAGGGAAGGGAAAAGGGAAGGGAAAAGGGAAGGGAAAAGGCAAAGGGGAGAGGACAAGGGGAGAGGGAAAGGGGAGAGGGAAAGGGGAGAGGGAAAAAGGGAGAGGGAAAAAGGGAGAGGGAAAAAGGGAGAGGGAAAAAGGGAGAGGGAAAAAGGGAAAAGAGAAAGGGAAAGGAAAAAGGGAAAGGAAAAGGCAAAGGGGAGAGGGAAAAGGGAAAGGAAAAAGGGAAAGGAAAAAGGGAAAGGAAAAAGGGAAAGGAAAAAGGGAAAGGAAAAAGAAAGGGAAAAGGGAAGGGAAAAGGGAAGGGAAAAGGCAAAGGGGAGAGGACAAGGGGAGAGGCAAAGGGGAGAGGGAAAAGGGAGAGGGAAAAGGGAGAGGGAAAAGGGAGAGGGAAAAAGGGAAAGGAAAAAGGGAAAGGAAAAGGCAAAGGGGAGAGGGAAAAGGGAAAGGAAAAAGGGAAAGGAAAAAGGGAAAGGAAAAAGGGAAAGGAAAAAGGGAAAGGAAAAAGGGAAAGGAAAAAGGGAAAGGAAAAAGGGAAAGGAAAAAGGGAAAGGAAAAAGGGAAAGGAAAAAGGGAAAGGAAAAAGGGAAAGGAAAAGGAAAAGGGGACAGGAAAAGGGGAGAGGGAAAAGGGAGAGGGAAAAGGGAGAGGAAAAAGGGAGAGGAAAAAGGGAGAGGAAAAAGGGAGAGAAAAAAGGGAAAAGAAAAAGGGAAAAGAAAAAGGGAAAGGAAAAGGCAAAGGAAAAGGCAAAGGGGACAGGAAAAGGGGAGAGGGAAAAGGGAGAGGGAAAAGGGAGAGGGAAAAGGGAAAGAGGGAAAGGAGAAGAGAGAAGAGGGGGAAATAGCAGCGAAGCAAGGGGGAGAAGAGGAGAGCAAGGCGAGACCCAAGTCGGCGGCAAGGCGGGCGCGGCGCGGGTGGGCAGGGCCGGCCGCCGCCCCGCCCCCGCCCGCCGCCGCCGCCGCCGCGCCCGCTGCCGGCCGTGCCCCCGCTAAAGGAGGCAGGGAGCGGGGCGGCGCGGCAGTGCGCCCCGAGCCTCGCCCGCGCCCGCAGCCCCGACAGCCGCGCCGGCAGCCAGCCAGCGGGAACAGCGCCGGGAGGGATGCGGGGCGCCGGGAGGGAGGCAGGGGCGGCGAGCGCGGCCGCCGCGCCGCTGTGAGCCCCCGACTCCTCGCAGGCACAGGGAGAGGACGTTATATACGTGCGTACGCCCGGACCCTGCGCATATACACGTATATATATATATATATATATACACCCGCCGGGGGCAGCGCCGCTTTTCTCCGCCGGAGCGGCCGCTGAGGCGCAGCCCTGATGCCCGGCGGGGCGGCGGGGCCGCCGCTCGGGCGCGCAGCTGCCCGCTAGAGGCGGCGGCCCCCGCGGGCTGGATGCGCGGCGCCGGTGCGGGCGGCACCCCCGGGCCGGCCGCCGGGGCCCCGCGACGCTAGTGGCCGGCCGGGCCCCCCGCCCCGGCCCGGCGGCGGCGGCGGCGGCGGCGGCGCGGGGATGCTGGCGCTGGAGCAGATGGACGGCGCGCCCCGGCAGGGCGCCTTCCTGCTGGGCAGCCCGCCGCTGGCCGCCCTGCACAGCATGGCCGAGATGAAGGCGCCGCTGTACCCCGCGTACCCCCTGCCCGCCGGGCCCGCCTCCTCCTCCTCCGCCTCCGCCTCGCCCGCCTCCGCCTCGCCCTCGCCGCCGCTCGGCTCCCCCGGCCTCAAGGCGCCCGCCGTCTCCGCCGCCGCCGCGGGCGGGCTCTCGGCGCTGGGCTCGGCCCCGCCGCAGCTCTCGGCCGCCACGCCGCACGGCATCAACGACATCCTCAGCCGGCCCTCCATGCCCCTGCCGGGCGCCGCGCTCGCCTCCGCCTCGCCCTCCGCCTCCTCGGCGGCGCCCGCCGGGCTGCTGGCCGGGCTGCCCCGCTTCGGCAGCCTCAGCCCCCCGCCGCCGCCGCCGCCCGCCCTCTACTTCAGCCCCGGTGCCGCCGCCGCCGCCGCCGCCGTGGCCGCCGGGCGGTACCCCAAGCCGCTGGCCGAGCTGCCCGGCCGGACGCCCATCTTCTGGCCGGGGGTGATGCAGAGCCCGCCCTGGAGGGACGCCCGCCTCGCCTGCGCCCCCCGTGAGTACCCAGCGTCGCGGGGCAGCGGGGGGAGCGGGCCCGGGGAGCCGCGCCGGGCGTTCGCTCCCGGTGCCGGGGAGCCCCGGCGAGACCCTCCCGGGCCGCCCCGGCGCCGGCCGTGGCCGAGGGGACTGGCTTTGCCTCACTTTCTTTTTGTTTCTTAAGTTTGCTTCGCTTTCTCCTCCCCCCCCCCCCCCCCCCCCGCCCGCCGCCTCGGGCGGCGCGAAACCCTGTAAACTGTCGGCGAAAAGAGGAGCCCTCTCGGGGGGCGGCGGCCGCGCTGCCGCCTGCTTCACCGTCCCCGCTGGGGACTCCCGGGGCCGGGGCTGGGTTTAGGGGCGCGCACAAACTTTCCCCGAGCAGGACTTTCCGTTTCCGCCCGCTCGCACTGGCCGCAGCTTTTCTAGAAAACACTACCGTTTGCCCGCTCCGATTTTCGATCCTTAAAGGAAAAATAAACCGGGGGAGCCGGCAGGCCGGCGCCGCCGCGCTCCCCAGGCAGAAGTTTTGTTACAGACCCCCTCGCGGAGAGACACCCCGTCCTCCCCGTCCCCCCCGTCCCCCAGGGCCGCTTGGGAGCGAAGCACTTTCCCAAATCCGTAGATTAACGTGTCTGTCCCTGCCTTCCCTTTCTCTCCCCCCCCGCCAGATCAAGGCTCAATTTTGCTGGATAAGGACGGAAAGAGAAAACATACCAGACCCACTTTTTCTGGCCAGCAGATTTTCGCCCTGGAAAAGACTTTCGAGCAGACGAAATACCTGGCGGGCCCGGAGCGAGCCCGGCTGGCCTATTCGCTGGGGATGACGGAGAGCCAAGTCAAGGTGAGACGAGCAGCTCACGCACGGAGCGGTGCGGGGCTGGGGCAGGGCAAGGGGCCCCTCTCGGACCGGGGGAAAAAAAAGGCCCCGCCGCGGAAACCGGGTCGGTCGTGGGCGGCCGGAGATGCTGCGGGCAGGGGCCTTCGTTACCTTCAGTACTGGTGGGGCCGAGAAGGATTTTTAAAGCCTATCTTATTTAAAAAAAAAAACCCCAAACCAAACCCAACCAACAAACACCCAACCAAATAAACCCAAGCAAGCCTGAGAAGCCCGGTGCGTTCAGCGTCTCTGGCCCGCACCCCGTGCCCCCCCCCCCCCCCCAAAACCGCCTGGCCCCGCTCCGCGGCCCCGAGCCGTCGGGCAGGGACCGCGCACCCCGCTCGCACTGTCCCGCCCCAAACTCCCCGGTTTTTCTTCCAGTCCGAGCTGCGGACGAAGTGGAGGTGCGAGGAGTTGGGAGACCGGGCTGAGCCCTCCCAGGGGCATGCGGGGAGGCGTTTGCTCCGCGGGGGGCCTCTCGGCGGTGCTCACGCTTTCAGACTGCTCTGGAGACCCTCCTTTGTCACCGCAACTATGTCCCAGTGGCTGCGAATAAATTATCGCCGCCTCGACAATGAAAATAACCCCCTCCCCAGGCAGCACCCTGCCGGAGAATATAGGGAGGGGGGGGGGGGGGGGGGCAGGGGCGGCCGGGGAAGGATTCGGCCCGAAACGCGTGTTTGCCCCGGCTGGGAGGAAAAGCCAGGGACGGAGGGCCCCGGGCCCACGGCGGACCTCGGGGACGGGGGGCGCTGGGGGCGGCGGCTCGCCGGCGCTGGGCGGGACCCGGGCCGGGCCGGGTGGCTCGGGCTGCGGGGAGCGCGGCGCGGCGGGGCTCGGCTGCTTTTCGTTGACGGGGAAATCGCGTAAGGGCTGGCGAAGCGGGAGTCGGCACCGCACGCTAGGGACGGGGAAGCGCGGGGCAGCGGGGCGGGGGCGGGCCGGGCCGGGCGGGTGGCGGTGGCCGGTGGTCGGTGGCGGTGCTGGTGACGGTGGCGGCGGGGACAGGTCTGGTTCCAGAACCGGCGGACCAAGTGGCGAAAGAAGCACGCGGCCGAGATGGCGACGGCGAAGAAGAAGCAGGACTCGGAGACGGAGCGGCTGAAGGGCGCCTCGGAGAACGAGGAGGAGGACGACGACTACAACAAGCCCCTGGACCCCAACTCGGACGACGAGAAGATCACGCAGCTGCTGAAGAAACACAAGCCGGGGGGCGGCGGGCTGCTGCTGCACCCCGCCGAGGGGGAGGCCTCCGCCTAGCGCGCTCCGCCCGCCGCCGCTTTCGGAGATGTACAGATCTATTTTTCTAGACTCTACGCGCCCGGGAGGAGGAGGGAGGAGGAGGAGGAGGAGGAGGAGGAGGAAGAGAGGCCGGAGGGGGAGCAGAGAGGACTGCGGCGGAGCGGGCCCGCCCGTGCTCCGGCGCCGCGTGTTATTGTAGGGTCGCGGGCGGCGGGGAGCGGCGGGGGCCGCCCCGGCCCGGGTCCCGCTCCCGGCGGTGCGGCGGCCGCCTGTTGCCGGCTCTTTGTAAATAAACCGTGAGTCCCCGCGACCGTAGGCGTTCCTTACTGTGAATATTTAAAATGTAAAATACCTTCTTTTTTTGTACAGCGGGGGCCGGGGGCGCCGCCCCCCCCCGTCCCGCGCTCCCCGCCGCCGGGCGGTACCGGGGGGGGGGGGGGGCACCCCCGGAGCCCCGAGACGGGCGGCAGCGGGGTTGCCGAGGAAAAAGCCGCCGTGGTTGCCACCGGCCCCTCCCTCGGGCCGAAACTGCAGCGGCCCCGCGTGCTATTTATTAGTATTTTTAAACCCCTTTCTGTTGCGGTCGTCGTGCAGAAGGAGGGGGGGGCGGAGGGCGAAGGGACAGGGTTTGCTTTCACTCGCACCGTTTCCGATCAACCGCGTGTTGGAAAAGTAGGTGGTGGGAATTGTCACAACCACTTTCAGTCAAAATATAAAATTCATTTAGTTGCTGTAATTGAATTTAAAGTGTGTTTTCTTTTGTATCATACGGAATACTATAGAATGTAAATTGTTTTCTTTTTTTTTTTTTAAGCTAATAACGATGATATATCGTGATATAGCATCTTAACATTTATTAATTTATATTAAAAATAATTCGGTTTGTAAAGAGAAGAAAAGCCCTTTGCAAGACCAGTTAAATGTAATGCACTTTCTGTTTAAAAAAACGATAAATCAATTAAACCAGTTTAAAGACGTCTGCTGCCTTCACTAAAGGGTACAGATAATCTGATCTCATCAGAGATTAAATAATGAAACCACGGTACAGGAGGAGAAAAAAAAAAAAAAAAAGAAGAGATAATTTTCAGGATCTTTTGTTCAATCTCTGTAGTAGGTTTTTTGTTTTCTTTTTTTTCTTTTTTTTTTTTTTCTTTTTTTTTTTTTTTTTAACGATGGAGGTTGTTCACTTTGCTGTGGGAGTTGAAGAAGGATACAAATAAAATAAACGGCGGCTTCTTTGGGGACGGGGCTGGCGGCTCCTGCCCGCGCCGGTCCCTCCGTGAACCGGGAGGCAGAGTTTCTACCCGGCCCCCGGAGCGGTTCGCCTCAGCCTAAATTAGGCTGTATTAACTTTTTAAGCGGCGGGCGATGCAAGATGTTATCAAGGGCAGAGTGTTACCATTACTATGGGCAAGAAACTGCTTTCCGAGAAGAAAACGGCGAATAAAATAAGAGCCTGGCTAAGGGTCTAGGGTAAATAGTTAGACTCAATACCGAAACAACTGGTTTAAATTGAAACTCGTTATCTAGACACGATCATTTCCATATCTAAACAGACCAGAAACAATCGCTTTTTTTCACCGCTGCAGCAGACCAAACAGAAGCGTTGACATGACAGAGAAAAGGGCCAGCTATTCTGGAGAAAAAAAATAAATAAATTAGTATTCTTCCGTAAATTTGTGAATCATTTTCTCCCCGGGGCGGGGGGAGAGAAGGGGGAAAAAAAAAAAAAAAAGCGGAGCAGGGTTTTATTCCGCTTTCGGCTTAGACAATGCCGCGGCCGAGAGGAGGGAGCGAGCCCCGGCCCTCTGCGGCTGCCTCGGCGCGGCTGCCCAGGCTCTCCCGGGCCGGGATGCCGGGGGCTGCCCCCCGACCCCCGACCCCCCCAGTCTTTCCCGACGCGTTGTAAAGGCAGGAAGGGAAAGGCCGGGCGGTTTCCGGAGCGCCGACTCGACCCTGGCGGCTCTCGCCCTTACGATTTCCCCGCGGCTTTTTCGGGGGCCATGGGAAAGAAATGAAAATACCGCGGGGCCCGGTACCGCCGGGGCGGGGCCCGGCCGCTGCCCGGCTTCAGCCCGGTCGGTGGCAGCGGAGCCCGGCCGGGCCGCTGCGGCCGGGGGACCGGGGCCGGGCCGGGGCCGCCAGCTCGTCCGCAGCGCTTTCCGCCGGCGGCCGCTCCGCCGCCGCCGCCGCCGCCGCTGCCGGCGCCCGGCGCGGAGAGCACCCGCTCCCCCGGCGGGTACCGGCGTCCTCCCGGCTCCGGCGGGCAGAACCGGGCCCCGGCCCGCGGCGGCCCTCCCGTGTGTGCCCCCCGGGCTGCCGCGAGTACCGCCCGCCCCGGCGCACCCCGTCCCCGTTTCCAGTTGACTGAAGCACCGACCGAGGCTTTCCAGTTAATTTACTTCTGCACGGAGACCCAGCTGGCCACCGGTTGAAGTTGGCACCGTCAAAGTGGAATCGCAGGGGGAAAAAAAAAAAAAAAAAAAAAAAAAAGAGCCCAGCACTGATCGCTTGGTTAAGCTGGTTTTGTCCGGGGCGCTGGAGAAAAGAGCGGGTTATTCGCATGAGCTCACTGCCCCCCCTTTTCGGGGCAGGTTTTGGAAAGCAAACCCGGCTCGGCGGAGAGGCGCAGCCTGCCTCCCCTTCAGGAGAGGACTTTGGAGGAGGCGACCCAGTAACTTCACGTCGGGATCGCTGCCACGGACATCGCGGCGAACAATTAGGGGACAAAATGTCAGCGGGCTTCACGGGGCGTGAAGCTCCCCCCGTGCGTGGGGCCCGGCCAGATCGGCCGCAGTTTCAGTTCGATCCTTCAAACCCGCAGGAGTTTGTTGCGTGACGGTATAAACTCACGGATAACGACATTAAAAAAGTACTGCACAACCATAGCTAGAGAGACAGGCGGGCCGGCAGAGCCGCTCCCCGGCAGCCGCCCCGCCCCGGGCCCGGGCCGAAATCTCCGCGGGGAGTAAGCGGCCGCGCACACGCGTGGGGAGCGGAGGGCGCCGGCTGCGCGGCCGCGCAGCCAGGCTGGGGGGGTCCTCGGCGAAGCGGTGGGAGACCACCGCGGGCTGGTCCCGACAACTCCCTTCGCAAACAGCTTTTGGGTTTCCTTTCTTTCTGTAATCGAGCCCTTGGGTTTAAACCCCGCTCCCTTCCGCGTGCGGGTGCGGGATTTCCCTGCTCAGGGGAAATAAAGGCGGCTGTTTCTGGGTCTACCCTGCCTCGGTCCCTGCCATGTGCCTTCTCTGGGGCGCGGAAGACACAGCGGGAGAAACTCCCGGCTCTGCAATCCCCGGGTGCCGAAAGCATCCCTCCCTGCTTTTCCAACGCCGCTTCTTTGCCGAGCTACTTTCGCAAGGGGAACCCGCTGCGGTCCCTCTCCAGCCTCAACGAGCACTGCCGGGGGAGGAGGAAACTTTTTTTTGCCCGCAGAAACGCACCAGGCAGGGGCAGGTCCCCGGCTCCGCGCCCTGCAACGGCCGTCGGCATCGGGGGGCCTCGGGGAAGGATGGAGGGTGGGAGGGAGAGAGGGAACGCACGGAAAGGGAAAAGGGGGCCGGGGGCCGGCCCCGCCGCCCGTACCCCGCTCCCGGCCGGCAGCTGCAGCCCGCCGGAGACGTGCGTATAGATGCGGGACGTATGGACGCGGGCAGGATCCCGCACCGCCGTGCCACAGGGCCCCGAGCCCGGCAGCCCAGGCTTCGCCCCGGGGGACGCGGGTTACAAGGGGAAGCCCGTGGCCGGCCGGCGGGCAGGAGCGGCTGCGGGGGAGGAAAGGAACGGCTTTCCCCACGCGGGATAACGAAGCGGTCCCTCCCCTCCCCTCCGGGGCGTGTGCGTGGGGGGGTGTGTGTGTGTC
Organism: Astur gentilis; assembly: GCF_929443795.1. Classification (NCBI taxonomy): domain Eukaryota; kingdom Metazoa; phylum Chordata; class Aves; order Accipitriformes; family Accipitridae; genus Astur; species Astur gentilis. The sequence continues at coordinate 24,858,774 of NC_064891.1, forward strand.
CCAGCCCGTACGCCACCGTCACCCGGCCTCCCACAGGTCCTACACCAGCGCCGTGACAGCCCCGAGGCCTTCGGGCTCTTTGATCCCGGCAGCAACTCCCACCCAGAGCCCCCAGCAGAGGCAGCAGGCGAGGCAATGCCTGCACCCCGGCCAGAGGGATGCCCGGACCGACAGCCACGTCGGGACAGCCCGACCGTTTCAGCGAGTGCTGACCTCTCCCACCCTTTTCCCTCCCCCTCGCCTTTTACGAGCTCCCGAAATCCCGTTATCGTTCACCACTTCTCAGTGATGTTAATTTGTAACGCTTCCCACATCAAGCACACGCCGTTTTCGCCCCCGCTCTCCCGCTCTTTGCCTCCTCGATGTCGTTTCGCGCAAGATTTTCGTTGTATCCCTGCCGGCCGCTCCGGGGCTTTGCTTTCGGCACCCCCTCTCTCGGGACACGAGTTGTGCCGCACCCCAGAGACCCCGGGGTTTAAAATGCGGGTGGTAGGCTTTCACACAACCCCCACCCCGAGGTCCCTTCCCGTATCGAGGCCTCTGGGGGAGAGAGAGAGAGAGAGAGAGAGAGACGGGCGCCTGCAGAGTGCTCCCGCGTTCAGAGCCGGCGTGGCTGCACGCTAATTAAAAAGTAGGATTAACTGCTCCCTCCTAATTGCAGCTCCGCATTTACCTTCTGCACCGATAGGTAGTTTCCAGATACATGTTTCTGGCAGCGTTTACCAGCTGTCTCGAACAGCGGTTACAAGTCTCCGGGAGGGACGCAAACATCTGCCGGGGAGCGGGAGGCGGGCGGCGGCGCTGCCGCAGGGACCGGCGGGCGCTCCGCACCGCTCCGCTCCGCACCGCACCGCACCCGCCGGGCGCCCGGCAGCAAGCGCGATTTCTACGAACGAAGTTCTTTATACCACAAGGACAGGGGCAGGCAGCACCGCACCGCTCCGCATCCCCCGCGGGTTTAACCCCTGCCCGGCGGCCCGGGGCTGCGGGAGGCGCCGGGCGGAGGCAGAGCCGCCGGGCCGATCGGTGCCCGTCCTGCCCTCCGGGGCCGGCGGGCTGCGGGGAGAGCTGGCCCTCCGGCAACAACCCGCTGCCGCGCACCCAAGTGCGTCCCTGTAATAACGTCCTCGATCATTTATTAAAAGTCGTGTCAAGCGAGCCCATATAATTCATCTTTATGCAAATCCATCAATGTCAAGCCATTAGTGTATTGCTCGGGTTTTTTATTAAAGTGCATTCTTTTTAATTCAGCTCAGTAAAATACGAGCCCTATTGCTCAAGAATTATAGCAACTATTAGAGTAACATATGGGCAACATGCACTCAGAAAATAAAAATCAACAGATAAAGTGGCAGGGTCACAACGGGGAGCAAACACTTAACAAAATGGCAGCGGGGTAATAGATTTTCCTCCCGCGCCCCCAGCTCTGGGGTGTCAGGAGGAGCCCGCCGGCGCGATCGCGGGGCGGCCCTGCCCGGAGCCCGGAGCCCGGAGCTCAGAGCCCGCAGCCCGGAGCAGTCTCCGCCCGGCCCCGGCCCCGGCCCCGGCCCCGGCCCCTTCTCCGCGGGGTCTGCGGGAGCGCAGCGCTGCCCCACCGACACGCACCTCCGCGCCGCATCCCCCCCCCCCCCCTCCCCCCGCAACGCTATCCCGGATTTAATGAGAGAGTTGCCCACATCCTCATCACCCCAGCATGGTAATTGAGCAGATCTATTAACTTGTTACACTAGATTTGTTTAAAGAGACTATTACACAGTCATTTAATCAATTTGTTACACTGGAGGTCCTGACTTATGAGACACTTGCCGTATGATTCCTTAATGACTGAATTAATTTGTTTTAATAAAACCAACATTGTGTACAAGCACATTTCGAGAAATGTAATTTTGGAGACGGAACAGTCCAATGCTTCATCTGATTAGGTCTTTTCTATGGTTTATCAAAGTCGTGAGTTGCCGTCATAAACTGCGTGTATGGGGTATTTTTCTTTTTTATAGCGTCATTAATTTAATATGGATCATTAGTTCTTTATACACATGCATGTTCTGACAAACGTACCCAATGAATAATGCACCTAATGTGTTTGGGCTCAAATGCATCACGCCGTAAACAGAAACCGCCGCAAACCCGAAAAATAATAAATAGTAATAACAACAATTAATGTCGCAGCCGCCCTGTTCTCTCCCACCCCGCTGCGCTCAAGGCCGGTTTCCCAGCGGAGGAGCCGGGGCGCTCCCCCACCGCGGCGGCATCACCAGCCCGGGCTCGCTACGGCGGGAGCGCCAACAGCTTTACGGGGAATTAAGGTTATCCCGAGAGCAGACGTAGGACAAGAAAATCGGGTTTGCTCCTGATGGAAACTGACGCCTGCGGAATAAATGTAAATAAACACGAGGGGCCCCAAGAAAAGGAACTTGATGGTATCGATTATGTAAAATAATCGCCGCATTACAAATGTTAATGTACTATGGTAATGTACTGCAAATAGCCGGCGTTTAAGGTCCGACTTTGCGCAGGAGAAGGAAGGAGCCGCCTCGAAAAACGCTGGGCGAGCCGGCGGCGACGAGAGCCGAGCAGACAACGTTCACGACGATCGTGTCGCTGGTGACGGTGCTGACGACGTCCCGCCGCCGCGGCCCCGCGGCCCGTGCCCGGAGGCGGCGGGGCACCCACGGGCGGGCTCGCCGAGGCGGCGCCCAGCCGCAGCGGCGGCGCCCAGCCGGAGCGGCGGCTCCCTGGGGGTTGGTGAAGGAGGGCAGCGAGGAGGGCCGAGCCTCCGCCGTGCGAGGGGCCGGGAGAGCGGCAGAGCGGCCCCGCTGCTGCCGGCTGCGCACCCCGGCGTGCCCCCCCGCGGGGCAGCGGCCGGGCGGGCAGGCGTTAAGCGCAAAACCGACTTCTGCACAGAACGGGCCGGCGCCTTAATAGCAATCAGAGGAGGCGTCCGGACGGCTTGCTTTCATCTCAATTCTTACACGTTGCCTTTGGAACTCCTCGCTCCGGTAGTGTGTTTTTTTTTTTTAAAGTCGTTTCCACCAGTGACCTTGAGATCCAGCGGGGCACCTACTTCTTTTGACACACGGGCTTGTATTTCCCGGACCCCAGTGGAACGGCAAGCTCAGCCCGACACACGGCACTGCTGCTACAACGGGCACCTCCTGCCCCGGGGTGAGCAGCCGTGAGAGCGGCGATCAGCCTCCCGCCCTCCTCTGCAAACGGTAACGCCAGGTACAGAGCCCACCGAGCAGCGTTGGCTTGCACCCCGTTATACTTCGCACACAGCAGAACTTAAAATGAAAACCCAACCCCGAGGGGCTTCCTGCTGAGCAAGTATAACGAGATGGTGAAAACGCATCTTCGGAGCCGTGTTTCCTCCTCCTCCTCCTCCTCCTCCTCACACGATTTGTCGCAGATCCACAGCCCTTTATCTTCAAAGCTACACCTTCTACCCCCTTAAAAAAGCCAGGCAGCACATCCACCAGTGATGTATGCAGCAGGTGTATTTAAGCAAATGGATTCGACCTTTTGCCCATTTTAACAGATGCTGCTCCTGACCACCCCAAAAAGCTTGTTTAAAGTTAACAACATTAAGCGTTGGAGGTCACAAGGCCAATTCAAGGTCATTTTAATTCTGGCTAAAGGTTAATTAGATCACTGCATTAAAGCAAGAATAGACTATACTCAACTTTACTCTAATGAGGACAGACAGGTTTTTTTATATACCTCTTAACTGCTGCCTTTATGATAAGGATATAGGGTATATATCAGGGGAGAAATCTTGCTGTCAGTTCCACAAATCAAGTTACAGGAGCTCCTCTGGCTTTACACTGGTAAGGCATAAATGCAGTGCTTGGTCCATTTTAATTCTTTTTTCCTTTGTGAGGTGAGGCATCTGGGTCTCCCGTTGCTCTTTTTCCCTGTCCGTACCACCCCCCCCCCCCCCTCCAGCCTCCCCACCCCAGGGAGCCTGGAGTTGTTCTGCTCTGCTTTGAGGAACACTGGCCTCGATGTTCAAACGTGCACGGTGGAGGCATGATCATCGGAGCCACCAGAACTCGTGGACAGCGAGGGACTTGCCTGGGAACGATATTCAGATGCCAACTCACAGAGGCAACAAGCCTCGTTTGAAAAATATCACAATATTGTACTTACGAACGCTGAACCAAATGGCAAAGTAGTTTCTGATCTGGCAAGTGTTACTGAGCTTTCATAATACTTTGCACTCTGCACCAAAGCAAATCCAAATTTATGGAAGAGTTTATTTAGAAAAAAAAATCTGGATGGATGAGGCCATGGACGTAAGAGACCCTGGTTCAAGCCTGATTGTCCCTTCTGAGGAGAAGAAGCAAGGACCTCTACCTGTTTCTCCTTCCTCCCAAGCAACCCCCCTGCTGCTGGGCTGCTCTGGTGTGGACTTCTCTCTGGATGGAGCTGTTCAGCTTTGAGTCAGGAACTACATCAGAGCTGAGCACAGAGGCCACACATCCCTTCTTTTTAGGTAAATACCCTTGCTGCTGGGCCTCTAGCTAAACATGACTCTTAGCCCTCATCTCTTCCCAAATTGGATGTGTAATTCCAATCTCCTTCAGAGAAACTTTCTAGGGGAGAACTTAATCCAAATGACGGTTTCTAGAGGAAAGTTGTGGCTTGACAGATATTTTTGCAGCAAGAATCTCTTTTGTAATGAAAATTCCTAATCAGTTCAGCATTTAAAATCATGCCATAACATCAGGCTAGAAGTAAGGGTTCATATTAATTATTAGACTATAGGTATTGGTTGAACCACTGACACGCAGGGATAATGGTCTGACTTAAAATCCCAGTAGGATCAGTCCACCAGAACAATTGCCCAAGACTGCCAGGGTTGAACATGCTCTAAATGTCCCACTCTGACTCGCTGCGGGAACATGACTGGAGTCACCGGGAAAGGCGAGCCATCCCAGGGCTGAGAGATACAGAGACACAGCAAGGTGTCAGTGCACCAGGAAAGTCACTGGAGGGAAAGAAGTGAAGAAGAGGGAGCTGGAGAGCTTACGTGCCAGGCGGAACAATGGAAAATGTGAATTGCCGGTTCGCAGCCCCTGGTCACTAACGCTATTTTCAGCTTAACAGCAGGGACCGTGAACAGCACGATAATACCTAGTGAGGTACCCACAAGAGGAACAGCCTGAAAACAGCCCCTTCTTTCACATACTTCTGGGTACCAAAGACATTTACTGAAATCAGGATCAGGTTGTTGGCTATTTATGATTAGTGAAAGGGCTACATTTATTGGAGAATTTATTTATAATGAATAATTCAACCAGTTTTATATGGAAGAGTTTCATTTACTTGGGCTGTTCACTTGGGAGGCAGTGAGACTGCACCACCACGCTTTTTTTCAGCCAGCCTTCACTTCCTAAATTTGGTTGTTTTGCTACTGAAGTTACAATATAATCACCAAGTTCAAAGCTATTTATCTCCCCCTTTTTTTTTCTTTTTCTTTTTTTTTTTTTTTTGTCTCGATACAGCAATTTCGGACACTCATGGCTTCCAGACCCCAGCATAAAGTATCAGTAGGAGAGAGAATTGCCCTTGCAGCATTTTTGGGGTTTGCCCTGTATTTTTAAATGTATTGCTTTATTAAAGCAGTGTTATTCTCAGCACAGGCTGCTGGCCTCCTGCTACCACTGCATGCTACATCACTTGTTTCCTTGGGCTCTCCTCCCACAACCACCCATTGGATCTTACCCTGAGACTGCCTGCACAGCCTGCAACCGTCTGTGTGCAGACCCTTTGCGGAGCAGGGTTAGCTCCCGACTGGGCCAGCCACCTTCTTCCCCAATACTTCCATCAGGACTAAGTCAAACAAGCACTTGCCCCACTTTCTACTTTCCCTATAGTGCACCGATTCAGCACAAACCACAGATTACACCTTCCTTGGACTTTCCCTCCCCAGTCGCCTTAGCTTATCAAGAAGCCCACTTCAATATTTATTTTTTTTAGCGATATGATGTTCCTAGGCAATGGCCCTCTGGAAGAGGAGCTCTATCGACTATCTTCTTGCTCATGTCCTGAGGAGGTACTTATGGAAAACTGTTGCTTGATTTCTCTCTTGATTTTTAGCATTTTTTTCACAGTACAAGGTTTTCCAAAATCTCACTAACTCCCATACTTAAAAAAAAAAACTGATAAAATTAATACTTGTAATGGATGATTGTGCAATAAATAAATGAGTAAGCCGAGCAGCCGTGAACCTGATTCTCTGCTAGGAGAAATTACCCTTGCTCTGTCAGGTCACCCACTGAGGACCTTGGCAAGTGTCTTCTCCCTGGGGCTGACAAGCTCCTGACCAGAAAGTCCTACAATATCTTTGTAATTCTGGCAGAACTGTGTCTTCCATTGGAAAAAAAAATGCCCAGGTCTTTTATATACATATACATAGATATATACATGAAAATATATATTAAAAAAATAGACATGTATGTAAAATAAACTTTTACCTATCTAGGCATATCCCTGTTTGCATCTTTATTTGAATAGCTGTTAATCGCTGACATTCCCCAAGGAGGCCACCAGCAAGAATGTCAGGGGCCCTGCTCATAATCCAGCTGAATACCTGACTATTTAAGGTACTCTGGAGCTGCATGAATCAGAAAGAAAACAGCTCCCCCTACCCATTTTATTAGAAGGCAATAAAATCTGGTGGTGTCTCATTAAATTTAATGAGCCTTCATAAAATAACCATTACACTGTGGAGGTAATGAAAAGAATAACTATGATGGTTAGTAAATAAACCAGCAATGGTGATACTATTAGATGTCCCAGATACCTACCAGGTACCAAACAGGTAAATGACTCTCGGAATGAATCATGCTACCTTACACCCCTTTGCACCCATTAGTATCTTCCTCTATATCAGTTTTGTGGAATTTCTTTCCCCTTCTTCCCATATGACATAAGCATCTTTGATGCAGTGCCATTTGTTTTTATAGCGCTAGGCTGTACACGTAAAACCCTGAACAAATCAGCACATAGATAACCTTAAAACCTAGATGCAAACTCCCACGAGTGGCCACGGGTTCTGTGCCTCCCCATTTCTGCAGTTTCTTCTAAACTAGCCACCACTTCTGAAAATGTCACTGCAGAAGTTTCTGGGACAAAATCCTCATTTGGTATAAATCGGCGCCATCCCATTCTGCACATTCTCTAATCGCAGCGACAGCTGCAGGCACTAAGGTTTACAAAGGTGGCCCAAAGTCCAAGTCTTTCTTACCTGGCTCATGCATGCTGCTGAAATAAAAGAGTTAAGCTAATTACGGGATCAACTCCACTGAGAGTTTATGACTGCCCATAAAAAAGCAAGAAGAGGGGCTGAGTAGAGGCTAGCATAAAACTCCAGAAGGTTGCTGTGGGAAATGCGACTTTTGCATTTCCCATGTCACCCGAAATGGCACAAGGAAAGGTTTCATGGGAGCAAACGAGGAGACTCTGATCTGCAGGCTTATTTCTATACCCGTGCTTCCTTCTGAGACTCTTGCTCCTACCGAGGTCAGCTGTAAGATTATTACTACTTCAGTTGCTAAACAGACATTACGTGTGGGTGCGATGTGTCAGAGCTATATTACAATATCTGCAGTGTCTATTTCTGGATTTAATTGTGGAACCCAAATACAAATACTGAAGCCTAATCTTTGTCTACGTTTTTTTTTTTTTACATGAACGCATCATACAGGATCCAAAAGAGACTGAGTAGTAACAGGGCAGAAGTTGTACTCTTCCATGTAGACCATTTATCGAGACATGACTTTTCCTGAAGCCTACAGCTTTCATGTCCTGGAAGGACTTAAAATGTGTGTGTGCTTCTCTTCTGGGACATGCCATGTACAAAGCTGGACTGTGAGATTATTAATTTTTGTTTGTTTCTGTATCTTGTTTCCTGAAACAAGCACAGTGGCCAACTTCCCAGATCTCTCCCCATCCAGAGATCTTATACTGCCCTATGCAAACCAGGGGCAGAAGTCTAACCTAAAAAATTCTTGAGGATGCAACGTCCAAACGACTCCACTGGATCTTATTCCCCACTACTGCCTGGCTGCTTCTCTGAAGGGGATACAAACTTTCCCTTGGTCGCTGTTTTGCTGCTCCCTTATCCAAGAGAAAGAGGAGCAGAGCTGGACCGTCCCCGGGTCCTGCTCTCTCTGCACTGCTGCGTGTGTGCTTCTCGCTCGCTTGCTTTAGGCTAGGACTCAAGACAGGAGTAGAGCACTATGCACCCCTGGGCACAGACTTCTCCACTGGGGGAGGAGACCTTTGTACCAATGTAGCGGCATGGAAAGTGGTCTTGACAGTGAGCCCGGAAGCCATTTCTTAGCAATTCACAGTCATTATTGTTATTTTATGGTAGAGGCAGTGCAATTTTTGTTGAATTATAAATATTGCAGATCTATTTCCTGCCCCCCCTCCCCCCCCAGCAGTTCCCAAAGACATGTAAACCCATAGTGTGATTGCTCCCTAATCTAGTTGAGGTGATGAAATGGTGCCAAAACTCTCATTGCAATTTCATTAGCATATTCATGAGTCGCACTTTTGCAGTGTTGCAGAAACAACACAAATTGGTTTGTGAATTGTGAACTCCCCCTTCTTTGCCGCTGTTGTCGTCTTTTTCTTCAGAATCACAAATTGCGGATTAGCAAGGCAAGTGTGCTTGGGTGACTTTGGGGCCCGACCACTGAAGTTTGTTAATGTACCTCTCTGGTTTTCATTGTAGTTTTCCCTCTTGCCTGGCATTTGTGTGCACGCGCTCTGTTAATGGAGGAGTGAGAAGCAGGACAGCCGCAGGGTTGCTAGCTCTGCCATCCTGGCCAACCGGCTTCACTATCACAGCTCTGTTTTCTCAGTGATAACCATGTCACTTGCAAAAAGGATTAAATGCAATGGGCATAGGCAGTTCCAATTTTCAGACGAAAGGTACTAAAGACCACAAATTCTTCTTATCCAGTTTAAAAGCAAATGCATCCTGCGTAAGAGTGCAGCAGGATGGGCAGAACCCTCCCACGACCAGGTTTCCCTCCCCTCCCCTCCCCTGCCAGCTACTACAAATCTCCAAAGCTGCTGTCAAAAATGGTGTCAGCTGAATGGGAGAAATCCCCCCTTCAAGGTTGAAAGGCAGGCTGGTACAGGCCGGTTGCAAAGATGGCAGCTGTTGTGGAAAAGGCATCAGCCTTTACAGGGCCGTTGCTGGGCTCCTTGGAGGCATTCCTTGGCACAGCTGCCATGTAGCCTCAGTGGGTATAGATGTCTGTACTGACCCCCCGTTCACTATATGGGTGGTAGGATGCCACGCGAGGGATGTGATCTGAAATGAAAGTTACCTGAAGCAATGGGAAACGTTACTCCACTTCGCTCTAGGGTTGTATAAAACAGTAATGAAAAAACCACATTGTAAAAGCACACAGAGAGGTTGCGTCAGATGAGGACGATTATGTCACCTTGTATGCCATGTGACGTTAATGGCACACAGGGTTCTGACTGGAATGAGAGCTTGAGAACCACGCAGGGCACCGGGTGTTGCACACCTTTCTGCCCCCCGCCACCGTGCACATCTGACTGGCCCATCCCAAGAGCCTGGCACCAGCTGGGGCTACCAGTGCTCGGGAGCTGGGACGTGCTCCTGAAAGGTCTTCTCTGACCCACCAGCAAGGTGTCTGACACTTACGGGGGCTACCTGCAGGTCACAGCTCATGGGACGGTTTGCCTCCAAAAACTACAACAGAGCTTGAGGTACGGGTCTCCCTGTGGCTTGCTTGACAGTAGGTTTGGATGCTGTAAGCTAAACAGTGTGGATTAGTGGGGGTAACATGTTTGCAGATGAGACACCAGCCCCTGCCTCACGCCGAGTCGCTCCAGCAGTACGGTCATTAAAGCACATTGGAATACGGTACCCACTCCCTGAACACACGTGCCTGCAGCTCAATTTCACAATAAGCCAGCAGCTTTTAAATATGTTCCACTCTAACTAAACATCCAAAGAGACCTATTCATTAACTTAGCAGTGGCTGTAATTACATCTCTTACAGGGAAATCACTCTTGTATCCAGAAGTTGTTATTCTGGTACTGTGTTTGGGAAGTCCAAGGAGCTCCCAAGCTCCACGGTGGGTGCTGGTGAGAAGGGGAGGTGGGAACACTGTTTCAGGGGGCTTCTCACAGCTAATGGTCCTCTGCTGTGCAACCCAAACCTGTTGCGAACACTGGATGTGAAATACATTTGAAAAGGCAGACTTTCACATGGAGCTTGATTTAATTTTTCTGTGGAAAGATTACTTTAGACTTGCATTGTTCAGATGAAATAATGAAACGTTACTGATTTAATTAGAGCTCAGTTTTTGAGTCTGCGCTTTCTATATTGTTGAAATTGCATTTAGCATGGGACAAAACTATCAATAGATAAAGCAATTTAAAAGACACAGCTATAGAATATATTCTCTTCCTCTTTTCCTTTGCCAGTTTCAATTCATTGCTCAATTTAAGTATGGAAATAAAGTTTGTCAAAGATTTCCTGACACATGAATTCCACACAAAAAAAAAAAAAAAGAAAAAAAGAGGCAGAGAAAGAAAGATAAAAAAAAAAAAAGATCAGGGCATCTCCTGCTTGTAGTCCTAACCCATTTATAGTACAATATACAGATAATCCAATCTACTGCCGAAAACAAGGTTTGTGCAGTTATGCTCCGCTACTTCACAATGCTTCACTTAAAACTCGATAGTTTTCTCATATTTTCTTTCTCCTTGAACTGACAAAGTGGATTGGGCAGGTCCTAGCTGATGGAAATAACTGTTGACTCCTGAGCATTAGCTCTCCAAGGTTTTACATGGGGGCTGTGAATTAAATTTAGGGAAAACAAGGGATCAGCTTGTGAGATCGCCACATGTCCCCGAGGGCAGGGCAGGGCAGGGCAGCAAGTCCCACTGCTGGGCCCCAGAGCAGGACAGGAACGGGTCAGGGATCTGACAGCCAGGGTCTGCCTGCTCCAGGCAACACTCCCACCAAAGAGCCAAACGAACACAACCAGAATCGTGACTCCCGGTTTTCGCTCGGTCAGGAAAAAAGCATGAAATACAGTAGTTGCCATTCAGTTAATGGATAGTTCTTTCCTTGCTAGTGCAGATGGGAAATAACTACAGCACACTAGCAACCTAGGAATGGATGCTCAGCTCTTTGGTAAGACAGCTGGCAGCAGGGCCAGTGATTTCGACACACAAGCCCTACCAGACAACCGAGGCAATTCTCTCAATTTTCTAGCACATATTCAGGCACAACGTGGTTACATCCCGATTTGACGCAAATGGGGTGAAAACTGAAATAATCCCACTAACTTCACTAGTGTCATGTGAATAGTAAAGGAGTCCAAATGAGGGAAAAAACCTCAAGCTGTAAAATCCCTGAAAAATTACACCCTTGATTCAGGGGCATAATATGGTCATATAGCACATCATCTATAACATCACCGCTGGCAAAGTCAGCTTGTTTAGGCAATAATTTATCTTGATACTGATATTTGTGCAAGAATGATGGCACCAGTTGTGTTTCACTGCCAGAGCCACAGGATTTTTCTGTCGGCACCTATAGGGACTAAGGGGAGCTTTCCCTTGAGTAAGGTTTTTTCATGGTCTTGTTTGCAGTAAAGAAGCCTTTCCAAGCGAGTTGTCATCCACCCTTAAATTACTTCCCTGTGTAGAGTGTCTGTGTCTGTGCTGTATAGTAGGATACTGCTCATTTCTCATATTGATTTACACAAGGCAGGGTACTGAACATACAATTAATAGTTGACTTCATTGGAAGCCAGCTGTTAGCCCCATAATTTACAATGGGAACAGTCTAAGAATAAGAAGAATTATACTTGTAGAAACTGTATTTCTGGGTTTTAAAGGTCAAATTCAGCTTCTGCTAAGATTCTTAGAGATCCTAATGGTCTGAAAATGATGCTATGTGCTGATGCATACAGCCACGAGTTTCATGTCTTACTGCAAGAATGACTTATGGGACACAGGATCCTTAGCATAGGAACAGGTATTTTCCCCAGGCCAGATCAGAAATGGTACTGTGAAATCTGTGCATCTGTCTCCAGCTTTGCTCCTGAAATAGGTCTGAATTCCTGTGGCACCAATCCAACAAAGTTTTCTTTCAGAAAAACACTGATGCCTATGTCTAAATCCTATTGGAGTTCAGCATCTGCTTAGCTGCTTCTGCTTTCCTGCAAGGAGGGCATTCAGGGGCGTACCAGAGGAATGGTAACGGCAGACTCGGCAGCGCCGATCTCTAGCCAACCTGAGTTTCAAACACATGACTTTCTGCGAGAACAAACTTGCAGAGACTTAAATAAGTGCCCTTCTGTTCAGAGACAATGAGTGACTGCAAACAAGCAAAGCTTCTTCTTTTAACTTTTCCATTTACTGGATCTGAGGAGCTAGGGGAAATATTAAGAACACCCAGGTCTTGATGTAAACCACAGCCTCCCCAACTCTTCATCACAGCTGAAAACCCTCTGCCCAGCTTCGGACTCCAGGCCGGGGTGTGAGGGGCCAGGATGCAGCATCGTTCCCTGCACCGCCATTTCCATAGGAAGGAACTGGACACATGGGCTAGAAAGGTGCTCACGGGCAGTCCAGTCGGTCCCCAGCACAGAGGCTTTCTTGCCCAGCGCCGCTCAGGTGCCCCACGTAAAAGCAGCATAGTGACTTTTCAGCGACCTGCCAGTTAGAGTTACCTATCCTTGGGTATAACTGAAATTTCACCCAGATGTGATACAAGTACTGCACTTTTGTGAAGAAACGTAAGTACTAATTACTGCATTTCATTATTCTTACATGTATTTTCCCATATACGCAAAGAAATAATGAAATGTATCTTATATACATCAGAAGCTATATGTGTGTGCTTACATGCATGTGCATTTGTATGCTAACAAAGACATTTACATTCACATATGCCTATCTACATACATATATGCACAAGAAACAAAGGGAGAAAATTTCAGGAAATTATTAGCAAGCGCAGTAGAAACAGTTGGTTGAACACAGAACAGTGCCACGTGCAATGTCGCCATGCTGATCCCAAACCAAGACACAAGATCAGACTCAGATTCCAAAGTACTTTGCAAATATCAGCTATTAACTGTAAAAATACCTACTGCAATAGGTAACTGGTATTATATTATGGTTTAGATAGATGCAGGTAGATGAAATGAGATTAAATGCAATGCTTTCCAAGGTGTGCATGTGAAGGTATGTTCTTCAAACCCTCTCTTCAAGCCCTGCTTATAGGAGGCTGCAAGGCGGAGGAGGCCTTGCTGGAAATACCGGGTATACCTCTGCTCTCCGCACAACGTAAACAAATACTTATTTCCCAACCATTAAACCAAGCTGTGTTGAGCAGCTTGATTGTAAGCTACTACACTAAACAATGCATACTTTGTATTGCTTCTGTTTAAATATTGTTTGTATGTGCTGAAATAAATCCATGCAACACAGCTTAGCTTTGCAACTGACAGATTAATTTATTGACAGAGCTTTCCTCAATATATCAGGTCAAATATTAAACAGCATTTAATTTGCTGATGACATTGAAGCTAAAACATTATTTCCATGTGTCGTCATATCAGGAATTCATCCTAGAGGGTCATGTGTTAATACGTTGTGTATGTTTTGAACACGCTTTCTGCAGCCTCTGTAAGTATAAGTGTTAGGAAGTTAAATGCTCTGCACTGCAAATAAACTGGCCTCCAGTTCCCAGGTCTGATAACTTACAGGGTGCCATTCCCTTCACACGTTCTTTCACATTCACACATTCTTTTTCCTGGTGTCAATGTACACCGCAGGGAATATTGAAAAGAAGATAAGAGAAGAATGTACCTTTCGCAGGACCAAAGGCCAATCCCTACACCTAGGAAATGAAACATGGGAGAGTTTCAGGGGTTGGCAAAGAAAACCCAGTGATCCCAAATTACCTGTCCCTATGCAACTTTCCATTTCAGGATTTGTAACACGAAAGATATCCTCCCAAAGTACCTGTCACGCACAACAGTGAATTGAAGCCAGGCTTTGGTGTTCCCCGAAGCAGCTGGTTGTTTAAATTCCTTTGTGCAACTAGTTCTGGAGGTGGGTTGGGAAGAAGATGAAGTCCTGCCAAGGAAGACTGAGGAGCACCTGCAGATTTTTTAGCCTTATGTGGTAGACTCAAAAGCACTGGAAATCTTGCAGGAGGCTGGGATCAGTGTCTGCTCTTCGTGGCTCGCCCCAGCTAGGTTTGAACCCAGGGGACATTGTCCGGCTTGTCTGTGGGCAGGCTGCCTCCAAGGGCAGCATTCGTTAGCAGTGTCGGGGGGATGTCTACTCCCTTGTGTCTGCGCTTGCGTTCAGCTGTTTTCAGCACTAAACTGACTGCAGCATTTTTTATCAGTTCAGACAGTTCTGGCCAGGTGCACGGGCACGTGATCAGAGAATTTGCTAATGTCCCTGGTCTGCACAGGAGAATTATGATCTCATTAGGGAAAATTCCAGCTTAACGTTACTTATACAGCATTCATGGCAGGTGGTGCCAAGATTCATGGCACCCAAACCTTTAGGGCCAGATTCAAATCGTAGACATCTACAGTTCCCTTGTCTTCAGTGAGACTTGCCCACAAGCCAGCTGGGGCTCTGAACACGCCGTGCTGCTGAGCTTGGTGGTGACTAACGCAGGGCTGGGAGGGTAACCTGGCCTCACAATTTATGCACCAGAAAATACAGAACTAGTATCAGTGGTGCTTGTTTTGTACTTGCCTGTTGTTTTGGTTTTGTTTTTACAAACACAGATTATTTTTCACACAGCACTCAACCCAAACCACCCAACCCCTTTGCCATGGAGCACCGCACCATTATCCGGCAGTGTGAAGTTTTTGCAGCAGCCTGAACCGCATCAGTGAGCCACAGCAGAGGAAAATGCTTTGGGAGAATGACTTCCCTCCAATATGGTTACTACTTCCGTAGCAGACCGAGAAATCCCTCCATTGCCCTTAGCCTTCGGTACAGCTTAGACAGGAGTTTAAAAACTGAAGCAGAACGAACCATGCAAAACCCCTTTGGCTCTGGGGAAGGGCGACTGGGCGTTTACATGGGTGCTCTCTGCTGCTGACTGCCAGGATCCTGCAAGGCTATGGGACAGCCAACGGAGCCAAGTGCAACAGTCAGAATAACAAACAGAGATTCCACATGATTAAAAGAAAAGTTTCTCAGAGTTAATATTAGGATGAGCAGCACACTGGGTCACAGGCTGAATTAACCCAGAAAGAATGGGGTAGGATTTTAAATAACTTTTCCAGTGCCTAACTACAGCTGAATGCCCCAGCTATTTGGGGGAAAATATGTATGTTCTTGCCATTTATGTCATTATTTTTGCATGTTTAACAGCGTTGTTCATTAAAGGGTTTAAACCTTGAGGCAATGGGGAGACCCAGTCTCTCCATTGACTTTGGTGGACTTTGTATCAGCCCAGTTTAATGACAAAAGGTGCTGCTTGCTCACTAGTCCCACGCTTACAGTGTCAGCCTCCGGGAAAGAACACCATTATAGGATTACCTGTTAGGCTGCAGGGTCTGGTTGGAGAATGGGGAGGGATGCGGCTGGATCCTTACCCTTCTGATTTGACCAACAGCCCTAAAAAATTCGGCCTTAGTTCTGCTTGCCAGATAGTAAGAACATGAGAAGAAATTATCTTTTATTGCAATGAAAAGTTTCTGTCCCGAAGAGGGAGCTGGACAGAAAACCAACCAGGTCCAGAAAGACCTTTTTCAATCCTTCTGTTGCCCTCTTCAGAGATGCTTGATTTGGGGCACAGGGTAGAGACAGCAGAGGTGCTGCATCATCAGATTTCTTGCTGTGTCCAATGGATGCTGAATCAACTTATGTTTGTGGGTTTAACTCAGAGAGGCTTCCCTTCAAGCAAGAAAATGAGAGGTGCTGTGGTTTTGTCTCTCCAAGCCAGCCAAAAGACTGCAGGGGTTTTATAACCATAATGATTATTTTATAATCATTAATAATCATTATAATAATGATTATTTTATAATCATTAACAGCAAGAATGGGGGGATTAGCAAAGGAAAGGAAGTTCCTTGTAAATAAGATTAATAACATCAACTCAAAACAAGCATTCCCGCACTCCAGTTCAAAGCCTGTGGCTCATTCTTTGGATGTATTCATCCAGTTAATGTAAAGCAGACTTTTGTTTAGAAAGTATGAGCCAAAAGCCAAAGTTTTGGTGCTTATGTTGTTATCCTTTATTTGGGGATTAGGTCTTTTTTCTGGCACTGGAATCACGCTACTTGCTCTTTCACTGATTATTTTAGATTCCTTACTGATCTTACTCCAGATCCTATTTTGGGGCTTTTGCATGAATTAAAACAAGGAATGTAAGACTGCTTTCTCTCAGAAGTCCAACCTAGAGTAGGATGCATGGCTCTGTTGGACAAGTCCTGTGATGGTTAAACTGCCATTTTTCTGTAGAGAAGCAATGACAATTCACAGTAGCACAAGGCTCATTGCTGAAAGTCTCCCAGGTGCACAACGTTAGGGTACAAGATAAAATTGCTCCAGTCACCCCCTTACCTCTACTGAGGAGAGGTACAACTGTGCTCCACTAGTGGTTATTTGATTCCAGTGGATAAATTTTACCAGCCTGAAAGAAATTTTAATTTCTGTGACCATCACTCAGACAGTTGCATGATCACCTCCTAGCACTCCTTGATTTTGGCAGCGTTGCAAGGACCATACTTTCAGCAGACAAACAGTTCTTAAATAGTTTTGCCAACTATACTAGGCACAAACAGTATATGCTTCTATATTGGGCTTGCTAGCCCTCATGGAAAGCCCTGCATGATTTCGTCTGGACGCGACCAGCAGAGTTGCACAAAGACTTTAAAGGTCTCCACAGAAAGCACTTGACAGGATGGGGTATCTGATTTTTCAAAACTGCCCTGTGATATGGTGGAAGGGGAAGCGCTTCACAGATTTCAACTACACACATGCTGCATCCTCCTTCGCTTCTCCCAGGGTTTGGCTCGTGTGTCGGAGAGCGGAGCCCACAGGCCTGGCCACAGGCTTGCTAACTCCATTCACTTGCTCTCCAGACCTACGCTCTCTTCACCAGGCCATGGGAAAGTGGGGCAAGACGAAGCAGAAAAGGCAAAGATAGCCAATAAAGCCAAATCCTATTGAAATCAATGTACATCCTGAATTAGAGGAATCAGAAGAACCCTGCAGAGGAATCGGAAGAATTCTATAAGTGTGAAAAGAGAGAGCTGGACCCCGCCCTAGTGCAAGGTGGTGTGGTGTTGGGGAGTGCAGCCAAGCAACGCTGGCTCATCACATCAGTGGGGAACCTGGTCTAGGACAGGGTCTGGGAACCCAACCCCAGGCAGTGGGAGAAGCGGAGGCGACCCCGCGAGGGCTCCCACAGACAGGGCAGTTCCTAAACCGCAGACAGACAGATTTCTGAGAGGAATTTCCTTCACTAGACCACAGCAGATTTTGGGGACCCCCCATGAACAGTTGAGAGGCAACAGACAGTAGTAGCAGCAAGGGCAATCCCTACTAGGTGTAAGAAGAAAACACCTTACAACGGCCGGGGTCAAACACAGGAAGAGGGGCACAGAGAAGCTGCGGATCTCTGCCCATGGAGAGGCTACTAGGCAGGATGAGGCCCCGAGCAGCTCAGCCTGACTTTGATGGTAGCCCCCCTCTGAGCACAGGGCTTGACTGGATGACCCCCAAAGATCCCTTTGGCTAAATTGTTCCCTGATTCCAGCCAAATACTTCCTGAATCCACGTAAAGCTCACAGAAAAATTTTGGTTAACATTTGGTTAATATTTTTCAACATGCTTACATTTTTTTTTAATTGGAAGTATTTATTTCTTTAAAACATATTTTGTTTGATTTCAAAAAGCCTGATAATGAATGAAATTAATTTTTGGTCAAGAAAAACATTCTGTTCAATCCCACAAGACTTTTGATGGATCTTTTCTCATCTGCTGAAAAACAGAGTACCTTTGTTTTTGACTAATCCAAAATACACTTTCAATACTCTGCAGCAGAGGGAAACCAAAGGAAGGCTAGGTGCCTAGTTTACCTACAATATTTCCTCCTGCAAACAGCACTTCTGGAAGAGAAACTGAAGCGGGAAGTATTTTGCCCAAAGCTTTGTGTTGCTCTACGTCAGATTCCTTCGGCTTCCTTATTTTTTAACATGAATTTGAACTGCTTGCAGGTGTCCCTGCACATACCCACATACACACCACCAACACCCTTCACACAGCCAAAATAATTTATGCTGGCTCCCTGTGCGCGGCTGGTAAAGGACTAAATCCAAGTCACCTGCTGGGTAAGGAAAACTAAATGCAAACAACCTGACAAATGCCAAAGTTACGGCAGGGTGTTGGAGAGAAGTGAAATTAGCACAGCTAAAAACCCCTTTGGGGAGCGTGCCATAAAGAGATGCTGAGTGCTCACATCCCCCATCACTAAGACAAAGGGCAGTGCAGGCAGGGGCACAGGCAGGACATACTAACGAGGGCAGTAATGACCAGGGAGCTGCCTGCTGCGAACCCAGCCGTGGATCACACCGACAGTGCGGGAGTTTTTCCCTGTCTCTCTCTTTCTTTTCAAGATTGATTTTCTTCTGATTGTTCAATTGTTGTTCATATTACAGCATCAATGCTTCCTCCGCTGACTTACAATTGATCAGGGCATATGCTCCCTCCTAACCCGGTGTTTTCTTTCTCTTCGGCATCCAACCTTTATCTTTGTGTAATGGAAGAGAAATACCCGAAAAATTTACCTGGGGTTTTGTTAATCTTGTTTGCTTGTTTTGCTTTCTCCCCCGGCAACAAAAGAGTTGTCAAAAGTAATGTTTATAATAATTTAACGGATTATTTGCTTATTAGATATTAATCATTCTGCTGCAGCCGGGGTCCTTGCTGGTGCTCCTCTACTAGAACAGCGATTCTGATCTCAATTAGATTATGTCTCTCTCCTTTACCTCCCCATAAATCATTCCAGCAAACTGAAATTAACAGCTACTGGAGCGCATTAATAATCTGCCTCACACATTGGAAAATGCATTAGCCGGAACCCTCCCATCACTCTGACTGTTAAGCACATCATTTTGTTTATGAAATATAAACATTTCATGGAAGAGCTCTCCCACATTTCTCTGGGCCTTGTGACAGCTAAAATGATTGCCCACAATTGCCAGTCAGTCAAGCGCCCAAATAAAGTTTGTTTAAAGCCATGGCTCTGTGACTGCCCTATTTTCTCAGGCATTAAAACCCCCACATTTAAAATAAAATTCCTCTTTATCTGGGGAGAAAGGAAAAAGAATAGCCGTGTATCTGTTGGAGTTGTTTGGAGACAGATGTACAGTTTGCAAAGGTTCTGGGGTTTCAATATTTGGTTTTGCTTCACGTAGGAGGAAGCAGTGCCAAATTCTTTGCAAAATAAAGCTCCAGAATAATTATTTTAAGGATGATCTAATCAAAACGTTTCATTTCTGACAAACTGGTATTTCGATCAGCATGCTGAGTAACTTTCCAACTTGCATTTTAAAAGCCCAGTATCATATTATAAAGCATGTTAAAATAAAATAAAAAAACCTCAAGAGTTTAATTTCATAATGAATTATGAAAATGCAGCATGCAAAGAACATCTCAGTGGCACGTTATAACAACACTGGGCTTTCTGGTAGTTTTCTTGCAAAGCAAAAATCAGCCGATAATTAAATTGCTTCCAAGCCTGCTAGCTACACAGCTCAGCAACACTTCCACTGCAGTGCCTCTTCCACCCAGCTCCAATTTTCAGATTTGCCACCAGCTGGGAGTTTGGGATTTTCTCTCTCTCTTACATGTGCATCTGGCACCTCAGGAACACAGGCAGACCCACAGTGATGGCATTTCTCCCCTTCTGGGAAGTGGTAAGTCCAAGTCTTTTGCAGATTGTAGATTGTTTTCATTTGATCTTGGATGAGTTTGCCCATCAATATAGTATCTTGAATATATTGATAAGGGCACTGCCTTAACCCAAAAGGTTTGATGCTCAGCTACTGCTAGGGTGGAGATCATCTAGACTAAATTAAGTAGCAAAAACCAGAGAATGTACCATTGAAATATAACATTAAGTCTTACAGGGGCTCTAAATTGGTATATGTAGTTTGCAAGGAATTTATGTCCATCTACTTGCAACAACAAAACCAGGAGAGCACCTGCTGTATAAATGAAGACTTCACACCTGGCTCTACCTAACAGTCAGAGATAGTACTTGAAGGTAAGCAAACTAATGGTACTGGCACCACCTTCACTTCCACCTTTGCCGAACTCTTGATCTGAAAATGAGCATCAATACTGTAACTAAAGCTCAGTATTAAAATAGTTAGGCATCTGCGACCGCTTTTACCGGCTGGGAGGACTGCTGTCCACGCATTCTCTCAGCTGTATCTGGGGAAGAGTATTCAAGGCTCAGACTGAGCAAGCTTCTTGAAATGCGTGCCTGCTCTAAGCTTGGGCTTCTGGGAGCACGCTGCCCTCCCGAAAGCCAGGCACATGCTCAAGGCCTTTGCTGAATCAGAGCTCATGTGAGTGCAGCTGCTCAGGTATTGGTATGAGAGCGGAGTTTGCGGCTGTAAATTCCTGGGGGTACAGGCTAGGTCGTTCTTGCCGGGCTGCAGTCATCTGTGCACTGATAAACAATAAATAATTGTAATGAACGGCAGTATTTTTTAAATACAGGAATGAGCCCATTTAAGATTTAGCTGAGTTTTGTTTATTATTCTCAAAATGCATTCGCAGCATATAGAGTAATGTCTCTAGAGGGCTGTTCTGCCATGGAATATTATGCGACTCTCTATCAATAAATGACACAGCTTTTTACATGTTTTAAGTAAAAGAAATAATTGCTGCTCCTTGTGGAGTTAGGCAATTAATTGCCTAATTATTTTGTTAAGTGTCACTACTAAAAGAAAAACATTACTGGAGCTTTATGGGCAAATTCTCATCTGAACTGAGGGTGAAATTCTCGGAAAGAGCATATATGCTGTATATCTGCACCATACCAAAGTACTAAACTCCTAATAAAAATGTCTTTGACTTGGGAAAAAACGAAATTTGTTTCTTTATCAGTAGCTCAGTCTAATCTTTCCATACTTATATTTTTGCTGCCGCATCATTTTTATCTCTCCCAGGCTTCCTCCACAGTGCTGACATGCATCTTGGCAAAGCTAGGCTAGGAGAAAGGCAATGGTGACTTTTGCCACTCGCAGCATGCATTGAGCTTTTGTAAATCACGGGGCCTTGGAGCCCCACTGTCGTGTGCACACATTGTAAAACACGTGTTGTGATGAGGAGCAGGAATCGCAGCACGTGTAAGGTAAATAAAGATGCAGCATCCTTCCTAGCACAGATTTAGTGCTGGAACCCAGAATTTGGGGTGCTCGATACCTCAGGGCAAGTCATAGTACTGCTATCACCTATTGCCTCCTTGTAGTGATGCTGTCTCATGGATCTCTCCCAAGTTACCAAACTTCCTAATTAAATAATAATTAATTAATAACTTTTTAATTAGGGATAAACATGAAGGTATGGTCTGATCCCTTGCAATTGCTGCCAGTGATGGCAGCAGGGGCCTGTCAGCCTCCAGGCACATACTTGCAAGCACAAGCCCGAACTACAAACTCCCTCTTCCAGTGCGGCTGTTGTTCTTTCATGAAGCGCAAGTGACTCTGCTTGCCCAACAAAGGCTGTGATGAAGAAAAAAAGAGGAGAATAATGCTACCTTGACTTAAAGTCCAGCTCCCAGAGTAGCAAATCATGCCTCTCATGGCAGTACAAACCCATCTGGATGGGCCCTGACTGGCCCTGCCTGGAGCAGAAGCCTGGACAAGGACCTCCGGCATCCCTGCCCACCTGCCTCATCCCGCAGCAGGATTTTTCAATTGCTGCAAGAAGGGATCCCAGAGGCTTTTGCCCCCTTTGTCAGAAGTTACGACGTCACTTTGCATGGCCAGAGCAGTAGGCGTCTCCCCAGCTGCTGAGGATGACAGAGATGAGGGTCCTGGGTTAACAGGACCATGCCCACAAGCCGTGGCTGCCTGTGTGTTTGTCCACTGATGCCTGCGGCTACATGCAAAATGCTTCTAAGGAATCCAAGAGGTTCATCTCCCGAGCAAGAAAGGGGAAAAGAAAAGCAGGGCTGAGAGAAACGGGGACGTCTATGAAGCGTTCCTGCAGCCCTCCTATGAGAGCCCCTGGGAGCACCAACAGGAATTTCACACCTCACCTACAGACCCCATCAAAACCAACCCCATGAAAACCAACTTTCCCTGTGGGCGTGCTTTGGGCTGGAAGAGGCAGCCGGGCCCATGAACCCAGCCTGCAGTTATTGAGAGGGCTATGGAGGACTCTGTCATATAATTATCTTCATAAACCCATCAAGCTTCATCTTAAAGCTGGCCAGGGCTCAGTTCCTTCTTTTCCTATTAGAAGACTCTTGCAGAGTCTCGTTCCTCTGCTGGCTAGAAATAATGTAATTGCTTAAATTTATTCACGGTCAGTTCAAAGCCATTTGTTCTTCTGCCAATATTGTTCTTTAGCTCAAACAGCTCTTCTCTGTTGCGCAACAGGCAGCAAATTTCAGTGTCTCTGAACCCAATGTTTGGGACACATAAGGATTAGGCAGGGGCCAGGTGGAGCAGATTCGGAGGTTACACAAACAGATCTGGTTTGCTGTGCTATTACCACTGTTAGCCCACGTTACCAGGTGCTGCCTTATAACTTGACTAAAGCTGGCTTAACACTATTTCCTAAAAGCCTCCAAGGAAACAAGTTTCACCTGAAATTCTGGGGGAAATTTTAAGTTCCACGTTAGTGCAGGAAGAGACTATTTATTCTTACATGTCCATTGCCTACCCTCAGGAGGAGTGCTGGGGAAAGGTCGCTACTGCTTGTAGCATTTCATCCGAAGCCCCACACTTTAAACAACATAATACAGTTAGATGTGACAGACATCAGCGCTTTATTCCATCTCCACCTAAACTGAAGTCAAATGATATTTTCCACGGCCTCCTACATGCTGGATGTAAGACGGGCAGAGGCATGGCTTGCCACAGTCTGTCCCCTCTAATGTCCACTCCTATCTACTCCTTCCTTTGGCCAGCTTATAGTTTAACAAGTAACACTTGCTTAGTATGTATTTTCCTTCTTTTCCAGGATCTGTAGGAAGCTTTTAAGAAATGGCTGGCACTTTATGTTTATCAATGGTTTCCTTTGCTATGTAGGAGAAAGTATGAAGGACATATTTCATGATGTAGTGGGTTTCTAGTTAACAGGACAAAATGAAAGCTGAGCCATAGATCAGCGTAATATGTCAAAAGAGAAAAGAGTTCCATTTATTGTAAATGATATCCAAGTTAGAAAAAAGCACAATGCTAGAAATCAAGATCCTGATTTAGGAAAGTACTCCAAGATGTGCTTAAAAATCAGGCATATACTTAAGTTCTACTGAAGATAAAGGATAAAATTGTTTTCTTTCATTAAAAAGATTACAAAATATCTTTTATTTAGACACTTCTCTGGTGTTGCACTTATCGCGATGCACGTTACGTTAACAGAGACAGTGTGGCATTTTATACCCCTTGTAAAATATTCTGAAAAGATCTAGGACAAAATGCAAGTTCACATATAGTTTCTGGGCTGCATTAACATCAGGATAGTAGGAGATGGGTTGTAGGGCTGCAACATGCACAAGGAGCAGGGCTGAAACCCCAGTGTGTAGTTGGGTTTTTATTGCACGATTTGACCCTGAAAGGTTGAGGAGAGCTTTGTGCCTTCTGAAGTGAGCAAACACCGGGGTCACAGAAGAACCGTGGTCATTGTGTTAGTTTTCACAAGGTACGGGTTTTTTCCCACAGGAAAAATTTTGCCTGAAAGTTTTGCACTTCATCACTGCACGTCGTCTTTGTCAACCTGGGTATTTACTGCAGAAAACGCAGAGCGCAATCTTCACAAAATGTGTGTTGTATCACTTCAGCTATTTTTAATATCTGCTGGGGGACTGAAGGTGTGGAAGACTTTGGTAAAGTCTCCAACTAAAGACAACAGCTACCGAGAGCACACAGTAACTTTTAACCTGCTATTTGTAAACAAATACAATGATAAGCCTATGGACAGCAGCTGTAATTTTAAGGGAGTCTGTTACTAACTGCATATACCAAAGCAGCTACATCTACCATAGAAATAAATAGGATTTGATATAACTGCATCAGGATGGAGAATTCGTAACAATTTATCAGCAAACAGCAACATTATTTTAATTTACAATAAGAAGATAACTGAAGTAGAAAATAATTATTCTAGCTCTACATAGTACCCAAGCCCAGGATGGAGAACATCATTTGATGTTGGATTTCAAGTAACAAAACAAATTGTGGGCAGTCTTCTCTTGTCAGGCAAGACTGAGCTGTGGGGTTGTGTTTTCCAGGGGGACACAGTCAGTGGATGAAGGTGAATAGATAAAAAAGTACGGAAATGATTGACTTAGAGCAGCTTCACACAGCAAATAAATAATAAATAAATAAATAAACCTACAAATCTTTTCACCACCTCTGTGGCAGTAGCAAAGGGCGGGATTCACATCCACTGAGTCTCAGGTAAGTTAGCTCAATATATAGCCATTGGCTACTACCTCCCTATCACAGCAGGATCTCCTCCAAATAATATACCCTCTCCCTTTAACACTGCTTGACAGCCATGGAGCTGAATAGGATGGGAGAGGCAATATCTGCACCAGGCTTAGATTGGCAAGGAAAGGTCACACATGACTGCATCTTCCCCTGCAGAATGTTAGAGAGCAGCCCATATTCACAGTACAGGCCAAATGAGAGCACCACTGCAGTAATTCACGTATCTAACATGCAAATATCTACCCTACCATAGTTTCTGAGCTTTATACAATAGAGAGCTACAAAGCAAGATAAAAACCCTCATACCTGCATCCTCCAAAGCGGATGCTCTCGTGACGGGACTCGTGTCCAGCGCAGGCTTCACTAGAGAGGTGAATCAAGCAAGGTGTTTGCACAGAGACACGGCAGAGGCATTTCCCCAGCTGTCGGGGACCTGCACCACCTCCTGCCCAGCCCCAGGTG
This sequence comes from Astur gentilis, assembly GCF_929443795.1. Lineage (NCBI taxonomy): Eukaryota > Metazoa > Chordata > Aves > Accipitriformes > Accipitridae > Astur > Astur gentilis. The sequence goes on from NC_064891.1 coordinate 24,883,971, forward strand.
CTCAGTGGGCCTTTTCCTCTAACTGTTCCCCCCAAATGAATGACCATCAAAGCCTTCACCACAGGACGGCTTTAGCAGCGGAACAACTCTGGGAGACCTCTGTGCTTCTTCAGACCTCCTCTCCCACTCCTTCCCCCACGACTGCTCTGATTTATAGGCCTAGTTTGGCCTCATATGATTTAATAGGATGGATTTTTTTTTTTTTTTTTTAAATTTATTGTCAGTGAGTAGGTGTCTCCTGACGTTCGACCAAACAGTCCACGTGCAGCCTGGGGTGGTGAAATAAGCTTGCTAAGCTGGAACCACAGTTTAGCACAGGAGCTCATTTGAAGCAAAGCAAGAAATCCATATTCCTACAGACGTAATTACAGCAGCAATTACAATCCCTACCACAGTTCTGGCTCAGGAGACCTCCCTGAGACCTAGGAACACAAGAACCGATGTGGGGCATGTGATCTTGTGCGCAGTTGTGGAGGAGACCGGGCAACCCAGGAGCTCCGGGGTTGCACTCGAAGTATTTCCTTATGGAAGGGCAATCGGATATGTCCCATTTAACCTGCAGGCATTAGCCAACACGGACACAGTCAACTCTGCCATTGGCACCGATAAATAACCCGACTTTGCCATTAGTAGAAGCACTGGTAGTCTACCTGCTATGGAGACTATCAGCCCACCTACGCCTAGGTCCATCGGTGCTTAACGGGTGCAGGCGCAAAATTTCAATAGTGTTGGGAAACCATAGCTTTGTCACAGGCTGCGTGTGTGTGCGCAGGCATGGCGAGCGGCGCAGGGAGGTGTGCAATTGCACCAGCAGCTGTGCTCTGTGCCATCCCGCTACGCTTGTTTTAGCTGCCATAAATAAAAACATGAGCAGAACAGCGCCGTGGAAGTATTTACAGAATAATTTTCAATTGCTGACACCGCCAGGCTAAGCACTGAATGCTAAAGTTTATGATGTGTAATGCCTTGGGCTACCACGGCCCCAATTTGGACAAACCTGCCATTAACACCCGTGTGGCAGTTATTTTACTGGGGGTGACAGATTGTGAGGTAGGGAGAGTAATTCAGACTATTACACAGGTGAAGGCATGAAAGCTCAGTGATATATGAAGACCACTTAAATTCATTGTATCTTGTACATCACATCTTTGATAGATTATAGCTGTGGCATTAAAATGGAAATGGTTTCTCTGAGGCCTGACAGGGGCTGGGGTGACCCGTGACCTCCCTCTGAGGAATGTGACTGACCGAATTATCAGTTAAGAGAAAAATCTATGGGGAATAGACTCACAGTGATGGAGAATCCACCATGCATATATATTTTTTTTAACTTTTGCTTTGATTGAAAGCTGTGGTACTCAAGCACCCTCCCTACCCCCATCTCTCTGCTCCCCCCCAGCCAATCCCAGACTCCTCCGCTCTGATTCCAGATCAGCCAGGCCCCCGATATTGATTGAAAAATTGTTATTAGAGATAGTAGGTCTTCCTGCATGCTGCCTACTGATTTAATTTGGAAAACATTTAATTTTATGAAGCGGTAAATGATAGTGGCACGCTCTCTCGTGTTAGGGAGCAGCTGGCTCTTTAGCTGTTTGCCGTCACTACTCCCAGGTGTCCTCTTTGCAATCATGTGTTCCCTTCCCCTTTGCTTAACAAGTTATTTCAATTTCTAAACGAATGCTGAACAAGAGAAAGACAACATGCAAATTGAGATCCCAGCCGCCATTCACACATGAAAAAGTTCCCCTGGAATTCCCTCAACTGTGCCTGTCTCTCCCGCCCTCCCTCTGCATCTGTCAGGAAAAAACAGAGCCCTTGTTCTCATCAGATTGTTTTTACCAATGACCTGACACCACCATCTATAATTAATTACATCATTTACATTAGGCTATTGACTAAACAAATACATAAATCATAGGCTGAGTCAATAGACGCAGACATATTTAATCATGTTCTAAATAATGATTACTGCTCCCATAATGCAATAATTATTTTCAGCAGCTGACTTGAATTAATCTTCTGTCAAAGTGCCATCTGAAAAAAGAGAGCGGACCACGACGAAGATGAAGGCGGCAGCCCCGGTGATGGAGAAGCCGTCTAGCACTTCACCTTCATCCTCTCGTCTCCCTGCCTGCCTCTCTGTCCCCACGAGGTCTGCAGGCAGCGAGTCCCAGAGGATGCTCAGCACTGCTCAGCCGGCACCCCCACCTCCCGCGCCCACCCGCTGCTGTGGAGTCCTGCCAGGGCCCCAACAGCACACTGAGCATCCCACGGGGCCGGCCCCAGCCCCCGCTCGACTCCCACATGCCTCAAAGCTCCTAGCAGGCAAAAGACGACCTCTCATTTGCTCCAGCGGGTGCCCACACTGTCCCTCCGCACCTCGCAGGATTGGGTCTCTGCTTGGGCACCCTTGCACCCGTCCTCCCTCCTCTCCATACAGGGGAGCCTGGTTTGCAAGGTGCCGAACGCATCTGAAAATCAGACTGACGTGACCCTGAATAGACACTGCTCTCCACAGAGGCTAATGCAATTAGGGTGAATTTAACTCTCATTTACTTAAAAGCATTTCAAAAGGCATTTCATTAATTTGCAAAACACACATCTGGTCTATCGTGCCGATCCGCCTGGCACACTTCGACCATGGCACGTTTTCAAAGGGCCTTGAGAATGGTGCTGTGCTCCTCCCCCTCGTTTCTGTAGCAGCCGAAAGCCTCCTCCCAGCAAAGTCCACCCGAGCATCCATGCGAACAGCAGGAGGACAGAGCCCCGGCTCCCCAGAGGATCCCATCCCCAATGGTTAGCTTATGGTGCCATGATAATGGAAGCACAGTATTTGACTGGAGGGAGAGGCTTAATCATTACAAGGGCTGCTGCAGATCTCAGCAGGTATCCCTGGAGGATAAGAAGAAGGGAAAATTCCCCATGCTGGATAAGTAGTATCAGAAAAGGATACCCCAGGTTTAGGGTTGGAAATCCCCCAAGGAGGACTTGAGCCTGTCTTGACCATGGTCCCTGCTTGAAAACTCACACCTTGTGGGATGGCAGCTCTACGTGAGAGCAGCAGGGACAAGGATTTCTAGCTGGGAGAAGTTTGGGTTATTTAGGGGGTTCTTTATGTTGCAACAGGCACAGGAGTGGTTTCGGGGAGGGAGAAGAAACCTTTTAACAATTTTCCTCCTCCTCCGACTATTGACTAGACTAACAGCCTTTTGGTTGATGAGCTATTTTGATAACCTGTGGCTTGATAAAGCAGGATTGCACTGCAGATAACTGCAGCAGCTACAGTCATGTCGCTATGTTGCTGTGCATTGGGACAGAAATTACTCTGCACCTGATGCTGGATGAGGGTTTAACTGTTCTACAAGAGACAAACTGTCCCGCCTCAGGCGCTATTGAGCTTCTAACAGAAAGGAGTTAGCACGCCTCTAAACTGCACACTGCCTAGTTTTTTTCCTGTCTTCTTGCATTATCAAGATCCTACACCCAGTAAGTTTGATCCAGCAAAGCCCTTCGTCTGTTCCTGAGGGTGAAGGAAGTGCAATACCAAACACCAGACAATTTAAGATACAGAACTGTCTAGGAAATTCAACTGTAAAAATCAAAGCCTCCATTCTTTTCCTAAAATAAAAAAATAATAATAATAAAAAGGCAAACTTCAACCCTCAGATTTTCATTTCCCACGTAGGAGGTAATTATACCATAGGCTACTCAATAACACCATCATTATACACGTACGGCTGATTCTTCCTATCAGTACGTGTTTGTCATAACACAAATCTAAATCAGCCTGAGGAGATGTAATGAACGGCACTTGGATGTATAGCTTAGTATTTCATAGGACTTCACAACACAGCATTTTTGAATGCTTTTCTAAAATAGAAATATTGGGCAGATTACACTGAAATATTCATGAAGGATAATGAAAAAACAGCCGTCAATGACAGTGTTATAGGTTGGTTAATATTGTATGATGAGTGTGTTATAACCATAAATAAACAATAAGTATAAATGATAGTGAATATAAATAATCATTAATACAAATAATAAATAAAATATAAGCTCAAGAGGATGATGTGATAGAATCAGGATAGGCATCAACTACTGAATGTTTTTCTCTCCTACTCCTCGGTCTCTCAGAAAGCTTTCAGACCCAATATTGTTATTCTCTCCTATCAAAACCAGAACAATGCAGTATGCTGTGCTTCTTTCTCTTTCAACGTGCACTGATAGCATTTCAACAATATGCTATTGTAATAAAAAATAGCAGTCTTGACCTTCTAGAGGGTACAAACCTTAACTGGGCCATGGGCACAAAAGGAACGAACCAGAAGAATGTATTGCCAATAATGTTATTTTCTTCCCTTGAACTGAAAGGAAAGAATTTGTGTGAGCCATCTGTAATTGCAGTTTGCTTAAATGCAACCTTCAGCCTCAGATTTTAATCATTGGGAAGAAAATGCTAAAAGAATTTTATTGGTTGCACATATAAAACATTAAATGCAGAGACGAGGATGAGAAATCTTCCAAAGAGAAAACAAAGCAAGCAAGAGATAAAAACATTTCTGTGGCTAAGAGCCTGGGCTGGATGGCAACATAAGAGGTGCAGATGCTCCCTCTCAGTTTGGTATGTGTCTTGCACGAGAGAGGGAGCAAGTCAACCAAATCTCCAAATCTCTTTTCCCAGCAGTATAATAGGAACAGAAAATTCCTGAGGCCTGTTTTGTCTCTCTACGTTACAAGCTTTAATAAAAAAATTAGCATCAATGAAGACAGCAAATCTGAGCAGAAATGTTGCGCACAGCAGCAGTCACACAATGCTGGATCACAGTGGCAAAAATCAGCTTCACTGCTGTAACCTGATGGGCCTGATCTAACACCCTCCCTCAAAAAACTCCCTCACCCCTAGTGTGCACAGAAACCAGCATCACCCTTGGGAAACTTTCTGGAGGTGCTATCTCCTTAAACTGGTGCTCAGTATTAACTGGGCATCTTGACAAGCAACCTGCAGGACACTGGTGGAAGCTCATAACAATTTGGAGAGCTAAAATGATTGCCCTAAGACTGCGCAGGTGCCTGCACATAGGAAAACATGGAATACTCCCACCAAGGAATTCACATTCGCTCCCTGTTTATGTGATGCCTTAGCCTTCTGGTTTTATCTTATCTAAGTAACCTGCTGTGTCACACCTGAAGGCCATACCTTAATTACCTGATTACACCTGGGCCTTTGAACCCATTTATTATCTTGGCCGATCTTCTGGTCCCCCTACCAACCTGAACATATTTGTGAACTGTAGATGGTGGTTGAGAGGCTGCAGTGCAGATGGAGATTTTCTCAGGGAGATGCCTTGTCTAAAGTAGCTGCTCAAAGCCCATTAATCAGAGCCATGACTGAATTCAGATGAGAACTGCCCCACTCAGGAGCAAATTGTGCTACAGCACCCCTGTTGCTCCTCACTAGCAGGCTTTCCCATGCCAGGAGCAAGTAAAGCAGCCAGCAGCACATCAGTCATACTGTTTCATACAGCACTACAAGGCACTTGGTGTTGTGTTACAAAAACATTCTCTGCAGAACAGGAATCCCAGTCACACCTTCAACCAGCTCTATGAGCCCTACACATCTTTTTTGGCACTTCCCTTCTTGCAGCCCTTTTTTGCTATGTCAGGGTTAAAGCACCTATCTCCGCTTGCCAAGTCCTGTGCGTATCCCTGCCCTATTTCCCCACTAAGTTGTCATCTCAAGAAGCCAGTGTGCCAGTCCATCTGCCACCCACACCTGCCATCACACCCCCAATTTCTTCCATGGTGCTCCCTGAGCTGCCTGGCATTGAATACTTTACTTTTATTATTTGATTTTGGAAGTACTGTTTTTATTTTACATGTGTTGTTGAAAGGATTTTCCACACTATCTGGAGACTTTCCCCCACCCCATAAAAAAATCCTTAGCAATTTCTTTATAAATCTGGCTCTGGAATGACATTTATTAGGGACCACTTCCCCTTGATTTGTTTGTCTTTACAACAACTAGATTTTTAAATGACTCCTCCACTGAGGTTTGGCTTTTCAAAGCCAGAAGAGAGGTCATGGCCAAGCTCCTGTTATTGGAGATAGTGACCAAGAGTTGGAGAAATCTTCTTGCCTTCCTATCACTTGAACGTGATCCTGGGGGAATGGTTGCCCGCTGGTGTAAACAGCAGCATGGATATGAGCTCACAGCCAGCCCCAAAATCTTTAATAAAGAAATAAGGCTCAGTTATTACAGACAGAGGTAAGTAGCCAAGTGATATGGTTATTTATAAACTTTTATTAAGTCTGTCATTTTTAGCTATGCTTAAAAGCAACCTTTTAAAATGATGTTTCAGGAACACAGTCAACAGCAAGGCAAGCTGGTCTTTGGTTTGATTAGATTTTGCTCCCTTTACCTTGATGAAACGATGCCTTATTAGCATTCCAAAATGAGAGTGCGCTCTAAATGTAAGTGGATTTTAATACAATCTTTTTGAGGAAATGTCAAACTACATTGGGTACGTCTCCTCCCTGCCCCCCTTCTCTTCCTTGAACAGCAGAGTTCAGCAAGGAACCCTGCCAAAATAATGAGCAAGGGACAGGGGGAATTTCAGAGTCAAAGTAAAAGATGAGAAATAAATTTTGCCAGTAGTAACGTCGCCGTGCTGCTGCCATCACTTGCTTAATTCCGTGCCTTTCCTTTGGTTTTGCTCCAGCGTAACCGATAAGGCTTTGGCTCCATGCATCTCTCATGACTACTCAATTAGTACTTAACACCACATACCAAAAGCTGGAGGCTTTGCTGGGTAAAGTGGTACCAAGTGGCACAGGTATTTAACCCAAGCAGTTATCCTCTGTTGTGCACCCTGGTTTATTTGGTATTACTGGAGCTGTGCATGCATGGGCCTTAGGAGATTAAAGGGCCCCTGAAAAATTGTCACCCAGAGTTCCCGAAGTCTGGAGTAAAAAAAAAAAACAACAAACAAACCCAAACCTCAAACAGGCAGAGCATACCTGCTTAAATTAAATTGAATATTAACATCCCCTGCTTTAGAGTTGCACTGTGAATGTAATATGTGCACTGTTAATGAACCGCAATTTATTTACACCTCAAACAAAGAGTATCCTCACTGCCCTAAAGTAGTTAAATTGCCCTCTTCCTAGTGAAATTTATTGCCATTTAAACATGCCAAAAGGCCATTCTGCCGGTCATTACAATAATCTATCATTTCTGCAACTGCTGGTATCCTGTTCTGTGGTCAAATTCAATCTGAGAAGGGTCAACAGAATTTTTCCACCAAATGCTTCCCTCTTGCCTGTCATCAATTTACTTTTGTCAACAAAAAGGGCATTACTAGCGAATGAAATAGAAGATCCTCTTAAGACCTCTGGCAAACAGCGAGAGCTTCTCTGATGTATCGCATCTTTTCTGCTTGCAGATATGTGTGTGCGTGCTAGGACCGTAACTGTACTGAATGCATGAGCAGGAATTTTGTAGCTTGTCAAGCTTCTTTTACTCCAATAAGCATTCACATTTCTAACTACTGTGGGTAGTTGCACAACATTTTCAGTTTTTCTCTATGAAAATAGTTTTAAGAATGTGTTTTCCATTAGGAAATTATGACTGTATTAGTAACTCAGCTTTTTGTGATGTGGCTCTTCCACTTTTCTTGTATGCATGCAGTCAGAGTGCACACCAAGACTTATTTAACCTTATGTCACATCCATCTGGTAGTGATACAGTTCCACCTAGACACACACACAAGGGCAATAGAACCACCAGTTAGAAAAGCCATCAGATGACATCCGAAAGTGCACTTTGTTACTTCATGCTACTTTTGCTACTCCTCAACACGGAGATGCTGCTATTTCAGCCAGTAAGACAAAATGAGTTACTTGCTGCATGTGGCTGAGGCCATTAAACAGTCACACACACACACGCACAAAGGGTTAGGACCACCATGCCACTGACTTTTTAAATTTTACATGGCTAATGTCCTTACTGGGAGCACCACATTGAAAACTGACTTCATTATAAGTGCTATGGAACTCTTTATTCCATTGAAAGCACAGCTAGATTTTGGCTAGATATCTAAAAATCCTAGGGAACAGTCTAGTACGATACAAGAAAAGTAATACTACTAATAAAACCACCATAGTGCCCTTAAATGATTTTTAATATACCCGTGTCAGGAAACACAAAGCCAAATTAAGCCAATTAGGTCACTACTATTAATCAGCATCCTCTTCATTTAGTTGAAGGACACCAGCACTGTGCCCTGTTCTTCTAGCATACTGTTAAACACTTAGGAGGTATTATTATACCTAATCCTTGTCACAAAGAGCTAAGAGACTACCTTTTTATATACATATAACACAGAGGGAGAAATGAAAGGCAAGGAAGAGAGCCAAGTGTGTAGCTTTGAGGTTTCCTTGTAACAGGAATACTGTATCACCTTGGTCTGCAAGCAGTTTGTCCCAGACCCTGCAGGGAGCTGAGCCTTGGAGAGAAGGCAGGGAAAGGGCTTGTGTGCTGGCTGGAAGAAGGGAGTCTGAAAGCGCCTCTCATTGCAGGAGGCAAGTAATGGTCGGACTCACAATTACCAGAATAAGGAAAAGCACAAGTGTGTAAACAAAGTAGGAAAGAACAAAGCCACAAAGCCCCTGACAACACCAAGTGCCTAAAGCATCACCTATCACACTGGCTTCAAGCAACACTGCTCAACAAGCCATTTCAGGACATACTTTCATTCTAGAGTTTTTTGCTTAGCACCAGTGGTACTTGCTGCATTTTCAGCTGGATCCAGCTAATTTTCACTGTGTTTTCAGTTTGTCACCATTTATCTGCAGACATAACAGTTTATTCATACCATCTTATTTCTCTGTTCTTTTTTTTCGTGTCGACAACACGTAGGTATCAATCTGGAGTGAGTTTTGGTGCTTTCTTCCCACCTTTGACCTCTCTAGGGTGATCACCCAGGAGAAATCCCGTTGGTGTTGGTCCCTTGCCAATAGGAAATGGAAAGTGCCATTTAATTTCCTAAAACATCCCATGGAGCTGTATGCTTTGATGAACCACTGTACAGATTCAAACAGCCACTTTTTTTCAGTGACTCAAGGAACTAAAGTCACACGTAGCAAAGAACATGGTTTCTCTTTCTCTCAGAGCAAAAAATAATCCCCGTACTCCATCCTCCATCTCCCACATCACTTCTGTGGCCAAATGATGCTGGATTTTACTTGGAAAAGCTCTAACTGATGTAGCGTGTGGGCTTTTCCAAAGCCAAGCACTTTCCATATGCTATCACTAGAAGAGCATTCAGATGAAGCGTTCAAGCTAATGTCCAGACCAACTAACAAAGAAGGGTTGGTAAGGGCAAGAGGCAGAGAGAGAAACAATAACAAGACTACATTTTTTCAGCGAAGAACTACCTAAGCTTTGTCCAGTTTTCTTCTTCAGACTATTTTCCTGCTTGTAAATACGCAATGATCAGACGCTTCTTCTCATGATGATGGTGAGGATACTACAGATTTGGAAAACTGGTCTGTCTCATCGTTTTGTTTCTGTACAGGAAGCCGGAGGTCTTGACAGGCACATTCAAAAAAAAAAAATTCCAAGCTTGGAGCCAAAAATTCACTCAAACACTCTTGTTAGAGCTCTGAAGCAAATCCCCCTCTCAACTAGCCTCCAAAATAATTGTGTCAAAGTTATACAAACACTAACAATGTATTCCAAGAAAATGAAATCTGCTGAGGTGAGGCTGGGAGGTGTTAAGACTTAATGAACATAAAAATATATAGCCTTGCTTAAACAGAGCTGAATTTTCTTGAGCTGGCTACAGTCCTCAGCATTCCCTCTTCTGATTTTTTAATCACTTGGAAACATCCATGTTATTTTTGCTGTGCTGGAAAGATGAAGAAAGTTGTTCCCCTGTTTGAACACAATGTAGGTGAGAAGAACAGCCTGTGACAGCTTATAGCAATTAGTTATCTTGACTTTTAAGGAGAAGACTTGGCCAGCAAAGCAACACAGAGGAGAAGAGAGATGTGAGGTGCCACTCTCTTCGAATGACCTACAAATACGCTTTGTCTCTGTATTCGGGGGAACAGCTTGCACATGGGCAGAGAAAAAAGGGAACAAGCAGACCTTTATCTCCACTAGCCCCACTGCATCAACCACAAAATCTGTACTAGTAAGTAGCAGCAGGAGGAATAAATGAGCCTGTTCTTAGTATAGGCCAAATTTGTATTCTTTTCCACTGTAAGAAGAGAGATACCAGGAAAGGCACTGAGATTCTCTAAACATCTCTATGGCTATTGCCCTTCAAAGCATGAGGCAAAGCCATCACTTGGACCTTCAGAAGCAACTGCCGCAACAACCAGTATTTTACTGAGCAATATATGGATTCTCCACCTGGGATGGGGTAATCTTGCTTATACATACAAATTGGGGGACGAGAGCCTGGAGAGCAGCCCCACAGAAAGAGGTCTGGGGGTTTGGGTTGGTGGCAAGTTAAGTATGAGTCAACAGTGTACCCTGGCAGCCCAAAGGGGTCCTGGGGTGCATCAAGCACGGCATATCTAGCCAGTCAATGGAAGTGACACTCCCACTCTACACTGCACTGGTGCAACCCCACCTTCAGTGCTATGTGCAGTTTTGGGCACCTCAATATAAGAAGGACATCAAACTATCCAAGTGCGTCCAGAGGAGGGTGACCAAGACAGTGAAAGGTGTCAAGGGCAAGGCTTATGAGGAGCAGCTGAGGTCACTTCGCTTGTTCAGCTTGGAGGAGAGAAGGCTGAGGGGTGACCTTATCACAGTCTACAACTTCCTCAAGGGGGGCAGCAGGGGAGGAGGTGCCGATCTCCTCTCCCTGATGACCAGCAAGAGGACACAAGGAAATAGAATGAAGCTGCGTCAGGGGAAGTTCAGATTGGACATTAGGAAAAGGTTCTTCACTGAAAGGGTGGTTGGTCAGTGGAACAGGCTCCCCAGGGAAGTGATCACAGCACCAAGCCTGTCAGAGTTCAAGCAGCATCTGGACAATGCTCTTAGTCATATGGTTTAGTTTTAGGTAGTCCTGTGAGAAGCAGGGAGTTGGACTCAATGATCCTTATGGGTCCCTTCCAATTTGAGATATTCTATGAATATGCAGACTAGCCAGGTTGTCTGCTAAATCAGGGCCAGTACATGAGGTTTCCATGCCCACATCTACGAGACATGGGCCAGGATCTGTGTGACATTCAGACTACATGCTGAGATTGTAGACCTCAATTGCACAGAACCCCCTAGCTCCCTTGTCTTATCAGCTACCAGTAGTTTTAAGAGGAGGATCAGGAACTTTTATTACCTCCAGAAGCCCCACTGCAAAATGGAAACAAACCAATGTAATAGCTTTTTTCATAGGAGAAACTTGCTGTGGCTTTCTGTATCTATGTGGTAAAATAAACTGGTACCATCTGCTTCCACCCAGGAAACATTCAACCTTGCGGAATATTGCCCTGCCGCTTCCCTTGGTCTGCCTGTCAACACAGCAAACAGCTGCAGCTTCTGGCTGCCCTTGCAACCATTTGTTGCTACCTTCTCGAAAGTGCTGCAGCTCCACAGGAAGCTCAGTTAGAGCCCAACACAAGTCTGGCTCCACAGTCAGGCATTCTAGCACGACCCATCTTCACCTCCCTGCAAGCCCTGTCCCCCAGAGTATGGGCTGGGGCTCAAGTCTGCTTCTAGCAACTCAACTGGGTCAGATGCTCCTGGTGAAAGGGCAATAACAGCTTCAGCTGGTGAATCAGATCTGTCACAGCTCACCTGGCAGAGCCAAAGTGGTTGTGCAGGGTTTTTCTTCACAGTTTTCCTGCTCAGTACCGGGAATGTAACTTGGTTCTGGCTGGAGGTTTTGCTCAGCTTGATCTCTGCTGCAGTGGTTTGTATTGCATCTGGCACGACAAATTTTGAAAGCTGAATTAATGTGAAAGGCAGAAAATTAAACATATTATGAGAACTTAAGGCAAGCATGAAGAATTTTGTCTCTGTCAAATAGGAAGACCTCTTCCATGCTCATCCTTGCTTCAGACATGAGGCATGAGATGAATTTGGAAAAGGATTTTCATGCCAGGACAAATTCTCAAGTAAGAGCAGTTCATCCAAGAAGCAATTTGCTTCACCAGTAATTTTTCAGTATTTCCTTTGTCATTGTGGAAGGTGTTTGTGTCTGAATACAAGTTTTGTTTTTCACACAGGTCAGATTTGGTTTTGTGGCTTACAACTCAAGTTGAAACCCTTAACTGTACACACGTGGCATCATTCTTAAATTATAAAATGAATAGGAACCTTGGAAGTTGATACTGAAACAGAGACTACCAAGTCATAACAGGATGTAAAGACAGACCATGTGCAAGAGAAAAAGCTTGCATAAACACAAATAGGTATGATAACTGGCAGGACAGTTAAAATCATACAGCTCATGATGGCCTTATGCAAAACTTATTGAAATAAGTTCAGAACATGCCTGCACATCCAAGGGTCATGATTTGTGCCAGTGAGTCTTATTTTACAAATTCTGTGGCTAAACAGATTCTGCATTATGTTTCATCTTTTTTTTGCCCCCAAGGAAGGTGGAGTGCTGAACAGTGCCTACCAAACATAGCTCTTGGGCATTGATGTTGCAGGACAGTTTCCCAGCTGGAAGAATGATCCAGTTGTAGTACTGGGATTTCTTGCAGATTGAGAGGAGCCAACAGAAGGAAGTGAGACATTGTCACAGTCACACAGATCGTGACAGCCTTGCAAGTTTTAATCCATTGAGTATATCCAGCATTGCCAGATGATATAGTCCATTGACGATGATTATCTTACACAAGTCTGCTTGTTTCTCATAAAAAGCAAAAAGCATGGCTTGGCCATAACAAAATTTAAAGAGGCAGTTTTATTCAATAGGGCAAATAATGATGTATGTCTCCCTGCTTAATGATCAAAATGCCCAACTTGAAAAACTGAGTCGAGTAAACCTACTGTATTTTGCAAGAAAATATTTGAAATCATTAATCTATTTTTAATACTTTAAAAGCTTCAAACTAAACTGCTCTAGCACATCAACTGGGCGGGTAAAAATACCCTGGATCCAAGGGACTGACAAATAACACCACGCTTTATGAAAACCCCAATGCCTCGTTTTTTTGTCACTGCTGTCTAGGCTGTGACAAACACTGGGTCTCAGGCAAACAGGCACAAAAACATTTCATGTCATCAAAACATGAATCTGAGCTTTGCTTAACATTATTCCAGGGAAGGAAGGACCAGAGCTGCCAGCTTATGGGCATACAGAATTATTGCTTGCTTAATGTTGAACAAGCCCTCACAAATCAAGTCTCACTTTCCAGGTACCCTAATAATTCACCAAATAGCAACTTTCTTCCAATGACTGTACGCTAAGCCAGAGAAGCCAGCAGTAGTTCTTAGAAGTGCTTGGCATAAAACCACATCTGACACTGATCATATTAAATGTTTATTTAGTTTCTGATGTGGATACCCAGCAGTTAAGATCTTGATTCATAGCAGGCCTTGCAAGCAAAGCATGGTCCAAAGGGGCACTTGGACAATCAATCTCTAATTAACTCTGCCTATTATTTTCCTACCACCAAGCCAAGAGCTGAGAACTTCAGTACAATACAGCACAGCATTGTAGCTTGTTACAATGCAAAAGACACTATCTTATGCCTAAAAAAGCGCAGGGCTCTGAGTTCCTTCTGAAGTTCAAAAAGCTGCTCTGGGCACATGTAGTGAGCACAGGATTAGCAACAGTTGCTCTCCAGGCAGCATGTGTTTGCTGGGTTCAGTTTTTTTGTTGATGCTTCTCACGGTGCATTGTGAAAGTGTGCACATCACGTAAACCCAATGTATTACTATCAAGTAATTAAAAAAGCCATCCTACTCTTCTGTGTCTTCCTCAGTTGTGAAGTTAAGTAGGGAAACATTTATACTGCTTGTGATTCCTCAAGCTCCTCTCTACTTTCGGTACATACCTGTCGGGAACTGCCTTGCAACAGTTTCACTTACAGATGGGATTTCCATCTCTCCACAGGCTGATGGATGGCTTTATTTACAGGCTGCATTACCACAGTACCAACAAAGAACAGAAATGGTGCCCCATATACTTTGGGAGAGGGAAAAAATGCAAGTCTTTTTCCCCCAAATGGATGGGTGAATGGAAAGATAGCTTGTGGGTCAGACATGGTGACAGTTTATATTTCATCGTATCTATACGCTCCCTACACAGAAATTCTCCAAGTCAGACCACTGTACCAGACATAAAGCTCTGACTGTAGAAGCTTTTTTCTCTCCTTTCCTGCGAACTAGTATTTATTTTCTGTTTAGTGTTACTTGGCAAGCTCTCATTGACATTTATTCCTGAATTCCTCTAATGCAACTATTATCATTTGAAGTTACGCTTCTGAAGCCAGTTTTTGGGACTGAATTCCCATCCAAGAACAGATACATAACAAAGGTGGGATGAACTGGTTTTCTGGAGACACTTCTCTCCCTCTGCTCTGGCTAAAGCCAGCCTGAACAGCAAGGTAGGAGATGTAGAGCAGAAAGACTTGAAAGATGTTAAAGAGCAACAAGATGAAAAAAAAAGACCCAAACCTTCTTTTATTTTTCAAGTAAGCTGGTGACAGGATAGGTGATCAGATGGACTGCCTGCTCTGATCAAGTCTGACAATTTCTACAATTTTATCTTTCTGCAGAACAGAAACCCGGGCTGAACTGATACTGGCAGTCAAGACAGCTCCCTGAAACAGTCAAGGGAAACAAATCTCCAGTTATTGACACACCAATAAATTACTTTAGAAAAATCAGACTATATTTATATTTTTCAAGAGGCAATTAAGTCAATCATTTAAAATATTCTGCTATTTACTTTGGCTCACAAGCAGACTTTCCCATGCCAGGTGCAACTCCTTTTTGTCTGGCAGTGAGTTGCAAAGCAAGGAACCCCCCTCCCTCTCTATCAGGAAAGCCAGGTTTTCCACACGTTTGATGAAGTTGTTCACTGAACTCCTCCTTTCTCTTTCTGCCTGCCACTATACTTTACTTGCTGCTGATGTCTCTGAAAGGTGACTTTTCCTCCTTGCCAGGCTCAGTACAGCTTGAACCAGGTTCAGAAGCTCTACTGTGGATGATTGAGATGCCCATTCTCACCAATGCTTGTCCTGCCGCCTTCAGGGAATTACATCTTCTTGTAGCTGAGCAAGTTCCTGCAGTCCACTGTCTCAATTTCCCTGTGCATAGCTCTTAATTAAAAAAATGAATACATCAAGTGATATCTATTAAGTTTAAGATCCTACTGACAGGACTTGATAGAAAGTGATAGCTAGCAAAACCTGAAGATGTTTTGAACTAAATGTCTGCTGTTCTGAACACAGGGGCCTAGAAAGTTAATTTTTTTTTTTTTCCAGGGTAATGTTGGATCAACACTAAGAAAAGAAATTTGAAAGAGTTCATTCTTCAACTCCGAGATCTTCCACGGGAAGGTGAACAGTAGAGCTCTGAAAATGAACAGTGGTGAATGGGGCTGATTCTCTGCAGGCCAGCAGGGAGGGCTGCACCCAGCTGAAAACCTGGACCTACACACAGGCACTCAAATGTTTTGGGGTTTTTTTCCTTCAAAAAAAGGGTGGACCTAGAGCCTATTGGTCAGCTCACTGCTTGCAGTTGCATAGTATTGCTGTTACCCTTCTGTTTCTGTCATCTGGCAATACCCTGTAGTTATCTGAAAGTTCATTTTAAACCATGAAGTATTTTGGCATTACATCTAACTGCTGCCACTGTTCCCCCTCCCATGTAGAGTTCTGCCGCGGGCACTCACAGGTACAAGGAAAGAGAGACTCATTATGTTTCGCAGTCCATTAAATGCCCAGAAACACCAAACATTTGCATGCATAAACAAAACCTGTTTTTCAATATGTGCTTTTAGGTACTGCTAGAAGATAAGCCTTATACTTGGAAACTAACAGAAATGAAACCTCCAATGTTGTTAACAAGGCACAGATCTTCTTATGGACAACATGGTTTTGAAGAGAATGGTTTTCAGGGTGAAAAAAATAATTTAAAAAAGAGACCTAGATTGACCTTTCAGTCTGTCCTGACTAAGGGGCAGGACTCGGCTACCCTGCCCTGGAAAGTGAGAAAGGAACAAATAAATCGCATGCACAGGTTAAAATTAGTTGACTAAAGTGGGTGTCAGACTCTCTGTCTGACAAAGCATCACCCTGCACAACAAAAATGATTGAATACTCATGAATCAGCTCCTAAGTGTCCAGTTTCAGCTTCAAGTTTTAAGGCATCAGCATGGGTTTGGCATAACACAATGGCCCATAAGCTGCAGCAGCTCAGAAGCCACTTCTCCAGCAGGTCAGACCCCTGCCATGTGGTGGCAACCTCTCCCTTGCCCTGTGGGTAGCAGCATTTGAATCACTCGAGTTTAATCCAGGATCACAGGCACATGAGAGCTCCAAATCACATGCTCTCCTTGCCTCCTTTTTGCTCTGCAACCAGATGATGTTGCATTATGCCTCTGGGGAATGGGTTATGCCCAAGACCATATTGTGAAGCAATCAGAAGTCAAAGCTGGGGATCTGCCCTGCCAGCACCCAATAATGCCCCCAGCACCTACTGCCCGCTTGCCCCAAAGGACCAACAGGCAAGTGGCCAGCATTTCTTCCCCAGGCCCAGCTCACAGAGCTCTGAGAAGGTCCAGGGAGGAGAATGGGAAATGTTTTTCCTTCTCCTGTTCCTCTGTGCAGCCAAAATGAAATTCAGCTTCATGCAGAGACCCTCTTGTCCACAAAGGCATAAAGAAGCCACAGCTTAGCTGCAGAGCTAAACCCAGCTGGTGCAGCCAGCTGGGGCTGGCAAGATCCCTCTTCTGCTCACACACCCAGGTTTCCCCCACATCCCTTGATCACTGAAGCAGCAGTACCTTAGCTACACGGCTGAGAACTGGCTAGACGTCCCAGAACTCACGTGTGTTGGGATGGGGACATGGCAGCGATACTCAAAATACCTGCGGACGTACTTGTTCAGATGCGGGAAGAACGCAAGCTGCTGCAGCAAGGAGACCGGCAAGAGCTGCTGTACCCTGCTCTCACTGCACTGCCACGTGCGCACAGGTACCAGCCGACAGAAGCAGCAACTTCCAGTACGGCTATGCAGAAATGACTCCTCTCTTGCTGCTGGGTTGAACATCAGTGTCATCTTGTTTCTCCATTGCCGTTCACTCCCAGGAACTCGCTAATTTACTATATGTCCTTAGTAATGTTTGACTCTGATATCGATGTTTGATCTAGGAAAACAATATTTACTATGATGCAGACCCTTTGTGTTCAAAGCCAAAGATATTTGAAGACTAGCTTACAACATCTAATCACTTTTCAACACAAAAAAAATCCGAGAAACAACGTGTGCAAACATAGTTCAAACTGTGAAAGCTTTCCACAGGGTCTCCCACTGAAATTCCTTCTTTTCTCACAAGATCTGTGTCCTGCCAAAGGGCAGAGAAATACTTACAGGATCCCCACCAACTTCATAGCCCAGGATTTTCCTGCACGCCATACTCATGCTAGCCAGCTCGGCCAAGGCAGAGACCCTTCCCAAGCACATGAATGCTACCATTAGTACCACCATATTATCAAAAACAGTGCCAGTGAATAACTTGGTCAGTAATTAATCCTTAATGAAATCTTTGCTGTCTAAAACATTTCCACTCCTTGAGCGAGTCGACCTTTGTGTGTCCTATCTTTAGGCCTTCTTGTATCGTACTCTTTCTTCAGTAACTGTTGGGCAAATATTTCTATACTGACAAGACCATAACAGTGCCCATAATTTGTGGTTTATGCACGTTACAAATTACATATTAAAACTTAAGTTCTATAATTAACATCTGCAGCTTATTAGTCATATTTTAATCAAGTGCAACATATAATGAAATTACCTGTCAATGTGGTTTTTGAACTTTTCATCCAGCTGTCACAAGGTTTTGTTCTGTAGGTTAGTTTAGATAACTTATTCAACAAAAGCAATAAATACAACTAATCCACTGAATTACGATTGCTTCATATACCATTCTGCATATATATAGGCAAATACTTGATCTACTATACACTTCAATAGAAGTAATCTATTTTCTTTTTTTAAATTCCTAATAACATTCATTTGGCTTTGCAGACGAGCCTCTCAACATAGCAACATTGTTTCCTAGACAATATTACTTTCCACTGAGATACCTCTTTTTAAAACTGTTGCAGTGGTACTTACTGGAGTCTTTGCAAAAAACCCAGAAGCAGCCTGTGTAATGCGATGAGGCTGTAGTCAGCAGCCCCATCCTTATCTGCAGAAGGAAGCAGCTCTACAGCTTCCAACTCAGAATTCCTGCAAAATTATAAACTGACTGCTGGCATTTAATATCCTTGCCAATTACCCATGTGGTCAATTCTACCACATTCAGACACTTTTATAAATCAAAAGTGAGGATACTTGCATAAATTAAAGCTGGAATTTGATTGCATCAAATATGATTGCCTTGTTTCCAATTGTGTTTGATACAGCCATCTCCAAGGTCTGAATCTGCCTGTCTTGAACACAAGCAGCAGTTAGAGCAAGCACCTCTGAGATGACAACTCTATTGTATTTCAACAATGTCATCTTCCCTGCAGCACACTGTGTTCAAGGCACTGCTGCAAGTGCTTGACAGATGGGGGGGGGGGGAAATGGCATAGTGAACGTATCACCCCAGTCGTCCTACGGCTTTTGGATGAATGCCACTTGAGATGAGTAGCATGGGAAGATGAAGTGGAAAGAAGATAGGGTGATGGTGGCTACAAATACTGACATATACCTGCACCCTCATTTTGAGCACTGGCTGCGATTCTCAGAAGTGGGTGTAAAACTGCACTTGGATTGCTAATAAATGGCATCCAAAATGCAATCATCATCTCAGCATTCTGCTATGCAGATAGTGTTGTGCCTTCTGAGCAAAGCAGCATGCTGCCCTCAACAGAAAGCCCTGTTTATCACTTGGAGATGCAATAAAAATAACAAATGTCCAGAGTAAACCTAATTCACTGTGCTACTTAGTATTTGAAATACATAAATATGTCAAGCAAAAGACCTCTAATAGACCCTTTTATCCTGGTAATAGTGTACATATAATTTTCCTCTCATTAGTACAAAAACTACCTAGGGAACTATCGGCCCATCCTTCATCCATTTAATCTGCATTAGTTTACTTTTACCTTGTGTTTAATCTGCTTTCCCTCAAGGTATTTTGAATAAATCAATAGGAATACATGATTGTTTAATGATTTTTAGAAGAGCTCCCTTCGACCACAGCTGCATGATTTAGAATGACTAATTCCACTTTTTACAATTGATCCCGCCACACACAGCCCATCCATTCCTGCCACGTCTGGCCAAAGGGACCAGGAGCTCCATGGTGAGAGGGGTCTTAAAGGGGCCAGGGAAGGTCCCCAACAGCTTAGGGGGAAAAATAAGTGAGGCAACAAAATATTCAAAACCAAATGCTCTTAATTCTTGGCAACAGGCTCCAGGTCCCTAACGTAGC
This sequence comes from Astur gentilis, assembly GCF_929443795.1. Taxonomy (NCBI): domain Eukaryota; kingdom Metazoa; phylum Chordata; class Aves; order Accipitriformes; family Accipitridae; genus Astur; species Astur gentilis. The sequence continues at coordinate 24,903,596 of NC_064891.1, forward strand.
TCAGCGCTATAGCCTGATCATGCCTCTCGTATACCTGGGCTTTCAGCACACCACTGTGCCTTGCTCTTCAAAATTCCCTAGGGTGACAGAGGATTTTGCAAGAGGCAGCAAAGAGAAGGCCCAGTTTGGGTGCAGCAGGAGGGACTCCTGACACCAGGATTTTGGCCTTGAATACGAATGCTCATGCTTGCTGAAGCTCAGTGTACAAGCAAAGCTTGCTTGCTTTACAACAGAGACAAAGTCCTCCTGATTTGACATGCAAAGGTCCAGTCAGTTCTAGCTTCTATCTCTTTTTAACCTCAAAGTCATTTTGACAGTTTGAATACACCAGTGAAGAAGAAATATCACTGAAAAGGGGAGGTTATACCTGTTTATCCCATCCACCATGAAGGAGACATGGTATAGGGTGTATAAAACTAGGGCTGGGATCAAGGGAGTTCATAGCTATACACATTTTTGCCATTGAGCTCTTGCCTGACGGGAGTTGTATCCTCCTCAGCTCTGTTTCTCATCTCACCAGTTGTCTGATCTTATCTAAAAAGGGCATAAATTCCCACAAAAAACTCCAAACATATATTACTACATTTTAACAGAGCTCTGAGCCCAGCAGAGCCCTGGTGTCTGCTAGAGCCTCTGGATACTCGATACAAACAGCAATAGGTACAGCATGACCTTATTTTATTGTGATCATGGAGAGAATAAACCAGTTAGCAAGTGCACAACCTAGTGCCCTGTGCCCTAACCACACTCTTCTCCCAAGAGTGGGCCTGATATTCCTCTACAGAAGCTTTTCAGTGTGCGGCCCTTTCTCAGCCCTGGCACCCTTGTCCAGCATCGGGACCGAACCCACTTCCCTCTCTTCAGGGATACTTAGCATGTAGTCCTTTAAGTACAGAAACTATGGGTAGGAAGCTATCTGAAGCATAAAGGTATCCACACCGTGGCTGAAGAGACAGCCAGCACCTCTTACATACCTGTATCACCCACAAAAGGACAAAAGCTCCTGCTGAGGGCAATATCTACTGAAACCAAGATTAATAAAACCTGGTCTAAACCCCAAGCCTTGTGTGGTCCTCCCAGAGGTGGTGGCTGTCTTCTGCCAGCCTTTCTGCTGGGTCTTGCTCCGTTGCCAGAAATGTCTCAGTTTTGGGGGCTGTTTTGAGCTGTCAACATAAGGCACAGAGGTCTGGGAACTGCAAGAGAATTATCAGCAGTATCACTAACAAGCCCCACCTTTTAGACAGCTGAATTCACAGGACATAGAAGTCCCTAAAACCTCTCCTCCCCTTGACCCTCTCTCTTTTAAAACATTGGTGGGTTCTGGATTAGACCATCCATAAAATTCAACAGTCCCGTTAAGACTAAATTCACCTCATTTCAATGGTGATATATGAGCACATTGGCAAACAGACCAGCATTGTATCAACACTTAAAGCTGACACTGCTACAGCACTAAAGGAAAAAATACTGGTAGTTAGCTCCAATAAGTTAGAAATCTTCTTTGATCAAGACACTGAAAGTGATTGAGACAGACTGTGTAAGAGTCCTTACAAAGTGTCAAGGTACAGAAGACATTACAGTTTATGGTAAATAATCTATTGCTCTAGGGTTTTATAAGTTGACTGCGGCCCAATGAAGACTTCTCAAGAAGGCTGGCAGCTTAGAACTAGGCTAGCATTTATTATTTATTATTTTACCAGCTTACTTAATCAGTTCCCAAAGCTCTTTGCAAGATGGTAAGGACTTTTGGGGAGAGAGAGAGAGCTCTCACGTAAAGATCAGAACAGTACAATGCTGTGGAAACTGGAAATCCCTGGAGATTCAGAAGAGGTACCTACACTCTGCACTGGAAAACTGTTCCACACATTAGAGGAGCATCCTCAGAGTACAGAAGGAGGCAGAGAGCAGAAGCCACAGTCAGTAGCTGTCACTGCTCACCATCCTCAGCCTGTCCTCAAGAAGAAAAGTCAGCTTGAGGAAAGAGAAGTCAGCTTTTAGGAAGAGAAAGTAGATGTTTGTGCCCACATGACAAGTTTCATAAGATGATGAAAGGGTCCTTGATAGCAGGGGGCTGGGGGGTGGTGTTTGATACCTGCTGCCAAGTGGATAGAGCAGCGTATTGAGAAGTCTGGCAACTGACAGACATCTCCAAGCAGCCCATTCTCAAGTGTACCAGGACTGTCCCTGGCATAACACGGCTCTAAGTGGGACTGGAGTATATGTTACTCAAGCCACCTACAGACACACTCCCCCACCCCAGGCTCCCTGACCTGGCAGGTGCAGTCATCCCCTCCAGCAGTGAGTGATCCCCTGCCACAAGCCAGCTCTGAACTCCACTGGAGATACAACACAATAGGAGCAACAAGAAAACTCACTATTTCTGCTCCAGATACCCTACAGGTCAAAGTCTCTCCCATAAGCAACAACATACCCAGTTCTTCTACCTGCCTCCCAAAGCTTCAGGCTGAGGTTCCTCATTTACCCCAATAAATATCGGTGAATGCTCTGAAAGCTAACTCTAACAGCTCCCAACCCAGAGCCACAATTCGCAGATTGGAAACTGGGTTACTGTACTGGCAGGATAATCCTCCCCATCCCCTAGGGCTTAACCACTGAACTCAGAGCACCTGGCACTGGTAAGACACACAGATCCCACAGGAGACTGAGTGAGGGTCTTTGCAGATGAAAAGTAGAGGGAAAACCCATCTGACACTGAAGGATTTTCATTTTTACACAGAGAAATGAGGTCCAGAGACTATTGCCCAGTGTCACACAAGAACATGAGAGATGTGAAAACTTAGTACGGGTATTCTGAGTTGCATTAAACATAGTCCCACTCTTCCTCATGCACACACTACTTCCACATTAAAAAGAACAATTACTGAACAGGACATAAATATCTTACACCTCCAGACATACACTTAAATTCACAAGCCTATGCATTTTCTCCTCTTATATTTAAAAGGAAAATGTATGGGGAAATTTATTTTTCTTGGTGGTAAAGTAACACCTTACATATTTTGTTTACCAGCACGTTACTTTTTGGCTGTTTCAGAATATTACGTCAACCACCTCAGGGTGTCTTTTTTTAGCTTTCATGCAAGTAAAACATTTATAATTTTACTGGTTGACCAAATGATAAAAGTCTGTTTATATCAGTAGAGCCAGAGTGGTCAACCTGCAGCTGGAAGGGAAGAAGGGAATGTTTTTGAGAATGCAATACTTGTGAGCTGAAATGGAAAGAATGATTTTCTGTTTCTTTCCCTCCCTTCTTTTATCTTCTCTGTCCTCTAATGACTTGCTGAATTTTTCCCAACCTCATTTGGTTAATATTACTTCTGATCTTTTTATTCACCCTTGAACTAAACATAAAGGTCTTTCTCCTGTAGCACACCCTTGTAATACGAGCCCAGCATCAGCAGGCATTCCAGGCACATAACTATAGGCTCCTACAATTTTTAAAGGGCCTCAAATCTCCATCAAGTGAAGATGTCAGCAACTTAAACTCTAAAAGTTCATCTGATTAAATCTGCAATAAAATAGGCACCATGTAAATGATTTTTCTGTTTCCCTAGTATTTTCCACTACTGCACCATGAGACCATTTCTACATTTGTTGCTTCTGTGTTAAGATATGAGTGTGCTATAAGTTGCCTAGTTATAACTGCATTTTTTTAATCGGCATAAAATATATGCCAGTGTTTGACTGAGGTCCAGCTCCATTACTAAATGCAGAAGCATCTAACTAGAGCAAGGTGCACCTATCTTCTGAAAAGCGGGCTTTTCCAAATAGCCTGACACATGTGCCAAACTCACTTGGCTACCATCAGCTTTGAACTCTGAGCACAGAAACCAGCCTCATAGCCCCAGAGCCAGGGGCTGCCTGCTGGCCCTTGGAAAATGTTGCCCTGACTGGGGTGCCCAGAAGGAAGCTGGTGAGTTCTTCCCCCGATCTAGGCATTTAATAAACCCTAGCAAGTTAATCTGTCAAGCTTTTAGTGAAATATGCTTATATCCCTACGTTAATAATATGTCAGAGGGGCTTTCAGTTTGTCTCCAGGATTGCAAATCCTAAGACTATATATGCTTTTGCTTACACTGCCAGCTCTTTGGAGCAGCACTTGTTCTGGCTATGTGTGTGGGCAGCAGCGAGCACAGCTCTGGTGCCACTAGGACGCAATCAAATATTAATAACTACACAGAGTATGCCTGCATTCCCTCATTAGGAGCTAAATATGTTTGTGCTTGAAGTGACTGATGGAGCATTTGAGTCTTTCATCCAACGTCATCTAATGGCAAGCTTTAAGGAGCAAGTAAACTACCACTTCCCTGCTCCCTTACTCTTAAACCGGGGAGATTTGATGTTTCTTAGCTGAAGTTAGAGAGATCATGCAACATTGGGTTCAGAGGCACCAGTGTAATAAGCCCTGGGTCACATCAGCACGTTGTGGTGCTTCTCCTTCATCTCTGTGGATTTCTAACAGAGAAAACTTAGTATAGATCTGTCTCTATGGGCACTCCCTCCCTCACCATGAAGTGAAGACTATGCTTTTCTGTGCCTCACAAACCTTGTGATAGTAATTTCCAGACATGCAAAGAGGAAAAAAGCATTAATTGTTCCATAGTTGTTTCCAGCCCAAAGGACAGGGGCTCCCCCCTGCCCCATGTGTCACAGGAAACATAGGTAAACTTCTGTTCTTAACAGCAAACCAGAAGTAAGTCTTCTGACCTTACAGCAGTGCAGATGTAGTAGTTAACTTTGCTCTGGGCCAACAAACCAAATATCATGAGAGCCCCCCACCTGTTGCAAAGAACAGAGGGGAAACCAGACTGTTACTCTGCATCATACCCCAAGGCAACACCCCACATAAGGCTGACGTGTCACTGACGCGCAAAATAAGGTGCTGTGCTACTGGGTGCTGTCTTGCCTGTCCTGGGAACCATTAATCCTATTAATTGCATATAAAAAGTCTGGTAGCAATTCTACAAATGAGTAAACACCGAGATAAAAGTGTAATCGTCCTAGTACAGCAAATTGGATTCAAGTCCTCATTGAACGATCCTGTTTCATTTCAGCAATTTTATTATCACCATTACTGGAACAAATTACTTTATTAAACAAAAGGGGCTTTTGTAAAAGAATTTCTTCTTGTGGGCAATATCATGAAGCTCTGTAACACAAAACCAGCAATTACACTTGTCAGGGGATTTCTTTAAGCAATTCAGCTAATGGCTTATGACAGGTAAGACTTAAAATGTTCATGCAAGCCTTCCCTCTGCTATATAGACATATTTTGTCAGCACAAAAAAGCACTTTTAGTGAAATGAATGCTTTGGGCAGTGGTTTGGTTGAAATGCTGCAGAAGGTAAGAAATGGATGGCTACAAGCTCTTTAGAAGGGATAGACAAGGTAGAAGAGGTGGGGGGGTGGCTCTCTATGTTAGGGAGTGTTTTGACTGTACAGAGCTACACGATTCTGATGACAAGGTGGAGTGCTTATGGGCGAGGATGAGAGGGAAAGACAATAAGGCAGATATTGTGCTGGGAGTCTGTTATAGACCACCCAACCAGGTTGAAGAGATGGATGAATCGTTCTACAAGTGGCTGGCAGTAGTCTCAGAATCGTGTGCCCTTGCCCTCGTGGGGGACTTTAACTTTCCAGACATCTGCTGGAAATAGAACACAGCAGTGAGTAAACAATCTAGGAGGTTCCTGGAGCGTGTGGAAGATAAATTCCTGACAACTGGTGGGTGAGTCAACCAGGGCAGGAGCCTTGCTAGATCTATTGTGTACAAACAAGGAAGGACTGGTGGGAGGTGTGATGGTTGGAGGCCATCTTGGGCTTCGCAACGATGAGATGATATGTTTAATATCTTTATTGATGATTTGGATGAGGGGATTGAGTGCACCCTCAGTAAGTTTGCAGATGACACCAAGTTGGAAGGGAGGGTTAATCTGCTTGAGGGTAGGAAGGCTCTACAGAGAGATCTGGACAGGCTGGATCGATGAGCCGAGGCCAATTGTACGAGGTTCAACAAGGCCAAGTGCCAAGTCCTGCACTTGGGTCACAGCAACCCCATGCAGCGCTACAGGCTTGGGGAAGAGTGGCTGGAAAGCTGCACAGCAGAGAAAGACCTGGGGGTGCTGGTGTACAACCAGCTGAATATGAGCCAGCAGTGTGCCAGGTGGCCAAGAAGGCCAATAGCATCCTGGCATGTATCAGAAATAGTGTGGCCAGCAGGAGCAGGGAGGTGATTGTTCCCCTGTACTCGGCACTGGTGAGGCCGCACCTCGAGTCCTGTGTTCAGTTTTGGGCCCCTCACTACAGGAAAGACATTGAGGTGCTGGAGCGTGTCCAGAGAAGGGCAACTGAGTTGGTGAGGGGCCTGGAGCACAAGTCTTGTGAGGAGCGGCTGAGGGAGCTGGGGCTGTTTAGTCTGGAGGAGAGGAGGCTGAGGGGAGACCTTATCACTCTCTGCAACTACCTGAAGGGGGGCTGTAGTGAGGTGGGTGCTGGTCTCTTCCGTCAGGTGGCTGGAGATAGGATGAGAGGAAATGGCCTCAAGTTGAGGCAAGGGAGATTTAGGTTAGATATTAGGAAAAATTGGGCTGCCCAGGGAAGTGATTGAGTCACCATCCCTGGAGATATTCAAAAAGCAAGTGGACAGGGTACTTCAGGACCTGGTTTAGTGGTCACGGTTAATGGCTGGACTCGATCTTAAAGGTCTTTTCCAACCTAAATGATTCTATGATTCTAAGGCTTGGGGTAGGCTGACGCGCAGGACAAGGGGACTGGGCAGGACTCCTCGTTTAAATTAGGAATAAAGTCTGATGACAGTTACACAGTAACAGAGACACACAAATACCTGGAGAAATCAAGACAAACCCCATTGCTGGGGGAAGTAGAATAGAAAAGATTGCTTTGCTGTAGCATCAACCTAAGAAGTATGCCAAGGGAGTCTTCTAGCTCTTGATGCTTTCACATCAAGATGGAAGGACAGCTTGGACTTAAAAGATGTTTCCATCAAAGACAAATTATCAGGCTCATTGCAGAAATAGCTGGATGACCTTTAACAGCCAGTGGGTTTTTTTTGTTGTTGTTGTTTTTTGTTTTTTTTTTTAATGCAGTTCTGCAGGCTATACCATTTATTATGCATAAACAGAGTGTTTGGAAAACTGCTGTCCTGACAAAGCATACTTTGACAAAAGGCTGCAGGATCTAAGGAAGACAAGTGTTCTATAAACAAAACCACCAAAAACCTATTTTAATCAGTATTAAAGGCTTAAAAAGAGCATCAAAGACAGAGCCAAGTGCCATACTGAAACCTGTATGCACTAATGTCTACCAACGCTATTAGGAAGCTGATACCTCCAAGAAATTAGGGCCAGGGTGCCCCAATTGTATGATGGCTTTGACAGTGTCAGCCAATGCTGTTGGTTGGTTGGTTGTGCTGAGACATTAGACATAATTTCCCTCTATTCTGCAATTGCCGTCCCCCTCTCAGGTTCCCCGTCATGCTTCTGGAAAAGTCAGCCATGATTTGACTATCACTATGCAGAATGGGTAAAAAACAGAAAAACACATATCACAGGCATAAATATGCCACCAGAAATAAGAAAACCATACCCAGTCTTGGGCATCTCTTCTACCTCAGTGTTAGCCCAAGAACACAAGGGGCTCCCAGATGGCCAGTAGACAAGGCAGTGTGACTATTTCAGACACTTCACCTTTGTTGCGCTTCACTCTGAGTTTCTCTATTGTGTATGTCATGAAGTCAAAAGTCCAGGAGAGTTAATATAAATCCTTACATTCTCATTCTCCATGTACACAGCTATTTGAAATCAATAGCTGGGGCTCCTAAGGACTGATGTGGATCTCAGCTTGGAGATCTGTGCACAGCTCCATTCAGCCCTGGTGTCCTCCATCTATTCTTAAGCCCTCTAATTCCAAAGGCAAACTTTTTTTTTTTTAAGGTCACCTCACCCCGCACCTCACTCTCACACACACACAGTTCTTCAAAAAGGGAGGCCTACACTGGCCCTGTTTACTTAGAGCACAAACATATTCAAGCCAGCGATGTCAGATTAAAGGAAGAAAGGGGAGAGAAATCAAAGCCTCTAAACTGCACATAAAAGGCAATCGCTGGCAACCAATCTGTTCTACTTCCAACTCTTTGCACTTTATGAATAAAGGTCAAGCTGGTATTAGCACCCAAATGTTAATGTTCTTATAAGGATTTAAGCTGCTTTAACAGCTGAGTAAGTGAGAGTGATCCACAGGGCCACACCTAATCATGCCCTTACAGCAGGGAAGACCTCTGCTTCTCAGAGCCGGCTGTCCACAGGGGCACAGGGAGACCTACAAGAGCGAATTACTTACCGATTGCCTAAAGAAGACTTGAGGTTAACTAGCCCCGTCCCTGTTATTCTTCCATCTGCTGTGCCTGCTGGTTGCTCTTTTACCTTCACCTATTTTGTGCTTGTTTAGCTTGTCAGGCTTCTTTCTGGCTCTGTAGTGGTGGCTTTCAGGACATGAACTGGTATACAGAAAAAGCACCCTCAGATAATTCCCACATCTGACTTGCAAGGAGTTCATCTACCTTTCTTGTTTTTTAAAAGTGACACACCTCTTTTTAAGCACCTTCCCCCCCCCCCCCCCCCCCCCCCCCATTTACGGTTAACAAGGCACAACTGTCCATTCCCTTCTTCCACAGTAAAAATTTTGGACCAACTGGCAGCCAGACCCAATTCCCAGTTTTCTTTCAAAGTTGATGATGCAGTCTCTATTTAAAAGGTAATGCAGCTCTCACTTTTGCAGTCGTGCCCTAAGTGTACTGGAAGTACCCAGCTCCCCAAAGCAGCTATTAAATTCTCTCACCTAACTCTCCAGGCGGCAGCAGAGACCTAGCAACTTCATGTCCACATTTCCAAATGCACAGCATGCTGAAAAAGCTTCAGAATGACTCAATACCAGCTCACTGTACCAGACAGAGACCTCACCCACCAAAGGAAAAGAGGTTTTACCGAAGAAAGAAAAAGTCAATATTTGGGATATGTTTTCATAAAGTCAGGACAAGTGCACTGCTAAATTAATTCATGTCTGGCATTTACAAACAGTAACTTGATCTTTCAGCTGGTGCCCTTGCCAAGTCAAGCAGTTTTTAAAAATTAAATTTTTGTAAAGGTGAATTTAGTGCTAATGAAATTGAAAGACCAGAAGCAATAGCTTGCGCAAGGCACTGGCCTGCCAGGCTCTGCAGGAGCTTCCCTTCTGCTGCTGACAGGGCATCTAGATCCTGAGCTGTATAAAATTGGTTGCTCAAGTCCTAGGCCTCACCCCCTCTAGGACAGCCGGCTGGGATTGCTTTTTGAATGCACAGCAAGAGAAATCCAGTCATTTAACAGGCTACCCTAAGGCAAGCTGCCCAGCACCGATCAAAGTTATGCATTACACTTTTTGGAGTCACAGGAGAGAAGGAGTTACCAAGTGTGTCACGCTAAGCCAGCGCTTGCCATTCAGTATTGCATTTCTGCAGTCCTATCTGAAAAGGGATGGAGACGAGTCCATCAGCAAAGGTTCAGTCAACATCCAGAACAATAACTTCTGAACTGCTAAGGTTCAACCGGGATGCTTCCCCGAGGCTGAGCAAATACCTGAAGTGACGAGGGAAGCCACCCCATTAACGGTGCTGCTGTACTCCCCCTCCTGTGGCCCTGCGCAAGGCCAGCCCGACCCAGGAACCGCTCGATCTCAGCGGGCAGCACCTCCAAGCCAAACCCTACTGATCCCAAACAGCTCTCTCCTGGGGAGCAGAGTCTTTCTCTCTGGCACACACCCTTATGGCACATGAATTATTTTCTGTCAAGAGAGGATTAGGCAATATTATTTGAGACCAGTTAACTGGCCAGACTCCCAGCGAAAGCTTGGCTCTGCAGGCTGGGTCCTCCCTGCTTCCAAAGGGCTGCTGCACGCAGTCCGCACCAGGCTGTTAGCGCGCTCAGAGTCACCCTCCGCACCGCTGCATGTCTTTGCGCAATTTTTTGTTTCCGAGGCATTAGCTGTCCATAAATTTGCTTACGTTCCTTTTTTTTTTTTTTATTTGCACATTTATAGTAAAGAAATCCTCAGTCAGGAATACCCTCCTCTTCCCTCCTCCTCACACAAACTCGGCCAAGTCTCAGGGCCACTTGCTCTCTGTTGAACTGAACTTGTTTTCCACATCATTAACTACAATTACCTATCCAGCAAGGGGATTAAAAAACCAAGCTCCAACTTCTGGCTCCGGCAGACACACAGAAAGGAGCCCTATTTGCATATTCCAGCTGCCTTTTCGCTACCGACTTTGCAGAGCTACAGAGCCCAATTAAGCAAGGCCGAGGGGGAAAGCGCCGCAGCCAGAAGCGGGCGGACCGCCGCCATTTCGGGCCTCCTCAAGAGAGGTGGGGGCTCACTCGGCTGCATTCCGCGTACCCCGGAGCAGGCCCCCGTCCTCGTCCCCCGTGTTTAGGGACCCGTTTGCTTGCCCCCCCCCCAGCGCTTGCCAAGCTGTGCCTCGGGGGGGCCTCCCTGGTGGTCCGCAGAGTGCCCCCTCCCCGCTCCCCGGGGGGCTCCGGGCCGCCGGGAGAGGCGGCGGGGCCCGGCTCCGAGCGAGGCCCCCGCGCAGGGCAGCGCTCGCAGGGCTGCGGCCGGGACGGCTCCCAAACGAGCTCCAGCGCCAGCATTTCCATTTTAAAGCCCCAAGTTGGTTAAACACCCCCCCCCCCCCCCTCCTCCTCCCCCTCCCCACCCCGGCGTTAAGAAATGCAAATGTGACCAATCCTATTTTATGTTAAAAAGCGAAAAACATTTCAATGTATTCTTGTCTTGTATGACTGGCTAAGAGCCTCTAAATCCCCACCATTTACCAAATTAAACTAATTGAAAGAGCTTCCAAAAGCCACATCTGTAGGCTGACGTCTGTCCCTGCCTTTCGCTTTAGGCTGGGGGAAACTGTTCTCCATCCCATTGATCCCTGAATAGTCACGCCTGTCAGGAAGCCACATCAACCATTATCATTCTAATTTTACTGCCTTTCTTGGTCCCTAATCTAATTTGCAACGATGCTTAAGCATTTCGCAAGGCCATAGCACTTTCTTCAGAATTTCAACAAGAGCATTAAACCCCCAATTTACATTAATGAAGTGCACATTTAATTAGGGGAGAGGGTAAATGGAGGGCTCTTCAAGAGCAGTTTGCGTGGTATGATAGGCACTTGAAAAACGAAGATGTACCTGATAAAAGACTCTCGGTGCAGCCTTCGTGCCTCATTTCACCTCTCAGCTTCCTTCCCCACCCCAAAACCACTGACACCGAGCCCAAGAGAACAGGGTCTGGCAACGAGAGAAGGCAGTACCCCTCTGGCCCAGAGGGTCGGCCGGTGTGCACCTCCCACCGATGGGAAGCTCTGGTCTTGGGGGTCAGCTGCGCTTCAGGCCCCATCCCGCACAAACCTGCGTGGAAGCCGCATCCAGCCAACTCGGTGCTTTCACGCATTCAAAGCCATACACTTGCACCCTCAAACTGGTTGAAAACAGCCCTCTCTAGCTAAGGTTTTCCCTCCTCAAGGGCATCCAAACACATATATACAGACACAGACCTCAGTTTCTGGGGGCAGAGACTGCCTCTCACCGAAGGTTTTCCTACTGTTCCACACAACCAGTCTCTGGAGCTCAGGCTCCATGTGTTACCAAAGCACTTCTCAACCAAGACACCACTCAGAAAAGGGAACAGAGGACAGATTCCAGTCTTTAACATTTATATCCACAATTTTCTGCTGGTACACTCCTGTCCTGCTACACCTTTGAGTGGCAGGGAACGCAAATCTCCTTCTGAGCCTTCTCCTCTGGAACCAAGGTATGAATGAAGAAATGAAGTGCCAGCTGGAGTCAGCCGTGAGATGCTAGCTGGGCATCCCTCCCCTCAGCAGCTCATCAGGCACTCCTTCAAACCAGCCCTCCTCTGAGGGAGCTGGCAACTTCCCACGCCTCACTTCAACCCTGTGTGCTCAATCCAGTGGCATGGGGATTTCCCCAAGGTCCAAGCCCCTGCTCTGGGAACATCTCCCTTGCTTCTCCCACTGCTGCAAGCAAGCCAGCTCACGCTGAAGCATCTCCCATAGCGAGGCAGTAACTGGACACACGGGCTCCAACTTGCGTCTCTGTCATCGCACTGAGCAGAGAAAATTACTCTAGAGGAAGGCTTGGCAAGTCACATGGCATTTTTTTTTAATACATTTCTAATAGAGGACACAGCACGGATGTGATCCTCCTAAATCTCACAATGCTAGCAGCAAGCGCTTTCAGTACTGTGCCACATCAGCTAGCCTCAACTCTCCTAGCACTTCTGGTGTCCTCACCACCCATGCTCTCAGTGTCAGTGCAGGCACAGAACTAGTAGTGCAGGAACAGCCACCAAGAAAATGGGAGTTGGGAGCAGCCTCTGTGCTGGGCTGCAGGTCAGCAAGAATTAAATACTTAAATACCTCCTTAACAGAATGTGTGAAGCAGTTCAATATAAACTAGTTTCATAGAGAAGGCTTATGTGAAAGTTTTCTTCAAATTGAGGGCTTTTCTTCAAAAGCCTTATCAAGACTGCAAAATGTGACAGAGGAGAAGGGCAGCAAAGATGACAACAGAAAAGGACCATCCAAAATCTGTTATAGGAGATAACACAGAACGTGTCATAAAATAATTTCTTTGACAGAAATATTGTCAAAGAACCAGCAGGAGGGAAAATGTAACAGAAGAACACACACAAATATATTACTGTACAAGTAGAGGAATCTGAGAAGTAAAATAAAGGAAGTGATTTAGAAATAAGTAAGTAGCTGACAGAGTGAGAGCAGAGTGATTTCTAGCAGCAACGCAGCAGGAGACAAGCCTGAAGAAGGCAAGGATGAGGGCGAGGGTGAAGAGGTTAAGCAGCAGAGAATGAAGACATGAGAAACACGAAGCAATGCCTCGCAACGCGAGCAGAGACTGTTATGTCAGCTGAGATACTTTGGGGAACTGCATTTTAGCAGCAATAACAACACAAACAAATATATTAACATTACAGACTACCACCAAAAACTTTTCCACCAAATTATACACCCACTCCCCGATGCTTTTCTCTCCAACATACAGTCATCTCCCCTCCAACCGCAATGTTGTGATGTTTCACTTTGGATTATCCCCTTGACTGAAGGCAGAAGCAATGCAGCAGCTGCCGCAAAGCACAGGACAGCCCCAGCCCCGAGGGTCTCTAGGGGGAGCAGGGCCAGGTGAAGCAGGCATCTCTGCAGCCCCAGAGATCCTACAGAGTTAGGGTCACACATCTATGGCCTCGTCCTCCCCCCTTCTTCCCAAACTCTTGATCAGCAGGAACTCTGGCTACCGCCCAGAAGTACTGGAAATGAGACTGCGCTGCCCAGGGTTGACAAGCCAGCCTAAAAGCGCAAAGCAAACTCAACTGTGTTCAACACAATGCAGGAATAACACAGCATGCACTTAAGGAAACCACACTTGCACATCAGCCACATCAGATCAAAGCATTGCCAGCATGGTCTTCAGGTGTCTCTGTCACCTGATCTCACAGCCCTGCTCGCTGACCACCCCCACTTACGGTTTGTTGTCATGCCGGGGGAAAAAAAAGGAAGCCTGGACACGGACGCATCTCTTGCTGGGCATCTCATCCATGGGACCTCACAGCCTACCAGAAGCCCAAGTCCTCTTTCAGGTAGATCAGGCCCCCTCACCTCACCACCCAAACCTCTCCCGCTCCTGGAGCACTGCTGAAATAACCTCCAGGACCAGCCCCAGCCAAGCACTCTCCCTCAGGGCATGCCATGTGGGCCAGGTGCCTGTGATGAGCCAGAGAGGCAGCAACAACCCCCAGCTGTGACCAGGGGACAGGGGGGCTGACCCCCAGCACAGGGCACAGCTGCAGCTCATGCCCTTGTCCCCCCGTCCGCTGGCACAGCAGCGTAGGCTGGATACTGCCAACCACAAAGTGGGGCATGCCAGCCCAGCTGGGGGCCTGGCCTTCTCTGATGAGCTCCCGTGTCATTTTTGCTGTCCCAAATTTCACTTGCAGGGCAAAGTAGGACTTCTGTGGAAAAGTCTACACAGGCAAGGATGGGAGGAATTTCTAGGAGAACAGGCAAACCCCAGCGCTGCTGTGAGCCTGCTTCAAGGGTGTGTTGCAGCACAGCAGCATCTTGCTTACACTGGCTGGGGATATCCGAGTTTCCAGACTTGGGTGACACAGGTCCGCCACTACAAACGAGACCCTACGTTTAAATGCTTCCCCAGCAGATCAGGATTTAGTTTGTGTGCTTCTGGTGTGGCTTTTGTAAATTAGAACAAAAGAATTGGTTCTTGTTTCCAGAAGTTTATTGTAAGTAGAGTTCTAGACCGAGGGTCATTTGAACCCTCCCCTGGTTTGTTGATATCAGCATTGTTTCTCCTGCATTACTAATACAAGAGGGTTCACACCAGGTAATAAGATAAAGCAAAAGTACTTGGCTAAATTCTGATTCCCCTGCTCGCTGAGCTGTTATACAAACTAGAGGATGTGTGACATGGGCTTAGAGGATGTGGATAATCTAAATGAAACTGAGACCTGATGCTGCAGTTACCTTCTTTCTTACTGTGGTTCTGCTTTGCTATCCCCAGCCGTCATCCCTCTGGGGGTACTGGAAGGGAGTATCTGAGTTTGGACTGCCTTGCTTGACAGTGCTGCAAATGAAACCTCCTCAGTCACCCCATAAAAATGCTCCCGTCTGACCTCTGGAGCAGCCAGAGCTGGGGGCAGCAGCAACAAGAGGTACTCACCTCAGCTCCTCATTTCTCACAGCTGGGATGAAAAGCAGGTCTAAACATCACTGCCATTAAGTGTCACTGTCACTGCTATTCTGTGACCTAGAGACAGACTGCTGTTTGCATGGCACGGGCGAGTGCTTAGAGTCTGCCAGCATCCGCCAGTACAGATCTGTGCAGCATCAATTGCCCCTGCTGGCATTGTACTGGCAAACTGAGCAGCCCTGGAAGAGCCACAAGGAGTGGCTAGTACCTGGCCCTGCCAAGGTCTTTGTTGCCTATGTTCTTATTGCTTGCCATTGGAAATTTGCCATGTTGCGTACCCTGTGGGGGATTTTTGGCCCAGGAGTTGGCAAGAGTTTTTGCTTTACAAAGGACCATGCTACTGGGCCATGCCGTCATCCATCTGTGCACACAATGTGCTGCCTGTGGGTGAGGATGGAGATTTCCCATTGCTGGAAAGATACTAGAGTGGCTTCTTTTTTCCTCTCACTTGGATTTCATGGCACAGGTATTGGTTTTTATCCACAACTGTGAGCAAAAGGTACAACAATGTAAAAAACACAGAGCCTTTTTTCACTCTTTTTTCCCCAGTTTAGAGGGATTTTTTTCAGTTCACAGCAGAGGAATTTGGCCCAATTTCCTTGTAAATAAAATGCTGGATTGAAAGCATGTTTGTGTCTCCACTCACAAGTAGCACATGAGCAGCGGGATCACAGAGTTGATGCAGTATGGAATCCCATTTCTAAACAGAAGAGTAGCATCCAGCAGAGTTGTTGAAGCCTAGATAAAAACAAACCATTATGGTGGAATCAAGCGTGTTAACACAGAGCAAGAATACAAAAGCAATAATGAAAATAATGAATTGCTTATGAAAAGTCAGAATCTGGGAAACTGTTTACTGTTTAAACATCATTATGCCTTTTTAGTCACTTGTTCACGTAATATGTTAACGCACTGAAACTGTTCTTTTTTGATGGCCATGTGAACTAGATCACGTCATAGACGGCAGCTGTGCTAATTCATCCATGCCAGCAGCCTGTCTGCTGAGATGATAGCAAGCTTCCTTCAAAACTCCTACAGCTGTGCTGGTTTTGAGTAGGAACTTCAACAGAAATCCCCCAGAAGGGAGAAAGAACTACTAGAGTTTTGTAGCCTTAAAAAAGTCAACAGAAATCTCCATCAAATAACTTCAAACACCTAATAATTCATGGTAGTATTTTCCACAGTGCATTTATGAAGCATCTGGATGTTATACTAATGTAAGAGTGCCCTTCCAGCACACCAGGAAGCTTTCTGAAGGTGTAAGACCCTCTTTTAGTTCTAATTCCTCTGTCTCAAAAACACTATGTCCAGTTTATATCGTTTAACCTTATTTTTTACCAAAATATGCTTATATGCCAGAGGACCGTGAACAAGACATTTCAGATGCCTTAGTTTCCTTTTGGCAAACTTCTGGAAAGACTAAGTTGTCCAAAATCATCAGAGAAATTTACTTGAAAAATACTTTGCTTTTAAAAATGCCCACTCCCCATTGTCTGTAGGACCACAGGAGCTGCTGACCTCTGGTAGTGCTGTTATAAACTTTGCAGATCTGAAACCCCTTCTATAAACTTAGCTTGTGACCTGAGGTTAACAAAATATTTGAAACATGATTTCAGTAATCTGACAGTCCTGTTTCAGTGGCCTCCAGAACAGGGTTGGTTTCCACAGATTACTGGAAGGCTACTCAGGCCGTGCATGGTGCCAAAATCAAAGTGATCAATAAAACTGAATGTTTGTAGACTTCATAACTTGGGGCATAATTCAAGCATTTCCCTATCAGGGGGTAGATGGAAAGTGCACTGACAGCATTTACCACATTTTACTGACACCCCAACCAGCTCTGTAAAGAGCTCCAGCCTGGAGACTGGAAGCAAAATAGTGGCAAATGTCAGAGTTTGGCATATGCTAAATAACCTGTCTTTTCAGCATCTTAATACTGTATCCGTGGGAGCGATAGTCAATATCTAAATTCTTGGGCTCTCAGTTGCACCTGGAAGATCCCCTTTTTTTCCTGAATTTAGGGATGACTTATTGTCTTCTGAGTTGCACCTGAAGCGGTTCTTTAAAACCAATGGATGAAGACCTCCCTCGGAGAGCAGATCAGCTCTCTGCATTGTACTGCCACGAGCAGCCTTGGCAGCGACTGTTACCCTGGCGAGGTCTGCCATGCTGTGCACTCCGCACTTGTTCTGCGGTCACTCGTGGCATCGCCACCTCAGGAAGGAGATCTGGATCACAAAGAGGCAAGCACTTGCATTTTTAGCGTACCTTCTCTGTGGTTCCATGGTGGGTCATGTTGTTGTACATGTTTCACTGATTAAGAATAACAGTTTTGTCATTTGGCCCCTTCCACTTGTACAAAAGAGACCAGGTCAGTTACCTTTCAATGCTACCCGGCATTCAGAAATGTAAGCAACAAAAGGGAAGGCAAAGTGGTTTTGGTCTGGAGGCTTTCCAGGGTCTGCAATGAGCTTTGAAGCAGGCGCTTAGCATATCGTCTGTACTGAATGTTGCTCCAATGCGACGGCACAATAGAAAGCAAGTGCTAGTGAGAGTGGGACCACCCCATCTGCAGGAAATCTCAGCTTGTTTTATGTCGAAAGGTGCAGATGTTCATCAGGTTTACCACCACTCTTTTGCCATTTATTTGCCCGGTGTTTCGGAGGAGTTAACTCTAATACGAATCTTTGCCATGTAACATGGTGTAAATGAATATAGTGCCATGTAACTGTAAATGAGACTCCATGTGATGCTGCCTGTCACTGGGTTGCCTGTGGAAATAAGACATGTGTAATCACCAGAGAGGTATTCTACACATTCAGTCATAAATAATTAAGACTAACCTGCCGCCTTCAGCCCGCTGAAAGAAGATAATGTCATTTGGCTCAGGTTTGGGGAGTTTTCATTTCCCTTTGGTGCAGCTTCAAAAAGCCTTATAAATACATTGCATTGAAACAATCACCTGAGGATAACTCCAGCAAACAAACTGATCCTTACACCTGAGTCTTCCAGGCAGGGACTTTAATTAGGATGACAATCCATGTGACAAAAAATTATATAGTAACAAATAGTAATTGCTCACTGAGAAGGATGTGGATCAGGAGACAAAGGGAGAGGATGAATGAATTGAATCCTTTAACCATTCAGAAAGGGTGGTGGGAGGATAAGAGCAGAAACAGAAACACATTTAGGATTCAGTTCTCAAGAGAGGCTGTAACGGGTTTGTTAGCAGAAATGCACTCCCACTCGGCATGTCGCTGAAACCATAGAAAACCTGGTGCACCTCCATTTTTCAGTGCACAATTGTTTCTTGGAGTCACAGCCTCCTGATATGCTATTCCTAATTCTAGCATGTCAGAAAAACATTTCTGAGCATACGCTGGCATTTCTGAGCATGCATCTGTTGCATACTCTTGAAACACTGAAATTCCTGTAATGTAACATAGATATTTGTGAATGTTTTTCCACAGCACAACTGGGAAATGTGACCTTTTCAGATATATATATTCCACCATGCTGCAGCCACCTGAGAAATTCCAGCAATTCCAGGATATTACCATACCAATTTAAAATTGACTATCTGTGTAGGTAGCTATTTTCCTTTCCCTTCTTTTCCATTCTTATCTGCATATGCTCAGCTTTCAACAAATTTACTTTTTTTTTTTTTGCTTTTTCCAATCTTCTCTTCCCAGACAATTTTAGAGTATGGTTTGTACAGCTTTACACACACTCAAGGCCATAAAACATTCACCACACCTTCAGGTGCCTGTAAACCTTACGGTGAAAGGCAATACTGAGTATTTTATTGAAGACGGCATATTCAATTTTTGCCTTTTTGTAAACTACGGAACTTTATTCCTGTACAAGCTCTTGCCATCACTTACAAATAAAAGACAGATGTCATGTGAACCTGTGGCCTTATTGAAAGTCCACTAGTGTCACTCTGAAGAGCTAAGGGGGGCAGATGAAATGGTTGATGGTTATGTGGATTCCTGAGAGGAAGAAAAGAAGCCTGATTTGCCTGCAGAGCTGGACTTCACCTGATTTTTTCTGCATATTTCCTCCTGCTTTTGCTTATTGTTTCCCTTGGCCCTTTTTATTTTTTTATGTTTCTCTCTGCTTCATGTTTCGAGTCTTGTTTCAGTTGGGTGCTATGTGTGAAGGAGAGCCAGGCTGATAACAGGACTGCGTATTTGTCAATCACAAACTCTTTCACTGAACAAAGCAACTGAAATATTACAAGCAAATTAATGATAACATTCACCATTAGATGTCAAAGCTGGGGCCATAATTATTATGTTGTTTACTGGAAACCTAAAAAATAAGAAAGAAGAGAGTGATTTGACCTACACTTAATGCAGAGGATCAAGTGGTAGAAATCTGAGTGCAGTGCTCAATTAATTGGCAATTTTAGCTACACTGCAGCCCCTCCCTGACCCAAGGTTCCTATTTAAAATTTAGATACTGCTTAAAATATTTCCCAGAGGTATGAGTTTTGATGCAGTCAAGTCCTTTCAGGAGTTAAGAGTACACTACCACCACAGGAATTTTTTCTCACTGTGGCAGTGGCTGAAATTCAGTCTTGAGCTGCACCCATCAGATACACTTCGTCCTACTCATTCCTGCTTCCTCCTACTTACTCCACACATTGCCATGCCCTTGGTCTATCAGGAGTTCCTCTTTGACACTTCCACCTCTACTTCCCCCAAATCCATAGTACATACAAATCTTCCTAGTCCAAATATTCTCATGTCTGCATCTCATGGTATCTTTGGTGTCTGCTAGCACAACTTCTTACCTAGTGTTGATTTCCTCACAGTGAAGCTGAGCATCATTCTGTGCTGTACAAATTGCAACTACTTAAAGCATGAGGGTGAAAAAAACTTTGGTGTGTATTTTGAGGCTAAACTGCTGATTGCTGCACAGTCCTCAAATACCGTGGTGGCATCTGAGAATGCCCAAAACAGATGATACAGTCTAAAAACATGAAATATTTACTCTTGAGGAAAGATCCCAGGCATTAACCAAATTGGGAAACAGTTTATCTTTCTCTCTTTCTGATTTCATTATTTCTTTCATTTACACTTGTTTAACACTGGGTTGTCACTTCTCTACAATACTGCAATGCAAAAAAAAAAAAAAAAGAGATGAGTCTAAGCTGAGTTTTCAGGCTTCCTCACTCTTCACCTGTTTGGGAGACTTGCATGTGATGAGCTGCCTCCTGGAGTATCTGTTTGTTAGCATTTAATAAGCATTTTAGACAAGATGCTCCATATGTAGGGAGCTCCAGGTAGCCTCTCCATGTCCAGCCAAGGCAGGTGAAGTCCTAGCAGAGCAAAGATCCAAATCAGACTCTTCCTGCAGCTTCTGTCACAGGAGGACAGTAATTAGCAGCATTCAAACCAAACCAAACCAAACCAAACCAAAGCAAACCTATTTTAACACTTACAAGGTATAACTTTTAGCCAGATACCTCATTACCAACTAGGGAAATAATTCTATATTCTTTTCCCAAAATCCACACCCCCAGTCCATCCCCCTTTTCCACTGCTTAGCATATGCTGAACCTGGTTCATTTGCTCCCTTTTGTCCTCACAGCCTTAGGCCAGAAAGGAAAAAAATATTCTATACTCTGATCAAGGAGGGTGTTCCAGTGAAATCAAGCTCATGTGCTTTGCTCTGAAATAAAGAATTAGGAGAGGTTTTTAAAATATTCACTTATGAGAACCGTAGCCTGAGAGCCAAGGGAGAAATAGTTTAAAGGGTGTTGTCATTCGATGGACTAGAAATAATCTGAGATGCAGAAATAATTTGTTATGAGGTTATTTTAAGTTTGCTGAGTGTTCAGTGTTGAATTAGCAAATTTATCCACATTTCATACACAGAAAATGAGCCAGAAAGAGTTGTGGAACCTTTGTTACAAGAACCCCCCCAAACCAACTGGGAGTACTCTCCAAACCAGACTGTTTCTCTCCCTGTTCAGCAAAATACTACTTAGTTCTAGGCTTCTACTTTTTTTTTTTTTAATACCTAGACTTTCAGTGGAGATCACACACTTGGATTGCAACTCTTGGATGCATCTGTGGAAGAGAAGAGAAGAGAAGAGAAGAGAAGAGAAGAGAAGAGAAGAGAAGAGAAGAGAAGAGAAGAGAAGAGAAGAGAAGAGAAGAGAAGAGAAAAAAAAATTGGAGAAGACAGAAGGGCCTGGCAGTTTGGGTGGTATTAAAAAAAAAAAAGTATTCAGGCAGAGTGTAGTGAGAATAGTGGTTTGAAAATACAGCCCTGAAGGAAGAGTCTCCAGAGAAACAATGGGAAAGGAATAAATAAAAAGAAAGTTATAAATTCATCTATTTGCTCTTCCCTGACCCTTGCTTTTACTCCTCTTCACAGCAACTACCCTGGGAAAGGAACAATGCTTTCCCCTGTCACAATATTGAGAAAAATTGAAATGGGGAAGAAAGACCACCAGATGCTTTATTGTCTTAGGCGTTTCCACATAATTAGCTGGGAATAAAGGTCCTCTGCATGGTTTCATTGCATTGAATGAACTTGGATATTGCTACACAGTAGTGTGTTTTATGATTCATGCTCTGTTATCCAGTGGCTTTTTGAAAACTGCCAGCTACTTTATCACTGACGGCCAAGCCTAGGCCTACAACTTAAAATGCAGCAATGCAAAGTTAACTGTGCATGACAGATGTCCATGAAATTGTTTAACACATGCACGCATGCACACCCCACACACACACACACACACTCTCTCTCTCTCTCTCTCACAAAGCTGTCTCTTGCCCTCCTGGCTCTCCCGTGCATCTCTCACTGTGTAGTCAATGTCAGTTTAAAATACAAATAGAACCCGGGTACTGCAGAAGAAATTGTGAGTGCATGGTGAGGACCACAGGTTACTGCACGAATCATGTGCTCTGCCAGCAAACTTTCCGGAGAGGGTGTGAGAATCACGAAGCCAGCTCCTCTAAGTGCGTTGAGAGGGGGTCAGGTTCTCTCCTCTCCTCTCCTTGCCCTCATCTCTCCCTCTCCTCCCCCACCCACTCCCTCCTTGCAGCCCTCCTTCAGTGGGAAGTTTGGGGGTGAGGGCCCCGGGATGTTGAAGTTCTTGTTGGGTTTTCAAAACCACCAGGATTTTACCTCGGGAGCCCCGCTTCCAGAGGAGAGACTCATGGGGCATAATCTTCCTGCTGTTGCGCCTTGTTCCTAATTGTCCATTGACTTCCATGGCAGAGGATTAGGATCACAGGGTCTACAAAATCTTCACACAAGGTGTTCCTCCTCTGAGGAGAACAGGGGGTGCCCTCAGTGGAATTCCTGCCTGTATAAACTGGGCCAAGAGAACCAGACTGCCAGAGAAGGACTAAGTTTTGGGCATGCAGAGAGGAGTTCACTCCAGCTCCATGCAGGGAGCTGCCCGGTGCCTGACATTCCCTCCTGGGAAGCACAGGTCCGTCCCTGCTCCCCAATCCGCTTGTCAAGTACCATGGCATAAAGTGAGAGGGGGGGTGAATGTATCCTTCTCCTTTCTCTGCCTTCCATGAACAGCTCTATTGATTGCCATTGCGTTATTAGCATGGGAAGGTGGTACCCAGTGTGAATGCAAGTGACAGCAGTGAGCCAAAAGAAAGGAAACGGGGAATTGGCTCCCCTCGGAAGGAGAGGCGAGAAGTCCCCTGACCCTGCTTGGACTTACTTTGTATTCTGGAAGGGAAAAGCCCTTTACCCAAGGTTTACTGGCTTCTCTGACAGGCAGGAAATAAACCATGAGAAACCACCCCAGTGCTCAGCAAATGGAGGCTGGGGGGACACAGGAGAGAATCAGATGAGTCTGTCACGTTGCAAAAAACACCCACAACTAATGAACATGCAAAAAAAAAATAAAATCAAACCCACAAATAAAACTGAGAGGTTGCCACTCTTCATATTCTTATGTCTAAACAAACATGGAATTCACTTCTGTTTAAAGTCAAGGTATTTTGCAAGGAAAGCAATAATTCTGCTCTAGAGAATATTGGGCCAAATTCTCTGCCATCAGACAAGCATACTTCTGTTTCCACAGAGGTGGCCCAACTTATTCTGCTCAGTGATTTGGGCTTGTGCTCCTGCCTTATGGACATTACAAGCAGCATAAAGCTCAGCCTCCAGTAAACTACACCCAAGTCCAAACTGAAGAGGATGGTCACTATTCACAGCAGACCTTGGTGGAACTTCTAGAAGGGATTTCAGAATGGGAACCAAGAGGCTGGAGTGACAGGTGTCACTGATGCAATTTGCCCATGAGATTTCTTTTTAATGGGTATTTTCCCCTCTGACACCCACTAGCAACTCAGACTTATTTTCAATTGTCCGAGTAACCAGTTCCATCTTTCACACTCAAGGCTAAGTAAAGCTTATCTGATACCAGGCAGTCAAGATCCTCCAGAAACGTCAAGAAAACGATGCGCTTTTGATCTTTACCAGGGGAAACAAATGCCACAGCTCCCCATCAAAGTTTTCACTCCTTCAGCACAGCATAAAGCAGCTCAGCAGGACACCAATTAAGCGCTGCGGGATGCCGTGTGTGTTTCTGTATGTCTGCATGCCTGCATGCCTGCCTGCGTGTGTGTGCGTGCGAGCGTGTGGCTGGTGGGTGGCCTGCTCAACATTTTGGTGGATGTTTCATTCCCACCCCTTTTACTACGACCCTGGTCAGGCCACTTTTATGCCAGTGACAGCTTCATGAAGCACAAAACATGGAGCAATACATGGCATGAAATTGGCAACAAAGCCGAGCAAAAGAAGGAACAATTCTCTGGCAGGATGTGATCACAATATGGCTGATTGGATCTGGAAGCAGATGCCAGCAGCGGGTATTGTCCCAGTGACTGAAAAGACATGACCCCCGAGGTACAGAAGACAACGAGGCCCTCCTTATGAACCACAGGGGGAGGGGAGAAGAGGTGAAACCAATGAATAAATCAGGCGATGGAAACAGGGGAGAAAAGAAAATGCTAAAGAGGACTTTTATGGGGGACAGGGGCAGCTCAATATGCAAGAGCGTTGCCTCCCCAGCTAGCTGAACACTTGCTCAGACAATGGCTTTTTAACAGATGGGAGCCCTGCTGAAAGGGGCCAAGTTTTGTGCAGTTGAGAATCCCTGTTTGTTTAGTCTGCTGCTCAGGCAGGTGTCTGCAGAAAGGCAATCCAGCAGGTTAAGTGTCTCAGGGGCGGTTTAAGACAGGCAAGCCGGCATATCCACGAGGGCTGGTTTTATTGGCAGGGGACTGATCTTGTTAGACTTGTTTGTGAAGCCCTTGGGAAGGAAAGGAAAAGAGACCTCTTTTCTCCTTTCCTTCTAAGGACGGATTTTCTCAGTCTGGGCAATCAGGGCCCAGTAATAAACCCTGCCAGTAGGGCTGCTTCATGTCACAGGTACTGACACAGCACGAAACGTTGCAGCTTGCAATGTCACAACTCTGTGCTCCTACACACATTCATTCTTCTCCTCCTTTCCTACAATAAATTTGAAAACCCAGCTGTTTACACTACAGTTTTCTGAACGGCCTTCTTCATCTATTTTGGCATTTACTAGAGATCATTGAAATTCGACTCACATGGCTCCTGACCTCAGCGATGTGCAGTTCTCCTCTGCAGTAACAGAGATGCTGCCATTCTCCTCAGTTAACGATGACATGCAGCTAAAAGGACTGGTGGGGTTGATTTTTCCACAGTCACATAAACGCACAGACATGAAACGCCACGTACAGGATCGGGAGAGCCCAGCATGTAAGCGTGGAGGGGCGTGTGGGACCAGCCCTGAGGAGGTGAAAGCCTGGCTCACTCACAAGATACTTGTTTCCAGACTGGGTAAGAAAGGGAATGGTGCAAGAAGGCCAATGCCAGAGGATGCTGGTCTGGGGATGCCTCCAGCAGGGTTACAGCCCTGAGCAATTGGCAGCGGGCACAGCTTCTCCTCGCACTCTGAGAAACGGAACTAATTGCAAAATCCTGACCTCTGCCTGGTGGGGGTAGGCAGCAAAGCAAGCCGGCTGCTCACACAGCCAATGCGCCTTTCTCCCTGCCCATAAGCAGCCTCTGATAATGCCAGCCCTCAAGTCTTTCACAGAAGAAACCACCCTCTTTGTTGAACCACAAAGAGTTTAGTGATATACTTGCCAGCGCCCAAGATGAGAAAATTTTCTTGCATGACCCTTCCCTTCCCAAAATGGCAATCTTATAACAAAATGGATTGTCTGAGGAACACAAAGCATGGGGAGAAGGGAAAGGAAGGAAAATACACACAGCAGAATGCCTGAGTGGCAATGGGAGTCTCACCTCCCCTCACACTGAATCACGACAATCGTGATAGCCTTGAATCTCAAACAACTCAAGGAAAAGTTGAAGAGACTCCCACATGGGTTAGACATAGTCTCACTTGGTCTTAAAGCAGCGCGGCTGTGTTCTGGACAGACCCAGCTCCTGGCCGATACTGTGCTGTACCCAGAGCAGTTGCAGTGCCATTTGTACCAGTACAATGTGACCATCAGGCAGGCATAGAGCCATCAAATGAAACGTCCACCTTTAATTCCTACCTGTGCTATTCACTTGCTAGGTAACTTCAGACAAGGAACATCACTTCTCTGTGCTCCCATTCCCCTCTTGCCCTCCATATCCCTTCTCCACTTAAAATGCAAGGGCAGTCAGTCTCGGTAAGAGTATGGGTTCTATATGCCTGACAACTTCCATCCCAATCCAGGTATTTCTAGCTATTCTTCCTCTCAGGAATGTGAGACAGTGGCATTTCCTATGCTGTTTTACCTCCTTATTTAGTCTGAAACTTCTCTGTAGTCATGATTCATATTAGGAACAAAAACATTGCTCTAATTCTACCTAAGCAGCTCTCCAGAGGATAAACAAGGATCATTACTTTTAGGGGCTGGAGGTAGCACCATGGTTCCATGACTAAATCAGTGCCTTTCTACCCTAGGCCCCTCTCTCAATCTCTCCTCCACCTCCAGATCTGTTTTGGAAAGAGGGAGGTCAAAGCTTGTTTCCTAGATATACTGGGTTGCTGCATGGCTACTGAGCCCACCTACAAGAGATCTGCAAAAAAACCATGAAAGCAGTACTCACTATATTGAAAGCTTCCTCTCCTCCTTTCTACTTTTCTTTAAAACAAGGCAAACCTTTCTCTGGCTGGATTGGGTTAAACGCATAAAATATTAACCTCCACACACAGTTGCACATGCAATTGCATCTTTGATATCTATTTTCTGGCATAAAAAATTTGGGTCTTGAACTAGCAACCTAGACACAAAGGTTTTTCTAGTTACTTTCCAGCTTGCAAAGCCTCTTATTTTAATATTTTTGATACAAAGCTAAACATTATTCTTCAAAGCGCCTAAAGACAATGCTAATGCTCTTTCTGAATTTGCCTCTTCCCATTTAGTTATCTTGGTACTATTCATTTTTAGAGGCTTAAAGTAGAGTTTATGCGGCATTAGTATTCATAGGCACATGCTAATTTACTCTTATGTTCGGATACGTAAGTGGGTTTTTTCAGACGAAACGGAGGGGATTAGATCTAGATCACTTGCTCTGAAGAAAAGTTGTAGCGTGCCTCAACTTTCTATTCTTTTCAACACAGCATCAATTACTAAAACTAGACTTCTTCTTCCTGAAAAAAAAAAAAGTCTCTGCTGCAGTCTCGGAAGGAGAAAAAATATTGTAACCTGGTATGAGAAAGTCATAACGTCCGCAACCCCTCCATCTGCCCTCCTCCTTTCTCCACACGGACGAGGGATTATCACCATTGATCCCTAATGCCACTCTCAGTTCCTGGGCTTTGCACTGTTGCGGGGGGCCCAGGTGCCCTCCAAGCCCTCTGCTGCTCAGGGAGGTGGGCTGGCCGCCTGACACTGAGATGCCAGACCCAAGGGCTGTGCTCTGGCTGTCGACTCTTAGCTGTTGCAGCTGGAGGGAAGGCAGTGGTTTGGGTCTGGCCTGGCCAGCTAGTGCTTGGGGAATCACGCCTGGGGAGGGGAGCATGCTGTAAGGTCAGCATGAACCTTGCCTAGGTTTCACAGCCGTAGAAATTTGCTTCAATCTACAGATGTGGCTAACGGACAAACTCACAGCAAAAGCTTTTTCTAAGTGTTCAAAAGCATATGGTTGGAGAGGAAACGTACTGCTTTTTTGATTCTGTTTTCGCTTTATAACTCAGATTTTAAACATTATTTCTGTTAAGTATATTAACATTTGAAAGTAAATCCAATTTTTCATCACTTTTCCCTGTATTTTTCTGTTTGGAAAGGAGAATCACCTCCCTAAAATCCGTTTATGTTGTGAATTTGATTTGGAATATGTAATCCTCCTGAGACGATAATGCGGTCAGAGGGATATGAGCAAATGCCCCACCTCCCTCTTGCGCAGCTGTAGGGTAGTATGGACCCAGCCCTCCCGCAGACCCCCACCGCACCCTGCAGAGCCTGCCTTTGGCCCCACACCAACACAGACAGCCCAGGGTCACTCCTGGACCAGCTTTGATGTTGCGTTTCTTTCGGATGCCCTCCAGCGGCCAAGGCAGTACTGCTGACAGGTTTGATGGGCCGGTGGACCATGAGAGTGCTTAAGCAGCCAGGGTGGATGGGGTGGGAGAGGCAGGCAGTTCAGCAAGGTCTTCTTCAGACTGCTCTACAGGGATGGCTAAGGAGGAGAAGGTTTCATTCCAGGCACACTTTTTTTCCAGTCACAGGTATTCAGTATTAAGGCATATTTGGGTTTTTCTTTCCGCCTTAGGAAGGAGGAGATCAAACTATCTCAAGAGATCAGAATTCCCTGTGGGGTAAAAACAAAGAGGTCAGCTGAGTACCTGTAGCTACATGCCATTACTTGAAATGTGTAAACATAAACTACTCAAATGCTTATGAGAGTGTATCAAAGCCATTTGGTGATGCTAATTACCTAACACTGTATCTCAGGGGCAGTATGACTTTTGATGGCTATTCTATATTTTGCCCTAACTGTGACTGCCTGGCCAGACCACCAGGACCTGGGTCAATTAGATATCAAGGTTACATCGAGATGAGTGCATTAAGCAGTGGGAGAGCACAGTCCTGGCCATGAGAATGAGGTTGTCTGTCCCAACAAACAGGTACAACTTTCCCTGACACTGTTTCCCTGGCCCATGTCAACCAGCACTTTCTTAAAAGATGCCCAGGCGCAATTCCAGAGGGTGCACATCTGTACCTGGGATCATTTGCCATAAGCAATGTGTGTGCTTCGCCCTGCCCTGGAAGCTAAGCGGATTTACAAGCAAAGCTGCGAGCTGTTCCTCACCACTGGCCTCTGTGCCTGGGAACACTCTGGGGCACGTTTAATTGTGTCATCTCGTGTAACCCAAAGGTCCACTTTCCCCGGGGACTCTGAAATTATAGCTGTTGCTTGGGGTCAAACTTTAAGGACATTGCACTGCTTGTTTTATATCAAGTTGCAATACAATTTATTACATAACACACACAGAAGTAGGGGCTGCAAAGTCTGTCATTCCTGAGAGAGGAAATTTTGGTTTTAAAGCTGCACAGACAAATTCTGATACAACCTTTAACCATCATCACTACCTGAGCCCTTCACAAGCATTACTGAATTCACTTCTGTGAAGTCTTCATGAAAGGCAGTATTTTTAGTGCACTCATTTCATACATAGGAAACAGGCACTGGGAGATTCAGATGAAGAATACTCACCCTTTCATTTTTTTATCAATTTGAAATATTTCTGCTTGCTTTTTCCTGGTATTAAAGTTGTCCAGTTTTAGCCCTGTATACATTCAAAGTGCAGTTCCCTGTTGACTTCAGCTATTGAACTTACCGTAGGGCTATTCTATCGGAAACATTACATCCCACCTCAGGCCCCCATTCCCCTTGCTCTTTCATTTTTCTTGGTGGCTCCCATGAACCCACTGTCCACCTTCCTGTCCTGGCTAGCACTCACTCCCTTGCCTGGGAAGTTCATGCATGGCCCTACTACTGACCTCCTCCTCTTACTCCTTGCAGTCTCAAGTCTCTTCACCTCCAGCTTCTTTTTTCTGACTGCTGCTTCCCTTGTTCCTTCCTCACACAGGTCATGGGGCACTGAAGGCACCAAATGCATAGGGGATGTACATTACCTGCTCCAGGTTGCTGTGCCCAGACGGGAATAACAAGTAAAAGGAAAGCTTTGCTCTTAGTTTTGTTCACATTTGGTCTTGGATTCAAGCCCAGGAAGGACAGATACTATAAGGAAATCTGATTTTTTATTAACTGCATAAAATATATTTTTCACTCATCTTTCCCTTAGAAATGTACAATCTGCTTAGGCTGAAACTGCACACAGTATTCAGGCATCTATGACAGAAAAGCTGCTTTAGGGCCGGCAGGTGCAGAGAAAAAGCTGGTCCTGAGAGCCTTCACAATGGCCCTACTCCTTCCAGGATTTCTCTCCAACAGCTGGGATTTGCCTGTAGCCAGTGAAGCCTGCTTTCAGGAATAAACTGGCTAATGTTGCTGCTCCTGTTTAGGTAGAAAGGGCCCTGAGTGGTGTAAAATAAAGCATACAGAAAGATAAAATTTGTAAGGAAAAAAAAAAGAAAAAAAGTGCCATTTAATATCACTGGAACTGCAGT